>NC_134531.1:197802282-198479782 GCF_050624435.1 Tenrec ecaudatus
CTTCCAAGACAGATCTATTTGTTCTTTTAGAAGGTCAAGGTACTTTCAATCTTCTTCTCCAGCACCACAATTCAATTCAAATGCATTGATTCTTCTTCAGTCTTCCTTATTCAATGTCCAACTTTCACATGAATATGAGTCCATTGAAAATACCACATCTTGGGTCAGGCACACCTTTGTTCTCACAGTAATATACTTATTTTCAATACTTTACAAATGTCTTATGCAGCAGATTTACCCAAAGTAATGCACCTTTTAATTTCTGACTGCTGCTTCCATGGATTCAAGAAGATAAAATTCTTGAAAACTTAAATCCTTTCTCCTTAATCACAATGTTGTCAATTGGTGCAATTGTGAAGATTTGAGTCTTCTTTACATTGAATTGTAATCCATTCCGAAGGTTGAAATCCTTGATCTTCACCAGTAAGTGCTTCAAGTCCTCCAGATTTTCATCAAGCAAGTTGGGTCATCTGCATATCACAGGTCGTTAATAAACCCTCCTCCAAGCTCCATGCCACAGCCTTCACCACCTATTCCAGCAAGCCTTTGTTTTCTCAGTATACAGAATGAACAGCCTGGTGAGAGGAAACACCCTGATGAACACTCTTTTTTACTTTAAATCTTGCAGTATCGCCTTGTTCTGTCTGTACCCACCACTGCCTCTTGGTCCATGTACAGGTTCCACATGAGTACAATTAAGTGTTCAGGAATTCCCATTTTTCTCAAGCTTATCTATACTTGACTATGATCTGCACAGTAGAATGTCTCTGCATAATCAATAAAACATAAGTAAATATCTTTCTGGCTATTCTCTACATTCATACAATATCCAACTGACATCATCAATAATATCTCTTGTTCCACATCCTCTTCTGATTCTGCCTCGTTCTCTGAGCTCCCTGTCAATGCACTGCTGCAACTGTTATTGGATGATCTGAAGCAAAATTTTACTTCTGTGAGGTATCCTTAATATTGTTCTATAATTTCAGCATTCTGATGATTCACCTTTCTTTGAAATAGGTACAAATAAAGACCTTTCCTAGTCAGCTGGCCAAATAATTGTCTTCCAAATTACTTGACATAGATGAGTAAGTGCTTCCAGTGTTTCCAGTGCTTAATGAAATATTTCAATTGGTATTCCATTAATTTTTACAGCCTTGTTTTTGGCTAATACAGTCTGGACTTCTTCCTACAGTACCATGGCTCTTGATCACATGCTGCCTCTTTAAATGGTCAACAAATAAGAACTAAATGTGAAGTTAAATTAGGTCAGGGAAAATGGAAAGTAAGACATAGTTAATATTTTATATAAATTTTTATCAATTTAATTTAGTACCCTTCTACTCTTGCACTAACTTTTCCTTGTGCCATTTCTGCTTGACATCAGTAGTCTTTGCTTTAGGACACCTGGCTCCTGTTTTGTTGATGCCCAAAGCATTCATTTAGGAGATAGATAATTAACCCAGAACACTGGAGATGGGAAGTTATGAATATATATTACAAGTAAAATGAATAACATCCTATGTGAGTTGTAAGACAATGAAGATATAAGGACCAAAGAAAAGAAAAAGGTTGTTGGTCTAAGCCAATCAGAGATTGCAGGAGAAGCTACTTTGAGTGTAAGTACAGGACCAAGTCCTCAATTTTAGACATGCTACATTTGAAATTGCTATTCCCATATCAGTAGATACATGGATTAAGCATGTCTATGGCCCAGAATAATAGTATAAACTGGAGATTTAAAGTAGGAGTCATCTGCAAATATGTGGTATTTAATAATAGGGGCTGGCTGAAGTCACAAAAGTTCAGGCATAGGAACAACTGGGAGGATGGCACAGGACCAGGGAATTTGAAATGTATGGATTATGAATCTAGAAAATTGGGAGTCATCAGAAACGGAAATAGAATTCATAAAGAGCAGTATCCTAGGCATTACTGAGTTGAAATGGATGGGTATTGAACATTTTGAACACTGAAATCAAATGATTTACCATGCTGGGAATGGCACAAAAAAGAGGAACAAAGTTGCATTGTTAGTCAAAAGGTCATTTCCACATCTATTATAAAGTATAATGCATTCTACGATAGGATTATATCGGTCCACCTCAAGGAAATCCAATCAACCACAATATGATTCATATTTATGTATAAACCACCAAAACTACTGATGAAGAAACTGAAGATATTTCCCAATGTCTTCAATCTGAGATTGATAAAACATACAAGCAAGATGTTTTGATAATAATTGGTGACTGGCCCCTAATAAATTGTTAAAAAAAAAAAAGAAAATGATTAGGGCAAAGAATGTATGGATGTGTTTTATACAATTGATGTATGTATATGTATGGATTGTGATAAGAGTTGTATGAGCCCCTAATAAAATGTAAATAAATAAATAGTTTTAAAAAAATAATTGGTGATTGGAATGCAAAAGTTAGCAACAAAGAGGAAAGAACAGTGGGTAGAAAATATGGCTGTGGTGACAGAAATGAAGCTGGAGATCACATAATAGAATTTTGCAAGACCAATGACTTCTCAATTGCAAGTACCTTTTTTCAACAACACAAAAGGTGACACTAAATCTGCAGCTAAAACAAGGTCAGGGACTGAATGTGGAACAGGCCTTCAATTGCTCAGACATAAATTCAGGCTGAAGCTGAATAAAATTAAAACAAATCCATGAGAGACAAATTATAATCTATCCCACGGGACATTTGAGAACATCATAAGAACAGGTTTGACTCCGTGAACACTACTGACAGGAGACCTGATGAGCTGTGGGAGGACATAAAGAACATCCATCATTCATGAAGAAAGCAAAAGATCATTGGAAAGACAGGAAAGAAAGAGGAGATCAAAGTGAATGTCAGAAGAAACCCTGAAACTTGCCCAGCTTGATCATGATTGTGAAACTAGATAGCCTGATGCACACTTGTCCAGATTTTAAACATGCAGTGCCTCCTTATTCTGTTCAACCAAATGCCTCTGGATCTATGCATAGGTTTCCCATGAGCACAATGAAGTGTTCTAGAATTCCCATTACTTTCAATGGTATTCATAATTTTTTGTGATCCACACAGTCACTTGAATTTGTATAGTCAATAAACACAGGCAAACTTCTTTCTGGTATTCTCAATTTTCTGCCAAGATTAATCTAATATTGATCATCTAACAATCCCTCACTCAATGCCCTCTTCTGCACTGGCTTTAGTTTCTGTCAGTTCCCCATAGATGTATTGCTGCAATCATTTTTTAAGTATCTTCAGAAAAACTTGAGTTGGTGTGAGATTAAATGAAATCATTCATTTATTTCCTCATTCTGTTGAATCACATTCCTTTAAAGTGGGCACAAATATTGATCTCTTCTGGTTAATTGGCCAGGTAGTTCTCGTCCAAATTTCTTGACATAGATGAGTTCATTTTACACCATCATATCTGTTTATTTCAGTTTTCAATTGATATTCCTTCAATTCCTGGAGACCTGCTTTTCACAGACAACTTCCCTGCAGCTGGGACTAATTGTTTCAATACAATTGGTTCTTGGTCACATGCTACCACGTAAACTAGATACACACTGATCAGTTTTATTTGATAAATTGACTCTGGATTCTTTCCCTCTTCTCCTGAGGTTTCCAGTGCCGTTCAATATTTTGCCCAATTTTCAATATTACAACTCCAGGAATAATGTTTTTCAGTGCTTTCAGCTTGAAAACCCCCACATGTGTTCATTCTTTGGGGTTTTAAATAATCTTTTTGAGCCATAATTAGAAATATTCTGTTCAGAACAGAAGGTGAAGGTGGGGGGAGAAAGAGGGAACCGATAACAGTGACCTATCTATAGCCCCCTCCCAGGGAATGGACAACAGAAAAGTGGGTGAAGGGAGACATTGGTCAGTGTAAGACTTCAAAATAACCCAATAATTTATAAATTATCAAGGGTTCATGAGGGAGGGGGTACATGGGAGGGGAAAATGAGAAGCTGATATCAAGGGTTCAAGTAGAAAGAAAATGTTTTGAGAATGATGATGGCACCATGTGTACAGATGTGCTTGACATAATGGATGGATGGATGTATTTTGATAAGAGTTGTATGAGCCCCCAATAAAATGATTTTTTAAAGAAATATTCTGTCAGCTCTTTTACTTCATCATTTCTTCCATTCACTTAAGCTACTCTGTTTAAGAGCAAATATCAGAGTCTTCCTGACATCTCATTTTTTTAATTTACTTTCTTTTAAATTATTCTTTCCTGTGTTCTTTTATGACATCTTTGATGTCACCGTTAACTCATCCAGTCTTCAGTCATTAGTATTCAATGGGTCAAATGTATTCTTGAGGTGGTCTCTAAATTCAGAGAGGATATACTCAAAGTCATACTTTGGCTCTCATGAACTTGTTTTAATTGGCTTTCAATTCAATTTGCATATGTCTAATTGGTGCCTGATCCACAATCAGCCCCTGACTTGTTTTGACAAATGATCTTGAACTCCCAATCATCTCTCTGCACAGATGTAGTCCCTTCGATTTCTCTGTATTCCATTTGTTGAGGCCCATGTGCATCTTATATTGTTGATAAAGCAATGAAGAAGTTTTGGGCCTTTCAAAATTCTACGGTGTGATCTCTAACACTGTTTCTATCACAAAGCTCTATTTTGTTTTTAACTTTAACATTCCAATTACGAATAATTAGCAATGCATTTTTGACGACATGTTTGATCAATATCAGTCTTCAGAAATTGGTAAAAATATTCCAATTCTTCCTCTTTGGTATTAGTGGTTAGTGTATAAATCTGAACAATAGTGTAATTGGTCCCTTAGGAGTTGTATGGATATTATCCTTTCACTGATGGCATGCTCTTTCACAACAGATCTACAAATATTCTTTTGGACAAAGAACCTGATGTCATTCCTCATCAATTTGTCACTCTGAGCATAATAGAGCACATATCTGTGTCATTCTAACTGATCACTACTGATGTATTTCACTCTCTAATGCTAAGGATATATATCTTTATGCATTTGAATCACATTGAGCTTCCAATTCTCTCTTTCCACAGATGCAGTCCATTTGATTCCTCTGTATTCCATCTGGTAAGGTCCATCCATGTAAGAATCCTTCCACATGAATCATGTTGGACAGCTTTCAATTATCGTAGATTCATTCTTCATATGTTCATACTATGCATGACAAAATAATAGAGAGATCAATGAGAGACAAAGAAGAAGGGGGGAGAGATGGGCAAGGGTATATAGCGAAGAAAGGGGCTCAGGGGAAGGAAGAGAAATACATAGGAGACCTGAGTTGGAGAAATAATCACCTGTAGAGACAGTGATGTTAAGAAATGAATAAAACTAGAGAATAAATAACTGCACAGGACAGATAAAGAGAGGCTACTTGAAATTGAGATGAAGTTTGACGGACTGTGATATCAATCATTTCTCAGCCCTTTGGCTAAGATCAAGTGCAGACTGTAATAGCCACACTCCTGCTTTCTTAGACTGTGGGTTTCGTAAACGTTTTCATTCTGAAACATTGAGAAAGCTCTATGCACTGTTTCTAGCGCCTCAAATTCCCTTATCCATAATACTCAAATATTTGATCCCTAATGCTGTTAAAATTATATGGAGGTGGCAGTTTTATCAGCCTTACACTAGGTGATTTCACAGCATGTTTTTAAAGATATGGGTGGTCTTGTACCCGTCTGACCATAGATTTGTTTCCAATCAGATTGATAATGTGTATAAAAAGAGGAGCATAATTTCATAATGTTCACACACAAAGGTTGAAAATATTTCTAGGTTCTTCACATTCTATAGAAATAATAATTGTGGCTTCCAGCGACAGCAACACAAGATGGCAGCCACCACAGGCTCGGACAATTTACGAAAACCGGATATACAGCCTAAATACCCAAAAGCACCCCCCTTTGTAAGATTTGTAACAAAAATTAATATGAATGGAGTTAATAGTTCTAATGGAGTGGTGGACCCCAGAGCCATATAACAGCTAGCAAAATGGCAGAATTCCTACTGCATCAAAGTTGTCCTACAAGAACTCCGGCGCCTACTGATGTCTAAAGAAAACATGAAGCTCCCTCAGCCGCCCGAAGGACAGTGTTACAGCAATTAATCACCAAGAGAAACCACAGGCCCTCCCCTCCCCCATTCGATTGAAGCAGTCTTCATTTTCCACGGTAGTACATTTTTTAGATAACGTCTTGTAGACCTCAAAGTACTGGACAGGAAGCTCCCATTCAAGGGCAAGTTATCTTAAGACACTGTACATGATACTAATGTTTTGTCCATTTGAAATATATAAGCTGTGCTCTAACAAAAAAAAGAAATAATAATCGTGAGCCAAACCACGGGAGTTAAGTAGAGGTGTTATAAGTACTTCTTTGAAATATGTGTCAAAACTGTGTGTGATTTGAGGAAGGAAAGATAATTAAATTACAGGTAGTCTCCAGAGTTATGGACAAGATATATTCCTGTGTCTTTAAGAAAGGTTAAATTAGTCAGCTCAAGTGCATATGATTCTTATTTTGCTTTATTTTAATGTCAGAAACAGCTAGAAGCTTTTGCAATGATTTAAAAGCTGCACTTGCATTAAGCGAAGGTGATCGTGATGAAAATTCATTCTTATTGGGTTATTGTTGTTCAATGGAATTAGTTCCTTTGTTTCAAACAGAGATCAAATTGTCATAAACATAAAGGACAGATATGAGTGGTCCTTAAGTGTACATTCCTAACTCAGAGATCGCCTGTTACCAAAGATAGCAACAATGTCTAATGAGGTGGAACCTAAAGCATTCGTGTCAGGAAAAGTAATCAAATACAGAAACTATAGCTGTTGGGTCAAACCAGATTGACTTCATTTCTAGATTCAATAATGAGCTGTGGATTAATAGTGAGCATGCTGGCCTTCTACTTCTTCATTTTAGAAGACGGGCAATAAAGCACTCATTGTACTTTCAGTTTTCACACACTAATTTTTTAAGCTCAATAAATTCAAGAGATGGTCCATAGGTAAGAAGTCAAATATTCTGTGTCAGTGAGGGATAAGTTATTTGAAAATCTGTCAATAATTATTCTCTCCAAAGAACTCACAACCTAACAACAGAGAAGAATTATTCTCCATTCCACATTGCTCCTGCTCTGTCACACATATTGTATCCAAGGTGTCTTTTGAAGCTTGTCACTTCAGTTTTCAACTGTATGGAATAAGATTGCCCTAATGAACTCCATTATGTTGTCTATTTAGCCGCTTCTATGGAAAGGTTTCCAAGTAGATAAAAAGAAGAGATTTCCACCACACGTATTTGATTCCCATGACGAGAAATGTGGGCAAGGCATCGTTTTGGTGGGCACTTAGCTGAGTTGGTTATGCTCCCTGATTGCCAGGATTTTCCCCTTTGATGAGCTTGTGAGCTGGTGTAAGAAATGGTGGATGGAAGAATGATTGCTGTGGGAGGACTTTTCCATTTTTTTCTCTTAAAAAAATTAAAAAGAAAAACATTCAGACTCATTTTGTTCTTGCTGACAAGAGGATGGTACTTAAAATATTTGTTTGTGTGAAGCCACCAGACTCTTTAGGCAACCTATAGATCTCACTTCCTGCCCAACACAATTCCCATATGAGTAGGCTCCCTCGGTTCCATCCCACTTGTGATGTCCTACAGACTGATTGTTGGGATGGGATTAACTATTATGAATGAGATGTTGTTCATAAGATTATAAACCCATCCCCAGCCTGTGGTGTACTACTTTACTGAAACAAAAGACTACGCTTTTTACTGAAGTATGTTTTTAACCTGTTGGATAGGGCATTTCTGAACCACCCTAACTCTTGCTATATTTAGTGTTAATAGAATAATATATTTGGGGGGAGGAACTGGAGTACACAGAATTCAGCTTTATTATCACCAACAGAAAGCTCAAGCTGGACAGCTGATACATGAGTAAATGCTTCTGAAATAAATTACATGTCTTTGCATTTATCCACTCGATCATTGTCAAGGACTCTTGAGATATAACCCACCCCCAGCTCTTTCAACAATAACTCTGGTTTAACACATTTCTTCCTTGCACAGGTGATTCACCTTAATTACTGACATTTGAAGAACATCTTAAAACATTTTACTTTTCCATCTTATAAATAAAAATAGTTCTTCCATGTAATCTTCAATTAATCAAAAATAATTCATCTTTCTGTTCAGGGATTTTCGTATAACTCATACATCTTCTATTGCCTAGTCCTTTTTATTGTCTACCTCTTATCCAGTTACATTAATTAATCTAGTGTCTATCTCTGACTTTTAAATACTATTCCAGTTTGCAAATCCAATCAAGCATCCGAGACAATTGAAATGTGATGGATTAAATAGTAATTTAGGAGTAAAGAGGAGCCCAATTGGCAGAGTGGTGACCCATTGGGATTTGAGTCACAATGTCTGCAATTCAAAACCACGAGGAGCTCCATGGGAGAGAGACTCACTGAGAGTTATACTGTTGGAAACCCACAGGGGCAGTGGTACCAGGGCATGAGTGAGAATTGACTAAATGCCAGGAAAGTTATTTTGTTCATTTTACTGAGTTCCTTGGGTCCCACTGCAGGTCTTATATTTTCGTACTATCAGAAGTCAACACAGTAATATTTTCAAATTTATACATGCAGCTTTCTTAACTCCAGTTTCCTTTCCAGTGAAGTGTAAATTTCACTCCTGGAAATTACAGAGAAAAGGGAACAAAAATTCCATAACAAAAAATGCTACTCACATTAATCTAGTGGCTTAGCTGTTTGTTTCCATTAAATCTGAGATGATTTTGCATTCTTAAAAATAATGCCTTAAACTAAAAGTAAATCTCTATACATGCTCCTTTTGGTACTGAGGACTATAAACCAAATTTACAGTAATTTGGTTTAAACCAAATTTTAAATACTATTATCTATATTTAAAATTAAATAATTGAATTCAGATGTATTTAGGTTTATAAAAGACCTTAAAGATAAGTTGATTTTGCCCTTTCATTTTAATGATTGGAAATCAAGAACCCAATTATGTTTTTATCTTCACTTAAGGATCTTTTGGAGGCTGAAACATTTCTGAATTTACAGCAGTGGTTGAACCTCTTTCAAAGAGTGAACTTGATACATATTCTGCTCTGTGAGTGAATAAAGCTGAGTTGATTCAGTTACCATTCTTGGTGAAACATCATGAACAATAAGAATATCACCATCACGCGCTACTACCTCCACCATCACTACCACCTCCATCACCACCACCTTCACCAAAATCATTACCACCATCACCATCAACACATCCACTAATATCAGCAGCACAATCACCAACAACCTATGAGCACCTAACTCCAAGGACTCAAAATCAGAGGAAGGGGCACCTGTCTCAAAGATGTGTGAAGGCTTTCAAAGAAGTGTGAAGCATTAGCACAGCTGTGCCTGTTTTAATATATAAGGGAGTTTCAAAAAGTTAGGGGGAAAATGAAGTTAACTGAAGTTAAAGAATGAAGGAATTTTTCATAAATTTTTGAAGTCACCCCTCATATATGGGCTGGATCCATGAAGCCAGAAGTTCCATTACAATTTCAAGAAAGGTAGGATCAGAATTGACACGTTGAGTCCTAAGCAAGGCTCACTTAAACCAAAATAAACCTAGTGGTTGTCATTTATACTGTACATCTCATCTATTTCTAGGTAAAGTAGCATCCCAACACCTTTTTCAGAGCATGTTTCACCTCTTTGTTTCTCAGGCTATAAATAAGGGGGTTCATCATAGGAGTGAGGATGGCACCAAGCATAAAGAGAATGTGATCAAGTTTGGGACTATGGTAAGAGCTGGGCCTCATGTAGACCAGGATGGCTGGACCAAAGTAGAGGCTCACAACAGTCAAGTGGGAGGAGCAGGTAGCCATGGCTTTGTTCCTGCCCTCAGGGGAGTTCATACGGAGGACAGCAAAGAAGATAAGAGCGTAAGAGGACAGGATGAGGGACAAGGGAATGAGGAGTACCACAGTGCTTGTCACCACCACAGCTTTCTCATAGGCTGAGATATCCTCACAGGCCAACTTTAGGATGGCCATGACCTCACAGAGGAAATGGGAAATTTCTCTGGAACCACAAGTGGGAAAATGCAGGGCATAAGCCATGTGTGCCAGTGATGTAAGGGCACCCCCAGCCCAGGAGAAGGCAGCCATCTGCAGACAGACTCTGTGGTTCATGATGAGGGCATATCTCAGAGGGTTGCAGATGGCGACATACCGATCATAGGACATGAGGGTGATTAGGATACATTCAGCGATTCCCATCGTCAGAAAGAAAAAGATCTGAGTCCCACAGGCCACACGTGAGATGTTCCTCTTTCCTGAGAAGAAGTCCGTCGCCATCTTGGGTACAGTGCTAGAGATTAATGTCAGGTCCATGAGAGCCAGCTGGCTGAGCAGGAAGTACATGGGTGTGTGGAGACGAGAATCCGCAAAAATCAGGAGAATCAGGATGGAGTTTGCAGTGAGAGCCACGATGTAAATCAGAAGAATGGCAGAGACAAGGAAGTTGATGTGTTTCACACCAGGGAAGAGGCCCAAGAGGATGAACTCCATGTTCAAAGAGTCATTTGTTTTCTCCATGTCACTGCCTTGTGAGTTACAAGAAATAAACCCTAGATGAAAAAAAGATAAAACGCCGGAGAAGTCACAAGGCTTTGTTGAACTCTATTTCTCACAATTCCCTTCTCTTCCCGTGACAACTATAAAAATGATAAAATTTTAGCCAATTTCATGACTAATTCAGGTTACCTTGCTAATAGCTCTCATATGAACAAAATTTCAGGAACTTTGTTATATGTACTATATACTGGATCTTATTGTCTTGAACATACTCTAAATATTAATGTATTTCAATTTACATGTTTATAAATTTCATTCAAGAATAAAACTTTTCTAAATGGCTCCATTAAAAAGATACCCAAATTCAGTCTTAAAGCCGGGAAAGAAAATCTGTAAATATACGTGTCATCAATATACTTTGAGGTAGAGCCAAGTCTTCACTGACTGAGCTTTTGGTAATTATCTTCTAGAATTGTCAGGCAAATTAGTCATTTCTGTTGAGTTGCAAGCTGGTGTGACCAGCAGAGGGAGATTGAAAATAGGTAATAAAGTAAAGAGTCACAGAATATATTCAGATACCTTTATCTGATAAAAATATACTAACCAAAATATAAATTATATACATAAACACTGAAAACAAAAAAGACAAATAACAGAATCCAAAATGGACAAAGGACTTGAAAAGACATTTCATGAAAAAGCACATTCAAATGACCACCAAACACTAGATGTTCAATATCATTAACCATCAGAGAGATACAAATCAAAGCCAGAGTGAGATATTATTACACTTTCATTAGCATGAATAAGTTTTAGAGAAACGAAAGAGAAAACAGCAAAAGTTGGTAAAGACATGTAGTGTAGTGACTAAAACCTTTATCCACTGTTGGTGAGAATATACAATAGCATAGCTGTTGTGGAAAACTGCGACTGTTCTGTAAGAAACTAAAAATAGACTAAATATAACCCAGTAATTTCACTTCCAGGCAAAGACATGAGAGCAAAGCATCAAACAGACAATTGTACCTACTCATTGGATCACTCCATGTGAGCTAAAAGGTGGAAATAACAGAAATGTCCATCAACAGATGAATAGATCAACAAAATGTAGCAGATACATGCATACAATGCAATACCACTTACCCAGCAAGAGAAAAGAAGTCTTGACATAGGGGGAAATATGAATAACGCGTGAAAAACCAGTCGATTGTTGCACTTTATGGGGCTAGTTGATTTGAAAGTGTTCTAGGACTGTTTGTTCTATGGCTTTTCCTTTTCTGAGTCTGAATCGTTTTGTTGTCATGTATAGATTCAGATTGTGCTTCCACCGCTTGCAGCTCTACACAAAGGAAATGAACAAGCCAGTGTGCACATCTTTAGTGTCTTCTGCCAAGTTCACTGGCCACTGAGTTCGTTCGAGCATGCAGGATAGTCGTCCTGAGTCCTGTCCCATTACCAACATTGTCTCATTGGTGAAATACTTTCTGTCCACCATAGAAGGGCCTCGTGCTCTCTGGCCCAACACCCCCTCAGTATTAAGACATCTCTCAGCAAAATGTTTGATCAATTACAGCCTATTATTTAACAGAATGTCCTCTAACACGACACACTGATCACCTCAGGGAATAACAAGAGTCAAAGACACAGGTTTCAGGTGGAGTGATTGTTGGACACAAAGACAGAAAAGCAGGTTGTGGGGACAATATGCTGTAAATCTCCAAACAATTAGCAAAATCAAGCAACTCTTCCTTTCTTTATTCTTTCTCTCTTCCTCATTTATTCTCCTGTATCTACGAACCATGTAGAGACACAAATTTCACCTCCAAGGAGCATTACAAACTTCTTTGTTTCCTCCCTTAACCATTAACTTGTCTACTCTCCCATTTTTCTCTTCTTCCCTTTATTAGTTAACCACTAAAATTTGGTTGTACTTGTTCTTTATATTTATTTATTTATAACACCATTACCCCAAATTCCCTTACACACGGTGTCTCCATGTTCAGAGTAAGGGAAAATTCTAATTTTTCTGATATTTGACAGATTATGAGAAAAACATCTTTAGACAAAAAATACTACAATTAGTGCAAGGATATTGGTTATTTGCTGGCTTGTTGCTAACTAACCAGTGATGATGAATGGAGCATTTTTTTCTTTAGAAAGCATTACATGATTAGCAGAGCCCAAAATTTACAGCTAAGTCCTTGTGTGTGTGTGTAAGTGTTCAAAATGCTATCACTTCCAGGGCATTTCTTTCAATGTATCATGTCTTATTAAAGTCATTAACAGGAAAATGGAGAAGAAGGTTCAATTTCTTTCTCTGGTTCAAAATCGTATATTTTACCAGGCAAATCATAATGATACCAAAACATGTTGTATAAAACCATATTTGTTTATGAAATATTTTTCTATACTTACTCAAAAGACTAAGCTTATGACTTCACTAATATGAAAATGCTCATGAGATGGACAATTGAATCTCTAAAACTGGTAGTCACGTGGAAAATAAATTCTCCATAGCTTTCCATCTTACCTCAATTTTCCATTTGAATCTATGATTATACTGTGTGAAAATCCTAGGTATTTCTTTGAAGTTACCCATTTTCTTGGAATAATCCAGTCAGGTAGACAAAGCCAACAATTTCTTGTTGCCATCTGTACAGGAAAACTCAGAAATTCTCAGTTAGGTTGTTCAAGAACTTTTCTCTGATTTTGATCTTTAACTACCCAATAAGAGCATTCATTTCTTTGTCTGCAGTTCTCTGCAGTGACAAGAAGAATCTGCTATCCTTTCTATGTGGTCTTTTCCCACAGGTCACTGTGAAAGCCGTTCAGAGCCCTCATTGGGGCGGTATTGTCCTGGCTGTCTGCCCCCAACTCTACTCGGAATGAGAGGCACGAGGGAGTTGCAGAAGCTCAATAATTAAAAATCATGTTGCTCTGCGTTAAGATTGAAAGAGTAATTGCATTTATTTGGGAAATTGCAGCTTATGAAAAATATTGTCATCTACTATTTCTCACATAATCCTCAAAGGTACAGCATGAGATAAAGATGAGTTGCTATTATTTCAAATTATGGACTGAACCATGAGAATGATATTCAAAATTCCCAACGCTACTAAAGTCAGGATTATTCCACATAATCTCAGCTCCAAATTCCAGATGACCACAGATATGCCCTTTTAAGACCTCCGCTAGATGTATGCTAGGTCCATAATAACCAAAAGAAAAATCAAAACTACCTATCTGCCTTCCATTGTCTTCACCTAAATTCCAAAGATAATCTAAGGTTGGAAATTAATAGTTTCTAAAGAGATGGCTCATTTGGTCAACCAGATTCTATAGGTTGGAGTGAATTTTGCCCACTCACCCATTACCAAGTCAATTTTAACTCATAATGACCCTAGATAGAGTTTCCAAGATTCTAAATAGCCTCTTCTTTCATTGATGGAGCATTTGATGGATTTGAACCATCATTGTTTGGTTAGCAAGCAGGCCAACATTTTGCAGACATCACCACCAGGGCTCCTTTGGGGTGAATGTATTTATGTCTAAATGTTGGGTGCACTCACAAATATCAATGCATGCGTTAACAGGATGCTTATAGTTTATTTCAAATATGTTTTCAATCTAGGGCAGAGGTAACAACACATGAAATAAGAGCTAACATTTGAACAGTCTTTTCTATGTGCTTGGCACTCTGCAATGTTCTCTGTATATTATCTAGCTCATTTAATCCTCAAATCTTCGTAAGCTCAAGAGGGATCACAACTTGTTGGGATAGCGTAAATGATGTAGACAGATTCTGTATGATGGAAGGAGCCCGGATGTCAGTGGTCACACCTTGGGCTGTGATCCTGGGGAGAAAGACAGTGCTTTCTATGCCACCCCCATGCCCCACGCCCTACAGTCACAGTATGGAAACTCACAGGGGCAATTCTACACTGCGTTGTAGGGTCATTATAAGACAGCATTGACTCTATGGCAGTGAGTTTGTTTTGAAGTTTTTTTATATGCATGATGAAAATTATCATCATTAGACCAATAATTGCAAGTATGCTCAAGTGTCTCTGCCTCAAAAAACCGGTACCTATAATTAAGTGCACTCTAAGTGAAAGATGTTGAAACTTTGTCCATATTAAAAACACACACACATATAGAATGTACTTCATGAATACTAAAGGAATAGATAGATTATAGGGAGAATTTTCAGTTGTCCCATGTGCATGTGAAAGTTGTGCATTCAATTAGGAAAACCAAACACAACTTGATGCATTTGAATTATGGTTCTGGAGAAGAACATTGAAAGTAGCGTGGACTACCAAAAGAACAAACAAATCTCTCTTGCAAGAAATACAGCTAGAATGTACCTTAGAGGTATGGACGGCAAGACTTTGTCTCAGATGCTTTAGACATGTAATCAGGAGAAAATAGTCCCTGAAGAAGGCTATCACACTTGGTAGAGGCACGGTGGAAAAGAGGAGGGCCCTGGACAAGCGGGGTGGACACACTGGCTGACACAGTGGGCTCAAACAGAACAATTGTGAGGATGGGCAGAACTGGCCATGTGCCATTCTGTTGTCCAGTGGGTCACTCTGACTCAGAGCCGACGTGACGACAGCAGCAGCAACCTCACTGCTTGATCTCTAATGTAACTGGGACAGACAGACTGAAACTTCTCCAGAGGGGTTTCACGGTTGTCAATTTTTACAGAATCATATGGCCACATCTGTCTCCCATGAAGTGGTTGGTGGTCTCTTCAACCACTTCACTGATAAGACTCCTTTTTATACTTAAGGAATAGACAAATTTACGTCCCCATAGGGAGGCTAGCTGTTGTCTTTGTATAAAATAATTGGAGGACTGAGTACAGCGTTTACGTCAGCAGTACAGACTGTACAGCGTGAGTTAGAGTCCTTTCCACTGGTAGGGCTGAAATCTTACTCCAAACATGCATACAAAGAAGCCAGAAACATGTTTCCCTCAAATTTAAATTACCCAAACTCTGGAATTTTAGGGTTGGTTTCTATGAAATATTTTTCTAATGAAATGTAGCCTATATTCCAATTATTTGGTTTTCTTTCCTTTGGCTACTATGAATCCTCTCAAAAGGCCAGTGGGCCTATTTTAGGTGTCTTCATAAGTTATGTTTTGGCTCATTTTTGTACATTGATTACATACTCAGAGAAGCTAATTAGCTTTATTATATCACCCCTTTCACCCATATAATACTCACTGCCATTGAGTCAATTATTCCACACAAATGGTAACCAATGTTTCATCCTGCACATTTACCATAATATTTTATGCAACAACCTGCACCTTTAAGAAATTTCCCAACAAGTGTCCCTTCTACTTTTTAAAGGTATTTTCAACACAGTAAATGTAGGGGTAAGATGGATATGAGTTAGTATATATATGGGCAGGACAAAGCAATGGAAAGTATCACAACAAAATCCTAAACCAGTACATAGAGGGAAAAAAATATAAGCCAATATATGATATTTTCCCCCTACATTTCCAAAAGGGCAATATATTATGTTCTCTCTCTCTCCATATATTTGCATGCTATTAAGTCTACTTGATTCTCATTTTATATTCCAGATTAAAAATGTATTGACACAAATCAACAATGAACAAAGATTTGATAGCTTGAAAGCACATAGAATAACCACTAATTTTTACAATGTTAAGATTTTATAACTTGATAACAAGGTAGCATTGGGAGTGTTTAGTAAGGTCTTTTTTTTTTGCTCTATGGAAACTAACTAATCATAAACCTGATTTAGCAATCTTACTCAAGCATGACTTTTCCTATTGGATAGATAAATACCTGATTTTAAAATACTTCACAAATAGTTTTCCCTCTATTGCTATCATTGTTGTTGTTGTTGCTGTTGTTGTTAAGTACCCTGGAACCTGTTCTGACTAAAGCAACATAAAGAAACACTATTCAGTCCTGTGCCATCCTCACAACTATGGATATAGCTGAGCCGATTGTAGCCACTGTGTCGATTCATCTCATCCAGTAACTCCCCGTTTTCACTGACCCTCTACTTCAACAAGTATGATGCCCTTTTCCCAAGACTAATCTCTCCTGATAACAAGTCCAAATTATGTGAGATTATGTCTTGCCATCATTGATTCTACGGAATATTCTTGGTGGACTTCTTCCAAGACAGCTCTTACTTGTTCTTCTGACTGTCCATGGGACTCACTATATTCTTCACCAATACCATAGTTCAAATGCATCAATAATTCTGTGGTCTTCCTTATTCATTGTCCAACTTTATTGTGCACATGAGAAAATTGAAAACACTGTGTTTTGGGTCAGGTGCATATTAGTCCTCAAAGTGACTTCTTTGCTCTTTAACATTATATACATAACTTTTTATTTTTTTATTTTTTGTTTTAAAAATCATTATATTGGCAGCTTGCACAACTCTTATCACAATCCATCCATCCATCCATCCATGGTGTCAAGCACATTTGTACATTTGTTGCCCTCATCATTCTCAAAACATTTTTTTTTCTACTTGAACCCTTGGTATCAGCTCCTCATTTTTCCCCTCTCTCCCCGCACTGCTCCCTCAAAAACCCTTGATACTTTATAAATTATTATTATTTGGCATGTTTTACACTGTCCAATGTCTCCTTTAACTCACTTTTCTGTTGTCTGTCCCCCATGGAGGAGATTATATGTAGATCCTTGTAATTGGTTCCCCCTTCGATCCCATCTTCCCTCCACCCCCCAAGTATCGCCACTCTCACCACTGGTCCTGAGGGGTTCATCTGTCCTGGATTCCCTGTGTTTCCAGTTCCTACCTGTAACAATAGCATCCTATGGTCTACCCGGATTTGTAAGGCAGAATTGGGATCATGAAAGTGTGGGGGGAGGGGAAACACTTAAGAACTGGAGGAAAGTTGTATGTTTCATCATTGCTACACTGCACTCTGAGTAGCTCAGCAGTTCCCCACAACCCTTCTGTAAGGGGATGTCCAGTTGTCTACAGATGGGCTTTGGGATCCCACTCTGCACTCCCTCTCATTCACAATGATATGATTGTTTTGTTCTTCGATGCCTGATACCTGATCCTGTCAATACCTGGTAATCACACAGACTAGTGTGCTTCTTCCATGTGGGCTTTGTTGCTTCTGAGCTAGATGGCCACTTGTTTATCTTCAAGCCTTTAAGACCCCAGACACTATACCTTCTGAGAGTTGAGCACCTAAAGCTTTCTTCACCATATTTGCTAATGCACCCATTTGTCTTCAGCGATCTTGTTGGGAATGTGAGCATCATGGAATGCCAGTTTAATAGTACAAAGTGTTCTTGCATGGAAGGAGTACTTGAGTGGAGGCCCAATGTCTATGCCACAGATTTATCCAATTTGATTTCATGGCTGCTGCTTCAGTGAGTATTGTGGGTCCTAGCAAAAATCCTTGACAACTTCAATGTTTTTCTCCATTGTTGTCTGTTGGTCCAATTGCAGGGATTTTTGCTTTCTTTACATTGAGTTGTAATACATACTGTAGACTGCAATCTTAGATTTTCATTAGTCAGTGTTTCAGATTCTCATTTTAGCACTCAAGATTGTGCCCTGTGCATATCAGTTGGTTAATAAATAGTCCTTCAGTCCTGATTCTGAGTTCTTCATATAGTCTAACATCAAAATTTTTATTTGCTCACCATACAGATTAAATAAGTGTGGTGAAAAGATGCATTCCTGGATGGTGGAGTTCCCTCATTAGCAATGGAAAATAAATCATTAACATGTGCCACAAGACAATTTGGGAATTTTTATTTTACAAGGAACATACTTTTTTCCTAAAATGTAGGAACACTTTTTGAGTTAAGAAGATTGAATACCAGGAAAGATCAGAGATAGAAACAGTGTTATTGTTATTGTTGTTGTTAGGTGCTATCAAGTTGGTTCTAAGCCATAACAATCTATGCACAACAGAACAAAACATTATCTGGTCCTGTTTCCTTTGCACTCCACTTTTCCAAAATAATGTCCTTCTCCAGAGACTGGTGTCTTCTGACAATATGTGCAACGTAGGTAAGACAAAGTCTCCCCACCCTTGCCTCTAAGGAACATTCTGGCCATACATCTTCCAACACAAATTTATTTGTCCTTTTGGCCATCCAAGGTATTTTCAATATACTTCCACAGCATCACAATTCAAATGCATTGACTAATCTTTGGTCTTCCTTATTCAATGTCCTATTTTCACATGCAAAAGAGGCAATTGAAAATACCAAGGCTTGGGTCAGGCACACCTTAATCCTGAAAGTAACATCCTTGCTTTTCAATATTCTAAAGAGGTCTTGTGCACCAGATTTACCCAATGCAATACGTCTTTTATCTCTTGACTGCTGCTTCCATGAGCACTGATTATGGATCCAAGCAAGACAAAATCCTTAACCTTCAACCTGAAAAAACTTTAACCTTTTCTCTGTTTATCGTGATGTTACCTATTGATCCAGTTATAAGGATTTTGGTCGTCTTCACATTGAATGTTAATCCAGACTAAAGACTGCAATTCTTGGTGTTCATCAGCAAGTGCTTCAAGTTCTCTTCATTTTCAGCAGGCCAGTTAGTGTCATCTGCATAGCACAGGTATTAATACGGTTTCCTCTAATCCTGAGGCCACATTCTTATTATTTGCTCAGCAAACAGATTCAATAAGCATGATGAGAAGACACAACTCTGCTGCGCAATTTCCTGATTTTAAGCCATGCAGTATTCCTTTGTTCTGTTCCCATAATTCCATCTTGATACAAGTACAAGTTTTATATAAGCATAATGAAGTATTCTGGAATTCTGATCCTTCTCAAAGTTATCCATAGTTGTTATGATCCATGTAGTTGAATGCCTTTGAATAGTCAATAAAACACATGAAAACATCTTTTTGGTATTCTCTGTTCCATCTAACATCAGCAATATAACCTTTGTTCTATATAAGAATATTCAGATCATCTTTATTCATAAGCTCCATGCTATATACAATCCACATATCCATTATCAGGTGATTCATAAATAAAGTATGAGTAAAATATAAAATTACTCAGAAATACAGGATGAATTAATTATTGACAGTAGTTCACGCAAACTGTTCTCCAAACACAGCAAGCTAAAGGAAAGACATTAGGCACAAGCACAAAAATACCTACCTTATGAATCTATTTACATTACATTTCAGAATAAAACAAATATACTGGAGTAGAAATTATAGTTTGGATTCAGCGTAGGCTATAAATTTTATGAAGAATTTTACTAAGGGAGGATGGGGTGGTGATATGACTGCTTCATAGCTTGATGGAGATGATAGGCAAATAGATATTCATCAGTTACCACCCATTTGTACATATCAAACAAGTGCATTTAACTTTTTGTAAATTATATATGACTTTGGGATAATTCATTTTTAAAAATTACTTGAGAATAATTCCATACTTGAGAATGAATATGTTACATACATTTCATAAAAGAATGAGAATTAATTATCAAATTATTTTTCTTTTCTAACATTTTAATATAACTTTGTTCCATGAGTCTCCAAAAGATTGGGATCCATATAATCCAGAGTTAAAGGAGGGATCAGTATCAGAGCCTAACCTGTGAGACTCCAGTGTGCAAAAGGTGATAGATTACAGTGGGAAACCAAGATTCATTTGTGCAACTACGTGAGAAATAAACCTACAGAGAACTTACCCTTTCTAAAATTGAAGCATGAGAGGAAAGGGGTCGGGAAAAAGGAATATAAAATATCAAAGGCATAAATCTGACTTGAAGAGTGAAAACTTTGTCAGTAGATTCCCCCTATGATGCAGGCTGGACCTGATCTGGTTTCCAAATATTTCTGTATTTTTGGTTTGTTTGGCTTTTTGTTTTATCATTTTATTGGGGTCTCGCACAGGTCATCACAATCCATACATACATCTATTGTCTCAAGCACATTTGCACATATGTTGCCATCATTGTTTTCAAAGCATTTTCTTTGTACTTGAGCCCTTGTTATCAATCAACTCCTCATTTCCCCCCTCCCTCCCTCATAAACCCTTGATAATTTATAAATTATTATTATTTTTCATATTTTGCACTGTCATATGTCTCCTTTCCTCCCTTGTCTGTTGTGCATCACCCTGGGTGGGAGTTTTAGGTAGGTCATTGTGATCGGTTGCTCCTTTTCCCCCCACCTTCCCCTTCCCCTCCTGGTATGGCTACCCTAAATATTGGTCCCAAGGACTGTATCTGTCCTACATTCTGTGTGCTTCTAGCTCTTATCTGTACCCACGTATATGTTCTAGTCTAGCCAGATTTGTAAGGTAGGATCAGGGTCATGACAGTGGGGGAGAGGCAGCATTAAAGAACCAGAGGGAAGCTGTATGTTTCATCGGTGCTATACTGCACCCGGACTGGCCCATCTTCTCCCGGTGACTCTTTTGTAAGGGGATGTCTAATTGCTTACAGATTGGCTTTGGGTCCCCACTCCTCCCCCTCATTCACATTATGCTTTTTTGCTCTGGGTCTTTGATGTCTGATACCTGATCCCATCAACACCTCATGATCACACAGGCTGGTGTGCTGCTTCCATATGGGCTTTCTTGTTTCTCAGCTAGATGCTGCTTGTTTATCTTCAAGCCTTTAAGACCCCAAACACTACATCTTTTAATAGCCGGGAACCATCAGCTTTCTTCACCACATTTGGTTTTGCACCCCACTTTGTCTTCAGTGATCATGTCGGGAAGGTGAGCATCTCAGAGTGCCAGATTATTAGAACAACGTGTTCTTGTTTTCAGGGAGTACTTGAGTAGAGGCCCAATGTCTACCTGCTTCCTTAATACTAAACCTATAAATATATGTACATAGATCTATTTCCCCATCATATATAAAATATTTACATGTATATATGCCTGTATTTAGATCTCTATAAATTCCCTTTGCCTCCTAGCTCTTTCCTCTATTTCCTGTAACTTTCCTCTTGTCCCACTATCATGTTCAGTCTTCATTTAGGTTTCAGGAATTCCTCTCGGTTACATTGCTCTTGATCAATCCCTACCAGACCTCCAACACCCTCCTTGTGATCGATTTTGGCCATTTGTTGTTCCCTTGTCCCTGGGTTTGTTAACACCCACTTCCTTTCCCCCACCAACCCCTCTCCCATGTACCCCCTGAACTGTCATCCTATTGTTCTCTCTTCTGGCATGTTTATCCCACCTACCCCATCCAGATAGACATGCAGTGATAACAACATGCACAAACACAAGCCCGAGTGGCAATAGAGAATAAAACAATAGCTACAGCAACAACAAAAAGGTAACAACAACAAAAAAGTCTATAAATAGTTCAAGGTCTATTTTTTTGTCCCTCTTGTCCTTTAGGAGTTTTTTCCAGTGGAGTCTGATGGGGTGCCAAGCCCTGCCCCAGAGTCATTTTTGGTGTTCTCCAAAAATTTTGGACTTCTTTGCTCTGCTCCCCTTGCTGTTCTGTTGCATGCCCACAGTGTCTCGCCTTGGTATGGTGGAGTCAGGGTGGGCATAATTCCTGCCATGTGTCTCCAGTTTTGTCCCCCATGGTGCTATGGGTCACTGAGGAATGTTATGTCACGTGGCAGGTCCAGCCCCATGCTCCTCTCTGTGCATTGGCTGCTCTGAACAGAAATATTGTCCTTGGGGCTTGGTGGGCCACAGTGTGCTTCACTCTTTGTTCCTCCTGCCTCGTTTGCTCCCGTGTGCTCTGATCAGACATGTCCCTCTCCTTGAGCTGTAGTTTCAGTGCTGTCCTCTGAAATGAATTCTTCTGGGGGGAGGGTGGACTGTCCATTTAGTTGGTAAAGGGACCAGCCGCTCAGGCCTCTCTATTGTTTCCCTACTTCGTGCCAGTGTGTTGCATTCTTGTCTTGGAGCACCATGTTGAAGTCTGGTCCCTGTTTCCCTGTGAAGTTATAAAAAACACCCTTCCCTTGGATGGGTCAGTGCCCTGTTCCCCTAGCTAACCATGTCTTCTTTTTCTCCCTTCCTTGTTAGTTGGGTACCATATGTATCCCTGGGTTTAGTCTGGTCCCTGCCATATGACCTGGACCTCACCCCAGGAATGTATGTATGCAGTAGCTTCTTCCCTATGCCTCTTGGGATTTGTTTAGCTTACCTCAACAGATTCATGTTGTACTTATCCTTTTGTGCTTGATTTACTTTGCTTAGCATAATTTCCTCCAGTTCTTCCCATGTGGTGATGTGCTTCAAGCATTCATCACTGCTTTTTTAGTGAGGCGCAGTACTTCATTGTATGTATGTATCACAGTTTTTTAATCCATTCATCTGTTGATGGAAATTTGGGTTGTTTTCAACTCCTTGCAATTGTGAACTATGCCTCAATGAACATTGGAGCACAAATGTCTGTCCATGGCTTGTTTCTTGCCTCTTCTGAGTATATGCCCAGTAGGGGGATTGTTGGATCATATGGTAGCTCAATTTCCATCTGTTTTAGATATCGCCAAATTGATTTCCATAGTAGTTGTACATACCTACAGGTTCATCAGCAGTGGACAAGAATTCATATCTGTTCACAGCCCTTCTAACACATGTTACTTTCTGATTTTTTGAAATGGGCTGTCTTTGAGGGTGTAAGGTAGTATCTCATAGTTGTTTTAATTTGCATTTCTCTTATGACTAGAGATCTGGAACATTTTTCATATATTTATTGGCCAGTTGGATTTCTGCCCTTGAGAAAATTCTGTTCTAGTCCTTTGCCCACCTCCTCAGTAGACCATTGTTTCTTTCTTGTGGTAAGTAAGCAGAATAACGTAGATTTTAGTAATTAGGCCTTTGTCTGATGTGTCATTGCTAAAGATGTTTTCCCAGTCTGTGATCTCTTCTATTATTCTCTTGGCGAATCCTTTTGATGTACACAAGTGTTTTGTCTTTCGTGTATCCCACTTGTCAATTTGTGACTCCTCTGTGCGTCTGTCCTTCCCTATTTCTGACAGTCTATGTAATCCCTGAGTAAAAGTTCTCAAATTTGTTCCAATTCCTTCATTGATAGTCCTAATAGTTTGGGGTTTTACCTGTAGGTCTGTGATCGACCTTGAGTTGATTCTTGTGCATGGAGTAAGGTAAGGGTCTCGCTTCATTTTTCTGCAGATATGTATCCGTTTTTCCACGTATTGAAGAAGGCGTTTGATATTTTGGGGCCCTTATCAAACATCAGTTGTCTGCATGCTGATGATTTTATTTGTGGGATTTCAATCCTTTTCCATTGGTCTGAATATCTATCATATACCAGTACTATGCTGTTTTGACTATTGTGGCTGTGTAGTAGGTGCTAAAGTCAGGTAAAGCAAGCCCTCCAACTTTGTCCTTCTTCTTGAGGAGTTCTCTGCTAATTCTCAGTTTCTTCCTTCTCCATATGAAGTTTGTAATCTGGTTTTCCAATTCTTTGAAGAAAGATCATGGTATTTGGATAGTGATAGCACTGAACTTATGTAGTGACTTGGGTAGAACTGACATCTTTACTCCATTGAGTCTTTCTATCCACAAGCATTTATTGAGGTCAACTTTGGTTTCTTTTAATAGTGTTTTGTAGTTTTTCTCGTACAGATATTTTGCTTTTTTTCAGTCAGGTATATCGCTAGATATTTCTATTTGTGTTTGGCTATTGTGAAGGGTACCACTTTTTTTATCCCTTTTTTCTGGCCTTGTCCAATGTGTATAGTAGTCTGATAGACTTCTGTTTGTTGATCTTGTAACCTGCCACTCTACCATATTCCTCTATTGCTTCCAATCCTCCTCTCATGGAACTTTTAGGATTTTCCATATATAAAATCATATCATCTGCAGATAGCGATAGTTTCACTTCTTCCTTCCCCAGACAATACTTTTGATGTCTTTTCTTTGCCTTATACTGGTTGCTAGGACCTCCAGTACGATGTTAAGTAGGAGTGGGGCAAGAGACATCCTTGTCTAGTCTCCCTTTTCAGAAGAATTGATCTCGTCTTTTCCCCGTTGACTACCACATTGGCCCCTGGTTTTTCATATATAGTGTGCTTTACATGGAGGAATTTCCATTCCATTCCTATCGTTTTTAATATCTTAAACAGGAATTGGTGTTGGATGTTGTCAAATGCTTTGTCCACATCTATTGATATTATCATGTTGTTCTTATAATTTTTCATTTCAATGTGGCTAATAATACAATAGTCTTTTGTGTGCTGAACCATCCCTGTATCCCTGGCATGAATCCCACTCGGTTGTGTTGAATTATTTGTTCTAGATGCTTTTGCATTCTGTTGCCCATTATTTTGTTAAGAATTTTTGAATTGATGTTCATTAGGCAAATTGGTCTGTGGTTCTTGATTCCTGTGGGATCCTTGCCCGGTTTAGGTATCAGAGTCATACTAGCTTCAGAGAAAGAATTTGGGAGTTAGACATCTTTTTCTATGTTTTGGAAGAACTTGTGTAAGATTGGTGTCAGGTCTTCCCTGAATGCTTGATAGAATTCTCCTGTAAAGCCATCTGGTCCAGGGGTTTTTTTTTTGTTGGTAATGCTTGATAACCTTGTCTATTTTATCTATTGATAAGGGTCTGTTGAGATTCTTGACTTACATCAGGGATAGTCTAGGGAGGGATTGTTTTTCCAAGAATTTGTCTATGTTTTCCAAGTATTTTAATTCTTTGGAGTACAGTCCTTCATTGTACTGTGTAATTATCCTTTTGACTTCACTAGGGTCCATTGTAATGTCCCCTCTTTCATCCCTCGTCTATTGAAATTTGCTATTGAAATTTGTTTTTTCCTTTCTTTAGTTAAGTTTGCCAGAAGTCTGTCGATTCAGTTTATCCTTCCGAAGAACCAACTTTTAGTGGTATTCTTTCCATAATTGTATTATTTTCCCTCTCCAGAATCTCAGCCCTACTTTATTTTTTATTTCTTTTGCTATTAGTTGGATTGTTCTGCTGACTCTGTTCTAGTTGTTGTAAATTTTGTGCCAGCATATCAATCATAAGTCTCGCTTCCTTTTTTATACGTTCATGTATTGCTATGAAACTTTCTCTCATAACCGCCTTTGCTGTGTCCAATAAGTTTTGTTACATGTGTTCTCATTTTTGTTTATTTCTTTTTTTAAATCATTTTATTAGGGGCTCATACTACTCTTATCACAATCCATACATACATCAATTGTGTAAAGCACATTTGTACATTCATTGCCCTCATCAATCTCGAAACATTTGCTCTCCACCTAAGTCCCTGGCATCAGCTCATTTTTCCTCTCTCTCCCTGCTCCCCACTCCATGAATCCTTGATAATTTATAAATTATTATTGTATTATATCTTTCCCTGTCTGGTGTCTCTTTTTACCCACTTTTCTGTTTTCTGTCCCCCAGGGAGGAGATCACATGTAAATCTTTGTAATCGGTTTCACCTTTCCAATCCACGCTCCCTTCAACTTTCCAGTATCGCCACTCACACCACTGGTCCTGAAGGGATCATCCACCCTGGATTCCCTGTGTTTCCAGTTCCTATCTGTACCAGTGTACATCCTCTGGTCTAGCCAGATTTGTAAGATAGAATTGAGATCATGATAGTGGGGGGGTGGGGGATGGGAGAAAAGTATTTAGGAACTACAATAAACTTGTATTTTTCATTGTTGCTACATCACACCCTGACTGGCTTGTTTCTTCCCAAAGATGCTTGTTGATTTCTAGAAATTTCCTAATTTCATCTCTGATCAGATCAGTACATAGTCCTTCTGCAAGAGAGTTATTCATCCTCCAAGTGTTTGCTCTTATTTTCTTCATCTTCCTTTTGTTGATTTCCTGTCTTAATGCACAGTGGTCATAGAGAGAGGTCTATATGATATCAATGTGCTTAAATTTATGCAGATTTGGCTTATGCCCTAGCATGTGGTCTATCTTTGAATATGTGCCATGTAGACTTGAAACAAATGAAGTTTTTTTGTATTTTGGTGGAGAACACTAGATATCTATCAGGTCAAATCATCTAATTGTAATGTTTAGATCGTTAGCCTCCTTGAGTTTCTTCCCCAGTGGTATATCTTTCTCAAAGAACAGTGTATTGAAGTCACCTACTATAATCGTTGAGGTAGTGATTTCTTTTTCATCTTTGGAGTGCTTGATTGACATATTCTTCTAAACGCTTGTAAATACTCAAAATGCTTAGTGGTTCTTGGTGTATGGTTGCCTTAAGCATTATACAGTGGCTCTCCGTATCTCTTTTTATGGTTTGCACTTTGATGTTAATTTTATCTGAGATTAGGATTGCAACCCCTGCTTTTTTTTAATTGCTATTTGCTGGGTATGTTTTTCTCCAACCTTTGATTCTCAGCATACTTTTGTCTGTAATCTTGAGATGTGTCTCCTGTAGGCAGCAGATCGCAAGTCAATCTGTTATTGTCTGTCTCTTAAGGCCTGAGTTAATTCCATTGATATTCAGGGTTATTATATCTATGTGTGGACTTTGATGTCATTTTATCCCTCTTGTGTTGGGTGTTTTCCTACCTCAATTTCTTTTCCGTGGGTTTTGCATATATGTGTTTGTGGTTCATTCTTGCCTAATTTCTAACTTTGAGCCAGTGTTATCTTGGGGGCTTTTTTTTCCCTTTGATGGACTATGGGTGGAGTTGTTCTGTGTGGGGGTACTTTTATGTGCTTGGTGAGTGTTGTTCTTCTGGCCATACTGGGTTGATGAGGATCTTTTGTAGTGCTGGGTTCCGTTTAGCATATTTTTTGAGATTGTTCTTATTTTCTGGAAAGACTCTCACTTCTCCATCAACTTTGATAGATAATTTGGCTGGATACAGTATTCTTGAGTTTGCGTTATTTTCCTGCAATTTTCAGAATATGTTGCTCTACCTTCTCTTCTTCTACATAGTGCCCGCTGATTGGTCTGAGAATATTTTTATCTGCTTGCCTTTATATGCGACTGCCTGTTTTTCCCTAGCTGCTCTTATAATTTTCTTTTCCTCAAAATTGCATAGTTTAACAATGATTACGTCTTGGTAACTTCTTAGGATTCAGTCAAGCTGGCATTCTTTCAGCCTCTTTGATGGTTGCCTGGTTTTCATTAATTAAACTAGGGTAGTTTTCCTCCAAGCACTCCATCTCTATTTTGGATGTTGTTTTCCTTGATGTGCCTTCCTCCGGTAACCCAATCATTTTGATGTTCCTTCTCATTGCATCTGACATAGCTCTGATGTTTTCTTCAGTTTCTCGGATGGACTTGTTAGACTTTTCTGCTTACGAGTCCTCTAGACCACTGGTTGGGTTCTATGCCTCCTCCATTCACTGGGTGAAGTCTGTGAGTTTGCTATTAGTTTTTGTTACCTCACTCCTTAGCTCTTGTATTTCCCTTTGGTGCATGATCTTTATCTCCTCTATCATGTCATTCTTTTTCTGTAATGCCTCCTTCATGTCCTGTATGACTCTAAGCAGCATTCTGAAGATTTTCTGTGGAAGGTCAACCTCTGCCTTTTCTATGACTGCCGTTGGGTCCCTGTGGTCCTCTGACATTGGATTTTGTTTCTCTTTTCTTGTTGAAACTGTGGAAGCAGCTTATTTTCAGTCAATTTATTGGAACCAGGTGCCATTTTCCCTGGTGTCTCAGAGCCCTGGGCTCTCTCTTTGGGAAGTTGGTGTTGATGTTTCTGTAGCCTGCCTATAGCCAACTGCCTTGAGGGGTTGTGTTTCACCTTTGTCCTGCTGATGTTTCCCTCTCACCTGAGACATATTTTCAGCTTCAGCTACCCTCATATCTCCTTAGGGGCTGTTTTCAGTTGTGCACACTGCAGTCTGATAGAAAGTATTTGCCTGAATGCATGGAATGGCTTGGGGATTGGGTGATCTCTTCCTGGCTAGGGGCACTTACCACAAGTAGGCAGGTGGGAGGGAGGAATCATTATTTCTATTAGCATGCAGATACACTGCTGGGGGCACAGAAGGGGAAGAGTGGATTGAGTAGGAAGAAGGGAGAATGCAGTAGACAAGCCCCAAAGGCTTGGTTCCCTATGCTGCAGCTGCAGTAACTTCTGACAGACATTTCTGACAACTGGCACCCAGAGCACTGTGGAAGGATGGGAACCTCCATGTATGTGGTGGTTCCTCTGTGTATGTGGGGAGGGGCGGTGGCTGGCAGGACTGTGGGGAGTGCAGACATCGGTGGGGTCCTCTAGGTGGAGATCTCTGGGGGGGGGGGATCAGGATGGCTAGTCTGCATAGATCACCAAGACAGGGCAGAAGCCTTTGCCATACACTTGGTTGCCCTGTGGGGTCGGGGCATGAGCCTCTTGGGAGGACAGGGGGAGGGGCTGGCTGGAGGGTCTGTGAGGAGCACCAAGATGGGGCAGGCACGCCTGGGGCAGGGGATCTGGCTGGAGGATCTGTGCAGAGCACCGAGGCAGGGTGGAAGTCTCTGCTGTACACTGGCTGGCCTGTGGCTCTGATCGAGGCAGAGCGAGTGCCCTGTCACAAAAGAGACCATGGGTGTCTGCAGGTAGTGCAGGTGATGGGATCAAAATCAACTTCTGGTTCAGAGAAGTGCTCTGAGTTGTCTTGGAAATTGACATACAGACTTGATACCCCTACTCAGCCCCCAAATCTCACCACTTCTCACAGAGCTCCAGGCATGAGCTAACTATCTGGCCGTCATCTTGGCCAAGTCTCTTGGTTTTTTATTTTTCAATAAAACATTTTATTGGGGCCTCGTACATCTCTTATAGTAATCCATACATTGATTGTATCAAACACATTTGTAAATATGTTGCCACCATCATTTTCAAAACATTTTCTTTCTACTAGAGCCCTAGGTTCCAACTCCTCTTTTGTCCTTCCCCCACCCTCGTGAACCCTTGATAAATTATAAAGTATTATTACTTTCATATCTTATACAGTCTGCTGTCTCCCTTCACCTATGTTTCTGTTTTCTCTCTCCCTGGGCTAGGGTGTTATACATCACTCCTTGTGATCAGTTTCCTTTTTCTCCCCCTTATTTCCCCAGCATCCCCCTACCCTCATGATATCACTACTCCCATTACTATTCCTGGGGGGTGGGGGGGTTAGGTCCTGGATTCCATGTGTCTATGGCTCTTATATATACCAGTGTACATGCTCCAGCTAGCTAGGTTTGAAAGGTAGACCTGGAGTCATGATAGTGGGTGGAGAGGAAGCATTAAATGACTAGAGGAATATAGTGTGTTTCATTTAGTACTATACTACACACTGGTTGACTCATCCCTTCCTTGTGACCTTTCTGTGAGGGGATGTCCAATGTCTAGAGATGGGCTTTTGACTTCCACTCTGACCCCAATCGTTTACATCAGTATGATTGCTTTGGATCTTCTAATGCCTGATACCTGATCCTATCAATACCTCGTTATCACACAGCTGATGTGCTTATTCCATGTGGGTTTTGTTGCTTCCCTGTCAGATGGCCTCTTGTTTGACGACCCCAGATGCTATATCTTTTGATAGTCAGTCACCATCCGCTTTCTTCACCACATTAGCTTGTGCACCCATTTTGTTTTTATCAATTGTGTCAGGAAGGTGAGCGTCACGGAATGCCAAGTTATTAGAGCAAAGTGTTCTTGCATTGAGGGAGGGCTTGAGTGGAGCCCAGTGCCTAATATTAGCTTCTAGGGCTATAGGGTACAGCCCTAGGGATATAGAACTGTGTGTGTGTGTGTGTGTGTGTGTGTATGCCAAGTCTCCCAGCAGCAGAAATCCAAATGGCCAATAAACATATGAGGAAATGTTCCCGAGCATTAGCCATAAGGGAAATGCAAATGTAAATAACTATGAGATACCACCTGAGTTAGTTGGTTGTGCCAATCTGGCCGATAAACACATGTGGGATTAATTGAAGGGCAGAGGGATAAAGGGCTTGATGAGCCTCGCCTTTTGAGTTCTCAGGTCTCTTGCTTTGTGATGGTCACACCAGGGTGCTGCTGCCTTAGCAGTTCCCTGCTTCAGCTTGTAAGCCTGGCTTCCTGCAAGACATCCCCAAGGAGAAGCCACATGGACCTACCCTGATGCAGCCCTGGGTGCTGGAGCAGCCGTGTGGAGAACCCTGCCCAGTGCTGAGATGCTTACACAGTCACTGACTTGGCTTTCCTCCTGCAGTCCGCATCATTGTGTCTGTTTTGTGAGATGGAGGAGGACTTTGTGGATTGGTGTTGGACATACGGGTTAATGTTGGACCTGTGGGCTTGGGCAGCACTGGATTGGGATGTTTTCATGATGCACAGTTAACCTTTATATAAAACTCTCTCTTATACATGACTTTCTGTGGATTTGTTTCTCTAAAGTACCCAGATTAACACACTTCATGACATGGACAAAATTGAAGGATATAATGCTCAGAAAAGTCAGTCAATTTCATAAAGATAAAAATATTTCATGACACCTTTATTATAAAGGAAACTATTTTGATGACTATGATGAAGTCAGGGGTGGGGGGAGAGTGGGGAAGAAGAGGTGCAGGGTGATAAGGCGGAAGAGGGGACAGGAAAAGAAGCAACAACCACATACACAGGTGTGGGGGAATGCATCAGGATACTATTCCTGGGTAACTCTTACTGTTTAATGCAATGGGCTATGCAACTGTATATAGTATGCATTTATTGGTATGTGTTATATTCACAAATAAAAGGGGGAAAATAATAAAAATGAATGAAGTGAAATGTTTTGAAAAGAGAGAGAAGGCCCACAGACTGAAAAACCTTCCAGGTTCTTTATCCATTAGATTTAAACACTACTTGAATGGTGATGACAGAGGAAAAATAAAACCGAAACTGACTTAAATTCTTTTATGGCACACGAGCTAGTGTCAAATAACAATAATTAAAAGCAAACAGGCAACAAGAACTAAGATTGCCCAGAGAAGAAGTTCTGTTTTGATACTGCAACATCACTCCTGCAGCCTTTCAGGCCTGATGACAGTTTTAGACTTAGCAGCCCCCGGAGGCTCAGGGACATTGTTACTGTTGTTGTTAGCTGCTGTCTAGTCGATTCTGACTCCATGACCCTTTGAACAACAAAAAGAAGCACCACCCGTTCCCGTGCCATCCTCACACTTGCTCTTATGGTTGAGCCTACTGTTGCAGACACTGTATCCATCCACCTTGACCGGGGCTTCCCTTTTTGTCACTGCTCCTCTCCTTTAGCAAGCATGATGTCCGTCCTACTCCAGGCACCGATCGCTCCTGACAATGTGTCCAAAGTCCATGAGATGAAGTCTCACCATGCTTGCCTCTAGAGAAAGTTCTGGCTGTCCTTCTCGGCAGTTCCTGGTACTTTCAATATTCTTCACCAGCACCAATCTCAAGAATAAATTCCTTAAAACATACCTCTTTATATCTTCATTATGAATAGGTTTCATATTGTAAATTCACCTACATGCCATAATTTATCTGTAACCCCAGAGTGCTCATGGCACTTTTTTTCACATATCATACAATTTAATCATTCAATCATATTGAGAAGGGTTGTCCAATTATCATCACAATCAATTTCAACACATTTTCTTCTGATACTCCTTGTTGTTCGTTCCCATTTCCCCCAGTCACCCCAAAAATGCCTCTAGGTAATAATTAATCCAGTTACTGTCTCTATAGATTTACCTATCCTGGATTTCATACACAGAAAATCAAACCAAATGCAAACAGAAAGCAAACCAACCAAAAAACCAACAGCAAAACCAAAACAAATAGAGAAACCCTAAAGAAAAATATGAAGAAAATATTAAAAACTGAAATAACTTTTAAAAGGAGATCAAATGATAAGATGCTACATTTAACCTAACTACATTGGTCATAATGGACTTTACTGTGATCTCTGTACCTGCTATTCCCATTGCTGGACTATGTTCAGAGGAGATTCACAGGAAGTTTAATCTCTGTGGGGATCTTGCAAATGGATTTTGGACTTCCCCTGTCATTCAGTGTCTTCTGCAAACCAGGTGTTCAGAATTTAAGCCATTTTTGCCTCTAATGAACACTCTGGCCATACTTCTTCCAAGGCAGAAAAATTTTTCCTTTTCTCAGTTCATAGTATTTTAATATGCTTCTCCAGCACCACAACCAAATGCATCAATTCTTCTTTGATCTTCTTTATTCCGTGCCCAACTTCCACTTTCATGTGACACAATTAAAAATACCAGGAATTGAAAATACTAAGACCTGGGTCAGATACACCTTAGTCCTCAAAATAACAACCTTGCTTTTCAATACTCTAAATAAGTCTTACACAACAGATTTATGCAATTCAACTTATCTTTTAATCTCTTGACTGCTGCTTTCTTTTCTTTTTTTTTTCATTTTAAAGGTTATATCTTTTTATTTTCTTTATTTTTCTAATAAATTATTTTATTGGGGACTCATACAATTCTTATCACCATCCATACATACATCCATTGTGTAAAGCACATTTGTACATTTGTTGCCATCATCATTCTCAAAACATTTTCCTTCTACTTGAGCTCTTGGTATCAGCTCCTCATTTTTCCCCTCCCTCTCCAACCCTTCCTTCCTCACCCTTGATAATTTATAAATTATTATTATTTTTTCATGTCGTACACATGAAGGAAGACTTCCAATGTCTCCCTTCATACTCTTTTCTGTTGTCTGTTCCTCAGGGAGTAGGTTATATGTAGATCATTGTGATTGGTTCCCCCTTTCTCCCTGACCTTCCCCTTACCCTCTGACTGCTGCTTTCATGAACATTGATTTTGTATCCAAGCAAAACAAAATCTTTGATAACTTCAACTTTTTCTCCATTATGTCAAATATATTTCCTTTTTTTGATGACTTCCAATATTTTCAGATTTATACATGTTCCAATTAATGAATGATAGGAATTGTGTCTTCTTGTATTGACTAATGTCAAATCAACAAATAGAAACAAACTGCTCTACTCTGTCCATCTTCTGTGTGCCTTCCAACTTGAGGGGCCCGCTGATCTATGGCACTACTTTAGATGCTGTTTTACCATTATTTCATAATATTTTCATTGGCCATATTTTCCAGAAGTACATTAACAAGCTCTTTTTCCTAACTTATTTAGTCTGGAAGTTCCACTGAAATGTGTCCAAATTGGGAGACTTCAAATATTTGAAACACTGACCACATAGCTTCCAGCACTACAACTACACTTAAGCCATCACAGTACAAAAATTTAACCGACGAATGACCATTCCAGCAAGCATGTGAAGACAAAGAGGACCAGCAGTCCCAGCAAGCACGTACAGAGTAGCTGGACACAGCAATTCCGGTGGTGGAGGCTCATGAGTGATAAGGCTGCTGTCAGTACCTTTTATGCTTCTTTCTGCTTCCTCGCTCTTTTCTACCCCCAGAGCTAAGGAAATCTCAGACTCCATGGTTAACATTGACTCCCCCTGAAGTGTTAGTTTCAGCTAGTCATGCTGACAGTGCTGTTTCTTCTCTGCCCACTTGTGGAAAGGTGAGTTTGACACCTATTAGAGGGATTCCTGGTGTGGAAAATAGCAGATATAGAGGACATTTCAGGACACCACACCTGCTTGCCCCAGAAATTCATGGTGAATTCTTGCTGACATTAGTCTGTAAAGAGGCCAGTGAGGCCTATGGGGAAATGCACGCAATTCCTGGGCTGAGGACCAGATACTCTGGCATGAGCCAGACCAATCCTAATGATACATATGTCACCAAGTCAAAAATAAATAAATAAGTAAAATAAAACAAAGGATTCAGATAGTGTCTGTGCTCAAAGGCATGTTTTGCACCCCTCTCCTAAGCCTTGAAGGCACACAGAGGGGTGGTGGAAGGAAAAATACAGCAATGGGGGAGCAGGGCACTAATCAACCCAAAGGGAGAGTATTGGTTATGTCTCCACAGAAAGAAAGACCAAGAGTAGACCTCATTGGTGTGCCAATCCTTGAGGGTGGTGTTCCTAAAAGAGCAACTCATTCCCAGTGACAACTGTAGGGCTGTCCTCAGTTTGTGAAGTGACATCTTCTCCCTGGATGACAGCACTATACAAGGCAGCCCTGAATATACAGTTCCGGGAGAGCAACCTGTGTGACACACACATATGGGGCCAACCAAGAGGAGGGTACAACAGACCAACAATGGGAGTGAGGGCCTTGTAGGCCCCCAAGGAATCCCCATTATAGACTTCTGACTCTGGGGGCAGCATTTGGCACCTCACCCAAACTGGTTGGGGGTTACCTATAAGGGAACCACATGGAACACCTAAAGCTGTAACAGTGTGGGGGGTGGGGCCACTAGACCCCTCCATCCCTGACTGCAAGATGAGTAATAGGGACCTGTAGGATATGCTCATTTGGGACATGACGGCTGAGGAACAAAAGTGCTGTTAGGTAGGCGGGTCCCAGATTTGGAACCCTGAAAGAAAAGGGGATTGGGCAGAGGGATTATAACAGGTCCTACTTGCTATTTAACAGAGAGATATTCATCCACTCTGAGTCAGGATACCAGTGAGATATGAAACTATTTATATGGTCTTCATCTCTCTCTCTCTCTCTCTCTCTCTCTCTCTCTCTCTCTCTCTCTCTCTCTCTCTGTCTCCCCCTCCCTTCTTTCCTCCCTCCCTCCCTCCTTCCCTCCCTCCCTCTCTCTCTCTTTGGTGTCTATATATATAAAATAGGAAGGAAAACAACCCCGTGAAAACAGCAATGGAACCGATGGTTCGAGGGTGGGGGAGAGGAAAAGGAATCTATGGGGGGAAGTGAGTTGGGAGTCAATAATGAGGGGGACAGGGGAATAGCAGGGGTTATAAAATTAATGGTGACGAGGATGTAGCAGTCCTGGTTGGGTCTGATCAATTGAAAAGTGTCTCAGAGGAATTACTGAGAGGTGAACACTGGATAGACATGATAGTGGGGCAGGAGGGAAGAAAAAGAAAAAGAAGAGAGAGGACAAAAGGAAAAGGCAAAAAAATCTATAGGTATAAATATAAATGTATAATTATATAAATATAGGTATATTTGTTTCTGCATGCACATTTATGTAAATACAATAAGGAAGCAGATGGACCTTTCCAGCCTGGTCCCAGCACTATGACTTCCTCAAAGAAGGGAAGTGAGGAGAAGAGCCGTGCGGCTATCAGCAAGGTCATGACCACAGAGCACACCAGCAACATTCACAAGCGCATCCATGGTGTGGGCTTCAAGAAACGTGCCCGTAGGGAGCTCAAGAAGATCTGAAGCTTGCCATGAAGGAGATGGGGACACCAGATGTATGAATTGACACCAGACTTAACAAAGCTGTGTAGGCCAAAGGAATCGGAATGTGTACGGTTGTCCAGGAAACGTAATGAGGATGAAGATCCCCAAACAAGCTCTACCATTGCTTACCTATGTGGCTGTCACCACTTTCAAAAACCTACAGACAGTCAATATGGATGGAAACTAGTGGCTGATTGTCTAATAAAGGTTTTTAAGCTGCCACGAAAAAAAAAAAAAAGGAAGCCAATTGACTTTGGGCTTCTACTAAAATCTCACCTACGTACAATAACGGTTTGTTTTTTATGCAAAACCCCCTCCTCTGGGGATGAACAACAGAAATGTGGGTGAAGGGAGACAGCGGATGATGTCAGATATGAAAATAATCGTAATTTGTCAACGGTTCACAAGAGTGGGAGGGTGGGGGAATGAGGACAAAAAGAGGAGCTCACACTAAGGACTCAAATAGAAAGCAAATATATAGAAAATGATGATGGCAACATATGTGCTTGATACAATGTATGGACTGCTATAGCAGCTGTTAGAGACCCCAATAAAATGATCTAAAAATTACCCCAAAAATGTTTTTTCTTATAAGTTCCACTATATGATACTCACTTTCCCAATTCTATCACTGAAGACAATAAGGGTGCATAATCAAATGTGGTAAAGAAAGCTGACGGTGTCAGGCTATTAAAAAATATGGCATCTGGGATCTTAAAGGCTTATAGTCAAACCAGTGACCAACAAGCAGGGAGGCCACAAAGCCCACATGGAAGAAGCAAACCACTCTGTGTGAATATGAGGTGTCATTGAGAATAGATATCAGAAGTTCAAAAACAAGCAATCAAATTGATGTAAAGGAGTGTGGACAAAGTAGAGACCCAAAGCCCACTTCAAGTCAATCGGACAGGTCCTCACTGAGGGGCCACATGGGTGGCTGAAGAATTCAGAGTGCAGTACAGCACTGGTGGCACACATAACTACTCTCTCGTTCTTTAATATTTCCTTCTTTCTGAGGCTTAGGTGTCACCTCATTAATAATGTTAGACCTATGTCTGCTCATATGTGTAATTAAGATCAACAGGTGCAGGCATGCCAGGACGGATGGCCCTTCATGAACAACAACAGAAGTAATGACTCATCAAGGAATGAGAAGACAGGGCAGGGGAAGGGGAAAATGGGGGAACTGACAGCAATGATGACTACATAGCCCCTTGAAGGGGAGCAAATAACAGAGTTGTAGGTGAATGGATATATTGCATAGGGTAAGATATGGCTAATATATACATATAGTATACATAAAACAATAATGGAATAGCAGAGAAAACAATATGTAACAATAACAAGGGTTCCTGGGGGAAAGGGTGGAGGGAGGGGGGTAAAGGAGAGCTGATATCAAAGAATTCAAGAAGAAAGAAATGTTTTGAAACTGATTGTATTAGCCATTGTATAAGTATTTGGATTATGGAATATTGACATCTTTAAGAGCTTCCAATAAAATGATGAAAAACAACTAAGAAGAGCCCATTGAGAAGACTCCTTCACACTCAGAATCACCAAGTGCCCAAGATCCAACTGTCTCCACGATTACTACCTGTGTGGTCCCAGCAGGTTATGTAATTTCTCCAAGCCTGGTTTTCTTCATCTGTATAAAGGGGTCAAGACTCATGATATTAAATAAATTACAGTGTATGAAGAACATAATTGGCCCTGAATGGGTGCTCAAGCACAGTTGCCATTGCATCTGGGGACACTGTGGCTGCAGAGTAACCCATGATCTCTTGCTACCTGCACTACTTTCCAAAGGTTCTGCTCCTCCCTGAGCCCTAGTGGCCCATCTCTTCTCTGCCCTCCTCTACACTTCATGGTTCACACCACCAACAATCCCCCATCCCTACAGGGCAAGCCTACTTACCAATACTACTTCTACCTTTCTAACTGCCCGCCAAGGAGGCAACACTGATTAAGGATTGGATGGTTAAGCAGGTTGTCATGGAACTGGACCGGACAGATAGCCAAGAGAGTAAAGAGCCTCCCTTTCAGAAAGGCATGGGAGGATGTTGGCTGGAGTTCAGGATATTGCTTCTCATGCTCAATGAAACAACATCGCTTCAGAATAAGTGTTAAGACAAGCTCGGGCTTCCTTAATTCCACCGTTCTTTGCCCAACTTCCAACTTCATAATCCTTTGCCTAGGGTGACTGACTCTCATGCTCCTGATCCTACTAAGTTCAGGTACCCAGGCCTTCAAAGAACAGTTCATCAACTGCTTTGAGGACCCCCAGTAGGAGGAACTGGTTCAGTTTGTGAAAGACAGGTTTGTTTAGACAGTGGAAAGAAAGTGAGTAGTTGTGACTGGGCAGGCTTACTGCCACCAAGACCTTGCAGGGTACAGGCCACCAGGTACCATATGGGAATGGGTGGGTCATTCCCCAGCAGGAAGAGAAGAGGGTTGAGTACTAGAACCCCAAGGAGCTGGGCCAAGGGTTGGTATTAGGGACTTATCTCGGCAAGGGTAGAAGAACTAGGAAATTCCTGTGATCTGATGATTAAGTTCTAAACCCCATTAAAAGGGGGGGGGTCAGTGGGGGAGAAGTACAGGAAAGGCTGTGGGAGTTGGACCTCCAGGTGGTGGAGAAGAAAGTAGAAGGGACATGGCCAATTTTGTTGAGTTCAGGAATGGTCCATCTTTCTAGGTAACTACCATGGAGCCTTTGGGACATGTGGGTGACAGAATAAAGACACAAAGAGCTCCTGGAGCACAGTGGACCTTCATGGGTAAGTTTTGAGTGGGTACGGAAATGAAGGAAGGTCATCAGAGAAGACACAGAATCCTTTCATAGGGTGTTGTCCCAGGGATAAAGACATTTTATCTGTCCCAGATCTGCCCTCACTCGTTATGTGGCTCCATGCTTACTGAACTTCTCCCAGCCTAATGGTTTTAAATCTGCATGAGTACAATCATATCTATCCACCTGCCTGGAAGGCTACTTTGAGGATTATAAAAGATAATTGAGGTGATAAAGCACCACGAAAGATCAAAAGTGGTCTCTTTTGGAAGACATTATTATGACAGTTGCTATCAACAGAATGTGATTGTGGGAGACTGGGGTTCCCACAGCCAGTGTAAGGCCTCTGCTAGTAGAGACAGTTTCTGTGAGGGGGACCCTGAGCAGTAGTCTCAGAGTATATCATCTGGAGGCTAGGTGTGTGATGTGATCCCCAGAGAGGAGAAGTTGAGGAGGATTCTCCCTGGGTACACTTCACACTACTTTCACACACTTCTTCAATTTTATGTCCTTTCTTTATGAGGTGTGGAAGGGCCACTAGCCCACACCCTGCACACACTAGCATCAACCTGGCCATAGCAGGGACTCCTTTATCCACCTTTCTATTGCTCACACTGCCTCCTATGTCAAACACTATCAGCCCTCCTCAGGAACTCCCAGACCCCCTAAATGGCTCCACACATTACAATGGCTACAATCAGAGAACAGGTGATTGATTTTGAACAGAAAATCAAGAGCCAGGGTGATCTAGAAGCTAGCATGTACATTCAAATGCCCTTGCGCTTCTCTCATTGTGATCGCTGCACAAGAGACACACCCTCTCTGTGCCCTAGTTTCTGGTCATCAGGAAGATGCTCAGTGTTTATTGTGATGATTAAATGAAGAGCGGGATCTGTGGAGGGAGGACTGGGATTATAATAATCATCATTATGAGTAGGTGGTCGAGAGGAGAAAAGAGATCAGGCCCTGCTGGGACACACTTCCTACCTTCTCTCCCTACCTAACATTTGTTCAACATTGAAAACATCTTTTTTTTTTTTTCCTGAATCCTCACCCATGGGTACTGTGTTGACAGCCAGCCTTTGTGAAAGAGGTTTCTGCCCAGGTGTCCTGAGCTCACTAGGGAGTGTTGTCCAGTCTAACTGGCCGCTTCAGTTTCCATCAACAGCTCAGAGAGCCCAGGCTCTCTCGCCATTGCGATGCCATTCAAGATGACCTTGTTCATGGTGGCCCTATGTATACAGAAAGGAATTGCACTTTATGGGGGTTGCAATGCTGTGGCCTTCTGATGGCAGATTGCTAGGACTGTCTCCCAAAGAGCCTCTGGCCAGGTTAAATCACCATGCTTGGGCCAGCAGTCTAGCACTTAATGGTTTGTGTCAGACAGTGACACCCATGAACCAATTAGTCTGAAATAAATGCACTCATGCCAGAAACAAGGATGTAGGCTATCCTTCTCTTAGAGATGCTTGTCTCTACCTATGCATGTGAAAGCTGGATATTGAATAAGGAAGACCAAAGAAAATTTAATTCATTTGAGCTAGGGTGTTGGCAAAGAATACTGAAAGTACTATGGATTTGCAAATGAACAGATCTCTCTCAGAATAAGTACAGCCAGAAGAATGAGCATGGGTTGGTTAGCTACTAACCCCAGCAATGGTAGGACTAGGGTAAAATCAAGTGAGGATCCCAGAAGAAATGGGGCACTAGAAGGCAGAGGTTTCCAAACACCTGTGTGCATGCAAATCACCAACAGAGTCCTGGAACACAGATGGACATTCTAGAAACAAAGATCTGGGATTGGGCCTGAGAATGTTGATATCCAACACTTTCTGGGGGATGCTGCTGCTGCCTGTGTGGAAATCCCACCTTGAGAACCCTTAGCTATCCCGTCCAGAGGTTGCATGTCTTCTTTACTCCCCTGTTCCATAAAATGTGGCTGAAGCTCTGCTCCGGGGAGTCTTGGCAAGGGTCTGGCTGTGGTTCAGCCAGAAGACTCAGCACATGGAACCAGCAAACCACTGGGGACATGTTCTTGAGCTGCAAAGAAACAATGCACCTGGATATAATTTTCTCCGGCGTCCATAAGAATGACTCGAACAGCTGCAGGCAGTTAGGAGAGGGTAAACACAGGCTGCCAGGCCAGCGAAGCTGAGGAGTTGATTGATGATTTGTCCTCTTTTTCCCCGGTAGCATCCCACAGCCCCAGCTTCCAACCAGCATTTTCATTCCGTTACCACAGAGCCGATGACAACTCACAGTGACCTCACATGTCTCTCAGTAAAACTAGATTCCATGAGGTTTTCAGCAGGTGCTTTTTCCAGAAGTAAATTAAGGTACCTCTGGGTAGACTGGAACCACCCAATTTTCATAAAGCAGTTAAGCCCTCAGCTGTTTGTGACAACCAGGAACTCTTATTCAAGTAAATCAGTGTAAATACAAACCACGATCCAGCATGAAGGAAAAATGAAAGGATGGGCCATCCCCAAGACAGACCAGTGAGCAATCACAATGGGATGAAGGTTGGGTCTGTGCTGCTAGGCTCTCCCAGGATACTGTGGGAAAGGGGCTGGGAGCTGTTACAGCCCACAGTCTTTGCCTGCCCAGGAGTTGTCCATCCCGGAGCCCGGCCTACAGGTGACCACCTTCAGGGCCCAGAAAGGGCTGCCTGTGAGTCAGCTCACAGCCCTCCCTCCAAGCTTGCGCTCTTTAGCAAAAGAAGGAACTGTGAGTCAACATTGACTCCATAGCAGTGGGTTTGGTTTGGTTTGGTTTGGTTTAGTGGTGTTGTTAATTGCCATTGAATCAGTTCTGACAGGTATGCAGAGTAGAACTGGATTCCAGAAAGTTTTCAAGATGTGGCCTTTTGGGATTTAATCATCGGGCCTTTCCTACAAGGTACTTTTGGGAGAGTCTGACCACTAGTGTTCTGGCTAGTAGTTTAGCACAGAACCTTCTGCACAGCCTGGGGATGTACTAGCCTAACAAAACCCTCTCACTGCCATCGAGTCACTTCTGGCTCATACGAAACCTCTGTGGGTTTCTGAGGCTGTAACTATTTACAGGAGTGGAAGGCCCAGTCTTTCTCCCATGGAGCTGCTGGTGATTTTGAACTTCTGACAACGTGGATCGAAGCTCAATGCATAACCACTACACCACCGGGGATCCTTGTACTAGAATAGAAACCAAACGAGAACAAATCACATGCCATAGAGTTGATTTCAGCTCATAGTGACCGCGATTATATCAGTACAGACACATAGCACCTCCAGGTGTACTCAAACCTGTCACCTTTGTATTAGCAGAAAAGTGCGTCTGTTCACATTACCCAAGGATCGTACAGCTCTTATAAAAACCCATACATCAAACATATTTGTACATATGTTGCTATTATCCTTTTCAAAACATTTTCTTTCTACTTGAGCCCTTGGTATCAGCTCACTTTTTCCCTCCCTCTCACTGTCATGAGCACTTGATAGATTATAAATTATTATCATTTCTATATCCTACACCACCCACTGTCTCCCCTTGCCCATGTTGCAGGTGTTTGTCCCCCTAGGGAGGGGGGTGGTATATGTGGATCATTATCAGTTCCCATTGCTCCCCCTTCTTCCTCCACCTTCCCTCTACCCTCGTGGTATCACCACTCCCATTACTGTTCCTGAGGGGTTTATCTGTCCTGGATTCCATGTGTCGAGAGATCTTATCTTTACCAGTGTACATGCTCCAGCCCAGCCAGATTTGTATAGTAGAACTGGGGTCATAATAGTGGGGTGCGGGAAGCATTAAAGAACTAGAGCAGCAGTTCTCAACCTGTGTCACAACCCCTTGGAGCTTGAGCAACCCTTTCACAGCAGTCTCCCGATTCATGAAAGTAGCAAAATTACAGATATGAAATAGCAACAAAAATAATATTATGGTTAGAGGGTCACCACAACATGAGGAACCGTATTAAAGGGTTATGGCATTGGGAAGGTTGAGAGCCATTTAACTAGAGGAATGTTGTATGCTCCATCAGTGCTATGCTGCACCTAGCTGTCTCGATCTTTCCTTGTGACCCTTCTGTGAGGGAATGTTCAATTGTCTATAGATGGGCTTTGTGTTTCCACTCCAACCCCACTTGTTTTCACTGATATGAGTGTTTTGGGTCTTCTGAAGTCTGATACCTGACTCCACCAACACCTTGTGATCACACAAGCTGGTGAGCTTTTTCCATGTGGACATTGTTGTTTCCCTGCTTGATGAGTTCTTGTTTATCTCCAAGCCTTTAAGACCCAAAATGCTATATCTTTTAACACCTGGGCACCATCAGCTTTCTTCACCACATTTACTTATGCACCCATTTTGACCATCTATCATGTCAGGAAGGTGAGCATCACAGAATGCCAGGTTAATAAAACAAAGTGTTCTTGCATTGAGGGATTACTGAATAGAGTTACCAATGCCCATTTACTACCTTAATACTTAACATATAATACATGTACATGGATCTATGTCCCTATCATTATATATGATTATATTAACGTATACATGCCAGTATTTATGTCTCCACAAATGTCATTTGCCTCATAGTTCTCTCCTTTTCTTCCTTTTACTTTCTTCTGGTCTCACTATCATGTTTGACTTTCACTCAGCTTTCAATAAATCCTTTTGGCTACATTACACTTGATCAAACCCCACCAGGCATTCTATGCCCTCATCGCCATCAATTTTAGATCACTTGTTGTTCTCCCATCCCTGGGTTTGTTTGCTCCCCACTTCCTTTCCCCCACCTCCTCCTCTACCATGTTCCCCATGGGAACCATTGGTCCCTTTGTTTTCTCCTGGAGATTGTTTATCCTGCCTATCTTATATAGATAGACATGAGGTGGGGGTGGGGGTGCCTATAAATAGTTCCAAGTCTGTCTGTTGACCTTTATGAATGTTTTCTGATTGAGTCTGATGAGGTACCATGCCCTGCCTCTGAAGTCTATTTTGGGGATTCCTCAGGGCCGTCATTGCTGAGCTCCCCATGTTGCTCTGTTATACTCCCTTTGTGTTTAGCCCTGGTGTGGGGGGTCAGACCAGGCAAAATTCCCCCACTGTGTCTCCAGTGTTGTCCCCATAGCACTTTGGCTCCATTCCCTCAACCTCTTTTACCTGATCCTTCTCATGTTTGATGAAATTATTGAGAGCTTTGACCAGAACCCCAGGGCCCTGAAAGATGCCCTCTTGCCTGGGATGGTGCATCTCAACTCATCACCTACCAGACATCTGACCCTATTGGCCTAAAAAGCATCTGATTGCAGACTATGTGGTTGGGGCCGGCACTGCCAAGCCTGTGCAGCTCTCCAGTTCTGGCCATCCCTTTCCCCTGGCAAGGAGGTTGCACTGCATTTGGCATCAGTGCCAACTACAACAGTGCCACCAAAGTGATCTTGGCCTGTACACAGCATTTCTGGGAGCAAGATGGTATCTTTGGATGCAAGTCCATCACTGACCAGACTTCTTAATTCATATACTACCCCAACCACGTCTTCTCCAATGGCACAGAAGTCATCTGGGGTCCTATACCCTGGATGACGACTCCTCGTTCTTCACTGCTATGAATCATGCTCAGGTGGTAGAGATTGTCTTGAATGATCTAGCCACAGACAATGACCACACCGAAGAGGAGATTTAAGTACTTTCCCCCTATTCCATGGTCAAGCACTAAAGCCAGAACCCCTCTTCCATGAGAGGCCCTGTCTTTTTCACTTCCTGCCAGTCTGTGGACTATGCCAGGAACTCTGTTGGCACAAAAGGTGGGTGCACTTTGCTGGTGAACATAAAACCCAGCCTCATGGATGGATTGACACTGCCATTAAATCAGGGCTGCACAGAACATCCAAAAGGCTATAGACTTGAATTTGGCAAAAAGACCTAGAGACCAGAAAAGGGCCCCCTCCAAAAATGAGCTATAACTGATGTCAGAAAACCCAGAAACTATGGTTAGTCCAATCAGCTTGACCCATTAATAAAATACCAAAAATCCAGTTTTGTGCTATCTCCACCTTTAGCTAAAGATACCAGGCAGCAAGTGTCATGTAAGCCCAAGGCCAAACAAAGTGACTGTATTATGCTTAAAATGCTTTTATATTCATGATGTAGACTCTGAGCAATGTTGCAATACTATCAATTACAACATGTGATACAATGATTAAAGCAATAAAGTGCTTGTTTGTTTTAATTTAAGGCTATCACTAAGTGTTTTATCTACATTTGGTGAGAAACCCAGCTAATTACAGAGGTGCGTATTGGGGTCTGCATTTCAAGGATCTCATCTAGGGTCCTTTACTATTCTATTATTTATTTAATCTGATTCTGGCCATAGTGCCCCACCCTTTTTCCACTCTTTCATCTCCTGTGACTATGGAATTTAAGATAAGTTGGAAATTTAAGGTGGGGCAACTGTATGATCTGCAATATATTAGATACTACTCCATGTTATTATAAGAACCCTAATATACCTTTTCTAATTTTACAGATGAGAAAGCCAGGACTTCAGAGAGGTTAAAGAAATTACCTACAGTCACAAATGCTCACATAGAATGGACCAAACCTAAACTATCTAATTCCACACCTTCTCATTTCTTCTATGCTCGGTGGATTTGTCTTACCCTTGTATGTGTGTGTGTGTCTTCCTAAAGTAATGATCAGTTAATTTTTGAGTCATTCGATGATAGGTATGTTTTAGGTTTGATTGAATGGGTAAATATTCTCAGAATGCACAGGGGCCAAGGCTAATTGACCTCCCTGGAGCCCTGCCCCATTTGCCAGGGTGTTCTTTGCCTGGCAGGCCTGAGGGGAAATAAGCAGACAGATGGAGTCAGTGCTGACAGAGATGAAGCCTTTCAAGCAGACAAGTTCCACAGGCATATCATTTGGCAGTGACTTGACCTGAATTGGGTTCTCAAGAGGTGATTTAGGTCCATAAGAAGCAACAGGAAGGAGTCAGGTGGCTGTAACATAAGGGGCATGTTATCACTGCAAGACAAGGCATTTGGATTTTCCAAACCAGCAGAGATTATGCCATTCTCTTTGGAGCCTGAAGGTTGGAACAGAACTGCACACTATCCCGAATTCCTACTCTGGCTAAATCTGAGATTTGGTTCTACTGCAAACTAGTAAATTAGTTTATCACAGTTTAATAGATGATGGAAGACAGTATGAGACTCCTAGGTAGGTTGATCCAACCAATATATCCATTACTGATTGTCTCCAAATCTGACTGCTAGCTTTTCTGGGAACACAGAAGTCCTGAGATAAAGGATTTTATTAATTGTGGCCCACCAAATCCAATCTAGATTGTAAGTAGGGGTCCAGGTAGAAAATACACATGTAGTGGGCTTCTATCCCAGCTGAGAAACATGGAGTTCAGAACCTTTACTAAACTTGCTATTTGCTGGTGCATGGAGACATTATCTCATCCCTTGGGATTGTTCTCTGAAATACAAACCTGAGAAATAACATAAACAGAGACCAGTCAGGGTCTTACATCTTGCCCCAGCCAGGAGGAAAGTACAGGGATGCTAAGCACACATGGGAGACTGGTTCTTTCAACACTGCAAGACCAGATTCTAACTACCTTTCTATAAAACCATTCTCGGTCACAGGCCAGCCCCACAAGGTAGTTGGCATGCTGAGTTGCACAGCACAGCACACTGAAAGCATAGCAGTCAGGGAATATCCTGGTACAGAACACACCAAGTGCCACTGTCGAGAGGTGTGGTGCCAGAATGATTTCTTATAAAGGTTTGGTGTAAGTTCAACAGAACAGTTTTGTTTCAGTTCAACAGAAATGTATTGTTGCTTCCCAAAAGCAACCCTGCAATTCATTACAACAATATAAATGTTTCATAAATCCAACTTACATGCACCAATATACCTTCAAGACAAAAGCTGTATGTTAATTTACTTCTAACATTCTCCAATCAGGGATTTCATTACTAACCAAATGCAATGACACTTCAAAAAATGGAGCTGTTGTTCTTGTTGATGATGATGTTTTTATAGCCATTGATTTTGTCACATTTTCTGTTGTTTTAGCAATAATTTTAGGGCGGATAGTATTTGGGGAGTTATCAATCACTACTTTGAGTCAAAGCAATGATAAGAGAAAGGAGAAGAAAAATCAAAGAAGGTTTTTTCTCAGTTACTAATGATGTTGTAACTAACGTAATTCAATGTAGAAAGATTTTGTAAAACAATTTTATACTATTCTTATAATTTAATAAATATTACATTTAAGGAACTAACAATTATATTTATCACACAGTATTATATGATGAATATTGATAATAAACTTTACTAGGGATTCTATCAGGCTACTGTGGGAGGAGATACCATTTGGGAGATGGGCAGCAGTGATACCACGAGTTATACTCTGGGTGACACTGACCTCAGTGATGGCACGGTGTGGAACCCCTCTAGTCTGTTTCATTTTTCCATCATCAGCTGACTAATTCTTGCTTAAGCCTACATCTTTTTTCTAATACTTTGCTACACACAGCCAGTGAAATCAACAAATGCTTAATAATCTGCTTCTGAATTTGTTCCCATAATCTTAAAAGGTAAATTGTTCCTGTCTCTCAAATTACTCAAAGTTACGATCTTACCAAATAGTCTACCCCTCAGTGATGCGGATTGCCTGATTGTCGGTGTCTTTATTGACACCTTATCCATACATCAATATTTTAGCATTCTGTTGCAGCAGCACCATAATTCAATGTATGAAATCTGCATTAACTTGGAGTGTGTGACAATAGCTACTATAATAACCCCTTCCTTCTCGGTGAATTATCATGATACAAAGTCGTTTTTCACTCAAATGCCATTACCTCTTTTACTCCTCAGACTGACATTGAGACGTGGTTTCTTCTAGCTTATACCTTTCCGTACATTAAAACCTCAGTGTTGAGAGTGGAGGCAAATGGCAGAAAATGGCGACTAGTTAAGACTCACCCATCCCGAGCTCCTGCTGCCAGACCAGAAAATTAGGGGGTAAGGTGAAAGAGACTGGGAGGTGGAGTCCTGAAATGAGAATTAGCATACTAGGGTCTCTCCTTAACACCCCGCCTCTTTTTTTTTTTCTTTTTTTTTTTTTTTGCGATTTCTACTCACAAAGCGAACCAAGAACGCTCTAAATCACTTAGGTTAGGCGAGCTGGGCTCATGGGCTCCATCTGGAAAGCCTCCTGCCCTTTGGCCAGGAGTAGCGATTTCTCCAGGCTGACGCCTTAAAGGGGACATAAGCCAGACAGGAGGAGAACCCCACGCCAAGCTCTTCCCATCGTTACCCTGTTTCCCCGAAGATAAAACAGTGTCATATTAATTTTTGCTCCCAAAGATGCTCTACGTTTTATTTTCAGGCGATATCTTGTTTTTCCATGAAGAAGAATACGGTACACATTTATTGTTTATTGTTTTATTAAAAAGAGACCTCATACTTCCTGTCTGCTCCAGCTGCACTGCTGCCAACAATGAGGATCACAGCAGCACCCGGTATGGTCCAGAGTCCAGAGTTACGGTAGCTTTGGGGGGCCTTATGTTTGGGAAGGTCTTATTTTCAGGGAGATGCCTTATATTTCAGCGAGAGGCAAAACTGTAAGTAGGTCTTATTTGGGGGGGGATGTCTTACTTTCGGGGAAACAAGGTAGCTGCCTTGAGCTCACAACCTGGGGATTGGGGGGCGTGGTAGCCATAATCTGGAATAGAAGAAAAAGCAGATTTTTACCTGAGACAGATCATGGTGGGGAAGAAAATAGGTCGGTAGTCAGAGTCCAGGAGGCAAATTCAGTTCCAATTGGCCAAGAAGGAAACAACCCCCCTGATAAGCTTGATCTCCCCTTCTGGGGGTCAGGGTGACAGCCCCCCAATCAGAGCACTGCACAAGCATAATATAAAAAAGAATGAAATGTATATTATTGGTAAAAACTTAACCCCAGTCTTGGTGTCTAGCTCCAAAGAGCACAAAGATGGGAGTCCTTAACATAAATTAACATAAGAAGAAGCCCACACTGAGGAATGCCAGAATTTAGCTACAGGACCTGGAGGCTTTTTGCATAATAAAGACCTGCTGAAGCAAGTCTGAGCTTCTAACAGAGCACAGAGCTGAAGCCTAGAGCCAGGGAGACAATTTAATTTAATTCTATTCTAGCTGGCCAGGGTGAAAACAAATATAAAATAAAATCCTCTGGTCCCTCTTTCCCTGTGGAGACACAATCAACACCCTCCCCCTGTGTGGATTAGTGCCCTGCTCCCCCAGCTACCCATACCTTTTTTGCCCTCCTCCTTTTCAGTGGGCTACCATATGTATCCATCTATATCCCTGAGTTTTTTCTGGCCCCTGCCATATTTCCTGGACCTCACCTCAGGGACGTAAGTATACAGTAGCTTCTTCCTTATGCCCCATTTGACTTTTTTGAGTTTACCTCAGCAGACTCATGTAGTACCAGTCCTTTTGTGTTTGGTTTACTTCACTTAGCATAATTTCCTCCAGTTCTTCCCATGGGGCGATGTGCTTCATGCGTTCATCACTGCTTTTTAGCGATGCATAGTACTCCATTGTATGTATGTACCAGAGTTTTTTAACCCATTCGTCTTTTTATGGAAATTTGGGCTGTTTCCAACTCCTTGCAATTGTGAATTGTGGCGCGATAAACATTGGAACACAGATATCTGGCCGTGGTTTGTTTCTTATCTCTTCTGGATATATGCCCAGTAAGGGATTGCTGGATCCTGTGGTAGCTCCATTTCCAATTGTTTTAGATAGTGCCAAATAAATTTCCATAATGGCTGTACATACCTACAAGTCCACCAGCAGTGGACAAAAGTTCCTATCTCTCCACATCCCCTCCAACACTTGTTACTTTCTGATTCCTTGAATTGGGCTATCTTTGAGGGTGTTAGGTGGTATTGTTAGGTAGCTTAGCCTAGGGAAGTGGGAAGTCCATTTACACATGCCCAGGGGAGCCAGCAAAGGACAAAGCTGGATTTTCCCGCCAGTGGGCCCAGAGGGGCGTTACACCTGGAGCAGCTCACCTGGGCCAGGTGACTGCAATTTAGCCAATGGGATGAACCTGGGGTCGTTCACCACGCCTCTCCTGGGAACCCTTGAAAAGGCAGGGACCGGAAGGGAGAGAGGCTTGGCTTGCTTGGATGGTCTGGTCCTCTTCTTGGGAGGAGAGAGATCCTTGCGTGACCTGGGGCAGTCTCTGCCAGGCCGCATAGTCAAAGGAATCCTATGGGTGCCGTGTAAAACCTGAAACTTCTTTTAACTCTCATTAAATTCACTTGGATCATGAGCCCGGCTTCGGTGTGAAATCTTTCTCGTGCGGACCCAAGGACTGAGGCTGAAATCTAGTCCCAGAGAGAGAGAGACCTAACAGTATCTCATAGTTGTTTTAATTTGTATTTCTCTTTTGGCTACAGATCTGGAACATTTTATCATATATTTATTTGCCATTTGGATTTCTGCCCTTGAAAAACTGCTCAGGTCTTTTGCCCACCTCCTGAGTGGACAATTGGTTCTTTCTTTGTTGTAAGTTAGCTGAGTATTGTAGATTTTAGTAATAAGGCCTTTGTCTGGTATGTCATTGCTAAAGATGTTTTCCCTTTCTGTGGTCTCTCTTATTACTCTCTTGGTGAATTCTTTCAATGTACATAAATGCTTATCTTTAGAATAACCCACTGGTCAATTTGTGCTTCCTCTGTGTTTGTGTCCTTCCCGATTTCCAATAACCTATGTATTCCCTGTGCCAAGATTCTCAGGTTTGTCCCAATTCCCTCATTAATGGACCTAATAGTTTAGGGTTTTACCACACGGTGTGTGATCCACCTTGAGTTTATTCTTGTGTATAGATGGAGGTAAGGGTCTTCATTTTTCTACAGCTACCTATCCATTTTTTCCAGCACAATGAATTGGAAAGAACATCCACTCCCCATTTCATATTTTTGGGGCCCTTTTCAATGATCAGTTGTCTTTATGTTGATGATTTTATTTCTGGGTTTTCAAACCTTTCCATTGGTCTGAATATCTATCATTACACCAATACCATGCAGGTTTGACTACATTGGCTCTATAGTAGGTACTAATGTCAGATAAAGCAAGCCCTCCAACTTTTCCTTCTTTTTGAGGAGTTCTCTGCTATTTCTCGGTTTTGTCCCTATCCATATGAAGTTGGTAATCTGTTTTTCATAATTCTTTGAAGAAAGATGCCAGAATTTGGATTGGGATAGCATTGAACTTATATAGTCCCTTGGGTAGAATTGACATCTTAGAGTCTACTGATCCACAAGCATGGGACGTCCTTGCATTTTGTAGTTTTCCTCGTACCGACCATTTGGTTTTTTTAGTCAGATATATCCCTAGATATTTCAATTTGTGTTTTGCTATCGTGAAAGGTAACTCTTTTTGATCCTCTCTTCTGTGGCCTTGTCCGATGTGTACAGTAGTGCGATAGACTTCTGTTTGTTGATCTTGTAACCGGTTACTCTGCCATATTCCTCTATTGCTTCCAGTACTCCTCTCATGGAACTTTTAGGATTTTCCATATATAAAACCATATCATCTGTGAAAACAATAGTTTCGCTTCTTCCCCAGATGAATACTTTTGATATCTTTTCTTTGCCTTATATTGTTAGCTAGGACCTCCAGTACAATGTTAAATAGGAGTGAGGACAAGGGACATCCCTGTTTAGTCTCCTTTTTCAGAAGAATTGATCTCATCTTTTCTCCATTGATTACCACATTGGCTGCTGGTTTTTCATATATAGTTCATATTATATTGAGGAATTTTCCTTCCGTTCCTATTTTCTTGAGTGTCTTAAACATGAATTGGTGTGGGATGTTGTTGAATGCTTTTTCTGCATCTATCAATATTATCATGTGGTTCTTATACTTTTTCATTTCAATGTGGCAAATAATACTAACGATCTTTCCTATGTTGAACCATCCCTGCATCCCTGGTATGAATCTCACTTGGTCATAGTGTATTATTTGTTTTATATACTTTTATATTCTGTTGGCCAGTATTTTGTTAAGAATTTTTGCATTGATATTCATTAGGGAATTTGGTCTGCAGTTCTCAAATCTTGTGGGATCCTTGCCCAGTTTAGGTATCAGAGGTTTACTAACTTTATAGAAGGTATTTGGGAGTTTGCCATCTTTTTCTATGTTCTGGAAGAGTTTGATTAGGATTGGTATCAGTTCTTCCCAGAAAGCTTGATATAATTCTCCTGTAAACCCATCTGGACCAGGTGATTTTTAGTTGGTAATCCCTTGATAACCTTCTCTATTTATTCTATTGCTATGGGTCTGTTGAGATTCTTGATGTCCATCGGGGATGGTCTAGGGAGGGATAGTTTTTCCAAGAATTTGTCCATATCTTCCAAGTTGTTGAATTCATTGGAATACAGTCCTTTATAGTACCTTGTAATTATCCTTTTGATTTCATTAGGGTCTGTTGGAATGTACCCTCTTTCATCCCTCATTCTTGCTATTGAGATTTGCTCCCTCCTTTCTTTGGTCAATTTCACGAGAGGTTTATCTTTTCAATTTATCCTTTTGAAGAACCAACTTTTGGCAGCATTGATTTTTTTCCCATAGTTTTCTTATTTTCCCTCTCCTGAATCTCAGATCTATTTTTGTTATTTCTTTTCTTTTGTTATTAGTTGGATTGTCTTGTTGACTCTGTTCTAGTTGCTGTAAATGTTATGCCTGTGTATCAATCATAAGCCTCTCCTCCTTTGCTGTGTCCCATAAGTTTTGGTATGTCTTGTTTTCATTCTCATTTATTTCTAGAAATTTCCTAATTTCATCTCTAATCAGAGCCAATACACACTCCTTTTGCAATAGAGAGTTATTCATCTTCCAATTGTTTACCGTGGATATCTTTATCTTCCTTTTGTTGATTTCCAGCCTATCAATGTGCTTAAATTTGTTTACATTTAACTTTTGCCCTAGCACGTGGTCTATTTTCGAATATGAGCCATGTGGGATTCAAAAGAATGTGAATTTATTTTTATTTGAGTGGAGAGTTCTGTATATGTCTATCAGGTCAAATTGTCTAATCGTAGTGTTTAGATCTTTAGCCTCCTTATTGAGTTTCTTTCCCTGTGATCTATCTTTCTCAGAGTGTGGTGTATTGGAATCACACCTGTTGAGGCTATGATTTCTTTTTTAATCTTTTGGAGCATTTGATTAACATATTCCACTGAACGCTTGTTTGGTGAGTAAATATTTAGAATGCTTAGTGGTTCATTGTGTACTGTACCCTTGAGTATTATACAGTGTCCCTTCATATCTCTTTATATGGTTTGCACTTTGAGGTCAATTTTATCTGAGATTAGGATTGCAAACGCTGATTTTTTTAAATTGCTGTTTCTTGGTATAAATTACTCCAGCCTTTGATTCCCAGTCCATTTTTGTCTGTATTCTTGAGATATATCTCCTGTAGGCAGCAGATAGAAGGGGTGTGTTTTCTAAGCCAGTCTGTTAGTCTCTGTCTCTTAAGGCCTGAGTTCAATCCATTGATGTTCAGGGTTATTGCATCTGGCTGTGGACTATGTAATGTCATTTTATCCCTCTTATGTTGGGTGTTTTCCTACCTCCATTACTTTTCCATGGGTTGTGCATATGTGTGTTTGTGGTTCATTCTTGCCTACTTTCCATTGTTGAGCCTGTTTTATCTTGGGAGTTGTTTTCCCTTTGGTGGTCTCTGGATGGAGTTGTTCTATTTGGGTGGAGTTGTTCTATGTGGCCCGGTGAGTGTGGTTCTTCCACCCATACTGAGTCATCAAGGATCTTTTGTAGTGCTGGGCTCCTTTTAGCATATTATTTGAGATGTTCCTTCTCCGGAAAGACTCTCACTTCTCCATCAACTTTGATAGATAATTTGGCTGGTTAGAGTATCCTTGGGTTTGTGTCACTGTCCTGCAATTTTTGGAATATGCTGCTCTACTGTCTCCTCTTCTTCATAATTTCTGTTAAGTCTGAACATATTCTTATCTGCTTGCCTTTATATGTAGTTGCCAGTTTTTCCCTAGCTGCTCTCATAATTTTCTCCTAATCCTCATAGTTGGATAGTTTAACAACTATATATCTTGGTGACTTCTTCTTGAGATTCTGTCTAGCTGGCATTCTTTCAGCCTCCTGGATAGTTGCCTGGTTTTCATTCATTAAGCTAGGGAAGTTTTCCTCCAAGAATTTCATCACTATTTTGTATGTTGGTTTCCTTGATGTGCATTCCTCTGGCAAGCCGATAATTCTGATATTGTACCTTCTTATAGCATTAGACATAGCTCTGAGATTTTTTCTTCAGCTTCTCTGATGAACTTGTTAGACTTTTCCTAATGCTGTTTCATTTCTGATTGAGAATACTCTAGGTCACTGGTGCGATTCTCTGCCTCCTCCTTTCTCTGGGCAAAGTCCGTGAGTCTGCCATTAGTTTTTGTTATCTTGCCCCTTAGTTCTTGTATTTCCCTTTGGTGCATGGCCTTTATTTCCTCTGTAATTTCATCCTTTTTCTGTAATGCTTCCCTCATGTACTGTATTACTCCTAGCAGCATTCTGAAGATTTCTTTCTGTGGGAGGTCAATATCTGCCTTTTCTATGACTGCCCTTAGGTCCAGGTAGTCCTCTGGCATTGGAATTTGTTTTTCGTTTCTTGTTGAAACTGTGGAAGCAGCTTGTTGGTTTGGGGTTGATTTATTGAAACTAGGTGCTATTTTCCCTGGTGTCTCAGAGCCCAGGGCTCTCTCTTTGGGAGGTTGGTGTTGGTGTTTCTGGAGGCTGCCTTTAGCCACCTGCCTTGAGGGATTGTGTTTCACCTTTGTCCTTTTGGAGTTTCCCTCTTGCTATGGCCTATGGTTTGTGTTTCAGCCAACTTCATGTCTCCTTATGGCCTATTTGCAGGTGTGCACACTGTGGTCAGATGTTTTACAAAGCAATTTTTTCAATTATTTTTTATATTTTATTACTGTAAATTGGGTGAGGATCTAGACGACAAATTAGTTTTCCATTCAACAGTTCATGAACATTTTGTTTCATGTCAATCATTGCAATTCCTGCAATGTAAACACTTATCTCACTCCTCCCTGTGTTCTTAATTTCTATTCTGAATTCTTTCTTAATTTTTCCTACATTCTGAATTTGTGCTTGGGCAAATGCTATTTATTTTATCTCAAATGGCTGACTGGTTTACAAAGTGTGTTCCTCCTTAGTATTACTTGACACCTTATTGAACTCTCTATTGTGTGGGTGAAAAATAAGCCTGTGAGTGAGCTCATTTTAGACTTTAAAGGTTACTAAGAGCTATACTCTCTGGGGTCCCACCATTCTCTAGCCTGATCTTTTTCATGATTGTTTTAGTTTCATTCTAAAATTTCTCCCACTCTATCCAGCACCTTCTAACATAGTCATTTTCAGAGTGATTGTTAGTCATAGTAAGGAGCTATTTAGTTCTTCTAGTCTCAACGTTGTGGAGACTGGGGTTAGTGTAGTCCATTAGTCCTTTGGGTAAAATGCTTCTATATTTTTTGTTTAAATTTTCTTCATTCTTCTGTACTCCAGATGGTGAGACAATAATACTTCCACCTTCGATGAACACTCACAAGCTTTGAGAACTCAGTTGGTAATTAATAAAGTAAGATATAGAATACTTTTTGTGGACCATGATATTCCCAAAGTATAGGGTCTTGAGTCTCCAAGCCCAGCACCTCATTCCCTCAAGATGTTTGTTTATGGCTAAGAAATTTTCATAATTTTGTCCCCTGTATGCTCTACTATATTCATGGATAGATTTGCCACATGTGTAAATAGACATGTGGAAAGATTCTCTACCAAACTGATGTGTATTCTTGGGTATAGTTCCATTCTCCTTCTTACACCTGTTCAACTTGTAGATTATAATTCTGTTATTGTAGGATCATGAATATAGTAGAACTTATTTTTGTTCCCTTTTACCCTTACACTCCTCCCAGTTTCTTCTTTTGCCTTTGTGGTAGTTGCATAATCTGGTGTCAATTTGGGATTGAGAGGATTAAGAGTGTAGGGGTGGAGTCTAGGCTGTCAATAAGGATATAACCAATGAGGCCTCTGTGGGCAGGGCCTTCTCCTGAGGATTCTGGAAAAAGCTCTAGTATTTCCTCCTTGGAGGTAAGAGACACTTCTCTCACTCCTCGTGAGACACTCAATGGACAAGGCTGACTCCCTGCAAGACATCTCTGAGGAGAAATCACATGGACCTACCCTGATGCAGCCCTGGGTGCTGGAGAAGCCATGTAGAGACCCCTGCCAGCACTGAGATGCTCACAACATCACTGAATCTTCCAACCCATGGATCCAAAGACTTTCTACCAACTGCCCTGTGATAATTCTGCACTCGGTGTCATTTCATGTGTTTCCTGTGTCTGAAGAGGACTTTATAGATTGGTATCAGTTATATGGGCTAATATCAGACTTATGGGCATGTACTGGACTGGGTTGGATGCTTTCTTAATTTAAAATTACCCTTTATACAAAACTCTCTTATACGCATATGAGTGTCCATGAATTTGTTTCTCTAGTATATCCAGACTGGCACAACCTTGATCATTTTTTTATGATCATGTACTTATTGTATGTTACCTTCCTTTAACCCAAATAAATATGTGTTCACCCTCTAGCTAGTGATTTACCCTCTCTTTCCTTCCCAATCCGGGTAGCAACAAAACATTATTTATTTTTGTGTTGAAACCTCATATAATAGCTGATATTTTGATTGAATAATTTTACTCATCATAATGTCTTGTAGGTTTGTGCCAGTTACATAATCTCCTGTCAACGTGAGCGAAGGAGTGAAGTCTAGCCTGCGAATCAGGTTATAGCCAATGAAGCCTCTGTACAGGCATGGCCTCCTGAGGATTCTGGGAAATCCTGTCTCTCTCCCTGGAGGTGGGACCTACACTCTCTCTGCTTCACATTCTGTTGACAAGCCATAGGAATCTAGTTTGTTGACAGTCAGAGCTGGTGGAGGCACATGGAAAGCTGCACTAGCATTGTCTTATTCTGGGTACTTTAGAGAAACAAATCCACAGAAAGTCATGTATAAGAGAGAGTTTTATGTAAATGCTAAGTGTACATCAAGAAAATATCCCAACCCAGTGCTGCCCAAGCCCACAAGTCCAACATTAACCCATATGTCCAACACCAGTCCACAAAGTCCTCCTCCATCTCACAAAACAGACACAACAATGCCGACTGCAGGAGGACTGCCGAGTCAGTGAATGTGTAAACATCTCAGCACTGGCAGGGGACTCCACATGGCTTCTCCAGCACTCAGGGCTGCATCGGGGTACATCCAATCCATGTGGCTTCTCCTTGGGGATATCTTGCAGGAAGGCAGCCTTGCAAGCTGAAGCTGGGAACTGCTAAGGCAGCTGCATCCTGGTGGGACCATCACAAAGCAAGAGACCCAAGAACTAAAAAGACAAGGCTCACAGAGCTATTTATCCCTCCACCTTTCCATTAATCCCAATGTGTTTATTGGCCAGGTTGGCACAATAAACTAACTAACTCAAGCACTGAGATGCTTCCTTAAGACTTTTCACCCACTACCCTCTGATCTTCCTGCTTTGTGAATCTGTAGAAGTTTATGGACTAGTATAGATCATATGGACTAATATTACATTTATGGGCTAATATAAAACTTATGAACTTGATCTGGACTGGGCGAGGATGTTTTCTTACTATACAACCATTCTTGGATAGAAAACTCTCTCTTACACACATTTAAGTGTCTCTGGATATGTTTCTCTAGTCAACTCAGACTAATACAAGATTCATTCATGCTATGAGGTGTTTTGCAGAGTCAGCATTATTTTAATTATTTTTTAAAATTTTTTGTAGTATTCCATTGTGCGCATGTGTCATAATCTCTCTTCAGGGTTGTGAGCATTAGGTTGTTTTCATGTTTTTGTTATTTTAAATAGCATCTGATAAATATGGATGTGTATATATCTATTCATGTCACAGCTCTTATTTCTATAGGATATATACTGATAATGGGGTTGCTGGATACTGTGATATTTCTACATTCAACTTTTAAAGAAGTGTCATATTGTTTTCCACATTGGTTGTACCATTTTGCTGTTCCACCAGACTTACATGAAGGTTTCATTCTCTCCCCATCCTCAGAAAAAATTTTTGTTTTCCATTTTGGTTTTTTTTAACTTTGCTATTAGTGCTGGCGTAAGATAATAGCTCACTGTTTTGTTTTGTTTTTAACATTTTATTAGGGGCTCATACAACTCTTATCACAATCCATACATATACATACATCAATTGTATAAAGCACATCCATACATTCCCTGCCCCAATCATTCTCAAGGCATTTGCTCTCCACTTAAACCCTTTGCATCAGGTCCTCTTTTTTTTTTCCGTCCCTCCCCGCTCCCTCCTCCCTCATGTGCCCTTGGTAATTTATACATTGTTATTTTGTCATATCTTGCCCTATCCGGAGTCTCCCTTCCCCCACTTCCCTGCCGTCCCTCTCCCAGGAAGGAGGTCACATGTGGGCCCTTGTAATCAGTTCCCCTTTCCAACCCACTCGCCCTCCACTCTCCGAGCATCGCCCCTCACACCCTTGGTCCTGAAGGTATCATCCACCCTAGATTCCCTGTGCCTCCAGCCCTCATATGTACCAGTGTACAACCTCTGCCCTATCCAGCCCTGCAAGGTAGAATTCGGATCATGGTAGTTGGGGGGAGGAAGCATCCAGGATCTGGGGGAAAGCTGTGTTCTTCATCAGTACTACCTCACACCCTAATTGACCCATCTCCTCTCCTGAACCCCTCTGTGATGGGATCTCCATTGGCCGACACTTGGGCCTTGGGTCTCCACTCTGCACTTCCCCCTTCATTCAATATGGTATAGATATATATACATACATATACACATATATGCATATACATACACACATATATATACATATACACACATATATCTTTTTTTCTTTTTGCATGATGCCTTATACCTGGTCCCTTGGCACCTCGTGATCGCACTGGCCGGTGTGCTTCTTCCATGTGGGCTTTTTTGCTTCTGAGCTAGATGGCCGCTTGTTCACCTTCAAGCCTTTAAGACCCCAATCTCTTTTGATAGCCGGGCACCATCAGCTTTCTTCACCACATTTGTTTATGCACCCATTTGTCTTCAGCGATCCTATCATGGAGGTGTGCAGTCAATGATATGATTTTTTTGTCCTTTGATGCCTGATAACTGATCCCTTCGGGACCACTCGATCACACAGGCTGGTGTATTCTTCCATGTGGACTTGCTCACTGTTGTTTTTTACATATAACTTTCTAACTGGTATGACCGTCTCTTTTTTTTTGAAATGTCTTTCCATGTCCTCTACTAATTTTTAAATTGACCATTTATCTCTTTCTTGTTGAAGTGTTAAAGTTTTCTATATATTTTAGAGATTACTGGTAGTCCCTTATTTAATATGTCAGTGCCATAAAATTTCCCATCCTGTGGGGATTCTATTGGTGAAATCTTTAAAAACAAAAGCATTTTATTGGGACTCTTACTGCACTTATTACAATCCACACATACATCCATTATGTCAAGCACATTTGTATATATGTTGCCATCATCATTTTCAAAACATTATCTTTCTACTTGAACCCATGCTATCAGCTCGCCCCTCCCTCCCTCATGAACCCTTGATAATTTATACATTTCATGTCTTATGCCAACCACTGTCTCCCTCCACCCACTTTTCTGTTCTTTGTCCCCCTGAGAGGAGGTTTTATGTCAGTCATTGTCATCAGTTCCCCCTTTCTCCGCTCCATCTTCCCCTTCCCCTCCTGGTATTACTACTCTTATTATTGTTCCTGAGAGGTTTATCTGTGTTGGATTCCCTGTGTTTCAAGCTCTTATCTGTACCAGTGTACATGCTCTGGTCTAGCCTGATTTGTAAGGTAGAATTGGGGTCATGATAGTGGGTGAGAGGAAGCATTAAAGAACTAGAGGAAAGTTGTGTGTTTCATCAGTGCAATACTGCACCCTAATTGGCTCATCTCTTCCTTATGACCCTTCTGTAATGGGATGTCCAATTAGCTACAGATAGGCTTTGGATCTCCACTCTGCCCTCCCCCTCATTCACATCAATATAAGCTTTTTTTCTGGGTCTTTGATGTCAGATACTTGATCCTATCGATACCTCATGATTGCATAGGCTGGTGTGCTTCTTCCATGTGAGCTTTGTTGCTGGATGGCCACTTGTTTATATTCAAGCCTTTAAGACTCCCAATGCTATATCTTTTGATAGCTGGGCACCATCAGCTTTCTTCTTGGTAAAATATTTTGATGCACATAAGTGTCCAATTTTTTAAGAGATGCCAGTCATCTAGTTTGTCTTCTACTGCTCAATGTGTAATCCATTATGCTACCAGGGCTTGTATGAATCACAATCAACTCAATGCCAATAAGTTTGATTTTGTTTTGGAATTAGATTAAAGCCTAGAATGACAGCTAGAGGAACAGCCACTATACAACCAGGGATCCTTACTACACCACTAATGGGAATTTAAATGATACAACCAACTCTAGAAAGCAGTATGGCATGTCCCCAAAACATTAGGAATAAAATACCATATGACACAACAACAGTATCTCTAGTTGGTACATATTAACTTGGTACATATTATAAAGTAGGGGTCAGCAAACGATCGAGAGTGAGGATTCAACCCTAGCTCTCACAATAATTTAAAACTTTTCAATGATAGTTTTATTTTTCCTTTAGAGTTTTACTTCAAAGTCTCGTGTACATCCCCAAAGAGCCACAGATTGCTTGAGTGTCGTAGTTTGCTGACCCAACTTCTAGAGATATTACAGTTGGGCATGAATAGATAATGAATGCACAACCCGTGCTACCATAACACTACTCACAACACCAAGGAAATGCTAAATGTCCTTCAGTGGAAGAATAGGAAACTAAACTTTGATGCATACACAGGATGGAATACTATACAGTGTTTTTAAAAAATAACAATATATCTATGGAACACCTTATAGCCTGGATCGACCTGGAGGACATTCTGCGGAGTGACATACGTCAATCAAAAAAGGATAAATATTGTATGAGACTACTGTGATAAAAAGTCAAGAAAAGGTTTTCACCCTAAAGTACAATCCTGTGATGGTTTCCAAGGGCGGGAGTAGGAGGGAAGGAGGGGAAGGAAAGGCTAGAAAGTAAACGAGTGTTAACTGGGCTGAATGGGAAGGCAATGTACAGTCAGAGAGAGGCTAGAAAGAATCATGGAGGGGAAGACGCTGGGTAAACCGAAGAACTACAGGAAATGGAGGGAAATACTGTTACATCCACTCTTCTTCAACGGTGGTGAGTTCTGAGTAGGGCAGTGTTGTGTATCTAACAGTTTGATAAAGTACCTGTCCCTTCACAGAACTTACTCTTATCTGCACGCTGATTTAGTCTCAATCCATCTCTACAGAGAAGTTAGATTGGCAGATACACTAGACGCATGTCTGTTCTATTTGGGCAGCAAGAAAGACAAAACAGGGCTTTCCATTTGACTTTTTTTAAAAACATTTTATTAGGGACTCATACAACTCTTATCACAATCCATACATATATGTACATCAATTGTATAAAACACATCTGTACATTCTTTGCCCTAATCATTTTCAAAGCATTTGCTCTCCACTTAAGCCCTATGCATCAAGTCCTCTTTATTCCCCTCCCTCCCCGCTCCCCCTCCCTCATGAGCCCTTGATAATTTATAAATTGTTATTTTGTCATATCTTGCCCTATCCGGCATCTCCCTTCACCCCCTTTTCTGTTGTCCATCCCCCAGGGAGGAGGTCACATGTAGATCCTTGTAATCGGTACCCCCTTTCCAACCCACTCACCCTCTACCCTCCCAGTATCGCCCCTCACACCCCTGGTCCTGACGGTATCATTCCCCCCCCCCCCCCCGGATTCCCTGTGCCTCCAGCTCCTATCTACAACCTCTTCTCTATCCAGACTTGCAAGGTAGAATTCAGATCATGGTACTGGGGGGGGGGGGGGGGAGGAAGCATTTAGGAACTGGAGGGAAGCTCTATTCTTCATCGGTGCTATGTCGCACCCTGACTGACTCATCTCCTCCTCTAGACCCCTCTGGTAGGGGATCTCCAGTGGCCAACAAATGGGCTTTGGGTCTACACTCTGCACTTCCCCCTTCATTCACTATGGTAAGGTTTTTGTTGTTGTTGATGATGCCTTGTACCTGATCCCTCTGACACTTCGTGATTGCACAGGCTGGTGTGCTTCTTCCATGTGGGCTTTGTTGCTTCTGAGCTAGATGGCCGCTTGTTCACTTTCAAGCCTTTAAGACCCCAGACACTATCTCTTTTGATAGCTGGGCACCATCAGCTTTCTTCGCCACATTTGCTTATGCACCCGTTTGTTGCACCTGTTTCCCATTCGCTGATATAAGTTACTGCCCCCTGGTGGTGTTAACTGTACATCCAAATTGTTAAGTGAAGTAGAAATACAATTGTGAAAAATTTTCAACTGTGTGAAATAAAATCCATTGGACTAAATAATGCTTTATAGTGTATAGTAATTAAGTCTTTCATATGTTCTAAAACTGAAAGCCCAACTCAAAAAGGCACAATAGTCTAAGCTTGGGTTTAGTAAATCAAGTTTAAACCCAGTTTGTCTTCTAGAAAAAGTCAGCAGCCACTTCCTCTAGTTAGTGTCCTCTTAGTCTTCACTGTTTCTCCGAGTCAGTATATTAGCCTCTCCTTTCAGGATTACCTAAGGAGTTCTGGTGGTGTAGTGATTTACCTGTTAACTTCAAGGTCAGCAGTTCAAACTCAAGAGTAACTCCTTAGGAAAAATATGTGGCTATCGGCTCCCATAAAGATAGATAGCCTCAGAAACCCTATACAGGGCCCATTATGAGCTGGCATTGGCAAACTGGCAGTGGATTGGGTTTGATTCTATTTTAAGAAGGGAAGTGGAAATTTTGACTCATTTGTTGTAATTATCATAACTGTACGCATATGTTTATGTAACCTTCGGTGTATATAATAAATTTCACAATGAAGCATTAAAATGGGATATTTAAGAGCCTAATTAAATGTTGAATTGTAGAATCTTCAGAATCATCTATTTGAGGTTTCTAATAAACATCTCAAACTTAATGTATTCCAGATTGAAATCCTGATTATCCTTTTAAACGTCTGTCTCTCTAAAAGTTCCTAAGCTCAGTTGATAAGGATTACATCCTTTTGCTTATTCAAGACAAAGCCATAGGATTCACTTGGATTACTCATTGCTCTCTTTTTCTCATTCCCATATCTAGCAAATCTCAGGAAGTGAAGAAACCATCAATCTCTTGAATTGTTGGTGGAGGCATAAACTGGCATATAATTTGAAATTTTTTCTAACTAAACTGTGCCCGTTCAATTTCCCATAAATTCTACACATCAGGATTAATTGGGCCAGGGAAAGTGATTAAAAATGGGCATAAATATGCAAAGGGGAAAGCTTGATTAAAACAGCAATAGTCGTGAGACACAATGTCCCCTTACTGACCTACAGTGCAATAGGGGGCAGCACCAGAGACACAGTGGGAGAATTGTGCTTGGTCTGACACACACACACCCCTTCCCACACCACCACCAGGTGTAAGACTAAGGGAGCACAAGAGAGCAGCAAGGGGAGCAAATCAACAAAGTCCCTGGGGAATTCTGAAAAGACTTCAGACTCTGGGGTACAGCTTGGCACTATGTCAGACCCGATTGGAAAACATTCATAAGGGTCAGCAGACACACCTGGAACTATTCATGGACTATTTTTTCTTTTTCCTTCTTTTTTATGTCTAGCTATATAAGATAGTCAGGATAAACAATCCCAAGGAGAAAACAATGAGATCCATGGTTCCAGCGGGACATGAAAGATTAGGATGTGGGGTACAGGGAGAGGGGAGCCAACAACCCCAGAGACAAGGGAACAACAAGAGATCTAAAATCAATGACAAGGAGGGCATAGAATGCCTGGTCATGTTTGATCAAGGGCAATGTAGCTGAGAGGAAGTACAGTTTGCAGAATGAAGGTCAAACATGACGATGGAACAGGAGGAAAGTAAAAGGAAATAGAGAAAATAACTAGGAGGCAAAATACATTTATGCATTATAAAACAAACTTAGGCATGTACATATGTAAATATATTCATATATAATGATAGGGATATAGGTCTATGTGCATATATTTATGGGTTAAGTATTAGGGGAGCAGTCAGACATTGGGCCTGTTCTGAAGCCCTCCCTCAGCACAAGAACACTGTGTTCTACTAACCAGGCATTCTGTAATGCTCACCTTCCCCACACAATTCAAAATGAGTGCATAAGCTAATGTGGTGAAGAAAGCTGATAGCTGCTTGTTTATCTTCAAGCCTTGAGAAACAATAAAGCCCACATGGAAGAAGCACACCAGCCTATGAGATCACAACATGTTGAAGGGATCAGGTATCAAAGACCAAAAAAGCATAGCATTGTGAATGAGATGGAGTGCAGAATGGTGATCCAGGGCCAATCTGTGGGCAACTGGACATCCCCTTGCAGAAGGGTCGCGGGGAGAAGAGACAGTCAGGGTGCAGCGTAGCAATGATGAAACATACAATTTTCATCTAACTCTTGAATTCTTCCTCCTCCCCACGATAATGATCCGAATTCTACTTACAAATCCGGCTGGACCGGAGGATGTACACTGGAATAGATTGGAACTGCAAACACAGGGAGTCCAGGACAGATGGACTCCTCAGGACCAGTGGTGAGAGTAGCGATATCGGGAGGGTGGAAGGAAGGTGAGGGAGAAAGGCGGAACAGATTACAAGGATCTACATATGACCTCCTCCCTGTGAGATGGACAATGGAGAAGTGAGTGAAGAAAGACATCGGATGGTGTAAGATATGACAAAATAATAATAATTTATAAATTATCAAGGGTTCATGGGGGAGGGGGTAGCAGGGAGGGAGAAAATGAGGAACACATACCAGGGGCTCAAGTAGAAAGTAAATGTTTTGAGGATGAGGGAAACAAATGTACAAATTTTCTTGACACAATGGATGTATGTGTAGATTGTGATAAGAGTTGTACAAGCCCCCAATAAAATGATTTAATTAAAAAATAATAATAAAGCTGACGGTGCCTGGCTATTAACAAAATTTAGCGTCTGGGGTCTTAAAGCCTTAAAGTTAAACAAGCGGCCATCTAGCAGGGAAGCAACAAAGCCCACTTGTAAGAAGCACACCAGTCTGTTTGATCACAAGGTTCAACTGGATCAGGTATCAGGCATCAGAAGACCCAAAACAAACAATTACATCAATGAGAACAAGGGGAGTCTAAATGGAGACTCAAAGCCCATCTGTAGACAAATAGACATCCCCTGACAGAAGGGTCACAAGGAAGGGACGAGCCAGTCAGGGTTCAATATAGCACTGATGAAACACACAACTTTCCTCTAGTTCTTTAAGGCTTCTACTTCCACACTATCATGACCCCAGGTCTATCTTACAAATCTGGCTAGACCAGAGCCTGTACACTGGTACAGACAAGAGCTCTCAACACATGGAATCCAGAACAGATAAATCCCTCAGGACCAATAATGGGAGTATTGATACCATGAGAGTAAGCAGAAGGTGGGGGTAGACAAGGGTGAAAGAGGGAAGCGATTACATTGATTGACATATAAATCCCCCCAGAGGGGCAATGAACAACAGAAATGTGGGTGAAGGGAGAAAGTGAATGGCATAAAATATGAACATAAAAATAATTTATAAATTATCAAGGGTGCACAAGGTGGGAGGGACGGGGAGAAAGAGGAGTAAATAGCAAGAGCTCAAGTAGAAATAAAATGTTTGGGAAATGATGGTGACAACATACATACAAATGTGCTTGATACAATTGATTTATGGATTATTATAAGAGCTATAAATTCCCTCAATAAAATGATTTATTAAAAATTTTAAAAACAACAAAAAATAAATAAAATAGCAATAGTGTGGAGTCACTGAAAGCAGTCAGGTGAATCCCCAGCTCGGAGGATAGTTCATAATGGGAGCATCCTCAGGTGTTAGAAAGTGGGTAGAAATGCCTTGGATAACACAGTATGAGTAAGTTAATTGATATATCACTAAATTCCACATTGGAAAAAGAAAGGTTGAACTTGCAAGTGCCATGTTATATATATTTTTAGATAATTTCTGGGAAAACAGTCCAGAAACCAAGCAGGGACCCAAAAATTAGAAGATGGAGAACATGGAGCAATGTGAGCCACAGAACCAAAAGATACAGGACAGAATCAGAAACAAGAAATCTGAGCAAAAGGTAAACCAGTAAAACGGAGCAGAATGAGATAAAACTAGATTATGCATTCTTAGTGAATTCAAGCTACTAAGATATTTATATACGTCACATTTTCAAACTAAAAAATAATCTACATATTCTAAAACAAATGAGTCAATGAACTTAATTACTTCAACAATCAATGAGACTTCTCCCACAAGGAAAAATTTCCGTTCACTAATTTTGCTTTAAATGTCACATATTTCAATATTGATGCTTATTTCACAATAAATGCTATCATTAAAATTGAACACATGAAAGATGTCATAAAATATCAGGATCAAAACACAAATATTATGACAAGTTATTTATTTTTAGATAGAGATGTTATCTCTAAAAAATGAACAAACAAAACCCCTCACTGCTAGTGAGTCAATTCCAACTCATAAAGACACTACAGCAAAGAGTAAAACTGTACCATAGGGTTTCTAAAGCTTTAATACTTTATGGGATCACACTCCCTAATTTTTTCTGAGGAGCAGCTGGTGAATTTGAACAGCTAATCTTATATTAATAGTCCAATGAGTAGCCCACTACCCAATCTTCTCTAACATGTCTTTATTGCTCTTTCAAATTATTCAATGATCCCATCATAATCAAGCTGCCAAAAAAATATCTGCTTCCGTACACACTAAGGAGAGTGAACCAAGTCTCCTTGGGTCACTGGGGTACACTGAGGATTTTCAGTTGCTGAGCGATGGAAATGAGCATTCATTATGCAGCTTATGATTATGAAACTTAGAAAGCTGAGTAAAGAATTTTCAACATTGAGACATATGTATTGTATTTGATTTTCTATTAGGAATCACAGATTCCTCAAACCATAAACCACTGTAATTGAGTCATTCTGACTCTTGGTGACCCTATAATGCATGGTAGAACTGCCCCGTGGGTATCCAAAACTGTAACTCTTGAGTAAAAAGTCTCATCTTTTCTCCATAGAGTGGATGGTGAATTTGAACTGCCAACCTTTCGATTAGAAGCCCAGTGCATAACCACTATACCACATGGGTAAGATTTATCTTTCCTGAATCTGTAAACTTAAATCTCATTTAAGAATGAAATTATCCCATTTTCACATAACGGCTAATTTTTTCATGAATTTCTTAGAGTTGTGGTAGTTAAGATTTTGTGTCAAATTTGAAGGGGCCATAATTCTCAGCTGTTGGGCAGTGAAGATTTAGTAATCCCCCAAGATGAGATCACCTCAAGGTGTAGCCTGCTCCCAATATATGTAGATGCTATGGGAAGACTTACTTTTTATTTGAGTCTACATCACGCTGCCAGTTTGGGGGCTTGAGCCAGCTGCCTGTTGTATTGTCTGCTGATCCCAAGAGTCATCAGTGGCCTACCATCTTAACTGCCAATTTTGGATTCATTCATCTCTGCAACCAGTATCCTATCATCTTCCTAACAACCTTCAGTTCATCAATCCACAGGTACTTAAGTCAGGACAAGAATCTAGCTTAACATCTGACTCACAGACTTGGAACTTGCCAGGTTCTACATTTGCATGAGGGATTTCCTTAACTATATATATGTAGACATGAAATACCATTTGAAATGTTTTTAAAAGCTTACGAAGCACTGGAAGCACTCACAGAACTATGACAGGAAATTTGAAAGACAGCTACTTGGCCAACTGACTACAAGAGATCCATATTTGTACCCATTCCAAAGAAAGGTGACCAAACAGAATGTTCAAATTTTAGAAAAATATCATTGGTATCACATGTAAGTACATTTTTGCTAAAAATCACTCAATGGTTGCAGAAGTATGTTGACAGAAAACTGCCAGAGCTTCAAGCTGACTTCAGAACAGGACGTGGAAAGGGAACAAGGAATATCACTGCAGATGTCAGATGGGTCTTGGCTCAAAGCAGAGAATGCCACAAAGATGTTTACTTATGTTGCATTGACTATACAAAGGCATTTGATTTTGTGCATCATAACAAACTATGGGTAGTTTGAGCAGTACAGGAATTCCAGAACACTTCTTTGTGCTCATGCAGGACCTTTGCATGCTTGCAGTTGAGCAAAGAGAACAAGGGAATACTGCATGGTTTAAAATCAGGAAAGGTGTGGGGCAGGGTTGTATCCTCTCACCATACTTGTTCAATCAGTACACTGAGCAAATCATCGGAGAAGCTGGGTTAGATGAAGAAGAATATGGCATCAGGATTGGAGGGAGGCTTATTAACAACCTATGATATACAGATGACATATCCTTATTTGCTGAGATTGAGAAGGACTTGAAACACTTGTTAATGAATATCAAGGACTGTAGCCTTCAGCATGGATTACAACTCAACAGATGAAGACCAAAATCCTCACACCTGAACTAATAGGTAACATCATGATAAATGTAGAAAATCTTGAAGTTATCAAGGATTTTGTCTTGCCTCAATCCATAATTAGTGTTCATGGAAGCAGCAGTAAAGAGATCAAAAGAACAATTGCATTGGGAAAACCTGCTGCACAAGACCTCTTTAAAGTATGGAAAAGTAAGCAAATTTTACTTTGAGGACTAAGATGCTCCTGACCCAAGCCATGGTATTTTCAGCCACCTCATATGCATGTGAAAGTTGGATACTGAATAAAGAAGACTGAAGAACAGATGTGTTTGAATTGTGATGCTGGTGAAGAATATCTAGTGTACCATAGACTTCCAAAAGAACAAATCTGTCTTGGAAGAAGTAGTGAGAATGCTTCTTGGAGGCAAGACTTCTTCTCATATACTTGGGCATATTGTCAGGAAGCGCAGTGCCTAGAAGACATCATTCTTGTAGAGGGACAGCAAAAATAAGGTCTCCAAGGAGATGGATTGACACCATCGCTGCAACAATGGGGCCAAACATAAGGATGGCACAGGACCAAACCGTGTTTCACTCTGTTGTACATGGGATACATAGTCCAAACCAACTCAATGGAACCTAACAACATATTTAAGTATATATAATTGCCACTGATTTTGCTTCGCTAGACAACCCAGCCTAAGGCTGATGCCTCGATAGAGTCATCATCAGGTATATCCACATGGTTTTAAAAAAAATATATTAGAAAGAGTTTTAAACACTTTTGCTTTTTTATAAAAGATTCAAGCATGGCAATGATAGCGCACTATGTAACTGTGTGAAATTAATCTCTAGCATCCAGTGATACTTCCAGAACTCTTCTGTCATTTACTTGTTTCCTTCTAATGCTTCTGAGACAGTGAACTTTTTGATAATCAAGATTTGGCAGTATTTGTTTTCTTAATTTTCAAAATCTCTTAAATGATGTAAATGGTATATAAATGAGTAGCAAGGGTCATTGCATATCCTTTTTCATTTATTTCTGAATCTTGTCAATGAAAATGCTATAGTATATTATTTAATATGTCAAGCATAAATGGATGTTATATTTTTTCCTTTTGTTGGGGAGTTAATACAGATATAATATCATTCCATAGTTCAATCACATCAGGCAGTAGTGTACATTTGAGATCACAACCAGTTTCTTTTTATTCCTGAATTCCTTGACATTAGCTCCTTTTTACATGCTCTCCACCCCCACCCCCACCCCACTATCACTATAACCCACCCTCCAGAAACCCTGGTTCTACTTGCTGTTCCTGTAAGTTCATCAATGCTGGGTTTCATATAATGAAAAACATATAACACAAATTCAAGAGGTTTATGTCCTAATTTGAGATAAACCCCAATTTGAACAACAAAAATACCCAGTAAATATTGAACATCAGATCAGGTCTAATATACACACAGAGGGGGGAATTAATAGATGGAGTTTTAATCGTTCAAATCAGGTTTACCCTTTTTGTCTTCTGTAGTCATCTTTCCAATGCATGCTGCTTAGTATCCTCTATCCTCCATTTACTCTACAATGGGTAGACGGAAATAACTGGAGGCTTGTTTCGTATGTAGTTCCCACAAATGTATCTTGGGCTACCACTATCTTTCATAGCCTTCTACAAACTGGATTCTGACCATTTAGGCTCTCATACTATTCCCTCCTTCAACTTTGGCTTATACGAGGAGGTCTCCCAAAATAACGGGATCCCCTCCACACACAAAGCTATGTATTTAAATTAAAAACAAAACAACCTTATCACCTTCAAAGTACTCTCCATTACACTTAAAACATCTGTCAAATCTGTGATTAATACAGTAGATACTGTCCCAGAAGAAGTATAGGTATAGTATAATATAGTACAGTATAGAAAAAGACTTTGAAACAACGATCTTAAATATTCACAAAGAGCTAAGGAAAAATGTGAACAATGACAATCAAGGAAATGTATTAAAGATGAGAGAATATTAAATGAACCCAAACTGCCAAGTAAATTGTGACTCATTCCAGCACCCTATGTGTCAGAGTAAAACTGCTCCATTGCATTTTCAATGCTACATGGCTACATGTAGAGAAGCAGATCGCCAGCCCTTTCTTCCCATGGCATCTCTAGTTGGACTCAAACCACTAGCATTTTGGATACTAGCAATCACATTCATATGTGTACCATCCAGAAACTCCACGAAAATCAATAGAGATATTCCTTTGGAACTTACAAATACCATAAAGTGAAAAATTCAATGAAGGAGATGCATGGCATATCCTATTCATCTGAATAGGCTGAACAGCAGATTTGAGTTAGTAAAAAAAAAATTTTAAATAACAGGAAATCAGAAAATAAGTGCACCAAAATAATTGTAAAATTAAAAACATCAAGAAAACAAATCAAAACTTAATGAAATGATTGGATGTCATGAAGCAGAACAAATATTTTGAAAATCCCAAGAGACAGAGAAAGAAATCAAAAGAATATTTTTTAAAAAGTAATGGCCTGGGCTTTATCTCAAAATCACCTATAAGAGATTTAAAGAACAGACCTACTCGCTTTGGACTTAGGCCTGAAATGTGCTAGTGTGAGAAGCAGATGACTGCTATCCTAGGGTTATGGAATTGGGGCCATTTGGACTTTGGTTTGGATCCCATGATTTCAGAGATTTCATGTCCAATGAATAGTGGTCCAGGACTACCATTTTATTGTTTTAATGCCCTCCTTGATTTCTGAAATATATTACTCTTGTAGGCACGGTTCTACCTTTATGGACGAAGGTTACTGAATGTTTTGCTCTAACCAACCCACATTTTTTGTGCAAACAGTGTCCGAACACATCAGAGATTAATCTGTACAAGTCAACAGTTCATGCCCTGCCATGGTCTGAAGCTGGCCTTACTTGTATATTTTCCTTTTCTGAAGTGTTTTAAATTCTATAGTATTGGCTAAGTTAATGGCACTATCAATGGAATTGTCTTATGCCCCAAGGGGATGATTTACATTGTTCTCTATCATAAAATGATAATGTCTTCTTTTTATTTAATCTTTTGTTTTCTCTTTTAGTTTCCTTTATTGTTGTTTTGTCTATCAATATAAGATAGTCATGGGAAGCAAGTCCGAGGAGAAAGCAAAGGCCCAAAGGTTCCAGAGGGACCTAAGGGGAGGTGGAGGTGGGGGAAAGGAGCAGTGAGTAAACAATGCCATAGACAGGGGAACAACTAGGGAATTGTAATCAACAATGAGAAGGATGTAGAGATGCTGGAGTGTTGGAGAGACAGCAATCTAGCTGATAGGAATTACTAAGAGGCAGAAGAAGGGTGAACATGATGGTGGGGCAGAAGGAAGGTAAAAAGCAAGAGAGAAAAGATCTAGGAAGCAAAGGTATGGACAGAGGTATAAACATAGGTGTGTACTTTGGTAAATATATTAATTCATAAAATTAAGGTATTGGCCTAGGTATATATAGGCCTAGGTATATATATTTATATGGTGTATATATATATATTTATGTTTACATTAAGGAAATGGACAGTGTTTGGGCCTATGCTCAAGGCCTCTCTCAATGCAAGAACACTTTGTTCTAAGAACCTGGCATTCTGTGATGCTCACCCTCCCAACATGATTGCTGAAGACAACATGGGTGCATGAGCAAATGTGGTGAAGAAAGCAAAGAGTGCCCAGCTATCAAAAATATAGCATCTGAGGTCTTACAGGCTTGAAGATAAACAAGCAGCCACTTAGCAGAAAAGCTACAAGTCCACATGGATGAAGCACACTAGCCTGTGCAATCATGAGGTGTGTCAACAGAATCAGGTAACAGGCACCAGAAGACACAAAACAAACAAACAAACAAACAAACATTGTTGAGAATGAGGGGGATCGGAGCAGAGAACCAAAATCAATCTGCAGCCAACAGGAGATCCCCTCACAGAAGGGTCATGAGGGAAATATGTGTCAACCAGGGTGCAGGATAGCACTGATTGAACATATAATATTCCTCTGGTTCTTTGAGGCTTCCTCACCCACCATTATCATAACTCCAGTGCTGCCTTTCAGTTCTGGCTAGACCTGAGCATGTACACTGACAGAGATAAGAGCTTACTACACACTAATCCAGGTCAGATCAACCCCTCAGGAACAGAAATAGGAGTAGCAATACCAGGAGGGTAGGAAGAGGGTGGGTGGAGGGGATTAAGGGGAACATTACCCCAATGATCGCCACATAACCCACCCCTCCAAGGGGGACGAACAACAGAAACGTGGGTGAAGGGAGACAGCAGTTGGTGTAAGATATGAAAACAATAATGAATTATAATTTATCAAGAGGTCATGAGAGTGACAGGGGGGGGGGAAGAAGAGCTGAAACCAAGGGCTCAAATAGAAAGCAAATGTTTAGAAAATGATGATGGCAACATATGTACAAATATGCTTGATTCAATTGATGAATGGAATGTTGTAAGCTGTAAGAAATACCAATAAAATGATTTAGATAATAAAATAACATCCCTAAAGTGAACCAGAGGCATGTATAAACCATAGCTATATGAATGGATTTAGGAGTCACACTAAATTCTAGCCCCAATCTAAGAACAATTAATTCTTATAGCATAGACCTGTTTCATGCTCACCCTCATGACTAGATCACTGAAGATATGAGTGCTATAGCAAAGAATGATGAAGAAACCAAATGCTACCAGGCTATAAGAAAGAATAGTGTGTGCTGTCTTAAAGGCTCGTCTTAAAACAAGCAGCCATCTAAGTGAGGTGTCCAGTAAGTCCACATGGAAGAAGCACACCAGTCTGTGTGATCCAAGGATTGTAAATAACAAAATCCAAAGTTATGAAGAGTATCAGAGTTTAGATTGTGAACTCCCAGTTTGCAGAAGGCTATGGATGACAGCGTAAGCTCAAACGCCATCAACACATGTCCCTACATGGATTAGGCCAAGTAAATCCCCTTAGTCACAAGACGAGAATGGCCTTGCGATCAGGCAGAAAGCATTTCAAAATCAATTATGATAGATGTACTTAGGTTAAAATGTAATTCTTTATCAATTGATTTCCCTTTTGGCCCATTCTAAAGTTGTTAATATTTTCTTTCTTTTCAATTTAGGCTTTTCTTTGTTCTGTTTAGTCATTGTTGGGTTTTTGCTTGAATTTTACTTTGCTCTAAAATTATAAGTAAGTTGGAAGTGAATGGATAGAAAGGTATCCCAAGTAAATAGTAACCAGTAGAAAGCTGGGGCATCTATTTTATTATCAGACAAAACAGACTTTATATAAAAAATTGTTATATAGATAAGAATAATGTATATTGATCAAAGGGCTTCTATATCACAAATTATAACAATTATAGGAATATGCACAGCTAATAATAGAGTATTAAAATAAAGCAAAGGTTTTCAGAATTGAATGCAGAAACAGTATTACAATATTAGATGGAGTCTTCAATATGCCACTTTCAATAACAAGTTATCTGGACAAAAGATAAATATAAATAATAGAGAACTGAATAATACATTTTTTTAAATGATTAAACACATATATCTAGATCACTCCACCCAAAAACAGCAGACTTCATGTTCTTAAGTGTACATGGATCACTCTCTAAGATAGACCACAAATAGCACTGTAATAAGTTGTAAGTTAAAGTCATTGAAAGTGCAGTCCTCTAAAACCATAAGGAAGAAATCAATTATAGAATGAAAACTGAAAAATTCACAAATATGTGGAAGCAGAATGAAATCACATAGGATTTTAAAAATAGAGATGAATAAAAATGAAAGTACTACATATGTAAACTTCTAGAATGCAGGGAAAGCAGAGCTTACAGGGAAATTCATAGCTGTACAGCTGAAATTTAGAATAAAGATTCAAAACAATAATTATACTAAATCTATACTTTAATGAACTAGAAGAGAAAGACAGTCTCAAAGCTAGCAGATTGAAGTAAATTATATGCTTAGAATAGAAATAAATAAAATTCAGATAAATACTAGACAGAAACAATACAATAAAAATTTGGCCCTTTATAATGACTAAAAAAGAGAGAAGGTACAAATAACTAAATTCAGAAGAGAAAGCAGGAACATTACCACTGACCCTACAGAAATAAAAACAGTATGTTATCAAAGCTAGTAATATCTCAACTAGTTATAGTCCAACTCGTTAGGGAATCTGTCAAAAAGAACAAATTCTAGTGTGGTGCAGAGTTCCTTTACGTAGCCTTTTGCCTTGCTTCTCTAGAAAAAATGGCTTTGGGTATTTTCCTCTAATCCCTCAGGTGTTACCTTTACCTAATTCTTGGAAGAACAACTTGGAGGTTCCAAGTTGGTTCCCCTTGCGTGGTCTCTACCTCAGAGGGAGCTGATCTTTGCCTTCAGAATGTGCTAACCCCCTGGTTTTATCTACAAAACCTTACTTGATTTACTTCTTCTCATAGGTAACTGATGATTAAGTGAATTGGGGGTCTGCCTTGTATCTGAGCGCTGGGATATATGAAGGCTGCAATCAGAATTCATAATGACTTCTCATGAAAGATTTGTGTATTAAACAAAATAATTGACAGAGATCCATGGTTTTCCTGGTTCCACTCAGCCAAGGTCTTGTGGCTCTATGCCTAATAGGGAAATTAATCATGGGTGAAAAAGAGAAAATGAAACAGAAATAGTAAAAAAGGTTTTATTTATGTGTATAAACTATGAATATTGGTACAACTGAGTGATCTGATCTCTTTCTCCGGGGACTGTTCTCTCCTGATAGCACATCCCAAAAGTACATGAGATGAAATCTCACCTTCTCATATCTAAGAAGCACTCTGGCTGTAATTCTCCCAAGACAGATTTGTTCTTGCTTCTGGACGCCCATAGCACACTCAATAGTCAGCATCACCTAATTGCATGCATCACTTGTTGCTCGGTAATCCTACTCCTTCTCCAACTTTTCAGGCACAGGAACCAGGCACCTAGGCAGGAGTGAACCAGTATCAAAATAACCGTAACTTTAATAAATGATATCCTATTGGGAAGAAACAAAGGTCTCAGGCTTTTTCTGAAAATGGATTCCGCATGGATATACTCTATTGAGAAAACATTGTCCTAAGAAAATGTGAACTCTGCCACTCTAGCACTTGAATAAATGCAAGGCAGATTAGTTATCCCTGGTAAATGTGGTAGCCTTGGGCTTATATAAAATAAATATAACCGGAAACTCTCCTTTATATGGTTATATTTATATACTATTGCCCGTATTCTACCACTTTGTCATATTTGGGTGGCTTCTATGTTGTTGCTGTACTGCTGGAAGCTATGTCACTGGTATTTCAAATACCAACAGGGTCGCCAAAGTGCACGTGTCAGGAGAGCTTCCAGATAAAAGGGAGCTATGAATAAGGAATGTGCTGTCCACGTCAGAGGAATTAGCCACTGAAAACATCATGGGTAGGACCTAAACACTGTCAGAGCCTGTCAACCTTGTGAATAAAGTAGAACATTCTCAGAAATGGTGTCAGAGTATGAACCCCTCAGGTTAGAGGTACTTAAAATATGACTGAGGAGGAGCAGCGTTCTCAGAGTAATAATGATGTGCTGGAGCCAGTGAGCGTAAAGCCTTCAGGACCTTTATCTGCTAATGGAGCACAACTCAAAATGAAGAGAAACAGCTGAAAACATCAATTCATAATCAGAACAAGGAATATGAAATATATAAAACTAGGAAAATTGGAAGTCATCAAAAATGAAATGAAACCCATAAAGTTTGATATTATAGACAATAGTGAGCTAAAATGGACTAGTATTTGGCCATTTCAAATAAGAAAATCATTCAGTTTACTATGCCTGAAATGACAGATTCAAGACATTTACAGACTTTGGAGCACAATGCAGTCTGTGATAGGATTTTATCTATCCTCATGTAAAGATATTCAGTCAATACAACTATTATTCAAATTTATAGACCATGATGGGTAAGTTTTTTGTGCCAACATGGCATCTGCAATATGGGTGCACAACACGGGAGACAATGTGCAAATTGTGCCCGATCTGACCCTGCCACACTGGGGTGAAAGAAACACTAAGGGCATGCAACAGAGGAGCAAGGGGAGCAAAGCAACAAAGTCCCTGAGGAATACCAAAAATAGACTTTGGGGCCAGGGTGTGGCACCCCAGCAGACTCTACTGAAAAACACTCATAAAGGTCAACAGGCACACCTGGAACTATTTATAGGCTTTTATTTTTTTTGCTGTTGTTGTTTGTTTGTTTTTTTGCCCTTGGTGTTGTTGTTGCTGTTTTTGTTTCCTTTTATTATGTTTTGATTTGTCTTGTTTTTGTGCTTATTATTGTCTCTGCATGTCTATAAGATAGGTGGGATAGACAATCCAGAGGAGAACACAACAGAAACGATGGTCCCAGGGGCAAACGGGAGAGGGGAGGTGGGGGAAAAGAAAGAGGATGTCAACAAACCCAGGGTCAAAGGAACAAGTGATCTAAAATTGATGACAAGGAGGGCATAGGATGCCTGGTGGGGCTTGATCCAGGACAATGTAACCTAGCGGAATTACCGAAACCCAAATGAAGGCTGAACAAGTGGGACAAGAGGAAAGGAAAAGGAAAAAGAGGAAAGGACTTGGAGGCCAAGGACATTTTAAAGAGTTCTAAATATAAGCATGTACATATGTAAATACATTTATATATATATATAACAATAGAGAAATATATTTATGTACATATATTTATTTGTCAAGTATTAAGGTAGCAGACAGACATTGGAACTCCACTCAAGTACTCCCTCAATGTAAGAACACTTTGTTCTAATAACCTGGCATTCTGTGATGCTCATCTTCCTGACATGATTGCTGAAGACAAAATGGGTGCATAAACAAATGTAGTGAAGAAAGCCGATGGTGCCTGGCTATCAAAAGATATAGTGTCCGGGATCCTAAATGTTGGAATATGAACAAGTGGCCATCTAGCTGAGAAGCAACATGGAAGAAGCACAAGAGCCTCTGTGACCATGAGGTGTTGATAGGATCATGTATCTGGCATCAAAGACCCAAAACAAAAAGTCATTTTGATGTGAATGAAGTGGAGGGCAGAGGGGAGACTCAAAGTCCATCAGTAGATAATTGGACATCCCTTACAGAAGGGTCACAAGGAAGAGACGAGCCAGTTAGGGTACATCACAGCACCACCGAAACACACAACTTTCCTCTAGTTCTTTAAATGCTTCCCCTCCCTCCTTCCCCTCACCGCCTGCCACTGTCATGACCCCAATTCTACCTTACAAATAAAGCTAGATCAAAGGATGTGCACTTGTACAGATATTGCATAAGAGGGACTCCAGGACCGATAAACCCCTCAAGATGAGGGTAGAGATACCAGGAGGGTAAGGGGAAGGTGATGGGAGAAAAAGGGAACTAATCACAATGATTGACATATAACCTCCTCTCAAGGGGACAAAGAACAGAAAAGTGAGTCAAGGGAGATAGCAGTTGGTCTAAGACATAAAAAAATAATAATTTATAAATTATCAAGGGATCATGAGGGAGGGTGGAGGAGAAAAAAGAGCTGAAACCAAGGGCTCAAGCAGAAAGAAAATGTTTTGAAAATGATGATGGAAACATATTACAAATATGCTTCACACATGGATGGATGTGCAGTTTGTGATAAGAGCTATAAGAGCCCCCAATAAAATGATTATTTATATATATATATTGTGTAGCCAGTCAGGTCACAGCCTGGTGACCTCCATTGGAGGTATGGCCCAAACGCTGTGAAGGGTTGCCGGCCTTGTGTATTTGTCTCTCTGTCTCTGTCTGTCTCCTTGTCAGTCGTAGTGGTGCGCTGCCTGATCCAGCTGCCTTGCCTCACCATTTGCGCCACACAACAGATGGGTCGTCTCACTGTGCATCCACACCACATCACCATACAGTGCCTCGTAGGGGCTGCCTAGCAGTGCCATGCCTTGTCATACTGCCTTGCATTGCTGCCTGTGAGCCACCTTGCTTTACTTACCTGTGCTGCCTGTGGTCGACTTCTGCACCACCAGCCTATCACCTTGCAGTGCCACTGTTAGGCTCCACCTGAACTTACTTTGCCATATTGGCCTCCTGGCGTCCCTACACTTCACCACACCTCATCTTCCTACCTTCTGTCTTGGCCTTTAGGTCCAGTGGCTGTGAGTTGGAAAGCCCTTCGGTACATTAACAGACACACAAAAGTGAGTTGGACTGAATCCTCCATGGAGCTCTGTGGGCTGCTTTGCTATTATAATTCCTGTTTGCTATGTAAATGTATCTACTTATGTATATATATTCCTAAGCGTCCAACTTTTGCTTCTCTAGAGAACCTTGTCTAATATACACACCCACCACTAAAGCTAGTGATGAACAAGTTAAAGAATTCTACCAAAGTCTTCAGTCTGAATTTGATCAAATATGTTACCAAGATACATTGGTAATTCTTGGCAACTGAAATGCAAAAATTGGGGGGGAAGAGGAGTGAACAATATGAAAACATTATTTCATAAGAAAAATATGAAAGAAAATAAATGGAGATTGCATGATAGAATTTTGCAAGATCAATGATTTCTTCATGACAACTACATTTTTCCAGCAGAAACAGTGACTATAAATGTGGACTTCTTCAGATAAAATACTCAGAAATCAAATCAACTACATCTGTGTGAGGAGACCATAGAGACGTTCAAGATCAGTAGCTAAAACCAGGCCAGGAAATGCCTGCGGAACAGACCACCAATTGCTCATTTGTAAGTTCATGCTAAAACTGAAGAAAATAGGGAACCAATCACAATTATTTACATATAACAGCCCCCTCCCTGGGGATAAACAACAGAAAAGTAGGTAAAGGGTGACATCAGTCAGTGTAAGACATGAAAAAAAATTATAAATTATCAAGGATTCAGGAGGGACTGAGGGGAGGGCAAGTTGGGGGAGGGAAGGGAAAAATGAAGAGCTGATACAAGGGCTCAAAAAGAAAGCAAATGTTTTGAGATTGATGATGGCAACAAATTCTTGACACAATGGATGGATGGATGGATGGATGGATGGATGGATGGATGGTGATGAGTTGTATAAGACCCCAATAAAATGGTTGGTTTTTTTAAAAAACTGAACAAAATGAAAACAAGCCCACAAAAGCCAAAATATGATCTTGAATAGATCCCACCTGAATTTCCAGGACAGAATTGATGTACTGAATACTAATGACAGAAAGCAAAAGGTCATTTAAGACAGGGAAGAAAGGAAAAAGGCAAAGTAGATATCCAAAGAGACTCTAAAACTTACTCTTAATGATAGAGGAGCTAAGTAAGGTACAGGGAAGAAATGAAGTCAAAGAGGCTGAACAGAAAATTTCAAAGGACAGCTCAAGAAGACAGAGTAAACTGTTATAATGATATGTGCAAAGACCTAGAGTTAGAAAAGAAAAAAACACTCAGTAGATCTTAAGCTGACAGAACTCAAGAAAAAATTCAAGCCTCAAGTTGAAATACTGAAAGATTCCATGGGAAAATACTGAATGATGCAAGAAGCAGCTAAAGATGATGCAAAGAACATGCAGTCACTATACCAAAAAGAACTGGTCAACATCCCACCATTTCAAAAGGTAGCATACGAGCAACAAAAATGGTACTGAAGGAGTAAATTCAAGTTGCACTGAGATGGACTGACACAGTGGCTCAAACATAGAACATCTGGGAGGGATGGTGCAGGACCAGGCAGTGCTTCCTTCTGTGTACACAGGGCTGCTGCAAGATGTAACTGTCTCCACAATACTAACAACAACGTTACCTGTATCTTGGATCATAAACTGTAGAATGCGATGGCAAGGCATTTTTACTACTGAAGCTATCTTTTCCAATGTTTTTGGTTATGTTTGATTGTCCTTACTAGAACTCAATCATATCGGCTGAGGAGATGCTTATTTGAACAAAAGAGGACCCCTACATTGAAATAACTGTATAAAATACACATTTCCAAACCTGTGTGATTCCTAATGTGAATAATATTGATTTACATTATTTGGAGGCATAGAAGAGTGAAAAGGAAAATTATAATGGTGATGGACAAAAAACATAAAATTAAATTATCATGGACCCAAGTCTCTTTTTCCAACATACAATTAAAACAAAAGAGCTCCAACTCTCCCATGTAACTAGTAAATATGTTACTAAAAACCAAACTAAGCCTCTGAGCATATACCAGGAAAGCCTTCAGTGTTCTTCGCAGCTCCTCCCTTGTGGCATCACCTGATGTGGTACTTCCGAAAGCACTTGGCATGAACACCCTTCTGGCACTTCTCACACCGGGTGTTGGTCTGAGAGTGGCAGAGTGCACAGCGAGTCCTCTTGTCCTGGTGGATGATCCAATGGCCAATCATATCAAAGCGACTCTCTGTTTCTAGTCTCCTGCCCCGCCTCCCTTGGGATGATGTGTCGGCATTAGTCTCCAGATACACACAGGCGACATATCTCCGGAATGCAAGGAGGTCCACCTGAGCATCTTTATAGCAGATCCTGTGCAGCTGCCATGCATTGTTCAGGGCAGCATCAATGACATAGCCAATGAAGCTTGAGTACCACTTCATGCCCCTAATCTTCACCTTGTACTTAGCAATATTCTGGTCCATGCGCCCAACACCTCCCACCTTTTCTTGATACAGCCTCACCAGTGATGGCTGGTGAACCTGAGTCCGTGTCTTTCCAGCCCCTGAATAACGACTGGTGAGCTTCACAGGCTCTATGCCCACTGCATTGGAGCAGATGTTGACCATGTGGCTGTCATTCCAGCGGCACACAATGATCTCCTCATGCTCATCAACCTTATAATCAAACGAACCCCTCTTCATTTTCTTCAGTTCTCTGGGATCTTTCAGGGGACACCTCTCTGTTTTATACTCCCGGACAGTGCCTGTGGCCTTCACCCCCTTTTTCCTCAAAATGGACATCAGTCTGACACTTGTAAAAGCCTTGTCAAAAAAAATGTGGTATGGCAGACATCCTCGCTCCTGAAGTGCGTCCACAAATTTTATCACCATACTGCTTCCTAAATCCAAACCCTTATTTGGCTTGGTGAACAATGTGCCCTGTGAGGGCTCAAACCACACCAAATAGCCTCTGCTGGTGGTACCACACCAGATCTTGTAAGCGAGGCGGATGCGCTTTCCTGTGTTCAACTGCTTGGATCCCCGATGCCCAAAGTACTCACACATGGACTCGCCAAAGCTATAGAACTCTTCCAAGGGTGCGTGCTTCTTGAAATTGCAGTTCATTCGCACAATGAGAGGCCTGACCTTGGCAAACCTGTCACTTTCATCAAGTTCATTGTTGTCTGCAAAATGCAAGTAAGAGAAAATCAGTTCAAATCTGTCCCTTCGAATGGCATCAGCCACAAGGTGGTGATGTGAATCAGGAGATGTTTCCCAAAACATCCTTCTCCTCGGATAGGAGATATACCCACTTAAAATCAAAATGCCCAAAATGCACTTCAATTCCTGGGCTGTGAGACCCAGGTTGACATTTTTGTGCCAAGCATAACGATTCGTTTCACTGACAATGAAATTAATGGTCTCTTCATCTAAAAACAATTCAAAGAGGCCAACAGGACTCAGTTCCTGACTCTTGAGATACTCGATATGAGGATCTGATGCTGTCCAGCTGCCAAGGTTGGGTTGCAGATCTCTTTTGATCCAAACTCGCTGAGGTTTGACTACTGTCTTCTGTCTCTTCTTGGCTGGCTGCAGCTCTGGGTCATCCTTATCTTCGCCAGTACCAGAATCCTCAGACACGACAGTGGCGTGCAGCATGGTCCCTGGCAGATGAGTCCCACGCTGGCCATCCTCATCACCTGAGTCCTCGTCCGTGAAGTCCCCTGAAGCATTCTTGGGTGGTGAGATGAAAATGTCTTCCCTGGCATCGTCAGCCTCTTCTTCCAAAGAATTCAGAACCTTCAGCAGCTTCGAAGATCTCACCTTCAAGCGGGCACATCTCCCAGCACAAGCACGCCTGCAACAAAAGACAACATTGCCGATATTTTCAGAGGGCTGCAGTCGTAGTCTCTGGACCATGCAGGGGAGGAAGTTTCTCAGAAAAAAAATTAAATAAAATAGGGCTAAAATGCCAGCCAGTGAAGAGGGTGAGCTTGCTGAACAGCATCTTAGTTTGGGCAATATCCCGGATCTGCCACCACTGAACATAGGATGCAGGTACAAGGATCTCCCAGATTATTCTTTTTTAAGTGTGAGAAAATTTGCAATGATGGAGCAACTGTAAAGAGCCATTACATCCTTCCATTTTTCTCAAGCAGTCTACAGATGGTACAAATGAGTAATGCGCTTGGCTGCTAGCCTAGGGTGTGGCGGTTTGAGTTCACCCAGAGTTAGCTAGGAAGACAGATCTGAGAGTCTACTTCTGAAAGTCAGTCACTGCAAACCCCACGGCGCATAGTTCTACTCACACATGAGGTCACCGTGAGTCACTGTCAACTCAGTGGCAGCTCATTCATTGGTTTTCTTCTTAAATGTGTGCTAAGAGCACAATGGGAGTCCCTAAGTGGCCCACGGGGCCAAACACTCAACTCCTAGCTGAATGGGTGGTGGTCTAGTGATCTGCTTCGGAGAGGTCACAGCCCTGAAAACTCTATGGCACAGTTCTATTCTGTACCGCTGGGTTGGCAGGAGTTTGAATCGGTACAATGGCAACTTATAACAACAAGAAAATGTGATCCTTATCTCTCGTGATCAAATCCAGATGCCACTACCATCACCACAGATCACAGTAACTGCCAATTGGAAGCCCAGGGTGTTGGAGTGATGCTCCACTTTTGTCCCCTCACTCAGGGGTCCAGCAGCTTTGCTGTCACGCTTCCGGCTGACCCATCTCTTTCCTTCCTTTTGTTCCTTTGACAAATACATTTCAATCTCTTCTCCAGTTCACAAATTTTCTCTCCCGGAACAATCACTACCCAAAGCCAGGAGCTGAACAGATTCAAAGAGATTATCAGATGGCACCTATAATATTTGGTATCTTACTCCTTGCTGACTATGATTGAAAAGCCAAACAGGTTTGTAAAACAAGGAATTCCCTGTTATTGAAACTCTTACTCTCTAGACATTCAGAACCAATAGATATCAAGAGACGTGTATTTAATAAACTCCTCTCCTAATCTACACGGCACTCTGTTCTAATGGAAGGAAACCGCCATCAGAGAAGCACACCAGTAAACTGACAGGATAATGTCAGGCAGCAACGAATGCCATCTTGGGCGAGAGCCAGGAGTGCAGCACTGGGAGTGCTACTTCACGCAGCCCGTCAGGGGAAGTCTCACAGACAGGATGAGCCAACCGATTTGCAGGAGCAAGCCCTGCAGACCACTGGAGTTAGCGTGTTCCAGGAAGCAAGCCACACACACAGAGCTTAGGGTCTTGACATGGGGAAGAACGAGGAGCCCAGTGAGGCTGCACATGGTACGCACAAGAACGGCCCAGAGGAGGGGAGGTCCAAAAGGATGTGCCAGGGACCAGGGCTGATGAGGTGCATGATGCTCAGACCCGGTTTGTAATCAGGTCACTCTGCTGTGCACACCCTCCCCCCTCCTTTGTATCTACCTGTGGGCCCTGACTTCCATGAGAAAAGACCCTCCTGCCCCCGAGGAAGGATGCAGGGTTTTTAATACCTGTGAGAATCTTCAGAAACTTCATGACATATTTCCATTATCTTTTTGAAAGAACCTTTTTATTGTTGGGTGAACATTTCCAGACCAGGTCAGTTTTGCTCGCCACAATTCAGATACGTTTGTTTTCATCCCATTGATGGCAATCCCCACAATGTAAGATCCTTTATACCACTTCCTCCCTGTGTTTCCTGTTTCCACTCTTCCTGCTTTCCCAGCCCTTTTGAACCTATCCTTGTCTTTTGATTCCATTTTTCATGAATTTTGCATTCTCCCTCTATATCACTTCAGGCTCTATCCATGGCGTTTAGAATTGAGGCAGTATTACAGATTCACTCAAACGTGACACGCTTGCTGCTGGGTGACAGATCACCAGAACACGGCAGGCATACAGCTCTGTGTGGGTCAGCAAAGGCAGCTGCCTGAAAGAGAGAGGCCAGAAACTCAACCTAGTGTGGTCCTCAGACTGAAGCAATAGTCTCGGAAGACAGGGACAAGTCCTCGTTAACTTTGCTTCTTCCTGGCCCTAGACTCATTTGGTACCTAGATGCCTCCCAAACCGGTGTTTCTACCAATTTCTTTTTTTTTTAATCATTTTATTGGGGGTTCATAGTGCTCTTACCACAATACATACATACATCCATCATGTCAAGCACATTTGTACATTTTTTGCCATCATCATTTTCAAAATATTTTCTTTCTAGTTGAGCCCTTGGTATCAACTCCTCATTTTCCCCTTCCTCCCTCATGAACCCTTGATAATTTATTAATTTTTATTATTTTTTCATGTCTTAACACTGACCAATGTCTCCCTTCACCCACTTTTTGTTGTCCATCCCCCTGGGAGGGCGTTATATGTTGATCCTTGTGATTAGCTCCCCTTTTCTCCCCCACCTTCCCCTTCCCCTCCTGGAATGGCTACTCCCAATATTGGTCCTGAGGGATTTATCTGGCCTGGATTCACTGTGTCTCCGCTCTTAGCTGTACCAGTGTACATCCTCTGGTCTAGTCAGATTTGTAAGGTAGAATTGGGATCGGCAGAGGGAAGCATTAAAGAACTCGAGGAAAGTTGGATGTTTCATCAGTGCTTTACTGCACCCTGACTGGCTCATCTCTTCCTTGTGACCCTTCTGTAAGGGGATGTCCAATTGTCTACAGATGGAAGCCACAGATCTTGCAAACACCTTCTATATAGTTATTCAAGTATTTAATGTGGGAAAGCCTATAGGTACCAAAGGAGCCCCTTATGTAACCATATGGGATCTTGAAAGATGAAAAAGTGAAATTCATTTCTTAGGAGCCCTGGCGGTGCAGTAAGTTAAGAGTAGGGTTGTATACAACACAATCAGTGATTCAAACCACCAGCTGTTCAACAAGAGGTATAGGCTGTCTGCTCTCTTCATAAAGATGTATAGTCTTAGCAACTCGATGGGGCAGTTCTACTCTGTAGGGTTGTATGAGTAGGAATGGACGTTATGACAGTGGATTTGGTTCTTTGGGTAGACACTGATGCTAATAGTCGATCCTGCACCAAGCACACCTTCCTCTCTGCTTCAGCTTTTCTCCCTTCTCCTTTACTCCCTCTTCCTCTACATTTCCGGGACAATGCTCAGTGAGGCCAACAGAATTTAAGGCTAAAGAAGCCATGGACTTGGCCTTTTGAAAACAAAGACGGGTAAAATCTTCCAGAAAGCACTCATGTAACAGTAGTCCTACCTTGAGGTGGAAGCCATGATGAGCTGAGACAGTTAGGTTGTCTTTATTCACAGAGTCCAAGCATCTGCAAGACAATGAAAGTCAATTAAATAATTCGTATCTTAAAAAGCGCAGGATTAGGGTCTTCTCTCCATTTAAGACATAAAAATCTGCAACTTAAGTTCCCCTTATTTCACATAGAATCTGTGAAATCTCCACTCATTTTTAAGAACCTGGAAGTAGTCTACATACATTTGAGTACTTGGCTAAGTCAGAGGTAGCAATGGTACTCAGACAAAATACGGAAAGTATTCAGGAAATCGTGACTAGTCAATTGGCTAGGCAGTGTGGAAAAGAACCCCCCCACACACACACACACTACCAATATCACAACTTGAATCAAAATACATTTTAGAACTGAATTTCTCACCTTGAGAACAACTAGAAATTCTTTGTTTTTGTGGAAATGTGGGAGTTGGGAGAGAGCTGTCCTATTGAGCAGCATCCTTGGCCTCTACCCACTATTTGCCAATTAGCACCTCTTCCCAAATGTGACAACCAAGAATGTCTAGACCAGATGTCCATGGGGCAACTCCTTCTACCCAACTGAAAGCCACTGCACTCAAGGAATGAAGCATGCGGACACCGGGAAACAACATGAAGAATGCCCACTGCAGTGCCGTTGGTGTACAATAGCAGAAAGCTAGAGATACCCCAAAGCCATCAACAGAATGGATGTGATGGAAAATACTAGAGAGAATAGATGAGCCCTTGCATGGATGAACCACAAAAATTCATCGAGCAAACAAAGAAAAAGAGTACTTGCCATATGACCCCATTTTATGTGGAGCAAAAAGTTAAGATAACTAAATAGTGTCTACACACACACACACACACACACACACACACACACAAGGAAACCTCACAGAAAAAAAGAGAATAGAAAAATAATGGAATTTTTCCAAAGACTTTTTTAACTGTCTCACAGATTGCTTGATAAAGCTACATAAATATGATTAAAACTTATAGATAGTAGTTACTTATGAAAAGAAGCAAATGGGACAGACACTTGGGGGGTGGATCTCGATTTTGATAAGGTTCTCTTTCTCAAACCAGGTGGGATATTCAAAGTTGTTTCATTATTCCTTAAATTGTGAAATTGTGCCATCCTTTTATACATTGTTACATACATGTTTCACACATACACGGACAAATAATCACTTGCAAAGAAACACAGGAGTAAGCACTATTCAGTTGGTCCAATCACAGCCCCATGGCTGTGAGGAGGGAGCAAGTAGCAAGTTTCCGGAGCACACACATCTTGCACAGCTGGAGCAAGAAAAGTAGAAGATGGTCATGTGTCCCTTCTGGAAAATCTCTCAGAATCTTGATGGAATCATCTACTTAATTTTCACAAAACCCAGCCTCCTCAACATCTCAGTTTATCTATTCAGCATCTCTGACCACCGACCTCCTCCTCTGGGCTATTTGATCACACACTTCATGTTCCTTATAGCTTCTAAGAAAAGCTTATCACATGACCAGGCCACAAGACTCCAGTCCCCACAGGTCCTCAGTTAGCATTTATACAGATAGTGTGATCAGACATTTCTGGGATTCCTGCCTCCTTCTGTTTTGACTTTCCTTGTCACTCTGAGGCTAGTTGATTGAGCTGTGGGAGAATGGCTATGATCTTTCAATATCCTCTGTTCAAAATTCTAAAGCTGGCTAACAAGGTAGACTATGGAGCCAACAATTATAAGCTATGTGACTTCAAGCAAGTCAATTACCTTCTCTGAACCACTGTTTCATGGCATCTACTCTCATTAACCCATATGTCCAACACCAATCCACAAAGTCCTCCTCTATCTCACAAAACACACACTATTACGCAGACTGCAGGAGGAAAGCCGAAAGAGTGAATGTGTAAGCATCGTGGCACTGGCAGGAGTCTCCACACAGCTGCTCCAGCACCCAGGGCAGCATCGGGGTAGGTCCATGTGGCTTCTCCTTGGGGATGTCTTGTAGGAAGTGAGCCTTGCCAGCTGAAGCCAGAACTGGCTAAGGCAGCTGCACCCTGGTCTAACCATCACAAAGCAAGAGACCCAAGAATAGAAAGGCGAGGCTCACCGAACCATTTATCCCTCTGCCCTTCAATTAACCCCATATGTATTTATCAGCCAGGTTGGCACACTAAACTAACTACCTCATTGCCAAACCTAGCAGAGCTCGCAAACTAATGGAACATGGGTAACCAGTGCCCCTACAGAGCAAAGCAAATGTACCATGGGAACAATGTTGAGAGAGAAGCTATTGGGCAGGCATATTAAATACCTTATCATTTCATCATTCAGCAAGCATAGTATAGAAAAATCACAACTATGACAGAATAATTAAACAAAAGGGTAAAAGATATTGTTGTTGTTGTTAGGTGCCATCGAATCAATTTTGACTCATAGCAACCCTGTGTACAACAGAATGTAACACTACCCACTCCTGCAACTGTAATATGGGATCTGGACCTAGTCATAGGAGTCCTGGTGGTTCAGTAGTTAAGCATTGCGCTGCTGACTCGAAGGTAAGCAGTTGAAATCCATTATCAGCTCAGAAAAGGGAAAATGAGACAGACTGCTTCCATAAAGATATGTAATCACCAGTAACTGGATTCGTTGGGAGTATGGCTAGGGAGAAATGGTGATTTAATAACAAAGAGTAAAAGAAAGAAGAAAATGTTCTAAAACTGATTGTGGTAATGATTGTGCAACTTGTCTTAATATGAGTGAACTATTGAATTGTATGCTATTTGGATTATGTCCCAATAAAACTGTTTATAATAATACTGAAAAAATTCCAACCACTGCCATCAAATCATTTCAATCCTATAAGCTAAAGTAGAACTACCTTCCTCTCTGGGTTTCCAAGACTATACATTATGGGAACAGAAAGCTTCATCTTTCTCCCACAGAGCTACAGGGATTGAACTGCTGAACTTTGGTTAATAACACAGTGCCACAAAGGCTCCTCATAAAGAATGACAGCCTCCAAATCCCCCATGAAGCAGTTCTGTCCCTTCCCATAGGGTGCTATGAGGCAAAGGCAGCGTGATAATATTGGCTCTGGTTTTTAGTTTGAGACCTAATACATGGAGGTGAAAGAAGAAGAGATGATAGGGCCAAGGTCTGCCACAGAGCAGCAATCTGCTGGATAAGCAAAGAACAGCAGCCCAGACAGCAAGAACAGCCTGGTGTGCGTGTGTTGGGGGAGGGGGGAGTAAAGCCTGTCAAGCCAAAGTAGAAACCATGAGGCAGAAAGGATAAGATGAGGTTGGATCAGTCATGTAAGGCTTCAAGGCCACAGTCAGGTGATCTGTCCTTATCCTAGGAACAATTGAGAAATACACAGAGACAATAAGCAGAGCAGGACATACTCGGGCTTGCATTTTAACCCGTTTACCTTAGTTGCCATGACCAGCTAGCTAGCTGAGGGCACCAAAGCAGGTACGAAAAATCACAGCTTGGCCTTGGGCAGAGGAGGGTGAGTCAGGGCGAGTTCCTCAAGTTCAGGTCTGCACATCTGCTCTGGGCGATGTGCTGAGAGGCAGAGAACACTGAAAGGCAGGGGAGCACAAGCTGGGGTCTTGGACATACTGAGACAGACCCTGCAGGCATAAGGTTCTGGCAATGTGGGACAGGGAAATGGCTTCGCTGTGATCCTAAACCAGTGGGTCTTCTGAGGATCTGTGTGACTAACACCACAAGAGATCAGCCTGGGAGGAAATCCAGACAGAGAAGAAAAGATAACCTTCAAAGAGGCTAGAAAGAGATGGGCAGGGAGGTAGGAGAATCTCCAGAAAGCTGGTGGCCAAGGGGCAGACCCAGTCCTTAAGGAAACGGTGGTCTCCTTTGCTCAAACCCACCCTCTTGAGTCAGCTGGAGGTTCTCAACCAGCCTGGACACCCAGGGCACAAAGGGTCTGTGACTAGCAACCCGGAGCTTCCTGGGCAGCCTCTGAGTTTTCTTTCAGCAGGCGCTGAAGGGCATGGCGCCTCCCAAAGATAGGACAACTAAAAGCAACTAAATCTTTTTTTTTTAAGATCATTTTATTGGGATCATTTTAAAGATCATTTTTATTCTTACAACTCTTATTACAATCCATAGATCGATTGCATCAGGCATATTTGTCCATATGAAATACACCTAAATCGTGAACTGTATCTCACCACACACACACAAAAAGAAATCCCTGAGACAAATAGAGAAATCAGATCCGTAAATAAACAGTATTGCTTTCATTTTTTATGTTTTCTTTTACTGCCTGATAAGTACATTTGGGAAATTTGAGTAGAAAATAGATGGGAGTTCTCAGTACGCGCTTCACACCTCCTTTTAATTCTGAAATTACTTGCCAATGAAAAGTTGGAGTCAAACATAAATGTAAAAGTCACAAAGCTAGCTACTTGCAGAAGGCCTTGGGGTGGGCCTTTGTGAGACATATGCCCCCTCCTTTCATGTGAATAGCAAAAAGGGAAAAGGGGGTCCAACCCCACCCCTACAGCCTGAGAATGGACGAGCCCCCAGCACCGCCCCTCGGCTTCCCCCCTAGTCCCCCCACCCCGGGCCCCGCCCCGCGGCAGGAGCGCCCCCGTGCGGCTCTCGGTGTTCGGCGCTCTGCGTCCCATTGTCCGGTCGCGCCGGTCAGGCCGGCCCAGGCCCCACCGCCCACTTCCAGGACGCAGGTCACCTGCCACGACCCGCCCGCCACCCGGCTGCCTCGAGGCCGGCGCCGCGACGCCCGCGCGGAGCACCAGGGACGAGCTCGCCCACAGCCGTTGAGAAAACGCAACATCAGGGCCCGTCGCTCCCGCATCCAAACCCGGGGCCCGGCCCGCCGCCCGGTCCGAGCTCCCCTACCTGCGGGGCCGAGCCGCGCCCGCTGCCCCCGGGCCGAGCCCGGCGTGCGCGCCGGACCAGCGCTGGGGTCTGGCGTCGCGACAGCGCAACATCCGGCACCCGGGCTCTGCCGCCCCTCGGCCACGCCCCTGGCCACGCCCACTCCCAGGGGTGGGCGCGGGGCGAGGGGCCGGGATGGAGCCTGAAGATTCCTGGGTGCTAGGAGAACTTGAGGTGCCTTGGGAATAACGGGGCAGCGGGCAAGAGGACCGAGTGTCCCTCCCCTGGTGGGCCTGCGTCCTCCTGCAGCTTCTCACTGCCAAGACACTTGCGCCCACTCTGGACACTGAAGCCTTTTCCCCCTCTGCAGACAATGGTCTTCAGAGTGTTCTTGTCAGCATCACCTAAGAACCTGACAGAGATGCAAGTTCTGAGAGTCGTTCAGTCTGTACAAGTCCTGGAGGTGTTGATGATGTCAGCAAAGGTTGGAAATATTGTCGTAGAACGCCCCGGTTGACCTGCGTTCTGTTGGGGACCGGCCCTGTACTTTGTAGGTAGAAGTCACCATATTAAAATACAGGCCACCCTGGCTATCAAACGATACAGTTTCTGGGGTCTTAAAGGCTTGAAGATAAACAAGCAGCCATGTACCTGAGAAGCAACAAAGCCCACATGGAAGAAGCACCCCAGCCTGTGTGATCACGAGGTGTGAAGGGATCAGGTATCAGGCATCAAAGATTAAATAACCATATTGTGAATGGGGGAATGCCGAGTGGAGACCCAAAGCTCAGCTGTAGACAACTGGACATCTCCTTACAGAAGGGTTGAGGGAAGGAGATGAGCCAATCAGGGTGCAGTATAGCATCTACGAAACACACAACTTTCCTCTAGTTCTTTTTTTATCATTTTATTGGGGGCTCATACAGTTCTTATCACAATCCATACATACATCCATTGTGTCAAGCACATATGTACATTTGTTGCCATCATCATTCTCAAAACATGTGCCTTGTACTTGAGCCCTTAATATCTGCTGCTCATTTTCCCCCACCCCCTCCAAAAATGGTGAAAGATATAACCCCAACACATACCTTTTCTGATTTTAAATAGCTCAGAACCCCCTTGTTCTGTTCAAATAACTATCTCTTAGTCTAAGTACAGGCTTCCATAATAACAATGAAATGTTCTGGAATTTCAATATTTCCCAATGTTGGCCATAGTTTGCTATGACTCACACAGTTGAATGCTTTTGATGGTCCATTAAACACAAGTAAATATACTTTGAGTATTCTCTGCTTCAGCCAAGACTTCAGTAATAAGTTACTATGCCACATTCTCTTTTAATCCAAGCTTGAATTTCTAGCAGCTCCCTGTCTATGTAATGCTGAGAGTATTTTTTAACTATCTACATCAGCATTTTATTTGCATGTGATGTTAATAAAGTTTCTGTTCAATAATTTGCACATTCTGCTGGGTCGCTTTTCTTTGGAGAGGGCACAAATGTAGATCGCTTCCAGTCGTAGGTCAAGGTAGCAGTCTTCCAAAACTAAGCAGCGTTAAGTGAGCACCTCTAGCACCTTCCAATTACTATTCCTTCAGGTCCTAGAGCTTTCCTTTTGGGGGGCCAACACCTTCACTGCAGCTTGGACTTCCTTCAATACTATCAGTTCTTGGTCATATACGACCTCCTGGAATTGTTGAACATTGACCAACTATTTGTGGTGCGGTTGATGGAGTATATTCTTTCCATCTTCGTTTGATGCTTCCTGCGCCATTCAGGATTTTGCCCACCGAAATCGTCAGTATTAAAACTTGGGCCTTGATTGTGTTTCTTCTGTTCGTTCAACTTGAGAAAGACTGAGCACGATTTTCCTTTCGGTTTTCTAATATCAAGTCTTGGCACATTTCATTATAATACTAATGTGCTTTGGCTTCTCAAGCCACCATTTAAAATCTTCTGTTCACTTCCTTTACTTCCATTTTCCTTTCTTCCTTTAGCTTTAGCTACTTTACACTCGAGCAAATTTCAGTCTTTCTGACATCATTTTGGTCTTTTCTCTTGTTTTTTGAATAATCTATTGGTTTCTTCGTATATAAAGTCCTTGATGTCCTCCCACATCTTATCTGGCAAGCACTAACTAAATAATACCTGTAATTCTTTCTGGGAGTAGAAAACCTCATCTTTCTCCCCACAGCAGCTTGTGGTTTCAAACTGTTAACCTTGATATCAACAACCCAAAGCATAACCCACTACACCACCAGGCTCCCGTCACTGAATTTTTATGCCTTCCATTCCTTGTTGATGACTTCTAATGGTTTGAGAGTCACACTTTGTTTGTGCCATGTTCTGATTATTAGTGAATGTTTCTTCTAAGTTTGAATTATGCTACAGTAGCAATGAAGGTGCCTATACAGCTTTGCTCAGCTTCCATCATTCAAGTCATATTTTGAAAGCTTTCCAACTTGAAGGGCTCATCTTCCAGCACTAAATCAGACAATTTTCCTCTGCTATTCAAAATGTTTTAAGTGGCCAATGAATAGCCAAGTCCTTCTTCCTAGTATCAGGAGCCCTAGTGGTGTAATGGTCACACATTGGACTGCTAACAGCAATGTCAGCAATTCCAAGCCCCCAGCAATTCCCGAGAAGAAAGATAAGGCTTTCTACTCCTGGGTTACAGGGGGCATTTCTAGTGTCTTACAGGGTATCTATGAGTCTGAATTGACTCCGTGGGAGTGAGTGAGTGAGTGAGTGAGTGAGTGAGTGAGTGAGTGAGTGAGTGAGTGAGTGAGTGTCTTACTAGCATGTCTTAGTCTGGGAGCTCTGCTGAGCAGAGCTTTCCTGAGCATCCACCATAGATGACCCTACAGAATTAGAAATGTTGGTGGCATAACTTCCAGCATCACAGTAACACAAAAGCCTCACAGGATGACAGTATGACAAACTGATAGATGAGTAGTGAAAGTTTTAGATATACCTTATTTATAAATATGGTCTTGATTTGGGGCTTTTTCAAGATCAATAGTACTTGGAAAATGAATTTAAAATTATTCAATGGGAAAAGATAATATGGGAAGTAAGCGTAACCATTATTCATTTATGTCGTTATTTGGTTTATTTGTGTTTGCACATGTATAGGTATATGTTTTAGGAACAAAAATTCTAATGTAGTAAACATTTAGTGTGTTAGTCTGGGTACTTTAGAGAAACAGATCCATAGAAACGCATATGTATAAGAGAGGGTTTTATATAAAGATTAAGTGTGCATCAAGAAAACAGCCCAGGAGAGCAAATGCCTTGAGAATGATTGGGGCAGGGAATGTATGGATGTGCTTTATACAATTGATGTATGTATATGTATGGATGGTGATAAGAGTTGTATGAGTCCCTAATAAAATGTAAAAAAAGAAAAGAGGAGAAAAAAATGATTAGGGCAAAGACTGTACAGATGTGCTTTATACAATTGATGTATGTATATGTATGAACTGTGATAAGAATTGTATGAGCCCCTAATAAATTGTTAAAATTTAAAATAAATAAATAAATTTTGAAAACCTAACAAAAAAAGATCCTTGAACTCAGGGATTTAAATTTTGATTGTTCTATTTGATAAGGCACTATCTCAAAAATGTAACCCTACCTTGTACCCCCCACCCCTCGCCTCACCAGCCCCAAGTCAGAATGTCCCCTTGTCAATTTGGACATGCTGAAATATCTTACATCGGCAAGAAAAATAAATCCTTCTCTATGTTTTGCACCAGGAGTTCACCAGTATTTCAGAGATGAATGGAAACCATCTCCGATTTGGGCTGGGATTGTTATCAATGCATGTGGTGATACAGTGGCAATTCATGCTGACCCCAAACCTGACAAGACTGAAATACAGCCCCAATCAATAAAAAGGAGAGATAATGAATTAAAAAAAAAGAAAACAGCCCAACCCAGTGCTTCCCAAGCTCACAAGTCCAACATTAATACATTAACCCATATGTCCAACACCAATCCACAAAGTCCTCCTCCATCTCACAAACACACACTATGATGCCAACTTCAGGAGGAAAGCCGAGTCAGTGAACATGTAAGCATCTCAGCACTGGCAGGGGTCTCCACACGGCTGCTCCAGCACCCAATGCTGGATCGGGGTAGGTCCATGTGGCTTCTCTTCAGGGATGTCTTGCAGGAAGTGACCCTTGCCAGCTAAAGCAGGGAACTGGCTAAGGCTGAGCCATCTATCCCTCTGCCCTTCAATTAACCCCACGTGTGTTAATTGGCCAGGTTGGCACAATAAACTAACTACCCCACTAACTAAATAATACCTTGGGGTTGAATGAACTTGGTAAATAATATTCATTTAAAGTCCAGTTAAAAGAAACTTTATTATGATAAGAACTTTATTACTGGAGATGAATTGTATCCTTCCCAAAAACTGAAAATGATAAGTGACAAAATGAAACCATAGTTGTGTCTGATCATGGACTGAAGAACCATTAGTCAATTGAGATGTCTTATTAAAAGAGAATAAGTGGAGGTATACTCATATTGTCAAGCTAGAAAGTCCACTTAATGAGCCCTGTGATCGTTACACAATTTAATGTAAAGTAGATAAAAGATGGAAGGGATGGAATCTAGCTTGCCAATAAGGTCACAGCCTGATTTATCCCACCTTGTGGGCTTGGCTTTCTCATGAGGATTCTGGGAACTCTCTCTCTGTTATGCCTTCCTGTTCACAAGACACATGGAGTCATACTGATGCAGCCAGAGCCCTGGAGATGCGTCTACTGCCACTGAATCCACAGGACTTATCACCCACTGACCTGTGATCTTCCTGAATTCAGCATCATTGCCTGTTCTGTGTGAGTCCGAAGAGGAATTCATGGGCTAATATCAGATTTATGGGCTAATATCGAACTTGTGAACTTCATCTGGACTGGGCTGGGATGTTTTCTTAATGTACAATTACTCTTTGCTATAAAGTTTTCTCTTATATGCCTTTGAGTGTCTCTGGATTTTTCTAGTGAACCCAGACTAAAACAAGCCCTGAGTAAGAAGATGTATTATCCAAGGGGATGACTGATTTATAGCAGCTTGCTTGTTAAATTATGATCCTGGAGGTAATATGCATGTTTGTGTCCAAAGAAGAATTTAATGTCTGATGTAAAATTTTAAAATTACTGTTTGTAAAGAATTCCATTGGGGCAATAATTATAAGTATGATCATACATAATATGTATCATGTGATGTCAAAAATGCAATGTGGTAATGTCAATGAATTATACATATAAAAATAATGTCATTGATAATCTTTTTGTTATATATTTTACCACAATAAAAAAGTTTAAATATAATTACAATAATAAAAAGAAGCATAGTTATTATCATAAAAATAACACAATGATTATTCTTAAATTAATTTATGCCATGAGAATATGTAACATGAGTGATGCTAAATTAAACACATACAGAACTAATATATGCCTGAGTGGGAAAAATAATGAAGCACAACATACAGAGGGATAAACTATTCTTTTTTGTCTTCACTAGGATCAGAACACATGAAAATGAAAAATTCATTTCATTTTTTTAGTGTACTAAAAATGTATTTGTTGTTTATCTGGAACACCTGTGTTACCTGACAAAGGCACAGACAACCTAGAGCATGTCATTCCCTTGCTGACTGTTGCTGTGACCTTTCAGAAGCAGATCATCCGCGTGTGTTCTGAGACCTCCTGTTTTCTGGCTAGTAGTTGGATCCTTTATCTTTTGTACCACCCAAGGAGTCCAATACAGTCCCCTTCACTTCAAGAAAAGTTAATAAAGAAATGAAATATCTATCTGGCTGCTGTGTAGCCAATAGACAGAGGAATGCAGCCAATGCAGAGAGAGGAATCTAGAAGCTGGGAGGCTACCATGACACCCAGACAAGAAAAGAGAGTGAGTGGGGCAGAGGGTAGCAATGACAGTGGTAAGAAGTGGTGGGATTTGAGATGTGGTTTGGAAGTAGAGCTGATGTGATTGGCTAAGGTGAGTGCAAGAGAAGCAACAAGGATAATAGTGTTTGGCACTAGCTGCTGGAAAGATGGAGGTGCCAAAAACTTAGATGAGGAGGGTGACTTGGATGGAGAAGATTAGCTGTGGGGGGTGAGAAGACACAAGAAGTCCAGTTCGATGTGTTCTGCGGAAGATGTCTCTGAGACATCACTCTGGAGTTCAGAGTAAAAACTCTGGCTAAGAGATACATTTGTGAACTGGCAGATATGCATGGTAGTTAATGCAGAAAGCCAGTATGAGATCACCAGTTATGAGGGTGAGTGAATTGAAGACCAAGTGTGGGTGCTGGCCCTTTCAGATCCCTTCCACCATCAGGAAAACTATGGGTCAGTGAGAATGAGATTGGATCCAAAAGTGGCCTCCGTTCTTATGGATTTGCTGGTCAGATTCATGCTGCACAGCTGGGGCAGACAAGACTTCTGCCTTAAAGATGTGGTTTGAGACTCTTTGGTAGTTCAAACAAGTCTCCAGAAGCAATCATGGAGCCCTGTGATTAACACACCTTTCTGGGTGTTGTTAGATACCATGGAGTCCGAAACCTTTTGTATAACAGAAAGAAACTGTTGATCTGGTGCCGCCATTGTGATCCATCTCAGAGGACTTAGCCAAATGTGGCATGCTTTAGAGAGTTTAGGGAGCCTTCGTGGAGCTGTAAGGATCCCTAGTGGGTGCAGGGATTATGAGTTGGGCTACTAACTAGAGGCTCAGCAGTTACACTCTAGCAGTGGTTCCGCAAGAGAAAGATGAGGCTTTCTGCTCCCATAAAGATGTACATAGCCTTAGAAACCCAAAGGAGCAATCCTACTCTGTCTTTTAGCGTCTCTAAGAGTTGGAATCAACTCTTGGCAATGAATGGAGTGGTGCAGTGGGTTGAGCTTTTGGCTGCTAACCAAATGGTCAGTAATATGAATCTACCTGCCTACATCCTGGAGGGAGAAAGGACAGTCTACTTCAGTGAAGATTTACCGTCTTGAAAGCCCTATGGAGCTGTCCTACATAGTCACTGTGAGTCTAAGTCAACTCAATCACAGTAGATACTTTCTAGAGACTGGTCTTTCGTATGAAACATACAAAGACAGCAAGGTGAAGACTTGCCATCCTTGCTTCTAAGGTACCTACAGGTGAAACAGAAATGTTACTTTCACTTGTCTTTAAATGCATTGATCTGCCTACAACAGCGATCACTACTCAGTACCTATGAGATTGCTTATTTTAATAGAGCAGGCCTCTTTTGTTACCCTGAACTTGGACCTGCCCAATGAGAGCCAGGCTGCCCAGGCTGCAGTTCCTACATCCCTGCGTGAACCAATTTTTCTATATTTGAACTTCCCTACCCTGAGAGTTTCAGCAGAAAGTCATTTTTTTCAATTAAGGTTCCTGTTAAGAGTATTATATAAAACAAAGTCTCGGCTCTCTTTCTTCTTGTCCACCATGAAAGAACAGGAGCTTTCCCCCACCCTCTCCTCTACTTTCCTCTCTTTCTCAACTTCCTTCTCAAAGTCAGTTCCTTATGGTCACATTTCTCCAAAGGCAGCTAGCTCATACAACATTGCTTGCTCCCTTGAGAAGCAGACTCCTCACTGCTCACAAGTGTCTAGTCAGGCTGGCAATGTGACTTCTTTGCACATTGGGATCATGCACCCCCCAAGAGAAGGCCTAACATTTTGCAGGCAGTACCCATCTCCATGGGATCAGAGGTGATAAGAGCCAAAATCACATTCTTCTTGATTCTTCCTTTATGGGTCTTAGCTCACAAAGGTTTTAGCAATTTTCATTTGGGTTGTCATCTCCTAGAAAAATACAAATTAACTATAAAGACTGATTATGAAGGTTGGGATTTTTTAAATATTTGTTAAAAATAGTTTGTATTAGGTCTACAGAAAAACTATGCATAAACACATAGTTCCTATTATTAGCATCTTTATTCATGTAATATATTTGTTATAATTGATGCATTAATATATATTGATTATTATTAACTGGAGTTTGTAAAGTACAACAGAGTTCACTTTTTGGACTACACAGCGCTATGGATTTCGACCAAGATATACATGTGTCCATCATTACAGTGTCATACAGAAGCATGACACTGTCCTAAAAGTACCCTGATGTTTTTATTGCCTCTAGAGTATAAAAGAAATGGTTAAGTGCTAGAATACCAGCTGAAAGATTGGCCATGAAATACACCCAGAAGCATTCAAACGTAGCAGTAAGGTCTAGTTGGTTTGCTTTCAAAAGACCACAAACATTCCATATTGCAGTTCTCCTCCGTACAGCTGGGGAAGTAACTGAAAGTTGACTAAAAAGCTACTAGCAATAGTCTTAAATGTGTATACTCTTTGCTCATTCTCTTGTGCTCTCCATCAAAGTGTATCTTTCTTATTAGTCAAAAAAGAGTGGCAAATCATTGGATCATTCATCCCCAAACATATGGGTAAAACAACAGTGCAACTCGCATTCCACATGCCAGTGAGAGACTGAATGAACAAACAAATATACTTCCAGGCCATATGTAAAACTAGAACTTCACAGCACACAGCACTGGCAGGCAAACCACTATCTGCATCCATGTAGCAATCCCTGTAGTCTGGAGGCCACATAGCCAAGACTTGATTTAACAATTGACTACTTGCTTCATTTTAGTTCCCACTTCCAAATTTGGATCAACTAGAGAAAACAAAACATGCTCCCTTACTCAATCACATAAGATGCCTCACCGCCATGTAACCCACAGGGCATGCATGAAGCCTTCCTTCTTTCCACTAGAAAGCTCTTCAGCATTGCCTTTGAGTGTCTGCCAAGCACAAGTGAAGGTGACGGGCTCTTCCCTGTAGCAGACTGTGAATGTAAGAAGTTTTGTTCTTATTTGGGTATTTCACACTAGTGTAAATTATATTTCAGATTTTTCAGACATGTCTGCAGCACAGCCAATTCCCACAGTCCTTATCTCAAGTCTTCCATTCCTTTGATCTGACCTAAACGCTATTATCTTTTTCTAAGTACTACGTTGACTGGGAGCAGTGTTTTCCCACAATTCTTAGCATCATTAAATCAGTGTGTAGGCACTGTCTAGTAAAAGACAAGATAAAATCTCAAAGCATCACCAAAAAACTAGTCATCAACAAATTAATTATGTGGATTCCTATGTGTATCAGGGTAAAAAACCAAACTGTGCCCTCTAAGGTTCAGAAAAGCCAATGGCTGGATTTTTTTTCACCAGTAGATTATCGGACCTTTCTTCCAAGCTGCCTCTGGGTAGACTTCAATTGCCAAACTTTTGGTTAGCAATTAAACACACTAACTGTTTGCACACCACCCAGAGCAACACATCCTGGAGATAAATTCTGCTTAGAAAAACTTTGTCTCTCTTATTTGACTCTGTGAGTGTGTGTGAGTGAGTGAGTGAGTGAGTGAGTGAGTGAGTGAGTGAGTGAGTGAGTGAGTGTGAGCTGGATATTTTCATTAAACAGATTACTCCAATGTTCTTAACAACTGGTGAGAGGCAGCAGAGTATGTAATGTAGAACCCAACATAGACTGAGTGGCTTGGACTTGAATCCTTTACCTGCCCCTTCTTAGCTGTGTGACACATTAAGCAAGTTTCTTGCTTTCATTATATTTTAATTTCTTCCTCTGAAAAATGTAAGCCTCAAAGCAGAGTCTTTCATATAAATTTAATGTAAAAAATTAAATGGAAAAGAAAACTAGATGTAAAACATTTAGCACATTTCTACTTAAGTTGTTAAATACCATTTAGCCCCTAGCTCATGGAGACTCCATGCAAAATGGAATAAAACATTGCCAGATCCTGTGCCAACCCTATTATCACTATCATATCATGCCATTGTGATCAGTCCAGTTCTCATTGGTGGATATTCTGATGTGTATGGCCAGACCTTTCTTCCTAGTTTAGAAGATATGGTGAAACTTGTTCAGTCAGCATTATAGCAACACACAAGCTTCCACCAACAGATGAGTAATGGGGGTCTATAAGGTATATTGCTAAAAAATAATAATAATAATTCGACCACTAAGGCCCTATTCCCCTTCCTGGTTACATAAATAGCATGTTATTTTTATCATTCTTGTAAGGTTGTTATAATTATGAGTCATAATAAAGAAATTTTGGAAAATACTAATTTAGAGCATAAAACTAATTAATGAAGCCAGATTCAGTGACTCTTTGAAATCTAGCCATATTTTTTAGCCTCGGTCTCACCAATATGTACCCCTGACCAAGGGCCAAGAGGCCCCACACTGCCCATGTCCCAGTCAGGGTCAGTCTGCAAGGGAACAAGTCCATCTGATGGATGGCATCTTATGGGGGGACTTGTCCTGTCAATGCAAGGACAGGACTTCACCTTTCCTGAAACATTCAACTTGTATGGTACTTTGCTTCCACATTGTGTTGCTAGAAATGTGTCTTTGATAATAAAGGTTAGCCTCATTAGTAACAAGACGTTGGCATCATATGTATCCAACCCCTGATAGGATGCAGCGAGAAGAATGAAACATCACTCCTATGAGATTCTTGCCAAAAATGTATAACCTCAGCATAACCATGAAAAAACATACATCGGACACACTCAACAAGGGAGCTGAGCAGTGTGCACAAAATGCGCCAAGGTCACAAAAGGCTGAGGGATTGTCACAGCTGGCTGAGAGGATCTTACAATCAAACTCAATGGGGGATCCTGAATTTGATCCTGGACACAAGGGGAAGAAAACAAGGGCAACTTGAGTAAGGTCTGTCATTCAGTTAATGTATTGTATCCATGCTAATTTTCTGGTTTTGATTATCCTACTAAGGCGAAGTAAAATGTTAACATTACAAAAAGCTGAGGGAAGGCTAGGCAGGAGCTCTCCGTACTGTAGATTTTGCAACTTTTCTAAAAACTAAAGTTTTCATTTTCTTCAAAAAAATAAATGAATATGTGTTTGCAGCATATGTGTGTATGTCATGGATTAAACTGTGTCCCCAAACACTATTTGTCAATTTGGCTGGGATGTGATTCTCGCTGGTTTGGCAGTTATGTAATGATGTAACTTGGCAGTCTTGTAACGAAGCAATCATCCCAATCATGGGAGCAGCCCAGATCCAGTGGAAGGGGATGAGAGTGGAATGCAACACCTTGCTTCAGATCACAGCCCTGACCGCAATGGGATGAGGATGGAATGTAGTTCCCTTAATCCATCCTTGATCCAATGTAAAGGGAGTCCCCGCCCACCCTCCACCCATCCTCCCAGTCACCTTTTCGCTTATAAAAGAACAAAGGAGAGAGAAGGGAGCAGAGAGAAGGACCTACTTCCTCCAAGAATGAGGAGTCACAGGCAGAGGGCACCCTTTGAGCCGGTGGTCCTAAGTCTGAGAACTTTCTAGAACCAAGAGACAGAGAGAAAGTCTTTCCCTGGAGCTAGGTCTCTGAATTGGGCTTTTCGCCTCCTAAACTGTAAGAGAATAAATTTCTGTTTGTTAAAGCCACCCCGTGTGATAATAACACTAGGTCTTAATTGTATTTGTGTGTGTGTGTGTGTTTGCGCGCGCGCGTGTGCTCTATCTTGAATAAATCTGCTACTAAGCCTCCAACCATCAACAAAGTTTTACGCTCTTGGGATTTTCTGATAATCTTGCTTTAAGGGGAAAAAAAATACACACCTTCGTTATAAATTCCCTATTGGCTGCTTTCATTATCGCAGAAAAGTAAACTATTTTTTTCTTCAAGTTTCCTATTGAACCCTCTAGGGAACTCTCCAGCGGCACTGGTTAATGAGGACTTATTACCGCACGCTGCCGCTCCCCTGCCAGTTCCCCCGTCTCCAGCCAGGCGCACTCTCATAAAGCCCTGCCTCCCCAAGCACAGCGAGCACGTGGCGACAGTCCAGGACGGGTTTGCAGGAAGCTGGGCACGTGTTAACCCCATAGTTGTGCAGATACTCTTACCTCTATCTCCCACGTGCAGTGTCCAAGCAGGCATTTTCCCCCTTTCCGTGGTGTTGTTTGCTCAATCCATAAGTCCGTGTATTTGAACTCAAAGAAAACAAATGTTTCAAATTAAGCGGAGAAGTCCCTGGAGAAATTTGGCAAGTGATGAATCCCTTGACATTAAATCAGCAATCACACGTAGTCTCTACACGAGCGTAATTAATCCTGTAGGTGAGAACTCATTTAAGTGATCATATTAGGATTGGTATAGATAATAGGGTGTCTATTAGTCGCTGTACATTCAAAGTCCAAGCAGATGATATTAATAGGATTCATTTATAATTTTGCATTATCGATAACTTTATGCTCGATGCTAATGAAATGTGAGCCCCCCCTGGAGCAACATTGCACTTGCTGACAGCAGCAAATTCTGTCTTCATCGTTTGCCAGTTTGATGTCTGAGCAAGATAGAGTCAACTTCAGCAAGGCCTATGGGAAATTTTTCATTTGTGTTTTGGTGTTTGTGCTGTTTTGGGGGCAGATATAGGCACAAAATTATTTAAGATATACTGTTTGTGTACACATTGTAGTTTGAAGGATAGAAATAGGACAGAAAAGGATGCTTAAAAGAGATTCCAGACTAAAGCTTAGAGCAAAGCTTTCATAGGAAACTTGACATGAATTTTTGCAGTCTTCACCAAGTAACAGTTGTATATAAAGAAAAAATTATATTTCAGTAAAAACATTTATATTTAAACAAGCCTCCAGGTCTTTATACATTTATACATGTTGGGCTTCTAACTGCAAGGTCAACAATTTGAAACCACCAGCTGCTCTATCTATGGGAGAAAGACAGGGCTTTCTACTCCCATTAAGAGTTACAGTGTTAGGTACTCACAGGGCAGTTCTACCTTGTCCGATGGGGTTGCTATGAGTCAGCAGTGAGTGGGCTTTGTCTGTGCACAGTCCCTGGGTGGTTGGTGCAAGTGGCTAATGTGTTCGTCTGCTAACCAACCAAAGGAGCTGATGTTGGGATCCACCCAAAGGTGCTTCATAATGAAAGCTTAGAAATCTATTTCTGTCCTCCATTTTTCCAAGGCCCTCTCCCATCACACCCTGCCCCTGTTCCCGCCCTCCTTAGCAGCCTCCTCACAGTCATCAAAGTCTTGGCTATTGGTGTATAAACCATGTTTCTTCTTTATTTTTCCTTAAAACAATGATATGAAACATCCATCTTTGTATGATTTACTAAGTTTGCTCAGTGTCATGTTCTCTAATTTTGCCCATGTATGCTGTGTTTAAGAGAGTTGTCAATGCATTTTATTGATGCATGAAATATCAGAGTATGAATGCACCAGAGCATGGTTACTCATTCCTCTAGAGTTGGGGTTTTTGGTTGTTTCCAGGTTTTTGCTATTGGGGCTAGAGCTACAATAAACATATATGTAAAAAAAGAGAAAGAAATCTATTTCTGAAGGATTCTATCCATTCAAAACTTCATGGAACACAATTCTGTTCTGTTACACATGGACTTTCCATGAGTCAGAACTTGACCATTGGCATTTGTTTCTGGGTGTTTTTAATTAAATGTGTGTGTGTGTGTGTGTGTGTGTGTGTGTGTGTGTAGGGCCATGGCTGATAGTAGTGACTCACAGTAGAATGTTTCCGTACCATGTCATAATTAGCCTTCTGCATTGGACTCTTGTTTCAGAGCTAAGATTGGGTTTGTTACTTAAAATAATCACAAGTATGTCAGATACTGTATTCAATTTTTATTGCTGCTATAACAAATAAATACAAAATTGAGATTTAGAACAGCATAAGTTCCGTAATTTATAGCGCAAGTCAGAATTCTGGTCAGTGTTGCCAGGACTGTGTTCATTCTGGAGACTCTAAGGCTGTTAATATTTCCTTTACCTTTTCTAGCCTCTAGGAATCCTGGGGGAATAGTGGTTATGAGTTGGGAGCTAACCTTAAGGTCAGCTGTTCAAAACTGCCAGCCACTCTGTAGGAGATGAATGTGGCTTTTTACTTCCATAAAGAGTTACGGTCTGAGAATCTCACAGGGGCAGTTCTACCCTGTCCTCTAGGGTCACTGTGAGGCTGCTTAGAATTGATGGCAGTGGTTGGGTGTTTTTCTAGCCTCTAGAGACCACCCACATTTGATGGCCTGTGGCTTCCTCCTTCCTTCTTCAAAGCCAGCAGTGGCTGCCAATTCTTCCCACACCACATGGCATGTTCTTCTGCCAATTCTTCCCACATCACTCTGGCATGTTCTTCTGTCTCCTTTCCCCCATTTGAAGACCCTTCTGATTACATCGTGACCACCTACCTAACCCACGATAATCTTCCCATTTAAAATTCAACTGTTAAGCCACCTTCACCCCATGCGCAGTCCGTGTTTCTGTGCCAAGTAAGAAATGGATTCATGTATGTCAGTGTTGAGGCCCAGGTATCTTTAGGGAGGTCCCCAAGAGCAAGCACAACTGTTTTAGGATCTCTCCAGGTTTTCCCACAGGGGTAAGAGTCAGCTGTCCCCACGAACACAGTGTTAAGGGACTATGAGAGACCCCTAGTAGTGCTGGGGGTGAGATGCTGGGCGGCTATTTGTGAAGTCAGCAGCTCAAAACCCCCAGGCACTCCAAAGGAGAAAGATGAGGCTCTCTTCCCCATACAGAGTACAGTCCCAGAAACCCTATTGGGTTGCTATGAGTTGGAATTCACTTGGTGGCAGTAGGTTGTGGGAAATAGGGGAACCCTGGTGTCACACTGGTTAAGTGTTTCTTGCTGGTAAAAAATAAAAAAGCTGCAGAAACTGTTGTGATGTTGAACACAGCTTATAGGACAGCGCTATGGGAAAAACTCAAGTGTACAAGTGGTTTTTTCATTTAAATAAAGGTGAACTGTCAATTAATAACAAACCTTGTTCTGGACGTCCTTCAACTTCTTGAACACACAAATATGCCAACAAAATGTGTGCACTTGTGCATGAAGACTGACAAGAGACCACTGAAGAAATGGGGACGTTATCTGGACCGTCTTTGAGCTCAATTCATTGAATTTTAATGAAGATTTGGGAATGACAAGGATCACAGCAAAATTGTGCCTCGGGTTCTGATTGGCCAGAAATAAGAGCATCGAGTGGAAACATGTGCTTTGAAAGAACAGCTCTGAAGTGAACCAGACATTTTTTAAGAGGCCATTACTGGTGACAAGACGTGGTGCTATTCTTACAACCCCAGAAGCAAACATCAATCAACCCAGTGGAAGACACCACTGTCACCTTGCCTCCCAAAAAGCTCATCAAGTGAAAGCAAAGATAAAGATGATGCTCATTTGAATTTCTGACGTGAGTGGGTTAGTGCATTTGGAGTTTGTTCCACTAGGTCAGATTGTTATTTAAACTTTCTATTTAGAGGTTCTGAAAAGTTTGCATAGCAGCATGCATCAATACGTCTTGATTTTTGGCAGATGGGGCACTAGTTTTGTCACCCTGACAATGCAAATGATCATGCAGCTATCTCAGTGCACCTGCTTTTGGAAAAACAAAAAACTAGCTTGCTCCTCTTGCCCCATGCATCTTACTCACCTGACCTTGCTCCATGAGACTTCTTTTTGTTTCTATGAATGAAGAGGGACATGAAAGGACAGTGCATGACTGTTGAAATGATGAAGTAGAAGAGGTGAAGTAAAAAACGAGGGAGGTATTGTCAGCCATCCAAACAAATGAGTTTTGAAAATGTTTTCAAGGATGGAATTGCAGATTTGACAAATGTATTATGTGTAATGGAGAAGTACTTTGAAAGTGATAAGGTTGTTTTTTGTGGGGTTGGATGAATGCATAGCGTTGAGAAAAATACGTTGTTTTGTTAAAAAGTTAAATACATAATATTTGGGGGGAGAATTCCCATTTGGGGATATATATATATTGCTGAGTACATACCCAAAAGAAATAAGAAGCATATCACAAACAGACATATGTTCCCCCATGCTTATTGCAGCACAATTCACAATAGCAATAAGTTGGAAACTGCCAAATTCCCATTAGTAGAAGGTTGGATTTAAAAACTCTGGTACATACACACAATGGAATACTATCCACCACTAAAAAACGGGGATGAAACCATGACATGGAAGGATTTGGAAGACAATAGGCTGAATGAAGTTAGTGGATCACAAAAGGACAGCTTTCAGGGCATCCAATCTACTGGCCTGGGTGGTCAGACAGCCCGGTAGAGAGCCTGATTGATGCCAATGAACCATAAATCGTCCTCTCTATGTAAGGACCGCAGTGGTCTCTTTGGCAGAGGGCTCTTCACGTCAGCTGGGATCAAATTGTCAAGGCAGGAGGAGGGGATGTTGGCCACTGAATGACTGCCATGCAAAGTTATGACAAGTTCCCCATGGACAGGTAGACAGCCCTATCAGAGGGGATACTGATTGGAAAGTCAAGTCAGGAAAGGGGAAAGGAAGCAGACACAGCTGGGGGAACACAGATGCATGACTGTTGGTAATAACAAAAATTTAAAAAAAGGAGAAAAACCAACCTCCAAGTGGGTGGGTGGGGGGGATGACTAAAAATACTCTTAAGGACCCTAAGAGGAGAGTGTTCTTGGTAATATGCACCAAATAAGCTACATTGGCCCGAGTTTCTGGACACATCCTGGGGACCCAAGCCAAGGGCCACAGAACACTGAGGCATTGAATTGTGGATCCTCGGGGCACACAACTCGCTCCAAAGACAAGGTGTGATGCTGAAAACGCCACTAGGTGAACTGGACTCTACCTCAACTACATGTGTAACCTGAGGACTGAGAAATCCATGGTGTTTGAAGAAGCAGAAGACAGCTATATTAGGATTATTGAACTGCCAGCAGACAGGCAATCATTGACTTATTACATCAGCGCCTTATATGCTGCATTATGATATACATCGTTCCAGCAAACCTGTGACTGACATTCTCAGTGAGTGCTTTTGTAAATTTTCCCTGGCAATCATAGTGTCCAGTCGTGAAAAGATTTATTCTGTACAAGTGAATAAGTCAGGCAATGCGATATGGAGTTAGTCTATATTGGCCCAATATCTCCCTCCCTGCCCAACAGTGTTTTAAAAAATTAGTACCAGGGGCTAATCAATGACAATATTAATGGAAGATCTTGATACCCTAAGGGAGAGGATCTACAAGTCTCTCTACTATAAATCAGCAAGGAGGTCTCTAAAGGGGGCCAAAGGCAGATTATAAAAACATAGATCATGAACAGGTTTCGGGATATCACTAAATCCTAGCTCCAATGTAAGAACAACTAGTTGTTACATCATGGCCCTGCTCCACACTCACCCTCAGGAAGGGAACACAGAGGATAGGAGTGCTATAGCAACGTGTGGTGAAGAAATTAGATTGTGCCCAGCTATCAGATAAAATAGCATCTGAGATCTCAAAGTCCTGTTTCAAAAAGGAAGCCATCTTAGGGAGATGTCAACTAAGTTCACATGGAAGAAGCATACAAATATTAGTCACCGAAGGATTTCAAATCATATCATCTGAAGCTGAAGTGAGGAACAGTCCCAGAGCCTAATTATGAGGTTGTGGTTTTCAGAAGGCCATGGATGACAGGGGAAGCCCAAGATACATTTGTGGGATCTACATAGGAAATAAGTCTCCAGTGTTTTCCATCTATCAATAATGGAGGGATGAGAGGAAATTGATTACTAAACAGAGTGCATTGAAGAGATGACTATAGAAGATCAAAGAAATAAATCTGACTTCAACAGTTAAAACCTTGTCAGTGGATCCCCCACTTTGAGGCATGCTGGCCCTGATTTGGTTTTCAACATTTTCCATATTGTTGTTTTGTTCTGTTTTTGTTTGTTTATATTAGGGTATATCTCATAGGTGTTTGGTCATTGGAGGTCACTCTCTTGAAATTTGTTATGTTTTTCAGTATATGCAACGCAGGATTGATGAACCTATAGGGACAGCAAGTAGAACGAGCGTTTCGGGTGGGGGTACAGTCAGGGGTGGTGGTAAAAGAGAAATGATGTCATGGAGTTCTGGAAGAAAAGAATGTTTGGAAACTGACTGTGGTAGCAATTGTCTAATTCTGCTTGACATGATATGATATATGTATTAACTCCCAATTAATAAAGACAATTTTTTTCCTACTTAAATCTTTTTTTTAATTTTAACAATTTATTAGGGGCTCATACAATTATTATCACAGTTCATACATATACATACATCAATTGTATAAAGCACATCTGTACAGTCTTTGCCCTAATCATTTTTTTCTCCTCTTTTCTTTTTTTACATTTTATTAGGGACTCATACAACTCTTATCACCATCCATACATATACATACATCAATTGCATTAAGCACATCCATACATTCCCTGCCCCAATCATTCTCAAGGCATTTGCTCTCCACTTAAGCCCCTTGCATCAGGTCCTCTTTTTTTCCCCGTCCCTCCCCTAATAAAGACAATTTTTAAAACAAAATACATTGAAGATCAAAAGGCTAAACCTGACTTGAATGGTTAAAATCTTGGCAGTTGATTTCCCCCTCTTATGCTCATTGGGCCTGATCTGGTTTTCAACATTTTCTGTATTTTTTATTTGTTCATATTGGGGTTGTCTCAAATGTGTTATGTTACGGGGGATCACCCTTTTGAAGTTTTGGTATATGTTTTTCAGTGTATGAAACCCAGGATTGATGTGCTATAGATACAGCAAGTAGAATAAGGGTTCCTGGGAGGTATAGCAGGGGTTGGGGATAGTGTTTAAAGAGGAGCTGATGTCAAGGAGTTCAAGAAGGAAGAGAATGTTTGAATCGGATTGTGGTACAAATTGTACAATACTGTATGATGTGATTGGACTATGGAAAGATATGATATCTTTATTACCTTCCAATAAAATGGGTTTGGAAAAGGATAAAAATTAATTATATTTGTTTAAAGAAATGAAGCTGGAGATCATATGACAGAGTTTGGCAAACCCAATGACTTGCTCATAGCAAATAACTTTTTCAACAATTCAAGGGGTGACTTTACACATAGACTTCTCCAGATAGAATGCACAGAAATAAAATTGACTATATCTGTGGGAAGACATGATGGAGAAGATCAATACCAGCAGCTAAAACCAGACCAGGGACTGACTGTGGAACAGACCATCAATTGTTCCTTTGTAAGTTCAGAATAAAGCTAAAGAAAATTAAAACAAATCCATGAGAGTCAAAATATGGCCTTGATTGTATCCCACCTGAGTTTTGAGAACATCTCAAGAACAGACCTGGTACACTGAACACTAATGACAGGAAGCCTGATGAGCTATGGGAGTACATCAAGACCACCATTCATGAAGAAAATAAAAGTTCATTTCAAAGGCATGAAAGAAAAAAATGCCCAAAGTGTACAGCAGAAGAGACTCTCAAACTTGTTCTTAATCATAGTGTAGTTAAAGTAAATGAAAGAAATGATGAAGTCAAGGAGTTGAATAGAATGTGTCAAAGGGAAGCTTGAGAAGAAAACACCAATATTATACTAAAATGTGTCAAGACATAGGATTAGAAAACTCAAAGGAAAGAACATGCTCAGCAGATCTGAAACTGAATGAACTCAAGGAAAAAATTCAAGCCTCAAGTAGCAATATGGAAAGATCCTTTGGGCAAAATATTGAATGATGCAGAAAGCATCAAGAGAAAACAGAAAGAATACACAGAATATCTGTACCAAAAAGAAATAGTCAATAGTCCACCATTTCAAGAGGCAGCATATGAATGAGAACCACTGGTGCTTGAGGAAAAAGTTCAAACTGTACTGAGTGCATTAGCCAGAAACAAGGCTCCAGCGTTGATGGAATACCAATTCAAATGTTTCAGCAAACTGATGAAGCACTGAAAGCACGCATTTATTTATATCAAGAAATTTGGAAGACAGCTACTTGGTCAACTGACTGGAAGAGATTCATATTTGTACCCATTCCAAAGAAAAGTGACCCAACAGTATGCTCAAACTAGAGAATAAAATCACTAATATTGCACAATGGAAATTTTCCTTGAAGATCATCCAATGGTTGCAGCAGTACATTGACAGGGAGCTGTCAGAATTTCCGGCCGAATTCAGAAGAGGACGTGGAACAAGGGACATCATTTCTGATGTCAGATAGATCTTGGTTCAAAGTAGAGAGTACCATAAAGCTGTTCCCTTGTGGTTTATCGACTGTGCTAAGGCATTAGACTGTGTGAACCATAATAAACTATGGATAACCTTAAGAAGAATGGGAATTCAGAAGACATCATTGTGCTCATGAGAAACCTGTACATGGATTAAAAGGCAGTTGTGCTAACAACACGGGAATACTGCATGGTTTCAACTCAGAAAAGTATGTGGTGTGGTATGGTTGTATCCTCTCATCATACTCGTTCAACGTGTATGCTGAGCAAATAGTCAGAGAAGCTGGATTATATGAAGAAGAATATAGTATCAAGATTTGAAGATGGCTTATTAATAATCAGAGATATGAAGATGATACAACCTTGCCTGCTGAAACTGAGGAGGACTTGAAGCACTTGCTGGTGAAGGTCAAGGATGGCAGCCTTCAGTATGGATTGCAAACTCAAGGTAAGGAAGGCCAGAATCCTCACAACTGGATTAATAGGTAACATCACTGTGGAAAAGGTTGAAGTTATCAAGGGGTTTGTCTAGCTTGGATCCATAATTCATGCTCATGGAAACATCAATCAAGGGATCACACAATGCATCGCATTAGGTTGATCTGCCACACAAGACCTCTTTAGAGTATTAAAACCAAGGAAGTTACATTGAGAATTAGGAAGCATATGACTCCAGCCATGGTATTTTCCATGGCCTCATATGCATGTGAAAGTTGGACATTGACCAAAAAGACCAAAGAATAGATGCATTTGAATTATATCGCTGGAGAAGAATATTGAAAATACCATGGATGACTAAAAGGACAAATGAATTGGTCTTGGGAGAAGTATGGCAAGAGTGATCCTTTCAGGAGAGGATGGCAAGACTTCATCTTACATACTTCAGAGTATCGTCAGGAGAGACCACTCCCTGGAGAAGGAAACCCTGCTTGATAAAGTGGATGGGGCAACCAAAAAAATGGAGAACACTCAACAAGATGTATTGACATCATGGGCTCAGGCATAGGAACGAACTTTTGCAAGGATGGAGCAGGACCATGCAGTGTTCTGTTGTGCATCGGATCGCTATGGGTCTGAAACAACTCGATGGCACCTAACAACAATAGCATCACAATATGTGAAGCACCAGGCTCTAAGAACTGACAGAACACTAACGAGCAGACGAAGCACTGGAAGCACTGCCCATGCCAAGAAATTTAGAAGAGAGCTACCTAGCCAACTGTCTGGAAGAGACCCATATTTGTGCCCTTTCCAAAGAAAAGTGACCCAATAACAATGGATTTTTCAATGACCTCTTATTCATGTGAAAGTTGTATATCAGAAAAAGCCATTACGTATAAAAAGACATCGTGCTTGGTAAAGCAGCCAGTGAGAAAGAAGAAACACGTCAACAAGATGGGTTGGCACAGTGGCTGGAACAAGGGCTCAAACATACCAATTATGAGGGTGGTGATGGATCAGGCAGTGTGTCACTCTGTTGTACAAAGGGTCGCTATGGGTCAGGACAGACTTGACAGCACTGAACCACATCACAAGATGACTGCTATAAGGGAGCTTCCAATTTTTATGAAAAATAGAATTAAATGATCATTTTTACCCAAAATTTTGAAGCCTCCTTATACTTATTTTTAAATTTTATATAAGTTTTGTTTTATATCAAATACTAACAATATAATTTTATATTAAATAATGTATAATAAATTTTATATTAATTTAGATAATGTATCACCAATTTCTTTCCATGTCAATAAAGGTAATACTATATCATCAAAGACTATAAATAATAAAATCCAATTGTATCAGATGCAGGAGGTTATGGATGACAGTGGAAGCCCAAAATCTATTTGCAAGGTCCGTACATGGAGAAAGCCTCTGGTGAAATCCCCCCTGACCAGAGTCAAGGCATGTGAATCGCTTTGCCATCAGACGAAGGAAATTGTCAAGTTGATGGAGGCATTAACTCTCTCTCACTGCTGTCTGGTCAATGCTGACTCCGAGGGAGTGTATAGGTTACTGCCCCGCTGGAGTTGCTCAGACTGTAACTGTTTGTAGGAGTAGAAAGCCCTATCCCTCTCCGGATGATCAGCTGGTGTTTTTGAGCTGCTGACCTTGTGGATTTCAGCCCAACTCATAACACCTGCGCTCAGAGTTTCTAGGGTAGATATAGTGGATTTAAAACATAATGACTTATCATCTGGTCTCCCTTTGGAACCATTTTTAGATTGTTCCACTCTTTAATATTTTCTGTTTTCTCTTTCCCCTGAGGTTTCCCTGTTTTATCCAGTCACTGTTGTTTGTTTCTCTGTGTATGATCTACATGATTTTCTGTGTATGAAAGCCAGGAGAGGCAGCTTTATAGACGGTAACTGGACTGGTACTTTCCTAGGAGCTTGGCAGGAGGAGATCGGGTAAAATTGGGAGCTAACAACAATGAGCCCAAGAATGAAATGTTCTGGAATTGATTGTGGTAATTATTGCACAAATATTTTTAATATAATGGAATGCTTAAATTATATGTTTGTGATGTATCTGGCAATAAAACTATCAGTTTAAAAAAACCGGAATTCCCAGAGAAGAAATTCTCTCTCAAAACTGCAGCATCATTGCCTGCCTGTCTGACTAGTTTTGGACTTCCCAGGGCCTACAACCTTGTAAACAAATTCTTAAAATATCTCTTTGTGAGGGAACCGATTACAAGGATCTACATGTGACCTCCTCCCTGGGGGACGGACAACAGAAAAGTGGGTGAAGGGAGATGCCAGATACAGCAAGATATGACAAAATAATAATCTATAAATTATCAAGGACTCATGAGGGAGGGGCAAGCGGGGAGGGAGGGGAAAAAGAGGACTTGATGCAAAGGGCTTAAGTGGAGAGCAAATGCTTTGAGAATGATGAGGGGAAAGACTGTACAGATGTGCTTTATACAATTGATGTCTGTATATGTATGGATTGTGATAAGAGTTGTATGAGTCCCTAATAAAATATTTTTAAATAAAAAATCTCTTTGTATCCTCGTTATTTATAGGTTCACAATTGCTATTTCACGTGTGTGTGTTTGTGTGTGTGTGTGTGTGTGTAGAGAGAATAATATGCAATAGTATACGCTCAAAAGCCAGAGGTGTTGAAGGAAAAGTTCAAGTTGCACTGACTGAGGCAGCACTGAAAAACAAGACTCTGGGTATTCACAGGATACTAATTGAAATGTTTAACAAAGTGATGCAGCTGTAGACCATGCCAAGAAAATTTGAAGTTAGCAACCTGGCAACAGACTAAAGGTAGGTGATCCAACAGAATGCAGAAATTATAAAACTATATCACTAATATCATAACAAGTGAAATGTTACTGAAAATAATTTTTAAATTGTGGCAGCAGGACACTGAGAGCTATCGGAAAGTCAAGACATATTTAGAAGAGGATATGGAAGAAGAGATATAATTACTAAGGTTAAATGGACCTTGGCTGAAAGCAGAGACTACATGAATGACATTTACTTGTGTTTTATTGACTGCAAAAGCATTCAACTGGGTGGAACATAACAACTATGAATAACATTGCAAACAATGGGAACTCCAGAACATTTTGTTGTGCTCATTCAGAACCAGTTCATAGGCCAAGAGGTAGTATTTGAACAGAACAGCAGGGTATTATTGCGTGGTCTAAAACCAGGAAAAGCACATGTTAGGGAAGAAGAACTTAACATTAGAATCAGAGTAAATCTTGTAAACAACCTTCAATAGGCAGGTGACCCAATCCAGTTTGCAGAAAGCCAAGAGAACTAACGAAGATCAAAGAATACAACCCACAGGATGAATTGCAATTCATTGTGAGAGAAACCAAGTGGATAGCCAGATTTTCTAACACCATTTATTGAAGAGGCATCTGTTTCACATTTGAGATTTTGGGGCCTTTATCAAAAATCAGTTGTCTGTATGCAGAAGTTTTTATTTATGGATTTTCTCTTCTGATCCATTGGTCTGAGTATCTGTCATTATCCCAGTACCAGACTGTTTTGGCAACTGTGACTGTGTTTTTGAAGTAAGGTAGGGAAAGACCATCTACTTTTTCCTTTTTTTAGGAGTTCTTTGCCTGTCTTGGGCTTCTTCCCTTTCCATATGAAGTTGTTGATCAGTTTTTCCATTTCATTGAAGAATGATGCTGGAATTCAGATTGGGATTGTACTGAATTTGTAGATTGGTTTAGGTAGTATTGGCATTTTCACAACATTGAGTCTTCTGGTCCATGTATAAGGAATATGCTTCCATTTGGGTAGATCTCTTTTGATTTCTTATAGTAGTGCTCTGTAGTTTTCTTTGTGCAGGTTTTTTATTGTTCTTGCTTTAGTTAGGTTTATTCCTATAAATTTCAGCTTTTGTATCATATTTTGAATGGTACTGATTCCTAAATATCTTTTTCTGCATTCCCGTCACTGGTATATAGAAATCCAATTGATTTCTGCTTGTTTAATCTTGTACCCTGTCACTCTACTTAACTCCTCTATTGTTACAGTGATCCTATTGTGGGCCCTCAGGATTCTAAATATATAAAATCATATTGTATGCAAATAGTGAAAGCTTCACCTCTTCTTTAACCAACTGAGTTCGCTTATTGTGCCAACCTGGCTGATAAATACATGTGGGATTAATTGAAGGATGGAGGGATAAATGGCTCAGCCTCACCTTTCTAATTCTCGGGTTTCTGGCTTTGTGGTGGTTACACCAGGGTGCACCTGCCTTAGAAGTTCCCTGCTTCAGCTTGCAAGGCTCACTTCCTGCAAGACATCCCCAAGGAGAAGCCACATGGATCTACCCCAATGCAGCCCTGGGTGCTGGAGCAGCCGTGTGGAGACCCCTGCCAGTCCTGAGATGCTTACACATTCACTGACTCAGCTTTCCTTCTGCAGTCGGCTTCATTGCATCTGTTTTGTGAGATGAAGGAGGACTTTGTGGATTGGTGTTGAACATATGGGTTAATGGGCTAATGTTGGACTTGTGGGCTTGGGCAGCACTGGGTTAGGATGTTTCCTTGATGCACACTTCTTAAACTTTATATAAAACTCTCTCTTATACATGAGTTTCTGTGGATTTGTTTCTCTAAAGTACCCAGACTATCACACCAACTATACATCCCTGATATAAAGATACTGGAATTCTTAGTGAACTTTTTGTAGCCACCTTGAACAGATACAGATAATAGATATAAGTAAATAATTTCTTTCCTACTTTGTCCACTAAAAAAGCTTAGAAAAAAATAACTCAATAGTACTGAGCATTCCTAGTCCCCAGAATATACAGCGATTTTGAAATATCATCCCTTTGTAAAACAAACCAGGGAGACTGGAAAAGTGATTACAGATCTGACTCAAGAAATATTCAAGAGAAGCCCGAAATACCTTGTCATACCAGATAGCCAAAAAGCTTTCTCCCTTTCTCTTTCTATCTCTTTCTTTCCCAAATGGTTAGTGGACTTGCAGATTTAATGAGAGGCAAAAATCCAAGTGGCAAGTAGTATCATGTATTCACAAAAGGATTTTTCAGTTTCATGATTTAGGCTTTCAACAGGCCAAATGGAGATATGCCCAACAGAAATGAGGCCATGTATCTCGTCAAAGGCAAATACCAGAAGGTCCTAGAGGGAGCCCTAATGGCACTGTCATGTCAGCCCTGGACTTTTAACTGCAAGGTCAGCATTTCAAATCCACCAGCAACACTAGAGAAGAAAGAAGAATCTATCTGCTCTCATAAAGATTTTCAGGCTCAGAAACCTTACAGGTAGGTTTTAGAAGACTCTTAGCAAATTTATTCTCAAAATCCAACAACTGTACCCAGCCCAAATGCCCATCCATGGTGGCAGAGCTAACCCCATAGCATAGAGTATGCAATCCAAACAAACACATTCCTATGACACCCACACCAGGAATGAATTTCTCAGGCAGTGTGGAGTGAATTAAGCACTGCAATGCTGTTCCGATGACTCATGAGCAGGCCGTATGAGATGTATTTAATTCACACCTCACAATTGAAAGTAAATGCAAGACGAAAAATACAAGACCAAAGTTGGCACTCTAGAAAACCAGCCACCACTGTCATAAGTTCAGTGGAAGAGAGACATGTGGTCAGTGGAGTTGAGAAAGCAGCTACAGAAAGGAGTGTGGAAATCAGTGTAGAAAGAAGCCTACACAGCCGCAGGTAGGCCCCAGCCTTTCTCAGAGTGGGAAGAGGCAGTGAGGTCCTGGGAGGAAGGAATAGACCATTGTTCTCTCTGAATTAAACCAATGGCAGAACTGGAAAGAGTGTGTGCGATGGGACCAACACATGGCACGAACCGGTAGAAATTAGACTAGAGTCTGAGCAATTACCTTATTCAGTGCTTTCATACCTGGTGCTTTGGGCTCTGAACATTCCTTTGGAGAAGCAAAGAGAGCGAGGAAGAAGGGCACAAGGAGTCAATGAAGAAGGAAAGATTCCTTTCCCATCCGAGGCCTGGCAGGGAGAAGCACTGAAGGGCAGCAGGCCTTTGAGAGATTGAACAGATAAATAGAAAATGGTCTGACAATAGGATTATATAAAAATAAATCTTGAACCCATCATCTGCACCATCCAGTACAAAAGGCCAACAACAGCCTGTATTCCAATTGGCCCCAAACAAATAGGACTTGATACATAAATTGCAGATTTCTTGGGGTTTGCCCCCACTTCCTACTTAAGACCAAGCGAAGAAAGATAGATATGCTCCTCTAAGCAGCCACCGGAGGCCTGATACCGTGGTGGGTTACATGTTAGGTTGCTAGCTTCAAAGTCAGCAGTTTGAAACCTCCACCTTCTCCATGGGAGAAAGATGAGGCTCTGGCTCCTTTAAGGATTCAGTCTTAGAAACCCTAGCCAGCTGGAGCGTTGGTATACACTACAACTGTAGGGTTGGTTGCCTTGAATCTACTCAAGGGCAGTGAGTTTGGTTTCGTGGTAATCAACCACAGAATGCTCCTTAGAAGGGAGAGACCAGCCCCTAAAGTGGAATATAATTCTTGGTAAAGTAGAGGAAGACTCTCAATGAAATGGGTTGATACAGTAATTGCTACAATGGATTCAAACATAGCAACAATTGTGAGGAGAGTGCCAGTAATGTTTCATTCTGCTACATAGAGGTTCTCTGTGAGTTGAAACTGATTCCACTGCACCAACAACAGGTATAGCAGGTAAAAAACGACAGAGCCCCGGGCCTATGTGAAATCATGAGCCTCTTGCGCCTTATGTCTATGCAACAAAGTACTGAAGTAGTACTGATCACAGCAGCTATGGGTAATAGACCAAAAATGACCTATAAAAATTCCCACTTTCCAATTCTTCTCTCTTTGAGTGAGTGTATTCTTTGAGTCAATTGTTTTTAAATAGCAGACTAGGTCAAAGGTTTGGGGACATTATTCCCTGATTACACTATATTAAGTAAGATTCAATTCATCATAGTAGATTGGAGTGAGAGACTACTGGATGTATTTAAATCACTTAAATGTCATATTTTTATTAATCATTTCATTGGAGGCTCATACAAATCTTATAACAATCCACTATTCAATTATATTAAGTACACTTGGTACATATGTTACTATCAACATTTCCATAACTAAATGCCATATTTTAACGGACTGTGGAGAAGGCCATCAGTCAAGGACCTCCAGGCAGCCTCTAGTTGCTGAGAAGTCCAATAAGTATCAGCAAGAAATGTGAGTGCTGGTCCTCATAAAGCTTTTGATGTAACATCTGGCTGGCATCTGAACTACATCCTGGTGAGGCTCTGATGCAGAGAGTTATGTTCTGACTTGTGGAAATGTGAGATGTAAACATGTATTGTTTTGAGCCTGTGTGGATGAAAAGCAACACAAATAGGATGACAAAACTGTAACTATAATTCACATCCTCTTTTCCTACTCCTCTATCGCAGAAACCAGCCACCCATGTAGCATTCTTCTCTTTCTTTTACTGTCATCAGTCATAGTTCAAAACCACTCCCAGCACAAACTTCTGCTCCCTACCAGTCATCCGGGAGTGGTTCCTCACAGGTTAGGGCTCTGTTCTTCTACTCCTTAGAGTCAGCTGCCGAATAGGCAGATACCAGGCACGCTGTCTCTCACTTTGCCCCGTGGCCTCATAATTCCTTAGACTTACAAAAACTCACTAAAATGACCTATATTTACAGGTCCTCTTTTATTATAACCAGAAAGGATACAATCAAAAAGGTGCATCAGGCCAGATCTGGGAGTTTCATTATCGCCAGGCACATGCCTCCCTCTCCCCAAGTTAAGATATTCTCAACCTCCAGGAAGCTCCAAGCTCCAGGTTCCCTTAATCATCGAGGCTTCAATGAATATGAATGACTAGGACCTTAATGTATAGTTATGATATCCAATTAATGACTATTCATAACTTCATCGTGGCCTCCTTCCTTCTTGAAGGCAGTTCACCAGGTATGGGGGCTATATATTCAGGACTAGCTATTATTCTGATTAAATATCCAAACCCTAACCTAAAGTTTCATAGAATACATAAAATACCTAGTCTTACTAAAGGTAATACACTCAAGTTACTAAAAAGTAAATGAAATTCACGGAATTTCATTTTATTTAAGTATAAATAGATGTTAATCATGATCCTACTAATTTATTTCATAACCAAAGTATTGCAATATTTCAAAGACCAGTGACCTAAATTACTTTGTTGAGAGATAGTGAAAAAACTATGTAGTTTCTCAACTAATGGATAAATTGGGTAATCCATTATCGATTGCCTAAATAAATTGAGTAATAAATTGAGTTCATTAATTTCCACCTTTTAAATCTTTGTATATGAATATTTAAATGTAACATTAATATGCTATTTCATGATTATCTTAGACTGTGTGTGTGTGCACAGAGGAGAGAAGGAGGCCGAGGTTCTCTTTATCTAGCTCTCTGTGGACCAGAGGATGAACTCAGTAGCTCCCCGACATCTGTGTGCAGGGGCATCACAACTCATACATAGATTCACAGTCCTCCTGTGTGTAATTACAGACTCCTACACAGTTACCCAGTGAACCAGAATCACCAGAATCACACCCACACACCCTCACAATGGTGCCAGACTGCACGCGCGTGATGCGTCCCTTCAACATATAACATAGATATACGTTCTGCAATGTGTACACTTGTATCCACTTGAAAGCACACAATGGGTAGGGAAGAGATGCCTCTTCTTCTTACCCTAGCGAGAGCTTCACCCACTATCTCATTTTCAGGACAACACATATCTTTTTCCTTTTTTGAAATCGTTCTATTGGGTGTTTGTACAACTCTTATCACAATCCATACATCCATCTATTGTGTCAAGCACATTTGTTGCCCTCGTTATTTTCAAAACATTATTTTTCTACTTGAGCCCTTGAGTTCCTCATTTTTTCCTGCCTTCCCACCCTCCCTTCCTCCCTCATGAACCCCTAATAACTTATAAATTATTATTTTTGCATGTCTTACACTGATCATGCCTCCCTTCACCCACTTTCTGTTGTCCATCTCCCTGAACATAGATTGATCATTGTGATCAGTTTCCTCTTTCTGCCCCACCTTCCCCTTACCCTCTCAATATCAGTCCTGAGGGTTTTTTCTGTCCTGGATTCCCTGTGTTTCCAGTTCTGTCCTGGATTCCCCATGTACATGCTCTTGTCTAGCCAGATTTATAAGGTAGAATTGGGGTCATGATTGTTGGGGAGGAAGAAAGCATTAAAGAACTAGAGAAAGGCTGTATGTTTCAGCGGTCCTATACAGCACCCTGATGGGCTCATCTCTTGTGGCCCTTCTTTAAGGGGATGTCCAACTGTCTAGAGATAGGCTTTGGGAACACACTTCATATAATATCTAGCTTAAGCTACTTTGAAAATTTGCATAAACTATTGTCAGATCAAAAATTAATTTTCTTGGATTCCTGGGAATTTTACAAATATTTAATCTTTACAAGCACTTATTTACAATTAAACTAATCAGAGCAAGTTATTTGAGGACATATTATAATCTAATTTAATACCAACTGGAGGTAGAAAATTATTAAATTTTCATGATCCTGTCTTTTGCACACTTCATTGACTCAGCTAGAGAAACTATTTAGAATAAGCTATCCTTTTTCAGTACAGTTTTCAAACATACTAACCTATACTAATGGGTAAAATAAGCATTTTTCTGAAGTTAAAAAGACTGCCTGTTGAGGAAAGAAAGCAAAAGCAAACAAACTACTAGTCAAGGAAGAAAAAAAACTTTAGACATATAACGAGAAAGAAAAATGACAAAGTGTTCAAAGAACATGAAAATACCCACAAATTTTCCAGACTCTCCGTAGTGAGGTAGCACCCAGCAGAGAGAGACTAGCATATGGCAGAGTCCTAACTCCTGTACACATAAGAGGCAGGAACCCTGCCCTGCCTCCCACTGCACTATTTTCCATTTTAGCGGTTTAAATTTGTTTAAAGTTTAGAACTCTCAAAGTCAACAAAATCCCAACACGGGATGCTGTGGAGTTTGAGCAGTGTGTTCCTTGAACCAATAGATTGCTTTTATTGTGGTAGCTTTTGCCAGTGGACAGAAGGCAGCCTCATGCTATGGCCTGTCACATACTAGGTTTCTCCTGTCATGGGAAACTTTAACCAAGTCTGCAGCAGGCAGCTACCCAATCAGCTTTACCAGCTAACCTACAGATTTTATTATTACTAAAACAATGCTTAAAGATCCTCCTAATTATCTAATGACTGTTAAGCATGATTTGAGAAATGTCAACCAATCAATTGTCTTTGTACTCATAAGTTCCTGAAAAATCTGTACTTCAATCTGTGAAAAGTTCTTTCCAAGTACTTTTGTGAAACACACAAAACACTGCCCTAACTTTTACATACCATCCCTTCAATTAAACTTCTTTTCAAAACCATTTTATTGGAAATTAACATAGATATCATATATCTCCATACTTCAATCACATCAAGCAGTATTGTACAATCGCTATCAGATTCAGTTTCAAAGCATATTCGTTTCCTTCTTGGACTCCTTGATATCAGCTCCCCTTTACCCACCTCTGCCACTGAGTGCCCCCAGGAACAGCTATTTTACTTCCTGTCTCCATAGGCTCATCAATCCTGGGTTTCATATACCAAAACCAGGAAAAGTGCCGAAGAAAAATTCCAGAGGGCTATCCCTAATGACGAAATACATCAGAGATAAACTCCAATATGAAAAGAAGAACGCACACAGAAAATGAAAAACAGATCGGGCCCTATATGTATCAGAGGGGGATCAACTGAAAACATTTTAACCCTTCAAGTCAGGTTATCATTTTGATCTCCTATAGCTATCTCTCCGGTGCACTGTATTGTAACCACTTTATCCCCATTCTTCCATCGTGGATATTGGAAATTACCAGAGGCTTACTTCCTGTGTCGACCTCGCAAATGTATGGGTTCCACTGTCTTCCCTAGCCTTCTGCAGATCAGAAGCTCACGGTCTGAGGCCTGATACTATTCCCTTCGCTGGTTTGGATCGTATGATTACAGTCCTTCAGCAACGGATGTTAATGTGCTTCTTCCGTGTGGACCCTCTTGACTTCTCACGTAGGTAGCTGCTTGTTTGGAAATAAGCCTTTAGTTTCCAGAGGCTGCTTTATTTGATAGCCAGGCACCATCTAATTTCTGCACCATACTTTGCTACAGCACCCATATCTTCTGCGTTCCCTTCGTGAGTGCAACTCTTAAGCAAGATCATGACGTAAGAACTAATTGTTCTCCCCCTGGCATCAATCCCCATCCTTAAGGTCAGCCAGAGCCCAATCGAATGAGAGACTGAACTATGCAGGACAAACACTCGTGGACTGCAGTGTCTGGGGAAACTGCACTTGCATAGACTCCCCGTACCAACACTGTCTGGAGTGCTGGGTCACTGGGAAAATTGATGAGGATAATAGTGCAATGATGGACAATGCTGTACTTCTTTGTTTATATGGGTTTTTCTTTCCTATTTGTATCTTTCTTTCTTTCTTTTTGGGAATGTGTGTGTGTATGTGGTCTGTTTGTTAGGTTGCTGATGGGCTTATGGCTGCTCTTGGGGCAGTTGGTCTCATAGGTATTCGAATTAGTCACATTAAACAGTAACCTGAGACAAGCAAACTCCATGGACAAACAGAGGGAGTCTAGGCTCCTGCTTAACTCTATCCCCAACTAAAGAACAGTCAATTCTGACAACATGGCCCTGCTCAATACTCACCTTCATGAAAGGGTCACTGAAGAATAAGGATACAACAGCAAAGTGTGCCAAAGAAAGTAGATGGTGCCAGGCTATCAATCAGAACAATGTCTGGGGTTTGAAAGGCTTGTATTCAAATAAGCGATCATCTAAGCAAGGATGATCAACTAAGTCCACATGGAAGCATACCAACTTGTGTGATGCAAAGATGACAATTACAAAATTTGAATATGGTGAAGAGAAGAGTTTTGGTTAAAATTATGAACACCCAATTTTTAGACAGCTATGGAGAACAATGGGAACCCAAAACCCATCTGCAAAGTATCTAGTCAGACTGAGCTGATGGCAGATCCACTCTAGCCATGTTATGAGTATATACCAACCTTACTGTCAGGCAGAGATCATGATAATCTTGACTGTGCTGGAACCTACTAGATACTAGGCCAAGTGACACCCTTATAGTCCCGACCTGAATTTGTTCTGGGTGCAAGTATCTCTTTCTTGTACCAGCACAGAAATTTCTTCCTTAGCTTTTTGAATGTTTATGAGGGTCTTTGTCTTCTTATGCACTATTTGTATTTTTGTCTTTATACTTTTATGATTTTATTTTCTTTTTTATTATTTTATTAGGGGCACATACAAGTCTTATCACAATCCATACATACATCAATTGTGTAAAGCACATTTGTACATTCAGTGCCTTCAGCATTCTCAAAACATTTGCTCTCCACTAAAGTCCCTGACATCAGCTCTTCATTTTTCTCCCTCCCTCCTTGCTCCCCCCTCCCTCATGAACACTTGACAATTTATAAATTATTATTTTGTCATATCTTTCCCTCTCTGACATCTTCCTTCACCCACTTTTCTGTTGTCCTTTCCCCAGGGAAGAGGTTATATGTAGATCCTTGTAATCGGTTCCCCCTTTCCACTCCATCCTTCCTTCACCCTCCCGGTATCGCCACTCTCACCACTGGTCCTGAAGTGATCATCTGCCCTGGATTCCCTGTGTTTCCAGTTCCTATATATACCAGTGTACATCCTCTGGTCTAGCCACATTTGTAAGGTAAAATTGGGATCGTGATAGTGTGGTGGTGGGGGTGGGGAGGAAGCATTTAAGAACTAGAGGAAACAATAAAAAGCAAAATCACAATAAGGTGCTAAGAATAAAATGTGGTGAAGAAAGCTGATCGTGCCCAGCTATCAAAAGATATTGCATCTGGAGTCTTAAAGGCTTGAAGGTAAACAAGCAGCCATCTAGCTCAGAAGCAACAAAACCCTCATGGAAGAAGCACATCAGCCTGTGTGACCATGAGGTGTCGAAGGGATCAGGTATCAGGCATCATCAGAACAAAAAATCATAACATTGTGAATGAGGGGGAGGGTGGAGTGGAGACCCAAAGCCCATCTATAGGCAACTTGCCATCCCCTTACAAGCCAGTCAGGATGCAATGTAGCAATGTTTTTGTTTTTTATTGTTTTCTGTTGAGTTTCCCAGTTGTACAATTCTCCTTGATATGACTGAATGAACTATTGAATTGTATGATATGTAAGTTATGTTCCAACAAAAGTGTGGGGGTGGGGTGGAGAGAAGTAACTGTTCTTAAATTGGAGCTAGGATCTAGTGAGAGCCCAAAACCCATTCCTGGATCTTTTTTTTTTTCTTTTAATCTGCCTTTGGCTCCCTTTAGAGTTCTTCTTGTTAGTTTATGGTAGACAGTCTGATTGATTATCTCCCTGGTGTACGAAGATCTTCCATTATTATTGTCATTGATTAGCCCCTGGTACTCATTTTTCAAGCCCTGTTGAGGGGCATGATAGCTAACTACATATCACAATACCCATACAAAGACTTCTATTTTCTTTCTGACTTTGTAAAGGGAACACTTGGGTAAACGCTTTAAGGAAATGAGTAGGGCTATCTGAGACGTGATCAGTTTGGCTAGAATGGACAGCCCATGCAAAAGCTGGGAGGCTAGAATCTGCCCAAGCTGTAAGTGACTTATATGAAATCTAAATGCTTGCAACCAAGGGCAGGAAAATTGGGGAAAGAATAGGAAAGATATTAGAGACTACAGGGTCCCTCCAAGTCAGGAAGGTCTTTGGAGGACAGTGTAGATCCCTACGCAGCTCTGAGGGAGCTGAGGATTACGCACTGGGCTGCTAACCTCAAGGTGAGCAGCACAAATCCATCAGACACACCACACCGCAGGAGAAAAATTAGCCTATATGCTCCTGTAAAGGAACTCCGGTGGCATAGTGGTTACAATTTAAACTGTTAACTATAAGGTCAGTAGTTCAAACTATCAGCCACACCTCAGGAGAAAGATGAGGCTTTCTACTCCCGGAGAATTCCAATCTCAGAAACTCACAGGGGCAGTTCTATACTGTCCTATGGTGCCACTATGAGTTGAAATTGACTCAGTGGCAGTGAGTTTTTGAGAATGCTCTCATAAAGATATACAGTCTCAAAATAACCCTATAAGCAGGGGCTCAATCTGTTGTGCATAGGGTCGCTTTTGGTTGGCACTGACTCTATGGCACCTAACAAGAATAGCAACATGAACTGGAAGGAATCAACTCAATGGTACAGGGTTTGATTTCAGTTTGCGGTAGATCCTCTGAGACCCAAGAGGAGTCCTAGGGGATGGGGCCCAGATCTGACTGTTTTAATAGGACCCCTCTGGTTTCCTGAAACTTACATTCATTTTTGTCAGATAATGGAAGGAGAGTGATTTGAGGTCAGGAAGGTGAGCAGGGATGGGGGAAAAGCCTAGGCTGTCCCTGGAGAAACACCTGTGTGAGAGTTCCTTTGAGGCTGAGTCATAACTCACAGCAGGTCCAGACAGGGCAACCTCTCAGCCTAGTAAGACAACACCCAGAGGTCAATGCGTAGGAAGGAGACAGCTGAAGCCAGAGAAGTTGGATGGATGTGCACACAAGGACCATCAACCCAGGGTGCCCGACGCACTCAGAGTCCCGTGTGAACACCTTCATCACCACACACACCAGATGCCTTCCAGGTATGAGCCCTACTCCTAAATCTGTGATCATACCAACGCTCTGTTCCTTTCTTTTGCCTATTTTCCTCCCTAGCACTTATCCCTGTCTAACAAATGATACGGTCCCACGTTTCACCTGCTCTCTCCTCAGATGTCAAATTCCACAGGGGCAGTGACAATGCTTCTCTGGCTCATTCACCTCTGTGTTGCCAGGGCTTCTACAAGGCAGGTCAATGAGGAATAATTTTGTGTGACGCGTGGATGCATGTTGGAATGACTTGTCGAGTTACTGTCCAGTGCAGCTTTCCGGTCTGAATATCAGCTATTTGATGACAGAAATACTGACTCATGCTTTTCATTCATTTCATAAACATAATGTGTATATCTCCTCCAAATGTCTCTGATGTCACCATTTATGGCTCTAATTTGCTGTCGTATTCTTTCCCTTCTCTCTGCTCTCTCTCCTTTTCTGACCCTCAATTGTACCTTGTCCCTGTTGTTGTTGCTGTTAGCTGTGGTCAAGATACCCCCAAGTCATGGTGACCTCATGCACAACTGAGCGCAATGCTCCCATCTCATGAGTTGGTGAAGGTCAGATCATTGTGATCCACAGGGTTATCAGGGGCTAACTTTTGGAAGCAGATCATCAGGCCTTTCTTCATAGTCTTACAATGGAAATTCTTTTAAGACTTGTTCAGCAGTATAGTAACAAAAAAGTGTTCACTACAAGAAGGGTGTTGGATGTGCCTGAGCTATATTAGTTGAAAAATTTTCTTTTGAAACTCATACCTAGAGGTACTCATTCATAGAGGAATCTTGGTGGCATAGTGGGCTAAATATGGGCTAGTAAGAAAGCCAGTGACAAAAAAGAAAAGAAAAGCCTGTAGATAGTTCCAATTCTGTTTTTTGATCTTGAGGAGTGTTTTCCAGTTGAGTCTGATGGAGTACCACACTCTCTCCAAAGTCTATTTCTGGAATCCCCCTGGGATTTCATCACTTTGCTCCCCGTGCTGCTCTGTTGCACACCCTTGGTGTTTTGCCCCAGTATGTTGGGATCAGATTGGGCACCATTCCTGCACTGTGTCGCCAGTGTTGTCTCCCATACCGTATGGTTCATTGAGGGAACATAGTGTCTCACGGTGGGGCTGGCCCTATGGTCCTCTCTGTGCACTGTCTTCTCTGAGCAGGAATATAGTCCTCAGGGCTTGGTGAAGGGAAAGGATTTTTATCTGCATTGATTACCATGTTATGTCCAAGATCTACAACAGTTCCTGGTATATGACACATGCTCAATAAATTTGGTTGAATAAAAATGGGGGCAGTCTCCCACATCTACTTATCACCTGCATATCCACTCACCAAACTCTGTATGCTGAAGACAGAGACAAAGTGGTGAATGAGACGTCCTCCGAGGTACAGAAACCTGGTGAATTGGGAGACTGATACCCCGGCAATATCAGGTTGCCCAGAGATACTCAATATTTAAGAGCCGTGCACAGATCTGAAAGAGTTTTTCCCAGAAGGCATGGACCTTATTTGCCTTAACTAAACCACACACAACATTTGGAAAAGAACATTAGACAGAAACATGACCTGATTTGGGGGCCCAGCCCCAATCCCAACTACTAAGTGGACACCTGCACCTCCCCAAAGAAGAATGTATTTCAAAGGACGGCATTGAATCTGCAGCTCCAGAAGAGGGACATATCTGATCAGAGCACACGGGAGCACATGAAGGGGGAGGAGGAGAGAGTGGAGGACACCCTGGCCCACCACACCTTCAGGACAATGTTCCCGATTAAAGCAGCCAGTCCACAGAGAGGACCACATGGCCGGTCCTACTCTGAGACATGACTCCCCTCTTTGACCCATAGCCCTACAGGGGACAGCAGCAGAGACACAGTGTGGTAATTGCACCCAATCTGATCCCACCACACCGAGGCAAAACACTAAGGGGGTGCAACAGAACAGCAAGGGAATGGAGCAGCGAGGTCCCCAGGGAATGCTGAAGGTGGATTTTGGGGCCAGGGCGTGGTGCCCCAACAAACTGGACTGGAAAAGCTTTCCTTTCTTGTTGTGTTTTGTTTTGTTGTTTTATTGTGTATTGTTGCTTAGTTTTACTCTGTCTTGTTTTTGTGCATGTTATTATCTCTGCAGGTCTGTCTAAATAAGATAGGCTGGATGAACAATCTGGAGGAGAAAACAATAGGACCGACAATTCCAGGGGGACATGGGAGAAGAGGAGGTGGAGGGAAAAGTAGTGGTGTTAACAAACCCAGGGACAAGGGAACAAGTGATCCAATTTGGTGGTGAGAAGGGCGTGGGGGGCCTGGTAGGGTGTGATCAAGGGTAATGTAACTAAGAGGAATTGCTGAAACCCTGGTTGGGACTGAGCATGATAGGGTGACAGGAGGAAAGTCAAAGGAAATAGAGGAAAGAGCTAGGAGGCAAAAGGCATTTATACAGGTCTAGATAAAGACATGTACATATGCAAATATGTTTATATATGAGGATGGGGAATAGATCTATGTGCATATATTTAAGGTTTAGTATTAAGGTAGCAGAAGGACATTGGGTCTTTGCTCAAGTACTCTCTCAATGCAAGAATACTTTCTTCTATTAAATTGGCATTCTATGATGCTCACCTTCCCGACAAAAGCGGTGAAGACAAAGCAGGTGAATAAGCAAATGTGGTGAAGAAAGCTGATGGTGCCCAGCTATCAAAACATATAGCATCTGGGGTCTTTAAGGCATGAAGGTAAACAAGTGGCCATCTAGCTCAGAAGCAACAAAACCCACATGGAGGAAGCAAACCAGCCTATGTGATCACGAGGTGCTGAAGGGATCAGATTTAGGCATCATCAGAACAAAACATTCTTACCAAAGTGAATGAGGTGGGGAGTGCAGAGTGGAGACCAAAGCCCATTTGTAGGCCACTGGACATACCCTTACAGAAGGGCCTCAGGGAAGAGATGAGCCAGTCAGGGTGCAATGTAGCAACGATGAAAAATACAACTTTCCTCTAGTTCCAAAATGCTTCCTCACCCTCCCACCCCACTATCAAGGTCCCAATTCTACCTTGCATGTCTAGCTAGACCAGAGGATGTACACTGGCACAGATAGGAACTGGAAATACAGGGAATCCAGGACGGATGATCCCTTCAGGACCAGTGGTGTGAGTGGTGATACTAGGAGGGTAGAGGGAGGGTGGGTTGGAAAGGGGGAACTGATTACAAGGATCTACATGTGACTTCCTCCCTGGGGGATGGACAACAGAAAAGTAGGTGAAGGGAGATGTCAGACAGGGCAAGTTATGACAAAATAATAATTTATAAATTATTAAGGATTCATGAGGGAGGGGGGATCAGGGAGGGGAGGGAGAGGGGAGCAGGAAGGGAGGGGGAAATGAGGAGCTGATGCCAGGGGCTTAAGTGGAAAGCAAATGTGAGGGCAATGAAATGTCCAAATGTGTTTTATACAATTGATGTATGTATGGATTGTGATAAGAGTTGTATGAGCCCCTAGTAAAATGATTTAAAAAGAAGAAGAAGAAGAAGAAGAAGAAGAAGAAGAAGAAACATGACCTGCAAGGGCTTGGGAGAGGTGGACCTGCCATCCCTGTGGTTAAAGATCAGATAATGGAAATGGTCTGGTCAATCAGCAAACACTGCAAAGAAAAGTCTAGGTCAGGGGACAAGGTGGCAGGGTAAGAAAGGTCTAGGCTCAAGTACTCCTTCAACACAAGAACACTTTGTTCTAGTAAACTGGCATTCCATGATGCTCATGATTGCTGAAGACAAAATGGGTACATAAGTAAGTAAATGTGGTGAAGAAAGCTGATGGTGCCTGGCTATCAAAAGATATAGCATCTGGGGTCTTGAAGATAAACAAGTGGCCATCTAACTGACAAGCAACCCAGCCCACATGGAAAAGCACACCAACCTGTGTGATAATGAGGTGTCGATGAGATCTAAGATCCAAAACAAAATCACACCCAAGGTGAATGGTGGGGGAGTCATGAGGGAGACCCAATGCCCATCTGTAGACAATTGGATATCCCCTCACAGAAAGATCACAGGGAAGAGATGAGCCAGCCAAGGTGCAGTATAGCACCAATGAAACACAACTTTCCTCTAGTTCTTTGGTACTTCCTTTCCCCAACTATCATGACCTCAATTATACCTCAAAAATGGGATTAGACCAGAACATGCAGACTGCTACACACAGAGTCCGCAACACATGGAATCCGGGATAGATAAACTCCTCAGGGTCAACAAGGAGAGTAGAAAGACCAGGAGGATTAGGGGAGGGTGGGGGGGGGGAAAGGGGGTATCGACCACAAGGATCAACCTATAACCCTACTTAGGGGGATGAACAATGGAAAAGTGGGTGAGGGGTAATGGAGGACAATTTAAGATATGAAAATAATAATCTATAACTTATCAAGGGTTTGTGAGAGAGGGTGGGCAGGGGAGGTAGGGGGAAGACATGGGGAGCTGATCAGGGGCTCCAGTGGGAAGAGAATGCTTTGAAAATGATGATGGCATATGTGCAAATGGGCTTGACGCCCTGGAGGAATGTATGGATTGTGATAAGAGATGTAAGAGCCCTAATAAAAGTTTTTAAAAAGAAAGGAAAGTCTAGGGCAGGGGACAGGTGGGTGTGGAGTACCAGCTCCCAGTATGAATCTAGAACAGCATCGCTTGTGCATCTCAATTCAGTAGCGTTTTCAATTGCACAGACAGGGTAGTAGCTGAAGACACTCATGCTGTGCAATGTACAACAAGGCAGTAGTAGGAAAAACCCACCAGAATCCTCGAGGGTCTGGGACTTCCTAGTGTCCTCCACGCTCACTGGCATTTCCTCTTACCTATCCTACTGGCTCTGAGGGGAGTCTTGTTGGAGTCTTAATTGGCATTTCCCTGATGATGAGTGATGAGACCCCACCAGTTCGTGTGCTTGTTGGCTATTTGCATGCCCTCTTGCAGTGTGAACTCTTCTTGTTGACGTTCTGTGTGTTTTGCTACCACCTGCAATTTTTGTATGGTCCTTATTAAGTGTTGGATAAATATGTACTGGATTGATTCATGGTGAACAAAATAAACAAATGCAGAGGGCTCACGAAAGTAGGAGGCTGGTTGGGTTTACCTCACTTTCCTGGCTGATGTCATGCCGATATCCAAAGAACCTCTAGCACCTTAAGGGTTTGCCTCTTTGAGTCATAATGTAGATGAGAAGAATGGTCATGTTGAGGCACCTTGCGAAGGGCATTCGGAAAGCTTGAAATCTTCCCCACATTTGCTGGAAACATCAGTGGTGCATGGGTGTAAACTGCTTCACTGAGACGTCCCTATGGTGTCTGGATTTCAGAATGTGACAGTCATACGTAGACCAACTGCGTTTACTTCCACTCCCCAAAGTAGTACCAGCTGGCATTGCCTCGTGCTGAGTGAATGATGACTCCTGGTGACTCCATTTGTGTCCGAGGGAAACTGTGCTCCATGGAGCTTCCTTCTCTTTTCTTTTTTAATGTGTTAACTTTTATTCTTATACAATATCCAGGGTAGAGTTGAAATGATTGCTACAGGTTCTAATGTTAAGAAGAACCAGACTATAATGCAACGGAAATGCAGAGGTGAGCTGAGCAAGTACATGTAAACATGAAGTCACGGACATGATTTTTCTATGCAGCTTTTTGTTTGTTTGAAGAAAATGATAAAGGCAGCAAGCAGCCACAGGTGAAAGACCAAATAAAACAGGGGAACGAAGAGTTGCCGTGAGGAACAAAAGGCATCTGCTAAGGGTTCGAAATGCACAGGGCGGTGTGTTTGGCAGCCAGAGAAGGTGGATGGCATTGATGGGACCGGAGGACACTCAGCAGCATTTGCTTTTCCAGCCTGTCCGGCCGCCTCCGCTGCTGAGAGCTACATTTTCCCTGATGGACTCTTACAGGGCTCTTTCCAAGGACATCTTCAGACAATATGAGGAACGCCTTTTCGATGTTTATAGGTGCTTTTGCACGCGTCTCAAAAATCGAATACCATTTGCTGATGTTTTCCAAACGTTTACCCATTGGTGATGTTCTACACCAGTGCCCCCCTGTAACTGGGGTGGTGATGGTAGAATCGCTCTTGGCCTGCTGCATCCCTTATCTGTAGCTTGATCTTTTTTCCTTCTAATTCAACTGTTTTGATCTTAAAATCTATTCCTACGGGGAAAATGGCGGTGGGTTGAAGGCATCATCCGAGAAAAGGGGCACAAGTCTTCCCGACGCCCGAGCCCGATCCCGAGCAGCTTGCGGAGCAGGTCGTTCGCCTTCGTCGCCACTGGGAGGAGAGGCTCGGCCCTGGCCCCAGGGGATCTATGGCCCCTCTCACTCCGGCGTTCTCAGGCGGAGATACCGGCAAGCGTGGGAAAAGGGAGGGCCCAGGACGCGGGGGACCTGGAATGGCCTCGTCGAGGAAGCCCGACGTAGGCGACTGTGTCTCCCAGGGCGGCGACCACAGCTCCACGCCTCTCCCAGCGCTCCGCCCGGTTCCGGGGCCCACCTCCCCGCTCAGAGCTACTGGGTCGAATGCGCCCACCCCACCCGCTAGTGAGCAAGCTCTGCCGCCAAGGGCGTGCAGCAAGGGCAAAGGCCGGCTGTGTGTGTGTGTGTGTGTGTGTGTGTGTGTGTGTGTGTGTGTGTGTGTGTGTGTGTTTCTCTCCGGAGCAACTCTGCGCTAGAATGCGGCAATGGCCACATAAGAGGACCCCCGAGCCGATGTGTGTGTGTGTGTGTGTGTGTGTGTGTGTCCGGAGCAGCAGCTCTGCGCTTGAACGCGGCAATGGTCACATAAGAGGACCCCCTGAGCTCAGCTACAGAGCCACCGGAAGCCGTGCCGCCCCCGCCACAGCCACCTTTTCCCGTGCGCTACAGAGTTTTGAATAGCTGACTTTTAGAAATAGACTGCCAGGTCTTTCTTCTGAGGTACCTCTGGGTGAACTTGAACTTCCAACCTTTGAACTAACAGCCAAGCATATTGTACATTGGCACCGCACACGGATTATACTCACAGCACCTTGTCCAATCTGCAGCCCCCCAACCCCACATTCCCCAACCAACCTGCATACCCAGCAGCCTCTGCACCCTAACTGGAAGGACAAAGCACGGCCCAGATGGGAGGGGTGCAGGGATTCTCTGTTGGAGGAGCTTGGAAATGCTCGAGAACAACAAAATGCATCAAGGAGCAGAGAGTATTGGGCTCCACATTAAAATCAGATGGAGAAATCTCTCTATGGAACATTTCTCAAAGCATAGGATGATGGGAGGGGGGAAAGAGCCCTGGTGGCAAAGGGGTTAAAATGTTCAGCTACTCATGAGATAGGGAGAGATAGGGGGTAAGGTGGCTGCCAACAAACCCAGGGAGAAGGGAAGAATACGTGATCTAAAATTGATGGTGAGGAGGGCATAGGCTTCAATCGAGGGTACCGCAGCCAAGAGGAGCTACCAAAACCCAAATGAAGGCCAAACATGCTAGTGGATGGAAGAAAAGTAAAAGGAAATAGAGGAAAGAACTGGGAGGCCTAGGGCAGGGATAGAGGTCTAAATACAGGCATGTATATATGTAAATACATTTATCTCCAACGACAGGGGAATAGAGCTATGTACCTATATTTATTTATAAAGTATTACGGTAGCAGATGGACCTTGGGCCTCCACTCAAGCACTCCCTCAACGCAAGAACAAGTTGTTCTACTAACACGGCACTGTGTGATGCTCACCTTCCCTGACACAATCACGGAAGACAAAATGGGTATATGAGTAAATGTGGTGAAGAAAGCTGACGGTGCCTGACTATCAAATGATATAGTGTCTGGAGTCTTAAAGGCTTGAAGATAAATAAGCATCCATCTAGCTGAGAAGCAACCAAGTCCATATGGAAGAAGCACACCAGCCTGTGAAATCATGAGATGTTAATGGGATCAGGTATCAGGCATCAAAGACCCAAAACATAACAAACAAAAAGCATATCAATGGGAATGAGGGGGAGGGCAGAGTGGAGACCCAAAGCCCATCAGTAGTCAATTGGACACCCCCTGTCAGAAGGGCCACAAGGAAGAGAAGAGCCAGTCACGGTGCAGTATAGCACCAATGAAACACACAACCTTCCTCTGGATCGTTAATGCTTCCTCCCCACCCTACGACCATGACCCCAATTCTATCTTACAAATCTGTCTAGACCAGGACAGGTATACTAGTACAGGTAAGAGCTTGCAACACAGGGAATGCAAAACAGATAAACCCCTCAGGATCAACCAGCGGAGCAGCAATACTAGGAGGATTAGGGTTAGAGGGGAGGAGGGAGTTAGGGGGAACCAATCACAGCGATTGATGTATGGCCCCCATCCCAGGGGGACAAACAGAAGAAAAGTGGGTGAAATGGGAGAGCAGTCAGTGTAAGACATGAAGAAAAAGAAATAATAATAATTTATAAATTATCAAGGAGGCATGGGGGAGGGAGGGAAAATGAGGAGCCAATGCCAGGGGCTCAAGTAGAAAGAATATGTTTTGAAAAAGATGATGACACATATGTACAGATGTGTCTGACAAAATGGATATATGTATGGATTGTGATAAGAGCTGTAAGAGCCCCCAAGAAAATGATTTTTTTAATATATGCTCAGCTACTAACCAGGAAGTCGGTATTTCCCAGTTGGAAAACCCATCCCCCAGGTTTGAACGCACCCCACCAGCTGCTTTGGTGAGAGAAAAATCGACCTTCGAAGCCCTTTGGGATAGTTCTGCCCTGTCCTGTATGGTGAGAGACAGAAGGAAAACTGAGCCAAATGAGGCGGGTGTCCAATAGCAGGCTTTATTGGGAGGCGCAGCTGCCAGGCAACCTCAGGACAGGAAGAGCATAGCTGGGGACAAAGAAGTCACCGGCAAATATACCTTCTTGGGGAAGGTGACGGGGCTTGTGATAAGGGTTGGGAGAGCATCATGTAGCACCTGATTGGCATGATTGAATGAAGAGAGCCAAGTGGCCTCTGAGACTCACAAGAAGCATCAGGGTGCGGAGTATCTGTGAGCAATAAACATGGGAGGGAAACATTTGAAATGGCCTAGCGCTGCCCTACCCTTAGTCGGACCATCAGTGAGGATGAGCTGGAATTGACTATAATGAGTTGGAATCAACTGAGTCAGGAATTGGAACTGTCTTGATAGCAGGGGGGGGGGGTTGTTTTGGGGAGATTTGGAGAAAAGGGAGAGTAAGAGTGGTTGTGGGCCATTGGAGCCACTCCGGACGGGCATCAGGTTAAGCATGCAGTCCCCTGCTGGCCATGATGAGCACACAATCACAACCCTGATGCTGTGCGTTCACTGAGCACCAGTGTATGCCAGGCACTCCCCTGGGCATCCTAAATGGAAGGTTAAAGGAAAAAGTAAGTGTCCTTGAGTCAGCAGTTCACAGGCCTACTGCAAAGATAAATACCTAGTTATATTTGAAATTAGGGTTTTACTTTTAAAAACTATCCACTGGTGTTATCTTAAAAAAAATGATCTTCTCCCTTAACTAGTAAAGAAGGTCTGCCCAGGGCTCTGCGCTTTTGTCACATCATGAAACCCTTTGAATATCAAAGTTCGAATTACATGGGATCAAGTTGAGGACAGAAATTCCAAAGATTAGCTAGAACACTGAGGGAGAATGAGTTTGTGATAAAGGGGAGGAACAACTCCAGAAAGGAAGGTCAAAAGGGTAGCACTTCTGGAAATAATGTAATCCATGTCACTGAATTCTATATTTAGAAACTGTGGTCACAAATGTACAATTCTGCTGGGCATGATTGAACTATGGAGTGATTTGATATGTGTGTTAATCACAATTATTAAAAAGAATGTTGAGTTGGTGTGTGCTCTACTGTGTATAGTTCAATAACCCAAATAAAATACGAATGGAGTTCTAGTGGGGAAGAGGGAAAAGTGTTCCAGAAACTTGAATGGCCATTTGCAGCAAGGAATTTTAAACCTCCCCTGAGCCAGAGGGGAAGCCTGATGTGACAGAGCTGACAGGAACCCCTGGACGTGGAAGTTCTGGGGAAAGGAGGCTTCAAAACATACTTGCAGGTTTCTAGTTCAAGTAGATGGCTGGGCCAAGGTGCATCCAGCCCAGATAGCCCCAATGTAAGGCAGGACAGGACTGATTGAGGGGGAGAGGACAGTACTGAGCTTTATGTGCTCACGCCCAGGACCTAGGCCTCCTATCCAGAGGTCCTGGCAATAATTAAAGGGGTGGGAGCTGGGATGTTCGGAGGCAGGTGATAAGTCGCTTGACTCTCCCTGCATCTCTCAGACAGACCCAAGAGCCCCAGAGGGACTCACCCATTGGAGCGCACGTAGTGAAGACCCAGGTACCACGATGAACTTCTGTGAGTACCCAGAGGGACCTCCCCCCCCCACCCCCCACTCTCTCTGTTGCTCTGCTTCTGGTGATCCTGCTTTCCAAAGCAAAAATAGAAACATATCCTATCAAAAGCGTGCTTTGGAAAAGAGGGGTCAAATTTCTTGAAGGTGAAAACCTAGGATGGATGTGTGTGTGTGTGTGTGGTTTTTTAAATCTATTCTTCTTTCATTAGTCCAGCAAATCATTAGTAAGTGTCCGCTATGGAGCTGTGACCTGGGGTAAAACCAGAGAGGACAGTTCCCTGACCCCAGAGACAGCATTGATCACCGTAAGTGGGTAAAGGGTGGGAGGTGTGTCACCCAGGGCTATAGTCTAATACTGATTTCACTTTGAAAACAGTAAGTGCCCATTCAGCAGCACGTACAAAGGTCCCGCTGGGTCTGTGTGGTCTGTGAAAGAAAGCAGCTATACTGGGATGCTTTGATAGCTTCTTCAACTCAAGGAGATCCCTGGGTGGTGCCACTGGTCTGTACTGTCTTCTGACCTAAAGGCTGATTGTTGGAATTGGCCCAGCAGCGCTGCTAGGTTTAAAAATAAATTAATGATCTGGTCCATAAGGTTTCCAGCCAAGAGAACCCTATAGAGTAATTTTTTTTCGTAACACATTGGGGTCTGCATGCATTAAAATCAACTAGATGGAAGTAGGTTTGGGTTTGGGTTTTTCAGCTGAAAGAAGGTGAGTTCTACTTTTCCCCAACGTCAAGGACGAACCCTCTGCCCTAATTACCTGGCTCACTCTGGCAAAGCGGCAGGTGGGAGAGTCTGAGCAGCCCGGTGTCAACATCTTCCCACTCCTGAGAAACAGTGCAAAGCACTTATGCTTCCTGAAAGGCCCAGCCAAGCACCTTCTAGTTTCCTTAAGAGCTAAGTTCGATGCTGGAGTTGTTCATGAGCAATTCAGCTCCGTAGCTGGAATTTGATAGCCATAAAGGAGGAAAAGAAGGAGGTCCGTGACCCGTGACTTCAGGATGGGTCAATTCCACTTTTTCATTTAAGTAACAGGGAAGGGATAACCTGACAGTCCTATTACTTGAAGAGAGAAGAGGTGAAGAGAAGACTTTCGAGAAAGGGAAAGATTGAATTCTGAAGTAAGTGTGTGTGTGTGTGTGTGTGTGTGTGTGTGTGAGAGAGAGAGAGAGAGAGAGAGAGAGAGAGAGAGAGAGAGAGAGAGAGAGAGATTACCTAGCACTCCTGTGACTTAAATGCCACAATTGGGTAACCTTAAAGACCTACATTAATTATTCCCACCTGAGGAAATTTCAAGTCCAAATTCAAGGTGTGGCTCCATAAGAAGGCCCTTTTTGGTCTCTTTCTAGTAGTCTCTAGTACTCAGTGTTCCTGAGAGGTCCTGGTCTTATCTCACGCCTGTGTACCATGTGTCTTCAAATGGCATCTTTTCTCTGTGCATCTCAGTGTCTATTCTGCTCTTTGGATAACTCAGAAGGGATAAGGTACAGGACGTAGGCCACTCTAGGATGGCTTCACTAGCATACCAAAAGCAAAGCCCTCTTTCCAAATAAGACTATATTTACAAGTAGAGGAATTGGGATTTCAGCACATATTTTGAGTGGACACAATTCAATCTATAACAGTGTGTGTATATAGCTAAAGGAATTAGAGAACTAGACATAACAGGTTCAATGCCTCCCTGTTCTATGACAGAGGTTGCTGAAGCAGTGAGGTAATGAGTGAGGTTGCCAGAGCCAGGGCAAAGGTAGAGTGGAGGGTCAGAAGGACACTGACCTTAGCCTGGAATGTATGGAGCAACCCATAAAAGGGGCCATCAAAGGAGGTCCTGGAGCACCTGTTCATGTGTTCTTCCTGGTATCTAGCTTCCTCTACCTTCACTTGCCCATCAGTCATCCACACATGTGTCTGGTGAGCTGTTCTTCCCTCCTCCCCTTCATACCACACAGTGTGTTAACTGCTCGCTGTGCACTAGGTTTTTTGAGAAGGGACTCATTTCTGGTTTGAAGTGAACAGGCAGGAAATTGAGAAATGTGTTTTGTGCTTCCTTTAAGAACGAAAGGTATCGCAACAAACTGTTGACAGAGGTGAGTGACTAATATGGAAGAGGGGGTGGTTATACTCAAGAAAGGAAATAGGAATACGGGGTGAAGGGAGACGCCGGACAGGGCAAGATATGACAAAATAATAATTTATAAATTATCAAGGGCTCATGAGGGAGGGAGAGCGGGGAGGGAGGGGGAAAAAAGAGGACCTGATGCAAAGGGCTAAAGTGGAGAGGAAATGCTTTGAGAATGATTGGGGCAGGGAATGTACGGATGTGCTTTATACAATTGATGTATGTATATGTGTGGATTGTGATAAGAGTTGTATGAGTCACTATTAAAATGATTTTAAAAGAAAAGAAAATAGGAATATAGAAGAGATTACGAATGGTTTGTCCCTCTATTTTTCCTTTTTCTATAATGCCACTGTTTTTTCTTGATTGTAAATGAAGGGAGAAAGACAGCCTACATTAAATATTTCTATTAATCCTGAGACTGGAATAAAGAATACGAGTAGATTCCTATAGTATCTGTTTGAGTGTGCATATTTTAAAAGGTGAGTTGGGCCAGAGGCCGGCGCCTCTCAACGTTTGCACTATGGGCAGGGACACAAAGGAAACACAAAGATGCATGTTCGCTTAAAAAATAGTAAAACAGCAATACTAAAACCAAAGACTTCTCATAAGGTCCTATCAGGAACAAATAGCACCAAGGAAGTTTTCAGCACATCCTTCCCCGGGAGATTGGTAGAAAATGAGCAAGGAGAATGAGGTGGAACCCTGCTTAGAAGGCACTAGAAGGGCAGGCTCACCACCTGGCACATTCTTAACCTTCTTGAGCCTCAACTCTCTCTGGAAAATGAGGCTGCTGAGTTCTAATTACCACCAGATTGAAAAGTATAAAATCTGCTATCTCCCCGGGGTTGGGGAATATTGTCATCTGTCATGCACTTCTTGGTTCCTGTTGACCTTAATTTCAAATCACGTCTTTATACCCTCCATCCTTACCCACAGGTTCTGGCAATTTGGATCTTCCAGTTGCCACCACATCCACCATGGCTCAGTGCAACCTCATGTGTGACTGTGCCCCATAGAGCCTTCAATAGCGGAACTATTTCAGAAGCACATTTCCGGTCTTCTGAGGTGACTCTCGGGAGAGTCAAACCTCCAATATTTAAATTATCTGTAGTCTATTAACCCTAAGGCGGAGTGATGGAGGCACTCAGTGTGATGGCCCTCCTATTGAGCCAGCTGCTTGGGCAGGTAGCCAGCCTGGGATTATAGCACTGACCCACAGGGAAGGCCAAGTCTAGCTGGACCCTTGACTAAGTTGCCCTTAGGCATGGGAGGAAAGCCATCCGGAGTTTGCAATATTCTTGCATCACAAGCCTAATGACACAAACTCTCCTCACAACAAGCATTTAGATCATCCTGAGCTTCCTTGACTTCCTAGTCATTTTCCCGACTACCATTCCCACAGCTATGTTCCCAGGGTGGTTGGCCCTCATGCTCCTGTTTCTACTGAGCCCCCGCACCCAGACCTTCAACAGCCAGCTCGTCAAGTGCTTCGAAGACCCCCAGTACGAAGAACTGGTGCGGCTGGCAAGAGACGGCCTGGGGCAGACAGTAGAAAGAAAGCGGATCGTGGTGATTGGGGCAGGCATGGCCGGGCTCACTGCTGCCAAGACCTTGCAGGATGCAGGCCACCAGGTAGGATATGGTAATGGATGGGTCATCCCTGAGCAGGAAGAGAGGAGAGAGCTGAGGGGGACAACCTCCTCCGTGAGCTAGGGCAGGGGTGGTGTCAGGGAGGGGTAGAAGGACTAGGGGATTCCAGGGATCTGACAATTAGGTTCTAAAGCCCATAAGCATTTTTTAAAAAAATAAAAGGAAAACCTCAGAGAAGATTGTGGGAGCTGGACCTCTCTGGAGGGAAGAGACTGTGAAGGGGACAGGGCCAGCTCTGTTGAGTGCAGAAGTGTTTTTCTAGGTAACTGTCCTGGAGGCCTCGGGGCGTGTGGGTGGCAGAATCGAGACGCACCGAATACCTGGAGCACAGTGGTATGTGGAGCTGGGAGCCATGAGAATCCCTGCCAACCACAGGTAGGTGCTGGCTGAGGAAAGGGGAAATAAGGTCATCACGGGAGGAGCACAATCCTTTCCTCGACTAGTGTCTGGGCCCAGTGGGAGAGACCTTTCATCTGGTCCCAAATGTGCCCCTACCCATTATGTGGCTCCCTGTCTGGCCCTGAAACTCTCCCAGGCTCACTTTTGAAATCTGCTTCATGTGCACCCTGTGGGAAGGCTGTTTTGAGGATCACAAAGATAATTGGGGTGATAAAAATCCCTAGAAAGGTCACGAGTGGTTTTTTGGTAAGGGATCATTGCGGTGGTGGCTCATGACAGGAGTAATGGAACTTCTTTGTGGTTTCTGGGAGGCCCAGGTGTGATTGTGGGAGACCTGGGGTTCCCACAACTGATATGGGGCCTCTGCTGCTCAGAGGACTTCCTGCTGAGGGGACCCTGAGCAAGGGTCTTGGAGTATCCCATTGAGAGGCTCCAGGGAGGAGAAGTCCAGGAAGACTCACCTGGGCACCCTTCACACCACCTTCACACTCAGAATGGCTGCAGTCTGGAGACCAGCAATTTCACACAAATGTGTTCTGGGTGTTTAAATGGGGCCAGCACAGAGGAGGGGTAGCCTGGTGTGGTAGGATCAGAAAACGGCTGAGGTACGCCAAGTCCTGCTCCCATTAGCATGGTGATCTAGACATCTCAGGTCTTGTCTGTGGATAGAGATCAACGGGTAATTCTAATGGCGCCAGGGAATCCTCAAGGGGGCAGAGATGGTCCTCTTTGTAGGCTGCCTCCTCTGAGAATTTTGGGAGTGAGCCCAGGTAGGGAGGGTGGGCAGCTTCCTATCCTGTCCCAGCACTCTCTGGTTCCTCCTACAGGCTCTCCAGAGAACTCATCAGGAGGTTTGGACTGAAACTTGGGGAGTTCTGCCGCTCCAATCTCCAGACCTGGGTGTTGGTCAATGGGGTTCGGCGGAGGATGGGAGAGATGCACGCCAACCCCCACCTGCTGGGCTACCCCATCAGAGCAGATGAGAAGGGGAAGACTGCAGAACAGTTGTTTGATCAGTCACTGAGGAAGGTGAGTGAAAGTGGGGTACAGGGTCACCCCAGTGTGGTGCCACCCCTGGTAAGTCATTGATAACACTTCAGCTTCTTCTGTTTTATCGTCCCCTTCTTTCTCATGAAAGGATTTGGCCCACCCTCATAAAAGCCAGACCATACCAGTAGGAGGTTCTTTCTCCATCTCACCACTGTGTGCCCACAACCATCCCACCATCCCCACCACCACCACCAATCTCAAGGCTCAATCAGCCCTCCTCACAGGGTCGGCCCCCCAGCAGGTCTCTGCTCCTAACAATGGATTCAACTGCCCCCAGCAATTGCACCCAAAACAAAGAGTCACCCTTACAACCGTCAGGGTGACCCCAGACTTAAGGTGGGGTGATTTGAAAACCAGACTCTACATTCAAATGCTGTCCTTGCACTTCTCTCAGGGTGACCCAGGGCAAAACACACACCCTCCTTGTGCCCCAGTTTCTGGAAAATGCAGGTCCTTGTGGAGACTCCGTGTGCAGAGCCGATTGGGTGAATGTGTGGAAGGCAGGAAGGCAGTGTCTGTGGTGAGGGCTGGGGTTATAATCATCACCAGACCTGCGTGGTAGAGCCGGGAAACAGAGGTCAGGCCCTACTGGCACACATTCCGCACCTTCGCTCTCTCCAAGTTGATACTTATTCAACTTTGAACACAGTTTTCCCCTTCTTCTTCATCCCTGTCCTGCCTCTGTGCAGTAGAGACCCAGGGGTCCTGGGCTCCGCTGATTGTGGTTGTTGTGAATTCTGACTTGTAGCAGCACCGTGGGTGCAGAGTTTGCAAGGCTGTTGGCAGCAGATCTCCAGGGTGAGTTAGGGATCTAGCATTCAATCATTTGCACCACCCAGCAACATGCATAAGCACATTAAACCTGTAGAAGCCTGCCCATTGCAGGAACAAGGGGGTAAACTGCCCTTCTCCCAGAGCCCCCAGGCTTATCGGGGAAGCCCAACCTCTTCCTTTGCACACCTCCTCATCTACCACTGGAGAGGTTTCCAGTAACAGAACCCTCACACCCCTGGGGCCCACAGCTTAGAAATCAAGACTCAGAAACAAACACAGGTCAAAGCTTGGAAAGGCGAGCATTGAGCCGGGAGGGGCCGTCTAGACAAGTGGGGCGATGGCGTACGCTCGGGTGGGAGCTGAGTTCTGATGAAAGTGCCCTCATCAACACGTCCACCTTCCCTTCTTCCTGACGCCCAGGTGGTGGAGGAACTGAAGACCAGTAGCTGCAGCCGGGTGCTGGAGAAGTACGACTCCTTCTCCACCAAGGTCAGTTCTCTGGGACCCCCCCTTCTTTTTGGGACCCCCTTTCTTGCTGCTCTGGCCCCCTCTTGAAGTTCCAATTGGACCACCAGCCACTGCTCCAGGCTTGGGGCAGGAGACAGTGTTGGCCAGTCGTACAGGTGCGATTGCTAGCAAGGAAGCCTTTCCCCAGCCCGGTCAGAGGGGAAACACCGAAGCCCCCACCTCCGCTCGAAACCTTCCCATGGCTCAGAGCATCGCAAGGGTGAGAGTTAAGTCCTCTTGTTCCCGCTGGCCTGTGCCAGTCACACCGGCTTCTCTGCTGTTTCTCACTGCAGCCAGTCCGGTCTGCCTTCTGGGCCTGCGCAATGGCTGCTTTCTCTGGCCACTAGCTCTTCCCCAAAGATCCCCATGACGGGCCCCGGTCTTCTCAGGTCACTGTCCACATGTCCTCTTGAACTGAAACATCCCTCTCTTCGCTTTGGAAGTCTCTTCCGATCTGCTTTTGCCTGTTGTATTTTCCTCCACTCTAAAAAACCAAACCACGCTCGCTGAGGTCCACTGGATGCCGACTCGCAGGGACCCTATAGGACAGGGTGAGACCGCGCTGTGAGTTTCCGCGACTGTAACTGTCTTACGGGAATACAAAGCCCGTCTTTCTCTCTCCGTGTGTATTAATCTGCATGTTCATTTCTGGTCCTGCGCCTCTAAAATGTAAGTTCCATGCCAAAAAGAGCCATTTTATCTGCCCAAATGTTGGCAAGGCTTTTGTGCCTTATGCATACATAACCCCAAACTAAAAAACCAAACTCGCTGCCATCGAGTTAAGTCTGACTCATGGCAGCCCTATAGGACAGGGTAGAACTGTGAAGGTGGGTTTCACAGACTGTCACTCCGAATGGGAGTAGAAAGCCGCATCTTTCCTCCACAGAGCAGCTGGTGATTTCGAACTCTTAACCTTGCAGTTAGCAGCACAACATATACCACACTACCTGGACTCCTTGACACATAAATAATGCTCAATAAGTATAGAAGGAAGGGAGAAATGATGAAAAAAAAAAGAATGAAGGAGGAGAGAAAGAGGAAGAGAAGCAGGAAGAAGGAAAGATAAAGGGAGGAATGAAATTGGGACGATTGCCCAAATGTCAAACCCACTGCCATCCTGTAAACTTGACTACTCCTAACGACCCGATAGGGAGTTTCCTAAGACTGTGCCTCTTTACAGTAACAGACAGCCTTAGCTTTCTCCTGCAGGGCCGCTGGAATTGAGTCGATGGAGTGAGCAAGGGGTGGGATTGCCTTCTTATTTAAAGAAGCAATTAGTAGCCCCCAGTGCCACCAATCCTCTAGCAAGGCTATTTATTCACAGCTTGTGCATCGAGGGAGTCAGCAGCATCATTTGCATTTGGTAGAGCCTCCATGAGAGACGTGGGAGTGGAAAGCTTTATGGTAGAAAAGGGAAGCTTGTTGTGCTCTGATTGGAGCGTGTTGGCATGGAGACCGTAGGGAAGCTACCCGGAAAGCGGGCATCCTATGTGACTGGTTGGGAGAGCATACCTGGCTTTCTCTAGCTGATCTGAAATTCCACGTGAGGAGATGGAGGGTGAGGGCTGGGGTTAGGGAAGCTGGCAGTTACTGACAAAACCCTCACCAATTTTGATAGCTAGCTACAGAAGTCACAGTTCAGTTTTTTAGACTGAATGCTGTAGTTTATGGGCCCAAGTTCTATTTCTATATGTGGTCTGGCCAATATCTGAATATTCGGTGTATCAGAAGGAAGAGAGAGAGAGAGAACACGGAGATACAGGTACTGGCAAAACAGGGAGCTCAAGGACATAGCTGTGCCCATGACCTTAAACACACATTCTCTCCACTCGCTGAGGCAGTGTGCCACTTACTGAGCAGTGAGCCTGCTTGTCCAGGCTGAAGGTTTTCTCTCCAATGTCACTACAATCACTCTTTGTCAATGCTGCTCTTCCTGAGATATTGATGCCCCACAGGGTCGCTATGATTCAGAATTGAGTCAATGGCAGTGAGAGAGATGGTCTTGTCTTCTTGTTTAAAGAAAGATGTCGAGTCAAGAGGTTTTGCCCAATCTACTAACAGAGAGGCCTTATCTGCCTGTGACCCAGATGGCCAGCCCAGATGGTGAAAAGTGACTAACTCTGCTAAGTGAATGAAAGACATTCCCTCTGCCCCTCCATCCTGTGCAAATCACAAAGAGCCAACCTAACCAACTTTTTCAGGTCCCCACTGGCCTTGCCTGAGAGACAGGGTGGTGGATAGGGAGGGCAGTCTCTGGCTGGATGGTACTCAGGAAGCAAACCTCAGTCACTTGCTGTTGGGGGTAGGAAGAGTAGGGTTGAGGACAGGATGGGAATGAATACTTGGTACCTAGATTCTTCAACTTTTGGCATGAGGAGACAATTCTCACAAGGCAGGGCAGAGATCTTCCCAATATGTCTGCTGGTACACCTGAAGACTTAACCTCAACTTCGTCAACTGTAAAACTACAGTGGACATGTCAGCAACACATATTTAAACTGCGTGTCCAGCCCATTTACTGCAGATTTTTCCCTCCTGTTGCTACTGAGGTGAACACAGGCATTTCAAACATGACTCAAAACACCTCCATTTGATCATCTCCGTGTGAGTAGCTCTTCCACATACTGAGGAGATAAATGGAGATGATGAAGAGGTGAATTGACATGTTAAGCACATACATCATTGGAATCCATCTCATATCAACAAAAGGGGGAAGTCCATTTATGAGTGGGCCACACAGTTGGAACTCATGGTGTTCAAGGGTCAGTTATAAATGTTTCATGGATTGTCAGACTGCATGGGAGATTATGGAGCCCTGTGTTGTTCCATAATCAACTGTCTATTTTAGCATAACATATGGAAATTATACAGGTACATCAATGTACAGGGCTCAAAACATTGGCATCCAGAGAGAGAGCTCTTTTACTTTTTAGCAAGTCTGAGAAGTGCCTCTTGAGCACCTTCCTCAGAGGTGTGTGTGCCAAGCAGGTGCCCAGGGGCTCTGGGTATTTTGTTGAGCGTGCCCTGTGCTCTGCCATTCCTGCCATACCCTGGGACCGGATCAAAGCACTTGGATAGGCTTTCCTTGACTTTTCTGCTCCTCACTGTCTCTCACACATTGCCCATGTCCCCTCCAAGCGTTCTGACCAGCCTGCCTTCTCTCCTTGCACACCTCACAGGAGTACCTGATAAAGGTGGGCAACCTGAGCCGTGGGGCTGTGCAGATGATCGGGGACCTGCTGAATGCAGATGCCGGCTACTATGAGGCCTTCACAGAGACCCTCCGTGCTGTCATCTCCTTCAACCAGGAGCCTCGGTGGGAAGGGGGAGCAGGGAGGAAAGGAATGGGCTCGGGGTTGGGCAGTTACTAAGGCCAGCAGCAGCAGCAGCAGGACCAGGTAAGATCAGATGAGGATCCCAGAAGGAACGGCAGCACTAGAAGGCAGAGGTTATCAAACACCAGTGTGCATCAGAATCACAGGCTCCTGACACATCGATTGCTAGGCCCTATGCCCACACATTCTCAATCAAAAGATCTGGGTTGAGCCTCAGAATTTGCATTTCTAACACCCCCAGGGAGGATGCTAGTGCAGTCTGTGTGGGAATCCCACTTTGAGAACCCTTCGCGATCCCCTCTGGAGCCTGCAGATCTTGACTCTGGGCCTCGCCTCTTCACCCATGTTGACAAACAGTGGTACCGCTCTGCTCCGGGAGTTTTTGCAGAGACCTTATTGGATCATAATCTGGAAAGCTGTGCCAGTGGTCGCATGTTCTGGGCCTGGGAAGAGGCAATACACCGGGCTGTAATTTTCCTTGGCATTCGTAAGAACAGGTGCAGGCATTTAGGACAGGTGCAGGCATTTAGGAGAGGCCAAGCAAAGGCTGCCAAACCTGACAGGCTGAGGGGCTGCTTCATGCACTGATTGGTCTGGTCCTCTTTTTCTCCAGCAGGATGCTCTTTGGGACCCAGGACCCCAGCTCCCACCCAGCAGTTTTATTCAGAGTCAGGGTTTCACAAGCGAACCATGAGTCAGTTCCAACTCACAGTGACCACACAAGTCTCAGAGTAAAACTATGCTCCATGAGGTTTGCCTTCTTTCCCCCCCCCCCCAGAAATAAATTGAGGTGCCTTGGGTGGACTGGAACCAGTGCTTTTCATGAAGCAGTTAAGCCTTCAGCTGTTTGTGACAACCAGGGACTCCTGATTCAGGGTAAATCGGTGTAAATGCAAACCACGGGCCAGCAGAAGGAAGGGACTTCCCCAAGACAGACCCGCTGGCAATCACAATAGAATGAAGGTTGTATCGGTGCTGCTAGACCCTGTCCCGGGCACTGTGTAGAAGGGACTGAGTCCCATGACCTTTGCCTGCCGAGGAGTTGTCCGTCCTGCAGCCCTGCATAGAGGTGGCCACCCACAGGGACCAGAAAGGAGTGGTTGTGAGTTAGCTCACAGCCCACTATCCAGGCTTGCACACTCTAGCAAGGAGCTGGGTTGTCGGTAGTTGCCACTGAGTCGATTCTGACTCCTGGGAAACAGCACATGTCCAGAGGAGCTCTGGGCTCCAGGGTGTGTTCCGGACAGTGGCCTTTCAGAAGCAGAGCACCACACCTATCTTTCAGGGCACGCCTGGGTGGATTTCAACTGCCTATCTTTTGGTTAAAATCTTTGCATTTGTGATTTGTATCATCCGCGGCTTTTTTCTTTTTTTTGAACTAATATTATCTCTTTGTTGTGCCAACAGTTTTATTGACACGTAACTTACATATCGTACAATTCAAGAGTTCAATTGTTCGATCATCTCAAGGAGAATTGTACAATCATCACATCCCTTTCTGAGCATCCAACGTCCCCATGGTCACATCGTCTTTAAAATGAGTTTCACAACCTCGATCCAGCTGCTGCTCCCTCCCCTTGTGCCTTCATTATTTACCCCTGAAATCCCCTTCCCTCCCTAGGACCCACCCCACCTGTATATTCCCTACATACCCTTGTATCACTTATTTATTTCCTGATTTTATTTGTGTCTTTTATAACTTTATTGGGGGCTCTAACAGCTCTTATCACAATCCATACAGTATGCATTGACTCCTCCATCCAGGGACTTCTTGCAAGTGTTTACACCTCCAGAAGCCACAAAACAAACAGCAGTGGCCATCTAGCGGCTTCCACCTCCTGCTGACCCCATGTGTGTTTGGTACTAGAGTAGTATTGTGCCCCAAAAATAGTCTCGATGAATAATTTGTGGGGGGAAGTAGATTTCTAGGCCTTTCTGTCAAGGTATTTCTGTGTAGCAGTCCGATGTGTTTACCCTGCCCAGGAACTAACAGAGGAGAGGACTTTACCAGGTTTTTCTATAGCTAACAGCCACTTTCGCTGGTGGCCCCTCCTGCCAACTGCTTCTCTAGCACACAGGACCAGGGCAAGTTCACTAGAGACCCACCCTTCTGTCCATTTCAAATGGCTTCCCACTTCCATGGTCTTTTCAGCTAACTCTGCTTCAACCTCCTTTTCCTGCTCCTTCCCAGGTTTGATGAAATCATCGGGGGCTTTGACCAGCTCCCTAGGGCCCTGCAAGATGCCCTCCTGCCCGGCACAGTGCTGCTCTACTCACCGGCAGAGGAGGTGGAGATATCCGGTGACCTTGTCCACGTCACCTACAAAACATCGGACCCACTTCGGCCTAAAGAGCATCTGACTGCAGACTATGTGATTGTGGCCAGCACTGCCAAGGCTGCTCGGCTCCTCCGTTTCCGGCCACCCCTCTCCCCTGACAAAGAAGATGCACTGCGTTCCGTCCACTACAACAGTGCCACCAAAGTGATCTTGGCCTGCACACAGCGTTTCTGGGAGCAGGACGGCATCTTTGGAGGCAAGTCCATCACGGACCGGCCTTCTCGGTTCATATACTACCCCAACCACGTCTTCCCCAATGGCACAGGAGTCATCCTGGGGTCCTACACCCTGGATGACGACTCCTCGTTCTTCACTGCCATGAATCATGCTCGGGTGGTAGAGGTTGTCCTGGATGACCTGGCCGCAGTCCATAGTCGCCCCAAAGAGGAGATCCGGGCCCTGTGCCCCTACTCCACAGTCAAGCACTGGAGCCAGGACCCCTATTCCATGGGCGGCTTTGTCTTCTTCACTCCCTACCAGTATGTGGACTATGCCCAGGAACTCTGCCGGCCCGAAGGGCGCGTGCACTTTGCTGGTGAGCACACAACTTTGCCTCATGGTTGGATTGACACCGCCATCAAATCAGGACTCAGGGCGGCACGGAGCATCCAAGAGGCTGTGCACTTGGATTTGGCGAAGAGCCCCAGAAACCAGAAAAGGCCCCACTCCAAAAGTGAGCTATAGACAACTTCAGAACACCCAGAAATTAGAGTGATTTCAAAATATAAAATATGGAAACCCTGTGTCATGATTTATCTCCATTTTGCCTAAAGATCTTAAGAGGTGTCACTTAAGACCATAAAAAAAGAGTGTAAGAAGTTATTATACCTGTGCCCTAGGTTTTGTGAGCAATGTCTCAACCCTGTTGACAACAAACCACATGTGATCCAGCAATTAAAGCAATAAAGGGTTTCCCAAATTTAAGGTTATCACTAAGTTTGCTTTATCTACATTCTATGAGATGCCCAAATAATTACAGGGGTGAGTGGTGCGGTCCGCCTTCCGAGGGCCTGTCTGGGGTCCTCCACTCCTCTAGTATTCCTTTCATCTAAGTCTGGTCATAGCCTCCTACTCCCGTCCACTCTCCTACCTCTGGTGACTAGATCCTAAGATGAAGCTCTCAGAGGCTACGGTGGGACCAGCCACACGCTGGATGCTACTCCTTGTCGCTACAGCAATCTTCTTGCGGCTAATCTACTGTCACAGGCTCCATTCGTAGACAAGGAAGACTGATTTTCAAAGAGGTTAAACACTTGCCTAAGGTCACACATGTTGGAGTAGAATGGCCCAAACCTAGACTAGCTTCTCACTTCTATGCCCAGTGGCTTTGCCTTTCTCGTGTGTGTGTGTGTGTGTGTGTGTGTGTTCCTAAAAAAGTTAGCAACTTTGGAGACATTCAGTGATATATTTTGAATGTTTCATTGAATGAGTAAAACTCTCAGAATGTGCAGAGCCAAAGCACTTGACCTCCTGCCAGCCCTGCCCCATTTTCTTGTGTGTTCCTTGCCTGGAAGGCCTGAGGGAAAATAGGCAAACAGATGGAATCAGTACTGATCCAGATAAGGACTCTCAAGTAGACAGATACAGAGATGGCTGTGCAGACAGACGGACAAGTTCTAAAGAAACCCATCATTTGTCAGCGACAGGGCCTGAATTTAATCCCTAAGGGGTGATTTAGAGGTGAATAATCACCCAGAGGCTACAGGAAGGAGACACATGACTGTAATGTAAGGGGGACAGTTCATCACCACAAGGCAACAAAGCCTTTTCAGGAAGATATGCCAAATCAACAGAGAGTGCCATTCTCTTTGGAGACTCAAGGCTGGCACAGAGTAGCACACTATCTACAAGCCCCATTCTGCCCGGGCCTGAGATTTGGTCCTACTTTCTCCCACCACCGAGCAGTTTTAGTCGCAAGTAATTTACAGATCACATAATTCAATAGTTCAGTCATCTAGTCATTATCACGGAAAGTTGTACAATCACGTCCACATCCGTGTTAGAGCATTCTCCTTCCCTCATGGTCAAATCACCTTTAAGATACTTCATGCAATCACAGCCCACTCTGTTGCTCTTCCCCCGCCCACCCGTCTTCATTAATTACTCCCACATTGCCTCTCCCTCTCTATCTCTACCTCCCCCACCCCTACATCCCCTACACCCCGTTGCATCCATTATTATCATTATGCATCCACGCCTTCAGTACATCACACCTGGGAGACCCAATAGAAAACAAACCCGCACTAAGGTGGTAAAGGCAAAAACATAACAGTGTAGACAAAAGTTAGCCCATCACAGTTTAATGGATGCTGGCAGACAACAGGAGACTCTAGGGCAAGCTGCTTCATTCAACATATCTATTGCTGAATGTCCTCAAGCTAACTGATAGTCATTTCAGAAACACCAACGTCCTGAGACAAAGCACTGTGTTACTTATGGCCTGGTAAGTCCCAAGTGAGCTGCGCAGAGGGGCCCAGCTGGACAACATACATATAGTAGGTTTCCATTGCATAAACTGAGTTCAGAACATTTGCCAGCTTTGCTTTTGGCTTGTGGAGATAGATGGTGGCTCATCCCTCAGAACCGCCCTCTGAAACAGCAGCCTGAGAAATCCTGTGCACGGAGAGCAGTCGGGGCCTTGCCTTCCTGCCACAGGGGGCAGGAACTGTCAGGGATACATACTCTGCCCAGAAGGTGGCTGGTCTCTTTCAACTCTTTCACCACTGTGAGCCTAGACCCCAACTGCCTTCCTACACAGCACTTTTCTTACCACAGCCCAGCCTCACAAGGGCATCGGCACCCCACTCTCACACTATGAATCCCCCAAAACGAAATCCACTGCCAATTCATTGCCACCCTCTAGGGCAGAGTGGAACTGCGATAGTTTATTGTTCCAGCCTGGCCGATAAACACAAGCAGGATTAATTGAAGGGCGGTGAGATAAATGGCTCGCTGAGCCTCGCCTTGCTTGTCTCTCATTCTTTAATCATCGGGCCTGCGTGCGGCTGCCTTGCTTGTTCTGTACCTCAATTTAAAGGGCACACTACCTGTGGGATGCCTAGCTTGTGGGCTGTGTTGCTATAAGGTAAGGTCCCTTTAAGCCCACACGATTGGAATGTTCGTCTCTGGACCTGGGGACCTACAGTTGGTGACCTGCCTTGCTGTTTGCTGCCTGGTATATATAGCCCAGCTCTCTCTACAGAAAGGAACTGGCGGCTCTCAAGACTTAAAGGACTGCTAGTGTCTCACTGCATTATAATTTATAATTTAATGGTTTATTTCTTGTGTTATATATCTATCATTATAAATATATTTATATATAATTACTAGCAATCTGGTTTTGTCTCTCTAGAGAACCCTGTCCAACACATGTGGGTTTCTGATAATGTAACTCTTTAGAGAGTGGGAAGTCCTGTCTTTATCCTGCAGAGTGGCTGGTGGTTTCAAACTGCTGGCCTGGGAGCTCATAGCCCAAAGTGTAATCCACTATGCTACTGTGACACTAAAATGACTGTGTATAAAATTTGTGTATGGTGGTTCTGCCTAAATTGATTATTTCTATAAAATATTGCCGTGGTTAGTTACAACACCAAACACATTTTTGTAAGTTCAACTTATATGTATCAATATACTTAGAAGGATAAAACTCTATTCCAATTTATTGTTTGGACCTCTTACTGCTCTCTCATGAGAGCTGTCTTCATTACTCAGTTGCAGTGATGCTTCAAATCACATGTGTTCCTCTGTTCATGCTACAAGCAAATGCTGCTGTTTTTGTTGCTGCCAGTATTTTCATCATCACTGATTTTATCAAATTTTAGAGACTCTATTGTGGTTCTTTAATATATGTGAACTGATATCAATAACTTTTTGAGAATGAAGGAGCCTTCAAAAGAAAAGGAGGACAATAGAAAAGGGCTCCGGCTCAGTTATGATTAATGCTGTGATTACTATTAATGCACAGTTGAATGATTTTTACAAAACAACTTTGAAATAATGTAAGCACGAATACATTTTAACCATTTACAATTATATTTATCATATATTATTATATGATTAAAAATCATAATAAGCATTTAAGAATTCTGTTGGAGCCCTGGTGGCTTAGTGATATGCCCTGGGCTGGATCGATTCTCAAGGTCAGCAGTTAGAAATCACAAGCTACTCCGCAGGATAAAGATGGGACTTCTACTGGCATAGACTAACCATCTCAGAAACTAACCGGGCAGTTCTACCTTCTCCTATGAGTCATCATGGACTCTAGGTTTTGGTTTTGCTTCTTTGTTTTTAGGGAATATGTATGAGGGGGCTCTGTGGAAAGTGAGTGAGGATTCAGTCATGGAAATCTGGTCCTCCTGTCTGGGAACTTGGAGCCAATCTTTGGAACTATGATGCAATGCCCAAATAAGTGTGAGTAGTGACAGATGATGGTGTGTCTCGCTAATAAAACAGGGACCAAGGAATTCCAGAGGTAGGTTGCTTCCAGGGTCATGCTTGCTAGGAGATCATGATGCCCACTGAGACAGGAGCCCTAGTGGAGTAGTCGTTATGGACTGCTAATGCCGGACCCACGAGCTCTCTGTGGGGAAAGATAGGGCTTTCTATTCATTCTTGGAAACTGTATAGGGTCACTGATGTGAGTCAGGGTTGTTGGCTTTAAAAATAATTATTATAAAATCACAGATAATACAAGCTGGTGCTATGTACTCTTCACCTAGGTTTTCCCAGTGATTTTACTTTTGTCTTTAGAAACAATACCAAAACTAGGAAACTGTCATTGGTATAAAGTATCTATATAATCGTATGTCATTTTATCGCATCCATTTTGTCACATGTAGACATGTTCCATCTTATCATCTGGATAGAAAGATAGGCTGGTTTCATCACCCCAAAAATCTCACTCATGGTGCCCCTCCTACAAACATTCTGTCTCATTCCTCCCACCATTTGTAACTGCTCATAACCACTAATCTATCCCCTGTATCTGATTGTTTTAATCATTTTATTGGGGGCTCATACAAGTCTCATCACAATCCATACATACATCAATTGTGTCAAGCACGTTTGTAGATTCAGCACCCTCATCATTCTCAAAACGTTTGCTCTTCACTTAAGCCCTTGGTGTCAGCGCCTATATCTATATTTTTTTTCATTTCAAGAATGCTATCTAAATGAGATCATGTAGTATGTGACCTTTTGAAACTTCCTTTTTATTCGGCACTATGCCCTGAAATGCATGCAAGTTGTTGCATATCAACGGTTCATTGCTTTTTATTGCTTGGTGACCATTCATTGTATGGATGTACCATAGTTTGTTTAACTTTCAGCCTGTTGACAGGTACTTGGGTTGCTTTCAGCTTTTTTCTTCTACAAATAATGCTGCCATGAACATTAATGTGCAGGTTTGTGTATGGACATAAATTTTCATTTATCTAGGATAATCGACCAAGAGTGTAACTTCTGCTTCAAATGCAAATTACATGTTTAGTTTCATAAGAAACTGCCACTGTTTTCCAGATTGATGGTATCATTTTATATTCTCATCAGTAATGTATCAGTAGTCCGGTTTCTGTGCATCTTCACAATCATTTGATTGTATCACTACTTTTTATTTTTTAGTCATTCTGATAGGTATGGATACCTTGCTGTGGTTCTGATTGTATTTCTAGTAACTAGTGATATTGAATATCTTTCTCTATGTTTATTTGTTATCCATATGGCCTCTTTGGCCAAATGTCTATACATGTGGGGTTTGTTCCGTTATAATTGGACTATTAGTTTTTTTAACTCTTGTGTTTTGAGAATTCTTTATACATTTTAGATAACAGTCCTTGGTCAAATATATAGTCTCACATTGGGCCTCCACTCAAGTACTCCCTAAATGCAAGAATACTTTCTTCTATTAAATTGGCATTCTTTGATGCTCATCCTTCCAAAACAACTGCTGAAGACAAATCGGTTGAATAAGTTAATGTGGTGAAGAAAGCTGATGGTGCCCGGCTATCAAAAGAGATAGCACCTGGGGTCTTAAAGGCTTGAAGGTAAACAAGCGGCCATCTAGCTCAGAAGCAACAAAGCCCACATAGAAGTTGCACACCAGCCTGTGCGATCACGAGGCATTGAAGGGATCAGGTATAAGGCACCATCAACAACAACAACAGAAAATCTTACCATAGTGAATGAAGGGGGAAGTACAGAGTGGAGACCCAAAGCCCATTTGTCGGCCACTGGAGATCCCCTCAGAGAGGGGTCTAGAGGAGGAGATGAGTCAGTCAGGGTGAGATGTAGCACCGATGAAGAATACAACTTTCCCAGTTCCTAAATGCTTCCTCCACCCTCCCCCCCACCCCCAACTACCATGATCTGAATTCTACCTTGCAAGTCTGGCTAGACCAGAGGATGTACACTGGTACAGATAGGAACTAGAAACACAGGGAATCCAGGGTGGATGATACCTTCAGGACCAGTGGTGTGAGTGGTGATACTGGGAGGGTAGAGGGAGAGTGGGTTGGAAAGAGGGAACCGATTAGAAGGACCTACATGTGACCTCCACCCTGGGGGACAGACAACAGAAAAGTTGGTGAAGGGAGACGTCAGACAGGGTGAGATATGACAAAATAATTTATAAATTATCAAAGGCTCAAGAGGGAGAGGGGAGTGGGGAAGGAGGAAAAAAAGAGGATCTGATGGCAAGGGCTTAAGTGGAGAGCAAATGTTTTGAAATGGTGAGGGCAATGAATATACAGATGTGCTTTACGCAATTGATGTATGCATGGATTGTGATAAGAGTTGTATGAGCCCCTAATAAAACAATATATATGTAGTCTGGAATAATTTTTCCTAATCAATACCTTGTCTTTTTAACTGGTAACAGAACAAAGTCATTTTAGAGACATTAAAAAATTTTTGATGAGCTCAAATTTACCAATTTCTCTTTTTTTTCCCCAATTTCTCTTTTATGATCATTTATTCAGTGTCATCTCTAAGAATTTTTTACTAAGTCCTAGGCCCTGAAATTTTTCTTCTATGTCTTCTTCTGAAAGTTTTATATTTTACATTAAAATACTTGATCCAATATGAGTTAATTTTTGTATAAGGTGTAAGCAGTGACTCAAATAAAATATTTCCCACTAATAATTTTATGTGCCCATGATAGAAAATTCAAAACTTACAGGAAATTACAATAAAGAAAGTTAAACTCTTCAATAATTCTAACACTTACAGGAAGTCAAAGTTCAGTTTAGTTGTTTTTCCTTTCAGTCTTTATAGTTACTTAACTAATTTTTTATTATCTCATATATATTTTATATCATGTGTAGAATCTTCTCAATTGCTTTTGAAGATGAGGGTCGATTTCAAACTGGAACTTGAAATTAGAATTTCATTCGATTTCTTTTCACTCTTTGGCCAGTATTACAGATGAGAAAATGAAGACCAAGAAAACACTTTGTCCTAGACTAGGAAGACAAATTCAGAACTTGAACCCAGCTCTACTTGACCACTAACTTCCAGGTTCCCTTGCTGTGTTACACTACAGGCAAGGATATTCTAGCAGAGATGCCACAGACTGGGCCACAGAAACAGCCCTGGGTTCACAGGCCTGGGGGAATTCTGGGGAGATGCACCATACCCACGAAGGAACACAGACCACATTCCTGGCCTGGGGCTCTAGAAAAGAGGCCCAAGGATAAATGAATACTTAGAAAATCACCAGCAATTTGGACACAAGGCTTGGAATATTATAAGAATATTAAGACAGCACTTAGTTGTGATTTAAGCATTTTATTATAAACATACATTATTTCCACAGGGATCCTATAGAAAAGGGGGAAAATAAAAATAATAGGCAATTTCTGGAAGAGAATATCTGAAAGGCAAATTAATAATTACTACCAGTTGCCTGCAGGGTTAATCCGACTCAGATTTCACGTGGTGGCAGCTTGAGTTGATTCTGATTCTTGTTAACCACATGTGTATTCCAGGAGAACTGTGTTCCACAGGACTTTCAATGGCTACCCCACCCGCCCCGACACCCCGAAATGCATCTCCAGGCCTTTCTTCTGAGGTGCCTCTGGGTGGACTCAAATTACCAGCCTTCTCTTTAGCAACTGAGCTCAATAATTGCTTGCACCCTCCAAGGTCTGCTAGTAACTAGAAGAAGGTAAATTAAAACAATGGATGTCACCTACACTAGCAAACAGGAGGATACTGGACAATGCTGATTGGGGACAAGTTTGGTGGATATTCTTGTTCTGCTGTTGGACTTTAGCCAAGCTTGGGATACATAGTAGGAGAGCCATATGTGACTATTTTGATTTCTATTTGAATTAATTAAGATTTTAAATCCTGTTCCTCAGTTGCATCAGTCAGGTGCTCCATCGCCACACGCAGCTATCAGACATTGGTGTCATCACGAAAAGTGCTACGGCTATCGATGAAGAACACAGCTTTCCCCCAGATCCTGGATGCTTCCTCCCCCCAACTACCATGATCCGAATTCTACCTTGCAGGGCTGGATAGGACAGAGGCTGTACACTGGTGCATATGAGGGTTGGAGGTACAGGGAATCCAGGGTGGATGATACCTTCAGGACCAAGGGTGTGAGGGACGATGCTGGGAGAGTGGAGGGTGAGTGGGTTGGAAAGGGGGAACTGATTACAAGGATCCACATGTGACCTCTTCCCTGGGAGAGGGACAGCAGAGAAGGGGGGAAGGGAGACTCCGGATAGGGCAAGATATGACAAAATAACGATGTATAATTACCAAGGGCATATGAGGGAGGGGGGAATGGGGAGGGAGGGGGGGAAAAAAGAGGACCTGATGCAAGGGGCTTAAGTGGAGAGCAAATGCCTTGAGAATGATTGGGGCAGAGAATGTATGGATGTGCTTTATACAATTGATGTATGTATATATATGGATTGTGGTAAGAGTTGTATGAGTCCCTAATAAAATGTAAAAGAAGAAAAGAGAAAAAAATGATTAGGGCAAAGACTGTACAGATGTGCTTTATACAATTGATGTATGTATATGTATGAACTGTGAAAAGAATTGTATCAGCCCCAATAAATTGTTAAAAAATAAAAAAAAATAAAGGAAACAATACCAGAATTGATTATAACATTCTGGTTAACACAAAAAAAAAAGAAAAAAAGAAAAGTGCTACGGCACCCGGATCCAGTGTGACTGTGCGTGCCGTGGAACTTCAGCAGTTAGCAACATTCTGCTGGCTCTTAAGCCACCCCTTACCCTGTCTAGTTTTGCTGGAGTATAACCATGAGTCAGAATTGATTCAATGGCAATGAGATTGCATTTGGCTTGGATCCAGGCTAAGGTGGACTTTCTGGAGCCTAAATTGAAACACTTTACCAACATATGATACGTTCAATCTTTTAATCCATCGTACTTATCCTTGAGCATGCATTCCCGAAAAATCCTCACACAGAGCAAGTGTGATCATCACCGAACCGCTCTGGTGGTAACAAGGGCGAGATGCCCCAGGCCATCCCTGGGAAAGAGGACCAAACTGAAAAGCTTGCCCTGCAGAAGCACCAGGCTGCCGTGAGCAGCAAAGCGGACGGTGATTTCACATGCACACAGGGCTAGAGCAGCCAGCAACGAAGTGACAGGCTCACCTGCGCTTACTTATTAATAACATAGGTATTCATGCACCTTGCTTATTAGGTAAGAAGCCCCTGTCAGGAATTGTAAACCAGAAAAGAGGCTTTGCTTCTGTAGGCAGTGCTAGGAGAGACACAGATGATAGACATGCCTAGAAGCAGAATCTCTGAGGTGGTGGGAAAATGTGAACTTGCTCTCCACAGAGCAGTGAAGCACAAGTGAGCCATGCTTCCCTCGCTTATTGAGGAAACTTCCCCTGAGATACACAAAGACACAAAGAGTTTATCAACGGAGAGATCCAAATACTTAAATAGTGTGGTATCTTAAATTTGCTTGAAAATACTCCAGCAAAAATAGCTAGGGTAAGGGGTGGCTGAAGAGTCAGCAGACTGTTGCTAACTGCTGAAGCTGAGTGATGGGTCCACTCTGGCAGATGTTAGAAGATGTCTGCAATATAAATTTTTAAAGAAAAATACTTTCGAAAGCTGTGATTCAGACAGCTAGAAGAATGGGACACAGGGAAATAGGAACCGGTGTGATATAAAATGCTCAATTTCCCATGGCCCACAATCCTCCTCCCCAATTCAAAATTTGAGGCCCACTAGGCAAACAGACTGGAAGCCAGCCCGGTCCGCCTAGCATCACTATCACTGCAATATTACACGTTTAGATGGTGGGGAGAAAAGGGTTCTGCTGTTTCGGGTCAGAGAAGACAGACACTTGACTATCATACAATCCTATTGATGTTTCGTTTCGTTGTAATGAGAGGGATGCTATTAAAGACATTCTGGGAAGAACTGGGGACACTGAGATGTGGCTAGGTCGAAGCTGATGTTATGAAATTAACGCTAGCTTTCTTAGATGTGACGTGGAGTCGTACCATGACGAACACAAGCGCGCACACACACTTATCTAGAGAGAAGAAAAATATTAATAAATGTTATATCTAGATAGAGGGAACACCTATGTTCCTGTGGCTTTATTGATACTGTTCTGAATTTTTGAAAATTCTCTAAATAAAAAAGTAGGAGTTGGGGTAGAAAATGATTACCTTATTTCTTTCAATGGCAACGATTAACCGAGCCATTGGGAAAAACTAAAACCCTCCCTGTCCACTACTGTTCTAAGGGCCTCCGGGATAGTTACAGAGATTTTTCTTGCAAAAATCCCAGGTTTTATTTTTTTTCCTTTTTTCAAAACCATTTTATTAGGAGCTAATCCAATATCACTTCATTCTATAGTTCAATCACATCAAATAGTAATACACAATCGCTACCACAATCGGTTCCAAACATTGTCGACATTAAACTCCTTGACATCAGCTCCTCTTTACCCCGCCTGCCCACTGTACCCCCAAGAACTGCCATTCTACTTGCTGTCTCTATAGGTTCATCAATCCTGGGTTTCCTATGCCAAAAAATACGTAACAAAAATTCAAGAGGGCTGCCCCCAATAACAAAATACATCAGAAAATAAAGGTCAATGTTAAAGAAAAGCAAACAAACAAATAAAACCCCAGAAAATGTTGAAAACCAGATCAGATCCAACATACATCAAATCAACTGACAAAGGGGATTAACTAACAAGGTTTTGACCGTTCAAGTCAGGTTTGCCATTTTGGTCTCCTATAGTCATCTCGCTAATGCACTATTTGGTGACCAGTTTATCCCCATCCCTCCATCATAAATAGAGGGGACTCCGCGGGATTATTTCCTAGATCAAGCACTTTGTGGAAGCCCTGGAGTTCGCCTAGCGAATGGTTCCTACTACCCTCATTGCTTTTCTTCCTTTTAGTACGCTTTTGTAGGTAAAAGATAGCGACACGTCAGGGTTTAGACTTAGTCACTTCCGATAACTGCTCTAAACTGCTATTAAAAAAAAAAAAAAGAAAGAACTGAATCTTTTCCTCCAAAAGAAAGTGAGCAGGAAGAAAAAGCAAGTGTTTCCCTGACCGGGAATCGAACCCGGGCCGCGGCGGTGAGAGCGCCGAATCCTAACCACTAGACCACCAGGGAAGATGTAAGGAAGCGCTCACCTACTGCTATACTAAGTCTTCAGAGCGTGACGCGCAAGGAACTCTTAAATATGATTGGATGGATAGTGCACGTTAGCTAAGCCCTTCCGCTAATATAAATTTTTCTTTGCTGTCGAACCATGATTCAGACGCTGGAAATACGGAAAAAGAAACAATGGACTACAACCATGACAGGAGCGTCTAGATTCCAGAAGAATATAAAACAAAGCTCCACTTCTAGGAAGGGAAAAAGGTAAAAAAGGGGATGTGTCAGAAGTGGGATTCGAACCCACGCCTCCAGGGGAGACCAGAATGCCCATAGGCAAGGAGAACACCTTGAGTCTGGCGCCTTAGACCACTCGGCCATCCTGACACCCAGCGGCGACTGGGCTCTCACACTAACTGCTTCCTGTGCCGCGGGTCTAGCTGTTCCTGAGACACTGGCTGTGATTGGCCCGCTGGATGGTAACGGTGTAGCTGGGTCGCTAAGGCTTCCCCCACGATGTGCTTTGAACAGCAATGTCTGGCTAACATCTGCTTTCCCCGGTCAAGGAGTCGAGGAGAACGTTATCGTTATCAGGATTTTTAAAAAAGCCCGGACCGATTAATAACAACTGCGCAGGCGCCTGGCCCTTGAAAATGCAGAAAAGTTGGAAGGAAACTAGTTTTTTTTAAAAATTGAAGACGCCACTCATCACCTATCGTCTTATCATCATCATCTTTATTGTTAATTTTCTGCCTCGTGGTTTTCTGTCAAGCCACGCAGCCACTATGGACAATAATGGGGCCAGACCGCTGCAGTGGGCCGAGTCAGAGAGCCCAGTGCGAATCGCCTCGAGGTTGCATTGCCGTAGCTGTTCACGGCGTGAAAAGTTTCCCGTGGACCTAGCAACGCTGACCTGGCCCTCCTAGGTGTCTGTGGACTTCCCTCAGACCAGATGCCAGCCAGCCAGCCAGCCAGCCATCCATAGTCCTCCGAGGAAATGAAGCACCTGCCGCCCTGGAGCTCACTAACGTGTTGGGGAGACAATCGCATAAACACAATATGCTTGATACAATTGATGTGTGGATTGTTATAAGAGCTTTACGAGCCCACAATAAAAGGATCTTTTGATAAAAATGGGGAAAATAAGGATTGTGAAGAAAATGAATTACATGGTGGAGGAATTCTATATTACAGACAGCGGCTATCAAGTAAGGCTCATAGTGGTTACTTTTGATGAAATATGATTTTCAAAAAGTAATAATACAAGATTGTCACAGAAATATAAAATGCCCGTGTGTCAATAGAATATTTCATTCAATTCATTAAAGAGGGACTCTGTAAAATGTTATGAGAGGTCAAAGGAGCTCAGATTTTTATATATGTATATAACAAGAATGCTGAAAAGAAGTTGTAATAAATGCAAAAGGGTTATTATCTTAATGGTACTAAACTGGGAGAGTTAGAGGTCATGGCTTCTTCACCTGCGGTATATATATCTAAGAGCGTTTAATCAGTTGGAATCCTAACATACTTTATCTGCATTGCTGTGAGCAGGAATCTTGACATTACCCTCAAACAAGAATCATTGGCACCCCTTCAGTTGTCTACACGTTAACCTCTAAGGCTATAGAAGTATAAAATAGACCAATCAACAGAATGTCAGTCCACCCCCCCCCCCCCCCACACCAGCAAGATCAAATTATGCCCGAGATAGGAAGGAGCGTTTTCTTCTGTAGCCCTTAGGATGATCTCTTAACATCTCTGGTGACCTACGTGGGCTTCAGGAGGTCCGCTCTGCAGTTGTCACACCCTCCTCTGTGCCCAGTGAGCCAGCCAGTCCTTTCCTCCGCATGCCGCGTCTGCCTCCATTCCCTCTGCCTCTCCGAAAGTGCTGGGACTGCAGGGTCTTCCAGAGACGGAGACTTAGGAGACCTATTGAGGGAGCTGAGGTTTGCAGGGAACAAGAAATCGAAGGAAATGGGGTGGAAGGAATTTAGGGTAGCCAGATAAAGAAAGAGTAGAGCTGGCTCTTTGTCTAAAGCCAGAGAATTAGCTAACCATAAAGGTCTACCGACCACGAAAGCCACTGCTGCATCGAGGCCGAGAAAATTAGGTTTAATTAATACAGACCCACTGACAAACGACAGCAGAGTCTGGCCAGGACAGAGTTAAGGGTGGAACCGGCGGAGGGAGGAGAAAGGATCAGCTTCAGGTAGCGAGCAGGGGTCAGAAGCAAGAGAGAGCGAGCGAAGTGGAGAACAAATGCCTTGAGAATGATTGGGGCAGGGAATATATGGGTGTGCTTTATACAATTGATGTATGTATATGTATGGATTGTGGTAAGAGTTGTTTGAGTCCCTAATAAAATGTAAAAGAGGAAAAGAGAAAAAAATGATTAGGGCAAAGACTGTACAGATGTGCTTTATACAATTGATGTATGTATATGTATGAACTGTGAAAAGAATTGTATCAGCCCCAATAAATTGTTAAAATAAAAAAATTTTAAAAAAGAGAGAGCGAGCGATAAAGGAAATGTCCCGGGTCTTTCTATTTGGGGCGTCTATAAATTTTGTAGACACGATGAATCCCGCGCATCTCCCGGGTTGGTGGGATAACGCCGCTGGTCCAGGCGCCACTTGGGCGAGCTGATGTCACTCGACTGGGCGGGAAAATGAATTGGAGGCGCATTTTTCAGGCTCTTCTTGAGCTGGAGATGAAGTCGGACGTAAAGGCTCGGTTAAGGCAGCCAAGGCGGTGATCGGAGAGCGATTACAGTCTTTGTTCGTGTTCCTCAACTGAAATCTTTCCAGAAAATCTTTCCAGAAAATCCAAGTCCGGCTAGCACGTGAACTGGAGGGGGGAATCAGTGAAAAGCACGTTGACTTTATTGCTCAGAAGAGAGAATTCTAAGCCAATTCTGTAACACCTCATAAGGAGTAAGGAAAAGCGCCCCCGGAGCCGCCCTCAGAGAGCTGTGCACCACGCTGTCCTGGCAGACTTGACCTTCCCGAGGGAAATTGGGGCCAGAGAATCCGCGTCAAGCTGGACCGCAGCAGGCTTCTAAAGGCTCATGTTCACAGAGCACAGCAGAACAACGGAGAACCCAAGGTTGAAACCTTTTCTGGGGTTTGTAAGAAGCTCATTGGCAAAGAAGTTCATTTTGAATTTCCAGAGTTTCTATTGTAAACCAAAACGACTGAATAAAATATTATTGGCAAAAGAAAGAAAAGACTGCAGCTATGGAGCAGTGCTGTTTTACCATATACTGGCAGAGTCTTTAAATTGGAATTAACTTGATGGTACACAAGACAAAGAGATGGCATGTTTGTTTGGGAGGGCCTTTGGGGATGTGGCCCCTGGGCAGGGATTTCACTAAAGTCAAGGAATCCTCCTGAAAAATATCGCGGGGGAAGCGTGATCTGAGAATTGAGAGGGGAAAATACAAAGGCCAGCCTGAGTGCCAATGAGAGTGGCCCAGGGACTGCCCTCGGACTGACACTCAGTGAAGAGAAAGAAGGGCTTTGAGTAGAAGATGTAATACACCTAGCCCTCTTTTCAAGGATCCCTCTAGCTGATGTACCAATAGTGAAGCGTAAGGCCTGAGAGTGAAGCCGCTAGAGCAGTCGTTATGAGGGTAAAGCAAAATCCAAGCCACCCAGGATTGGACCTGGTGGGCCTATTGGGGAAATGTTGCTAAAAGCAAAATCCCATAAAATCTCCCCACAAAAAAGCAGAAGAGAAAGAGAAGTTTTACTCATGTTGAAGATGAAATTAGTGATTTTCTAAAATCTTTATGCCAGATACCTGAAGTTATGCTAATCTCCTTGCAGGAAATGGAGTTCAGGATGTGGTTTTAAGAGAGGGCCAAAACTCTCATTGCCATTAAGTCAATTTTGACTCAAAACAACCCCAGAATGGGTCTGTTCCTGTGGATTTCTGAGACTGTAACTCTTTGCAGCGGGAAGAAAGCCTCGTCTTTCTCTCGTGGAGTCCAGCGGCTAATGACCTATATATAACTGCTTACAGTTTAGGATGCTGCACTACATGGAACCTACTCCATCAGCCCCCTGAGATAGGACAGGTGAGCACTAATGGATGCTGCTTGGCCACAGACTGAGGCCAAAGTAATCCCCTTATTCAAGGGTGGGGAATATCCGGGCTGCAGGCAATATAAAAACATCCCTGCCATCCAGTGATGCTGACTTACAGCGACCCTAGGACAGGGTAGGGTAGCTCCGTGAGTTTCCAGACTGTTACTCTTAACAGGAGTAGAAAACCTGGTCTTTCTCCCTCAGAGGCTGCTGGTATCGAACTACAGACCTCGTGAATCGCCGCCCAATGCATAACCACAACATCACTAGGATCCTGCAGACAATATGAGGCCTGCAACACCATCAATACCATTTAATATCACATGCCTCACCAAAGAGAGGCGAGCTCCAAATATCAATCACATTAGGAGTGAGTTAGTGAAATGTTTGACTAGTATGCAATAACCTGATAATGATGTTATAAATCTCTACATGGTCCTTAGCAGAAAAAAACAAACAAAAAAAAAACGTTCCCCACACCTGCACATGGTTAACTGTGTGACTACAGTCCCCGCAGTCCCTTGTATCCAGCGCCATCTTGTGGAATTTTAGTATGTGGAACTGAAATTCCCAGAATCCTTCAGGCTGTGGGAACCCTTAAATACCTGGATCCCAGTTGGACCAGGGAAACCATCTTTATTATTATTTTAACTATTTTATTTACATAAAACTCACATATTACACAATTCAATGGCTTAAACCTTAAAAGGAGTTGTGCAAATATCACCACAATCCATTTAGAACATGTTCTTCCTCCTGCTCATTGGTTCCCTAGCTCCCCGAACATCCTCTGCCACAACCCTAAGAAATTATAAGCCCAGCTACCATCTCTATAAATCTACCTATCCTGAATTTTCACATAAATAAAATCATATGAAAACAAAGCAACCAAAAAAAAATAGCAGAATAAAAGAGAAGAGTCTCAATTGAAAAGAAAGAAAACAATAAAAACTAGAAAAATATATAAAATGGGTCAAAGGGGAGGACAAATGATGCGGTGTTAGTTTTTTTTAGCATTTTATTAGGGGCTCATACAACTCTTATTACAATCCATACGGTGTTAATTTTTAATTTATCTGTATTAATCCACTTTCCAAAGCATTCTCTCTGATGGCAAGACTATTCACATCCCTGGTCAATAGGAAGAGGAAATTCTCAGCTGGTGTAATCCATTTGGGGACACTGAAAATGGATTTTGAGCTTTAATTGTCATCCGTAGCCTTCTGCAAACTGGGTGTTCAGTCTTTAAGCTCTAGTACCCCTTCTCTGGTCATGGATTTCATTATTTATAATCCTTGGATCAAAGTTTGTGTGCCAGGGAATCCAAGGGGGGATGATGCCTTCAGGACCAGTGGTGTGAGTGGTGATACTGGGAGGGTGGAGGGAGGGTGGGTTGGAAAGAGGGAACCCATTGCAAGGATCTACATGTGACCTCCTCCCTGGGGGACAGACAACAGAAAAGGGGATGAAGGGAAACGTCGGACAGGGCAAGATATGACAAAATAATAATTTATAAATTATCAAGGGCTCATGAGGGATGGGGGAGCGGGGAGGGAGGGGAAAAATGAGGGCCTGATGCCAAGGGCTTAAGTGGAAAGCAATTGTTTTGAGAATGATGAGGACAATGAATGTACAGATGTGCTTTATACAATTGATGTATGTATGGATTGTGATAAGAGTTGTATTAGCCCCTAATAAAATGATTAAAAAAAACTCAAAGCTTGTGTGCATTTTCCATGTGGGCTGAGCTGACCCCTCATTTAGATGGCTGCTAAACAAGGTTTTAATCCCCTTGTTAGGGGCTTTAATCCCCTTGTAAGACCCCAGATGCTATTCCTTCTGATAACCAGACACCACGGGACTTCTTCACCACACTTTGGGGAAGCCATCTTCTTGACCTCACTCGCCTTTCCTCCAGAGCCCCAAATGAAGTTCTCCATTGTTTCCTCTATGTCTGTCCAGAGTAATTTTTTTCTCTTGGTAAAAGATAAGAACCTAATCCTGGTAACATATATTGGTGAGCCAGCCAGGAGAAAGAGGAAACCAAAAACTAAACTCACTGCCATCAAGCTGATTCTGACTCATAGAAAGCCTGGAGGACAGAGCAGAATTGCCCCTGTGAATATCGAAGACTGACATTTTAAAGGCATAGAAAGCCCTGTCTTTTTCTGGCAGAGTGACTATTGGTTTCAAACTGCTGAATTTGTGGTTAGCAGCCCAACCCATAACCACTACATCTTCAAAGCTCCTAGAGGAAAAAGAAAACTGGGAAAGAATGTCCTTCTCCCTGAGGGACCTGGCCCAGTCGGGGAGACAATTCTGTTATCTCCTACCTTCAGTACATTTCTGACAGACCCCAGAGGTGAAAAAAAATCTTGGTTGGAATTTTTTTATGTCCATTGTTTTCTGTGGTACCTAATTATAAGGCTCCATAAGGTCTGGATCAGCCAGGCAGTCCTCTCCCATCTGGGTTGATGGAGAGGGAATTGGGAGGACTCAAGACTTTTTGGAACCTAATTAAAAGCTTCTATAAGGCCTGGATGGAGCTGAGGATTCTTCTTTCATGCTAATGTGGCAGGGGGAGAAATTAAAGAACTCAGTCTTCTAGAGCCTAGACTTGATCACCGGGCTTGTGCTCTAACTGCCTTTGGAATGAGCAACCCCTTCATAACCCTGACGGGTTGGCTCATGAGCAGCACCCATCCCCTAGAGACAAACCTCCAAGAGTCCAAGAAGGCCAGGAGGCTGATTTGCAAGCTCTGGTGCCAACCAATTTCATGTACTAGAAATTGAGAGATCAACACGGAGACACTGATGGGAGATAGGGGGCGTGAGACAAAGAACATGAGGGTAAGAGTGGCTTTATTAGGGCAGGGAAAGAGCTCCCAGGAGGGAAGGGAGAGCAGAGAAAGGGACAGGAGCATCTTGAGCTCCTGGGCAGTTCCGAGACCCAACAAGTTAGGTCAGGGAAATCGCAGCTTGTCGGTGAGGCGGTGGGAGATATATAGGACTCGAGCTAAGGAAGTATACGTTGACAGAAGGAAGGGAGAATTTTTTATTGCTTGCAGCTGCAGGGCCTTGAGTCAGGATGCTACCCGTGGGAAGTCATCTTGTTGTTTGCAAACCTGCTCTCTGGAGTGCTGGGGACCGGGCTATACTAACTGGCCTGGGAAGATAAATTGCTTCCTGGGGTGCTGAGGAAGGGACTACACAAACCCGGCCTGGAGAGATAAGCTCTTTGGGGTGCTGGAGCATGAGTTGCATAGTTTAATGGGTCATCTATCCTCCCAAGAGGCTGGGAACCAGGGCTTTGAGGTTTCAACTTCCTGAGGAGCCGGAGAGGAGGTGGGGGCTGCCCAGGGCCGGACACAGCGCAAATAGAAATGCTCATATTTCATGTTCTAGAAATTATTTTTGTATATGTGTGGCTGGTTTTCTTCCATCTCTTTCACAACACATGCTTAAAACCCAGATTTCTGTGTCCTTGAGTTTGTCCCGAGTTATTCTTGTCTTTCTTTTCTTTTGCTCTATATTGAGAAGTTATTGATCGTTGTAACAGGATATCACAGGAAAAATAGGCAGGCAGTGAGTGACCTTATTAACCACTGAAACTCAGTGTTTGAACTTTACCCAAAATCTCATCCACCAAAATGGTGCTGGCCTACATGAAAGCTGTATCCATTGTGGAGAGCTCTTCTAACCGTGAAAACATTCTATTCAAATTTTGTCTTTCTTACCCTCCATTCTTAAGCTTTTTGTGTGTGAATTTTTTTTAGTTCTTTTAAAGTGTGTACTATTGAAGAAAAAATGTTTTTAAATTTAAATTTGTATAAAAACCTTTTTAAGTCAAAATGTTTATGAAAGTTTAAATTTTACCTCTGGATGATATTTGTGATAGTTACACGATTTCATGTCAACTTGATATATAAGACTGAAGGGATGGAGTCTAGCTTGTCAATCAGGTCACAGCCTGGTAATCCCCCCCCTTGTGGGTGTGGCCTGCTCATGAGGATTCTGGGACTTCCTCTCTTCCTCCCTGGAGGCAGGGACACACACTCTCTCTGCTTCACATTCCTGTTGACAAGGCACGTGGAGGAATGCTGATGGCAGCCAGAGCGCTGGAGGTGTGTCTAATGTGATCTTCCTGCAGTCCTCATCATTGCATGTGCTGCGTGAGTCTGAAGAGTAATTCATGGGCTAATATCGGACTTATGGGCTAATATCGAAATTATGGACTTGATCTGGCCTGGGCTGGATATTTTATTGATGCACAATTTCTTCTTTATATAAAGTTCTCTCATATATATGAGTATCTTTGAATTTGTTTCTCTGGTCAACCTGGACTAACACAGTATTAATTAGATAAAATGCATGTTTACATTGTCTGGTTTTAGGAACTCATTTTTTATTTTATAATACGTGTATGCTTATGAATTAAATTATTTAATAATAAGGAGCTAATGACAAGATTCATTCTGACAGATATATAAGCCATCGGTATATAAATGGACGTTGACCTCCCATAGTAAGATCTAATCTGAGAACAATTGGTTTCTATAATGTGGCCCTGCTCCATACTTACCCTCCGAGATGATCACTGAAGATATGGGTACTATAGAAAACCACAGTGAGTAATCTTACGGTGCCCAGCTGTCACACCCAGGGTCCTAAAGGCTTGTCTTAAAAACAAGGGACCATCGAAAGAGAGTGTCAGCCAACCCACGTGAAAATGTGCTCCAGCTTGAGTGTACTTAAAGGATTTTTAATAATCCATGATAAGTGGAGAGGATTGTGATAGAACTCAAATTCTGAGCACTAAGTTTGGGGGAGGCTATGTCTACAGTAGCGGCCTAAAATCTTTTTCTTTTTTGTAAGTCTCCACATGAATTTAGAGTCATTAAATTGTCACCACTGACTGACAGAGTCTCCTTGCCTTCAGGCAGAGTGCATTCTTCCAGCAACCACAGGGAGGAACAGTACCTCTGATAAATCTCCCTAAAAAATTTGAGAAAGCAGGAAGGGGTGGTTTGTCTACAGCAGAACTTTGTTTTAAGTATGTCATCTTCAAAGATAAGGCATCTGGGTAGAGAAATGTATCTTTCTTTTCTCCCAGCTCATTTCAGCCTGTTAGAGAACAAAAATGTGGTCTGTCATTACCACAAAACTTACATCACAGACTTTTGGAAAAACACCAAATTGTTTGGTAATAGGTGTTGGTCTCAAATTCTTCTCAAGCAGACATAAACTTGATGAGGTGTTCGTTCGTTTGTCTCATTATAACTTTGAATGAACTTTCCCTTAAAACCAAATCAAACCCACTTCCTTTGAGTCAGTGCCGACTCATAGTGGCCCCATGGACAGGGACACTGGGTAGAACTGCCCTGTGAGTTTGCACGTGTGACTGTTTACGGGAGTAGAAAGCCCCATCTTCCCTGCAGAGCAGCTGGTGGTTGGGAACTAGAGACCTTGCAGATGGCAGTCCAGCGGCTCCTTAAACTTTTGCCACTTTTGACCCTTTTTCTCCTGAGAAATTTGCAACATGGGTAAGTGCTGCCAGAAACACCTGGAATTCATTTCACGTTGGATTTTGAATTAATTTTTGTTCGTTGCTTGTTCAGAAACTTTGCTGTTGCCAAATTCCTCTAGAATCCCACAGTGTGACCCCCACATGGGGTCTGGATCCACAGTTTAAGTAGCCACAACCTACGACAAGCCAGGGCCTGTAGTGTAATTATTTCAGGATTTTCTCCAACAGCAGACCCAATGGAGCCTGAGGAGGTCTGGATTCCAGAACCGAAGCTGGTAAAGATGCTCCTTTCATCTGGATCCCACACCTCTACACCCACATAGGAAGCCTATACCTGTGGACAACTTATAGCTTCTCTTAAAAAATAACAAACAATAGCCCCTTGTCAAGCCTCTTCACTTGGGATAGTGTGCTCCTTAAATGTAGAGCCAATTAGGAGAGATTTCCATTCATGTAGTCCGGATAGTACACTGCCCTATATGTGCCGGAAGTAGCCACAGAAATAGAGACCCTACCCTCAGAAAAAATACAGGTAATACATCTCTCAGGGGGTAATGAAATAGGGCAGGGGTCTGAATTTAGGGGAAGTGGATTATTTAATGTGGCTCTTCTAGCCCAAAGCTCTGTAACTCCCACCAAATGACCTTCTCCACCATGGGCCTGGGTGAGAAGGTAGGGGAAACAAGGATAGGAGTCACCTGTGAGTAATTGTTAGCTGGCTGCATTGTTTGTCATCCTGCTGAGGTTTAAAATGAGTGCCCTGGGAAGCAGGAGGGGGTAATCTCACTGCCCATGAGAGCCAGAAGTGAAGCACATCCTCTGGACGCCAAGAGCCCTGGCAGAGAACCTCCTGGATTCAGAAGAGGCTGTGACATCAAAGAAGCAGAAGCTGAACCAAGAGCGAGAGCCTGAGACTTGAGTGGTGGCTGTCACCGCCGACAGAGCACGTAAAGCTGAGTACTTTGGGGCAGGAAACTGGCTTGTGGAGTGAGGGGTGTTTTTATGAACTTAATTCAGGAGGGTAGATTTTCTGTGCATTTAATTCAGGTAGCTGGGTTTGCCGAGTTGTGGTTTACGGCAGAGCAGAATGCCCTTTGGGCATTTATTAGCAGCCCTACAGGGACCTTGTGACGTCCTGACTGAACACGTGCATTCCGAGCCTTTCTCATCTGCATGACCACCAAATAATGTCCTTAATAAACCCGACTTACAATGAGAGTTGATGGGAGTGGTGTGGCCATTGAAATGGTTATAGAATTGACAAGAAAAGTAGAGAACATTGTGGTAGACAACACAAGAACACAAATGATGGTTGCTTGATCAGGAGGCAAAAATAATTCCTTTCTGTAACTGTGAGAGGGACTACATCCCCCAGAATCCCTTGCATTTGACATCTTTTGGAAACAGTGCTTTAACTGAAATTCCCAGAATGCCCTGTGGGGACCCTTCAATACCCAGACCCACCTGTGTTCATGGAAGCCATCTTCCTGACCTCACTGGTTTTAAGGTCATGGCTTTTCTCTGAGGCCCATAGTAAAGTTTTGGTGTTGCCTCTATGCCTGACTTGAATAAATTTTTTTCTCCTGGTAAAAGATAAGATCATGATCCAGGTAATATTTTCCTTGATGATTACATTTCAAAAGATAAGTCTTTATGGAAATAACATTGATGTTCATACTTTTCAAAGACACAGAAAAAGAATTTACAATGTCAGATCATCTAAAATGAATTATGAAAGAACAGGAAAGGGAAAGACTATTCTTCCCTTATTTTCTAGAGAATGAAAGCCTCTAGTTCCCTCTGCCCCCTCCAAAAAAATCATTTTAGCACACCCCCACCCTACCAAATCATTTTATTAGGACATAATCCAGGCATCATACCATGCGATAGTTCAGTCATATCAAGTAGTGCTGTACAATCGCTACAGCATTTCATCCTTCTTGATATTGGCCCCCATTCTCCCCTGCCATAACCCCTAGGAGAAACCCTCCAGTTTTTAATGCGTATCTGCCCTTATGAGCTTCCCCACACCCCTGTCCCTTGTATAGTTATGAAACAGTAGTAAGTCTACAATTTTTTAATCATCTCCACGGCTGTTTCTGCCTTTTCTGGGCAAGTTGCTGTCCAGGCTAAAGTGAAAGTGCAGTGAAGTGAAATTATTTCATCTGGCTCCAGATGGCTGGGTAGGAGCATGCAAATAAAATGTAGAGGACTAACTAGGGGTTGGTCCATTTTGTCCTTCCACTACTTATAAAGCTATCCATTTCAGAAGCAGGAAAAGAGAATCCCAGTACAATCAAGACAGAAGAGTGGCCAGCAAGGGAGGTGTGAGGTCCCTGTATAAAGTGGCAGTGGCGGCAGAGACTGCAGAGACAGTGAGGTGAGCTACAGCATTCTTGGCTCACAGAATGAGGAAAACCGAGTGTCTCTGGGCCTTGGCTGCACTAACAGGGCTTTATAACACTTGCTTGAGTGGCAAAGAGACCAACGGACTACATGCTGAGGGGCTAAGGACCAGTGCACGGCTGAGAAGAGGAGCTGCTACTATTTTCTGATCCTGACTTGTAACCCATTAATGTCCCTAATAAAGAGCCAAGATAATAAGCATAGTCTGTGGGTCCTATGGAGCCATTTGCAGTGGATTAGTGAACCCAGCTGAGAAGCAGAGGTACCCATGAAAGGGACATTAGTGTCGAAGTAGACTTAAAAAAGGATGGAGGGTAAAGGAATGACGAATCTCTCCCTAATAGCAGTCATCTTTGGGCATATGTGGAGTTAGGCTCGCCTTTCCCCCTTGTGAATCTGGAGGAGGTCAGACAGGGTCTCCAAGTCATTTCTTCACAAAGCAATGGTCAAAATTATAAAATGAATTGAAAATGTTTTCATACAATATTTGCCTTGTTGATAACCTTACAATATCAATGTTATGTAATTCCTTTTTCATATATTATTCCATTTATATAAAATGTGTAGAAAAGGCAAATCCATACAGACAGAAAGTAATGATTCATCCATGACTTGGCCGAAGCACATACACATTTTAGAATATGTGTTGTTAGGTGGCTTTGGACAGGCTTCAACTCACGGTAACCCTGTAGACAACAAAACACAAGCCTGCCCAGTCCTGCTCCATCCTAAATAATTGATAGGTTGGAGCTCACTGGTGCAGCCACTGGGCCTATCTAGCTCTTCAAGGGTCCCCCCCTTTCCCTGCCCTTCTATTTCACCGAGCATGACGCTCTTCTCCAGGAACTGGTCTTTCCTGATAACATGTTCAAAGTACCTGAGTCCAATCCTCACCAGTCTTGCTTCTAACAAGCATTCTTTTCAGACTGATCTATATTTCTTTTCAGACTGATCTCTTTGTCTTCTAGCAGTCTCTCTCATTTTCCATATTCTTCTGCTAATTCAAACACATCCATTTTTCTTACATTTTTCTTATGCAGTGTCCAACTTTCACATGCATGTGAGGCAACTGAAAATACCATGGCTCAGGTCAGGCCCACTTTAATCTTGAAAGTGATATACTTGCTTTTGAACACATTCAAGAGGTCTTGTGCACCAGATTTACCCAATGCAATGAGCCATTTGGTCTCTTGTCTGCTGTTTCCATGAGCATTGGTTGTGGATCCAAGCAGGATGAAATACTTGACAACATCAATCTTCTTTCAGTTTATCATGTTTCTTCTTGGTTAACTTGTGAGGCTTTTTTTGGTTTTGGTTTTTTTATATTGAGTTGTAATCCATACTGAAGGGCGCAGTCTTTGATATCTCACTTTCAGCACACTAGGCGGCGTCATCTGCATATCTCAGGTAGGTTAAGGAGGAGCTGAGCTGTTTTACCCCCAAAGGGAAATGTGTTCATCAGTGACAGACTCTTCCTTCATAGAGGCTAGGTCCAGGTAAGGCAGTGCCTCTGAATTGTCATGCTTCTTTCCTGACGATTGAGCCGCGATTCCTCTGCTCACTGCATATTCGCTATCTTTCACATGCGCACTTTCCTCACAACTTCTGGCGCCACATTTTGACAGCCTGTAATCCTCTAGATGATCCCTGTCGACACGCTGATGTGTCCCCTGCACGGTGCTCACGGAGATGACACTTTCATCCATGGATGTGGGATTCTTTCAGAGGAAGCTGGAGATCGAAGGGGCACTTGTACACCTGGCACACATACATGGTGATTCCCTACCCCTGTGCTCTACAGCCTCCATCACCGATGTTACTTATTTTCTATTAGCAATTTGTGAAATTTTATTTTACCTGCAGGTGTTATGCCTTTCAAGGCTAATACTTTCAAATCATTACCTGTGTTACTGTGTATTTCATCTCAAAGTTTTATCCAGGTCAAGCAGAAAGAGTAGCTTAAGTCTAGAGCCAAATAATTCAAAATTTTATCTAAGAATCTTTCTAGCGAATCTAGAAATTAATATCTTGTCCTGAGTTTTAGTTAATCACATAATACATTTGCATGAGTTAGTTTTGAACAGTTTTACTGGCACTTCATCCACATGTCATACAATTCAATAATTCAGTCATATCAGGAAGAGTTGTACAATTATCACCACAACCAGTACTAGAACATTTGCTTCTTCTTTGTACTCATTGTTATTCTTGTAATTATTATTTTTTAATTGTGACAAGATACACAACAAAACATTCTCCAATTCAGCAACGTAACTCAGTGCCATTGATTATACTCTTCATATTGTGCAACCATTATTGATATCATTTTCCAAATTATTCTACCACCATTAACATCAACTCAGTGCCCCCGGAGCAACAATGCTTCCTCCTTCACCCATGGTAACCATTGGGAAACTTTAGTTTCTTTTTTTCGTGTTTTTTAAATATAGTATTCATATATCATATACTTCCATAATTAACTCGCTTTTCAAAAGAGTTGTATATACATTACCGCAATCAGTTCTAATGCTCCCTCCCACTACTGCTGTTCTTTCAGTTGTTCTATATTCCCAAATATTTCTGAAATATGAAATACAATAAAAAACAGGCCTTTCTAGTATCAGTCTTATTATGATTGAACTGTTCAGTGTTTAACACACATGGCTCTAACTTGAGAACAAATCTATTCCATGATGGACTTTTAAAATCAGCATAAATCAATGGTTATGGTAACTGTCAACTACCTTTTCATGATTTTATTTTGATCTGTATACATTGGCAGGAGACAACCTAACCACCTGGAATTAAGTAATTAAGTGACATTAATTAATCAAGTGACATTCAACCTGTCTTTTGTGATTAGCAATTGGTGCCCAGCTACCAACCAAAAATATTGGTGTTTCAAATTCACTCTGTTGGAGAAAACCTGGCAGTTTGGTCCTATAAAACTTATAGTCTAGAAAACCAAATGGGGTCACTATCATTAGACGTGGACTCACCTAACAGTATCTAAACACTAGATGTCTGTTTGTTTCTCTTTTTTTATATCATTCATCTATTTCTTTCTGTGTAGTCACAGTTCCAATACCTAATTGTTTCCTGTAATTTTAAACCAATAACGATATCTTGGCATTGTTATGTAGTAATAGCCCTGAAGGTGTGGTGGTTTTCATGCTGGCCACTAGCCTCAAGGTCAGCAGTTTGATCCCTCTAGTAAGTTCACTGAAGAAAGATGAGGTTTCATGCTCCTGTTAAAGAGTAAAACCGGGTGAAGGGAGACTCCAAATAGGGGTGAAGGGAGATGCTGGATAGGGCAAGATATGACAAAATAACAATTTATAAAGTATCAAGGGCTCATGAGGGAGAGGGGGAGCGGGGAGGGAGGGGGAAAAAAAGAGGACCTGATGCAAAGGGCTTAAGTGGAGAGCAAATGCTTTGAAAGTGATTAGGGCAAAGAATGTACAGATGAGCTTTATACAATTGATGTATGTACATGTGTGGATTGTGATAAGAGTTGTATGAGCCCCTAATAAAAGGTTTAAAAAAAAGAATGCAAGAGAAAAAAAATAACATGTACTTTGGGGAAAATAAACAAGGTACACACACACAGAGTAAAGTCCCTGAAACCCACAGGGGTAGTTCTACCTCTGTAGTAGGGGTTGCTCTGTGTCAAGAATACAATGCCAGGAAGTGTAGTTGTGTGTTTAATTTTGTTTTCCCAAACAAATACATGTACGAAGGAGGAGCCTTGGTGGTGCAGTGGTTCAGTGCCTGTCTGCAAACCGAAAGGTCAGTGGTTCAAACCCATCAGCTGCCCTGGTTCTGCTTCTATAGATATTTACTAGCTTGGAAATCCCGTGGAGTAGTTCTACTCTAATACAAAGGGTCATTAGGAGTTGAAGTCAACTTGATGGCAATGGGCTTGATTGGAGATTGGGTTGTCTTTATGAGCGTCTCCAACTGCTTTCTTGAATTCCTGTGCCCACAACATCAAACTGTTGTTACCAGAGACCAACCCCCCCCCCCCACCCACACACACTCATCTGAAATCCAGACTGTACTGGTTTGAGATTGAGTTGTCCTTGTAAATGCCTCCAAGGCTTTGTTGAATTTTTCACTATTCCAAATGGGATTAACCTCCTCTGCTCCCCTTCCTTCCCCGACACCCCCCCCACCCCCCGACTCCCCAGTCCGCCTGACATGGGTGGATTTCAACAGTCCCGACCTCCTGGATCGCGTGAGTGTGCTTGCCTCACGCGATCGGGTGGGGGATGCGTCCCCTCCACGCCCACTTGCAGTGTAGTCACAGCTTCGCCCCACTGGGCACACTTGGGTAGCGGCTGCTTCACTGGTGCTGCGTGGGAGGCAATGGCTACCCTGCCGTAAGCACCTCTTGGAGCTTGAGGCTCCGCGCTGCTGGTGGCCTTCTCCCAGATCCCAGGTCCTGGAGACTCCAGAAAGGACTGTGCAGCTCCACCCATCCCCAGCTGGGCCCTACAGCTCTTCAAGTAGTGCAGCCTGGCCACCTTAGCACAGGCCTTCGCAACCTTCCTCAGGCCGCCACCCTTTCCGACAGTTCCTCATGTGGTGGTGACTCGCTCCAACCATAACATTCTTTTCATTGCTACTTCATCACTGTCATTTTGCTACTGGTATGAATCAGGCGACCCCTGTGAAAGGGTCATTCCAACCCCAAAGGGGTCACTGGTGGAGTATGCGTGAGATCTCTATCTGAAGTGGTGGAACCCCAAACCAGAGGCACCAGAGGCTGAGGCAAGGAGATCATGAGGCAGATCAGAGGAGCAGCGTCAAGACTAGGGGATATAGAGCCAGTAGCCAAGGGACCAACTGGTTGAAAGGTTAAAGTCCAGCTAAGAACTTGACTGCTGGCTGAGGGGAGGTGCCAATGTGGGACAATAACTACATTCTTAATGTTTACTGATCCGGACTTGTGGCAACCTGTTAGCTTCCCTCATGAACTCCATAGCTGTGAGCGTCATTCATGCGTTCTGTGTGGCCATTCCAATGAATAATTGACCCGCAAAGAAACAGAGTGTCATGGGAGGAATGGTTATTAGCAGAACAGATAAAGAAGGATTTGGGGTAGGGGGGGTGGAGGAGGCAGCGTTGTTTATCTGAGCACTGTCTTACGGTAATCATCCTTGGGCTAGTGTGGAGGATGGATTTGCCATCTCCCTTCTCTAGCCAGAGGAGGTCGGATATGGCCCCAGGCCATTTTCACACAGTAACACTTATGTAAAAAAGGAATTTATAGCAAGAGAGCAAGCGGCACACGCAACCGCAGAGTGTCAAGCCCTGTCCGGCTCCAGTCCTTGGGCCAGATGCTAAGCCGGAGGCCCTCCCCGACTCACAGGTGGCAGCATCAACAAAGCAAAAGGACAAACCGGGAAGCGGGAAGCCCACAGGCCAATGGAGGCAGAGATAAATTAATCCAAGATTGCAGCCAACATGATAGCTCCCAGACACCATGGAGGGCAACCCACCCAAGACCCAAGAAGTCGGCTAGACCAGCAGGAAGAAGAAGGGGAGCTCTCCTTGGCATATGTTCATATAAAGTAGGCCCTACCCTCAAGGAGACGTCATCACGTTGTGACCTGAGTACGGGGTTGCAATCCACCCTAATCTTCCCACAACTGCTTGCTACATTATGCTAAGTCACATTATGCAGGAAGCCCTACTGCCAGTCTTCTGAGGATCCTGGCCGAGCCACATTGACACAAAACCTGATTGTCATAGAGTGCATAGGACAAAGTGGGGACACGTAGAGTAGAAAGCCAGAGAAATTGCCAAGGGCCAAATCACACAGAACTTTGAAGCCATGGCGAAGGTTTTGGATTGCACTAGAGACCACCAACAGATTTGAGGAAAATCCTTTCGTTGTAGTTACTATCTCTGCTTTGTGAGGTAACAGTGAAAATAAGAGGCAGCTAAGTGAGGAGGCTGCTCCTGTAACCAAGAGAGAGGTGACAGTGGTGCGGCAGGCTGAAAAGTGCTCCTGCCCTCCAAAGGTATCCACTAGGGCCTAGTACAAGACGTGGCAGATATTAAACTAAGGGCATTGAAATGAAGATCATCTGAAAGATTATCCAGGTAGATAATAACGTTAATCTTTTTTTAAAATCATTTTACTGGGGACTCACACAACTCTTATCACAGTCCATACATCCATCATGTCAAGCACATTTGTACATTTGTTGCCATCATCATTTTCAAAACATTTTCTTTCTACTTGAGCTCTTGGTATCAGCTTCTCATTTTTTCCCCTTCCCTCTCCCACCACCATGAACCCTTGATAATATATATATTTATTTTTTTTCATGTCTTACACTGACCCATGTATTCTTTCACCCACTTTTCTGTTGTCCATTCCCCTGGAAGAGGGTTATATGTAAATCATCATGATCGGTTTCCCCTTTCTCATCCCGCCTTCCCCTTCCCCTCCTGGCATGGCTACCTTAAAACTTGTCCTGAGGGGTTTATTTGCCCTGGATTCACTGTGTTTCCAGTTCTATCTGTAACCAGTGTACATGCCCTGTACATGCCCGCCAGATGTGTAAGGTAGAATTTGGGTCATGATAGTGGAGGTGAGGAAGCATTAAAGAACTAGAGGAAAGTTGTATGTTTCATCAGTGCTATACTGCACCCTGACCAGTCATCATCATTTTCAAAGCATTTTCTTTCTACTTGAGTCCTTGATATCAGCTCTTCATTTCCCCCCTTCCTCTACTCTCCCTCCCCCATGACCTTTGATAAGTTATAGAGTATTATTTTCATATCTTACATCATCCTCTGTCACCCTTTACCCACTTTTCTGTTATTTGTCCCTCTGGGAGGGGTTATATGTTGATCCTTATGAATGATTCCCTCGTTCTCCCCCCACCTTCCCCTCATCCTCCTGGTATCTCTATTCTCATTGTAGGTCATGAGGGGTTTATCTATCCTGGATTCTCTGTGTAGTGGGCTCTTATCTGTAGCAGTGTACATGCTCTGGTCTAGTCCAATTTGTAAGGTAGAATTGAGGTCCCAATAGTGAGGGGGAGGAAGCATTAAAGGACTAGAGGAAAGTTGTAGGTTTCATCAGTGCTATATTGCACCTTGATTGACTCCTCTCTTCCTTATGACCCTCTGTAAGGGGATGTCCAATTGTCTACAGAAGGGATTTGGGTCTCCCCTCCATGCCCGCCCCGCCTTTCACATTGGTATGATTTTGTTCTGGGTCTTAGATACCTGATACCTGATCCCATCAACACGTCATGATCACACAGGCTCTTGTGCCTCTTCCATGTAGACTTTGTTGCTTCTGAGCTAGATGGCCGCTTGTTTATCTTCAAGCCTTTAAGACCCCAAACACTATCTCTTTTGATTGCTGGGCACCATCAGTTTTCTTCACCACATTTGCTTATGCACCTATTTTGTCTTCAGTGATCTTGTTGGGAAAGTTAGCATCAAAGAATTCTGGATTATTAGAACAAAGTGTTCTTGTGTTGTGGGAGTACTTGAGGCAAGGCCCAATGTCCATCTGCTACCTTAATTCCTAACATATAGATATAAGTACATAGATCTATCTCCCCATTGTCACTATAAATATATTTACATACATACATTCCTGTATTTAGACCTCTATAAATGTCCTTTGCCTCCTAGTTGTTTCCTCTATTCCTTTAACTTTCCTCTTGTCCTACCTCCTTAGCAGGCAGTTAGTTTTTTTTCTTATTGTAAACTTTCAAAGTATTGTAGATTTTAGTAATAATGCCTTTGTCTGATGTGTCACTGCTAAAGATGTTTTCCCAGTCTGTGGGCTCTCTTATTACTCTCTTGGTGAATACTTTCACTTGTCAGTTTGTGATTCCTCTGTATTTGTATCCTTCCATATTTCTAATAGCCTATGTATTCCGTGCACCAAGGTTCTCAGGTTTGTCCAATTCCCTCATTAATGGCCCTAATAATTTGGGGTTTTACTTCAAGGTCTGTGATCTACCTTGAGTTTATTATTTTGCATGGGGTGAGGTATGGGTCTTGCTTCTTTTTCTGCAAGTAGGTATCCATTTTTTCCAGCACAAGAGGGCATCTTCTTCCCAGCTGATCTTTTTTGGGCCCTTATCAAAAATCAGTTGTCTATATGCTGGTGTTTTTATTTCCTGGGTTTTCAGCTATGTAGAGAGCTTTCATTGAAGGGCAGGGAAATTTTCAAGTTTGGAATCAAAGAGTAAATGGAATTCAGAATAAAGTGATTAAAAAAAGGGACAGTTCTGACATACCAGGATATTTAGTAAAACCAAGCAATTGGTTGAAATTTAGATAATAGTTACAGTATTGATGAGATTATATACTTTTCTTTTGTGTGTGTGGCTTTTGTTTGTTTGTATACTTTTCTAAAGTTGCTTTTTTTTATGTTTCAAAACAAAAAAAAACTAACTGCCAGCACGTTAATTTTCCCTTCACAATCGGATAAAAGGCCTCCCAGACTGTCCATCTTTCTGAGAGCAGATGGCTTCCTCTTTCTCCATCTGGTCAGCGGGTGGGCTTGAACACTCCATCTTTCAGTTAGAAGCCCAAGGTAGCCCACCAGTATTTATTAAATTATCATATTAAATTTAGATACATCTAACCCCAATCACGAGATTCCTTTTGGCACGACTGTATGGAAGACATTCACAATTTTAGAGTTTATCTTGAGTAAGCATCTCTTCTGAGAACTGTTTCGGACCTGGCTTTTCTGAGCAGAATGTGTTCCTCAGCAAGCAAGATCACACTGGTTTTTGAAATTATTTAGTCACCAATTTATTTTCAAGATTCAGAGTTATAGAAATGACAGGCTGCATTCTCATTATAGAAGTTAATTTTGATTCAAAAACACTTTTCGCCTCAGACTTGAGCGTAGCCGCCATGTCATGTTGGAAGTCCTGATTTGGGATTGTCTTACTGGGGTGGGAAAGAGTTCACAGAGGAGGCAAATTTTTGGAGGGATTGTAATGGGGACAGAGAATGGGCAGGCAGTAGGGGGTCTTAGGTGCTGGGAAGCTTCTATTTTAAGAAGGCTGAGTCTACAGCACTTCTTTGTTTGCTGCTGGCAATTAAAGAGTTAGCAAAGTCCGAGGAGTTAGGTCTCTGCATAGGAAGCGGTTTGTCCATTGATTCTCTTTTCGCTGACCTACAAGTCTTTGCTTGCCAGGCGCAAGTGCTCAACAATGAAGCTACGGAAGAATTACTCCCAGGGCACTGGGTGAAACCACGATTCCCAGCAGGCATTGCGCAGGATGGCCACTACGCAGGCGCAGAGCCCTCGGCCTCAACGCTCCCCATAGCCCCGACCCACTTCCGGCTGGAACCGCCTAACCGCTGGGGACGGTTTCCTCTTAAAAGAGAAACTGCGGCCGAGCGCACGAGGTGGGCCCCCTATTCTCCATTCACTCTGGGCCCGTGCACGAGGCCACCGAGGGCGCAGCCGCAGTCGGGATGAGGGCGGGGGAGGGGGGCGCACAGGTAAGAGTGGAGTGGGGGTGGCAGCGCCGCGGAGATTCCAGGCCACCTGAGAATTTGGCATGGCGTGGCCCTTTAGGAGCATTAAGCGGAGTGACCAGAGGTGGGCGGGGGTGTGGGGGGGGGTGGAGCTCTTCCCAGATCCCTACCTTCTCTACCCCATGTGGCCCAACTTTGGAAGCGTGCCTGTGCACCCCAGGACACGAATCCTCCCCCTGCCGCCCGTGGTTTACACAAACCAGCAAATGGATTCTCCCCAGAAGGAAGGTCTTGAGCTCCCCGCCACACACTCCCGCCCCCGTTAACCTGCACTCACCCACTGCCCTCAGTGAGAGACGCAAATCCCTCTCTCTCAGCTACTGTTTCTACAATTCAGGAGGCTCGGGCCTCAGGACTTTGTCGTAGCTTTGACTTTACCCTGCACCTTCCAGCCCACCACACCCCTTCCAAAGCACTGCACTTCCACAACTGCAGCTCCTGCTATTTAAACATTTTAGCCCTTTCCCATTTCCCCGGTTTGGAGACTGAGGCCTGCAGAGGCAGGGTGGAGCTTAGGTATCCGCTCCCTTCGGACCAGTTACCCCTATAGCTGTATTTTCCACCCTCCCTCTAGGCCGTGCAACATGGCTTCTTCTCCAGCGGACTTGTCCCGCAGACGGCGGGAGAAGCGGCGACAGCTGGATGCCCGCCGCAGCAAGTGTCGCATACGCCTGGGTGGCCACATGGAGCAGTGGTGCCTCCTGAAGGAGCGGTTGGGCTTCTCCTTGCACTCGCAGCTCGCCAAGTTCCTGCTGGACCGGTTAGGGGCTGGGGGAAGGACAAGGCCCCTTGGGCGGGCACCCAGGGCCAAGTTCTGTCCAGCTGCACCTCAGGACTGAAGATTTTTCCCTCCTGCAGGAGGGCCAGTGTGTTAAGGACTTCCCAGGTTCCTGGACAAGCCCCCTGTGGTCTATTTCCTGTGGTCTCCAGGAAATGGAGGCCCCCAGGGCTGACCCCTTACATGTGTGAGTGCCTGTGGTTGAGGGCGTTTGGCCAATTAGGCCCCCATCTGACCTGTCTCTTCTCCTGCTGGCAGGTACATTTCTTCAGGCTGCGTACTCTGTGCAGGTAGGCAAGGGCTGGCTGGGGGGTGGGGCAAGAAGGAAGAAAAGTAGTGTGTGGAGGTAGAGGCTGGTTAGAGCTTAGGAGCCTGTGAGGAAGAGAGGCAATGGAGAGTAGTGTGGCCCAGTTGCACCCCCCTCCCCCAGGTGGGTGGTTCTGGAAGTCCAAGATGAGCTAGGAGGGTGGGCAGGTACAGAGCCCAGGAGAAGATGGTGGGCTTCATGTGGCGAAAGGAGCAATATCTCAGGACCTTTGTGTCTTCTAGGTGATAAGGAATAATAAACTGGTGGAGGGGGGCGGGTGACTAGGGTGCTCAGGGAGCTAGAGGGACAAGAGGACTGGGTGGGAAGAGTGTCCCCAGTGAGTGTAGGGACTCCCCCAGCTGGGCCTGACTGCCTCCCCCATCCCTCCAGGCCCTGAGCCCTCTTCCCCCAAGGGCCTGCAGTACCTTGTGCTCCTGTGTCATGCTCACAGCCGAGAGTGCAGTCTGGTGCCTGGGCTGCGAGGGCCTGGAGGCCATGGTGGGGGACTCGTGTGGGAGTGCTCCGCAGGCCACACCTTCTCCTGGGACCCTTCTTTGGGCTCTGAACCTCCAAAGGCATCCAGTCCAGACCCTCCTCGGCGCTCTACCCTGAGAAGCTGGTGCTCAGAGGCCAGGAGTGAGCAAGATTTCCCATCTTCTGCAGCTACAGGTTGCTAAGACTTACCTTCCTTTTAAACATCTTTTACTTTGAATTAAAATTAGGTCAGGATTTAATTTAACAATTGTGCTGATAAGGAATAGATCCCCAAATATATAGTTAGGTATTAAAAAAAATCATACTCAGAATAGGATGCATGAAATGATACCATTTGTGGAAAATAAAAAGGTGAAAAGAATATGTATCTGTATGTACTTGTGAATAAATAAGATCACCCTCGAAGGACATTTAAGAAAGCAGGCTGCTGGTGGGGTGAACTCTATGGTTGGGGAACAGTGTTGGCAAAAAGAGCTATCAAAAAATGTGTGTGTGTGTGGCAGTGTATGCAGAACAAAACATGCACCCATTCAGTAATTTCTCCATGCTGTGATGTTTCTTACATTTTTCACATTGAATTATCATTCTTGCCCTTTCCAAATTATATCATCAGCATCAAATTAGACTCGCTGCCTTCTAAACTTCTTACTTAGATTTTATGCTACTGTTGCAGTTTGGTGTCATAGAGATCAGTTTTTAAAGAAGTGCCAAGAGAAAAGCAAGGTCACGTGTCAAGGTTTAAAGGTGATCTCAAGGCACTAATTCTCTTAGGGCAATAGAACTGGAAGGCTGTCCGGCTTCACTGGGCTGAGTAAGTGTGGGTTCCATAGGAAATTTTAATTTTGTTCTACATAGCCCCACTTTTGATTAGGAAACCTCTATTGAGTACTCGATCAAAACATATGGGCATGGTAGGCAGGCCCCAACCACATCTTCCAGATTCTTGGCACAGGACACAGTCGTTCCTGGACATGGTTAGGTTTGCAGTTCAGTTCATTCTCTGATTCATAGATCTAGAAAGGAGACTTCACCATGTACCTTTTAATACTTTCGTATTTTAGTTGGGTGAATAGATTATAAAATAAAATTCCCATTCCTCCTCAGGTAGTCTCTGCCCCTTCAAGACCTTTCTCCTTCTTAAGAGTCCCCCACTACTTAGAACTCTCTACCTGCCCTCGTTCCTTGAGCCTAGAAGTCCTTCACCTTTGACCCTGCCTATGCCAACAGGTTTGGAATCTGAGGATGGTGAGAGGACTCAGGAGGCCAGGTTTCCCAGGTGAGGTTTTAGAGGAGGGCAGGCTAGACCTGGGTGGACAAAGGAAGTGAGGGAGCAGGCCCTCAGCTTTGCCTCCTTGGCCTGCAGCGGGGTAGGACCACTACCAGAGACTTCCCTGCCCCCAGGAGAGGACGAGAGAGAGGAGGAGGACGACGATGAAGAGGAGATGCTCAGCGATGCCAGCCCATGGACTTACAGCTCCTCCCCAGATGAGCAAGTGGGGGCTGAGGAGGGATACTGAAGAGAACGGGAGGAGGGAGGCGGAAGCTGAGTGAAGAAGCCAGAGCTTTGCACACACGAGGGATGGGTAGCGTGAAGGGAGTTGGGAGGCAAAGTGGGCTTTGGGGGAAAACAAAAGACTGGAGGCTTTGACCTGCGAACTAGAATAGGGTAAAATCTAGGGGTTAAAGTTAAGTGTGGACATACAAGCTGGGGCTAGGAACCAGGTTGTTGTGAAGTAGAGATTTAGAGACCACCATTGAGGTGAGGTTGGGGCTGGTTTGAAGGTTTGGTTAAATAATGCCTTTCTCTTTGTTCTCCTTTTAGCAGTGAGCCTGATGTCCCCAGATCCCCTGGCCCACCTCCTGCCTCTCTCAAACACACCCTTAAAGAGGAGGAAGTGCCACCTACCCCTTCAGATCTCCCCACTGCTCCAGCTGCACCGTCTTCTTCAGTGTCCTCATTGGACTCTGGACTTCCGTTGACTGCAGGAATAAGGACCCAGACGGAGCTTAGTGGGACCCCTTCGCCAGTGCAGGAGACTGAGCCCCCAGCCAGGTAATGTTTTGACTAAGACAGGACCAGGGAGTCCTGAGACATGGGCCTTCTTCGAGCATTCTGTTCCCCTCTTTATTGCCCATAGCCCCAGGAGTCAGGCCAAATCGACACCAGCCCCAGCCTGGGATGATGACACTGCCCAGATTGGCCCCAAGAGAATCAGGTAGGACTGGAAAAGAGGAAATTCTGAAAAGAGGGACGAGGCAGAGGAGAGCAGATAAGACTTCCTATTCCTCCCTGTTTTCTTCCCGCAGGAAAGCTGCCAAAAAAGAGCTTCTGCCTTGTGACTTCCCTGGCTGTGGAAAGATCTTCTCTAATCGGCAGTATTTGAATGTGAGGGCCACAGGCTGGGTTGTGCGTGTCCACTGGGTGCGGGGGAGAGAAGATAGATGCTGAAAGAGAAACTCGGGAAGAGAAGTTGACTATCTAGAGGGAGTTAGAGCCAGAAAGAAAAGAGATGAGGTAGATCTCCAAAGCTTTTCTGAAGTTGATAATCAAGTGGTTATTTTAAACAAACTGATAGGTGTGTGAGGGAAGGGCGGTCACCCAGCTGCAATTGCACAGAGCCACTGCCCACTACTGCTTATGGCCTGTAATTTCAGAGACGTACATGCAGATCGGACAGTAGCCTGTAGCAAGCGCTTCTAGTCCACTAGGGATCACGAACCATGTAACATGCATCCCCTTGGAGTATCTACGCCACAGACTTTTCTTGGCTGTATTCTTTTTTTTTTTCATTCTTTTGTAAAAAAATCATTTTATTGGGGCTCCATACAACTCTTATCACAATCCATCCATCCATCGTATCAAGCACATTTGTATATTCGTTGCCATCATCATTCTCAAAACCTTTGCTTTCTACTTGAGCCCTTGGTATCAGCTCAATTGTCCCCTCCTTCCCCTCTCCCCCCTTCTTCATGAACCTTGATAATTTATAAATTGTTATTATTTTGTCATATCTCACACTGTCTGATATCACCCTTCATCCATTTTTCTAATCTTTTACAGAAGCAGGTCACCAGGCCTTTTTTCCAAGTTGGTACAGGGTGGGTTCAAACCACCAACCTTGAAGCTTAGTAGTTGAGCACAAAAAGAGCCCCGGTAGCACAGTGGTTATGCATAAGGCTGCAATCTGCATGGTCAGCAATTTGAAACCACCAGCCGCTCTGTCGTACTCCTGTAAATAGTTACCGTCTTGGAAACCACAAGGGGCAGTTCTACCTTGTTGCTATGAGTCGATATTGGGTCCATAGTAGAGAGAGAGAGAAAGAGAGGAGAGAGAGGAGAGGGGAGAGAGAGAGATTGAGCACAAAACCATTAGTGCCACCCAGGAACCTCCTTATGAGTAGGTACTGTTACTATTCCTACTTTCCAGGTGAGGAAACTAAGGCACATGACAAAGTAAAGCACATTGCCCTGGCTCCTCATCTAGTCTCTGGGAGTACAGGGATTCTGAGCTTGACAACCTGGCTCGAGAGTGTCACCTTCAGGCAGCTTTACCATGTTTGCCAAGTGGATGGTCATAGAATGGGAAGGACTGGGAGATGATATTGTTCAAAACTTCACTGCCTGAGAGGTATGAGGACCAAGCTCCATATCTGCCCAGAGCCCTTGATGGGGTAGTTCTGCGGTTAGCTGTTGGTGCCACCCCAGAAGTGGGAATGACAAGGTGTGTGTGGATGGGAGTGGGGAAATGCTTATAGGGAGATCTAGAGAGGGGGAACCATGAGAAAGGGGGAGGGAGGTGACCCTGTGGTTCCTGACTGTCAGTAAGCTGGGGCAGATCAAACATTTCCTGACCCTGCTAGGTGACAGAAGCAGACCCCATTGGCTTAATTGTGAAAAAAATGTATAATGGAGAAGAAAGCTTATGCTATTTAGTGAGCCAAGGTGTGAAAATAGATCAGTTAAAAATGTAAACACTTTTCTTATTGGGCAGTTATGGTTGAGGAACCATTAAAAGTGTACTTGGTTGAATGCATGTATATGTTTCTAAAGCAGACTTAGGGGGGAAATCCTTTAACAGTATGCTTGTCATGAGCTTGAAATGAGAACTAGGGTGTCTGGGAGATATTTTTGTTCCCTGGGACTGATACTGAAAACAATAATCCCGTGAACAATAATCTGCAGTGCTCTCCTTTGCCACCTTGGCAGGTAGCAAACACATGCCTCGGTAGGCCAGGAGCATCACTTGGAGAAGTGCACTGCACACTGTAAGATTAGGGTATAGTAGGGCAGGGAGATCATGGACGTTGAGAGCAGAGAAGGGCGAAAGGCCAGTGGGACTAGAGTGCTCATGGTAAAGATGAGGCCTGGGCCAGGAGGGCATGGACTGCCTGTGGCAGGGAGACCTGCGGGGGCACAGGTAGTACAGGATGGGAGCGGGCAGAGGAGCCAACCTGCTGGTAAGCTCTGGATTTCAGCCCTGGGGGAGGTAGCTTTCCTTCTCCATCTTCTCCCTCGGCACCTGCTTCCTTCTCCAGCACCACAAGAAGTACCAGCATATCCACCAGAAGTCCTTCTCCTGCCCAGAGCCAGCCTGCGGGAAGGCTTTCAACTTTAAGAAACATCTGAAGGAGCACGTGAAGTTGCACAGTGGTAAGCGGTAAAACTGCCACCCCTTCGGTATCCTCTGTGGGGTCCTAGACGTGTTCCCTTATTCAGCCTTCACTTGCCGCGCGGTGAGCACCTGCTTCAGACTGTCTAGGTGCTGGGACTGGGACCACAGCAATTAACAAACAGTCCTTCACCTTCCTGAGCTGTCCATCATGGTGGGCACGTGCCAGGGAGAAACTTAAACGCAGGGTAAGGCCGTTGAATGTGCTCACGTCGAAAGGGAAAGTTGAGCAAAGACCTAAGGTCTGCGGGAAGAGCTGGGGAAAGACCCCTCGGTGGGATCTGCGTGGTGTGTTTGGGAAGAAGGGAGGAGGCCGCTGGGGTTAGGATGGATGACTGAGGTCAGACGGGTCATGGGGGCCTCCGAGATCACTGTGGAGATGGCTTGGCTTCTCCTCTGAGTGAGGTGGGCACTATCGGCAGGGCTTCCGCAATAGAGGAAACTGACCGACTTTTTTTTAAAGATGTTTATTCATTAACTTTTCCTGTTTATTGTGAATTTGGACGAAGCTTTACCAAACAGATCCACCTTCTATTCAACAGTGCACACATGCTGTTTCAGCTCAGTAACTGCAATCCCACAAAGAGACATCCCTTATCCCACTTTCTTTTTATTTCCCTTCCTTCTTCTTTCCTAACCCTTCTGAACTCTGCCCTGGGGCGGATACTGCCGTTTTAAGTCTCCAGTGGTGGATTATTCTACCTCCTTAGTGTTATTATTCCTGTATAGACCTGTCATATGAGTGGTCATTTAGCCAGGTAAACGAGTACTTGCTGACCTGCAGGGTGATTAAGGGGCACGGTTTCAGTGGGTCCACCCATCTCTATGTGACCAGTAAGGTTCTGATGGACTTTGACAAGGGGCCCTATGAAATAAAAATTTTTTTAAAAGTGGTGGAGAAGGGGGGGAGGGGGTGTGTGTGACTGTGACAGCTGTGTGGAGACTAGACTGCAGGGTGGCCAAGGGCAGTCAAGGTAACGACAGAAATATCCCTGTGCAAGATGAGCTCAGACTCAGTAGCAGTCCCGCCGGTAAGAAATTGGAGGCTTACTGGCGTGTGAAGGTGTTGGCTGCTACCAGATTGGATGGATCGGCTATAGATATGAGGGGAAGGAGGACAAGGCTTGACTCAGAGGATTGCTGTCTGAGCTACTAGGCAGAAGATGATGACACTGACTAATAAAAGGAGAGAGAAATAGGCTTGGGGAGAAGGACCTTTGATTTGGGACATGCTAGTTAGATTTCCAAAGGTAGATACCCGGTGGGTAACTGAGTATGTGAATTGAGTTCTGAAGAGCTATCAGGCAAAACCAAACACAGACTATAAACGAGTGCCCTGCACATGTGATCAGTGAAGGTCTGGAACCCGTGTAGGGAATGAGCGCAACTAGAGAAGAGACATGAGTGCAGCCACCCATCAATAGTGGGTAGGAAGGGCAGCCACAGAGTGTGGTGACTAATACAACATTCACAGAAGGAGAGAGGTGTGAACTGTATCTGCGCTATTGGATTAAGATGAGACCAGTCCACCAGAGGGGGCAATGTCGAAGCCATCCTTTACTTCGACAAGATGAAAGCTGGGAGGGAACAGGTTCCAGCTGGGCTGGAAGTGAAGAAATAGAGACGGCAAGTATGGATACAATTTGGAGTTTTGTTAAGAAGATGAACAGAAATGGAGTCTCAGCTGGAGGACTGTGAGACCCGACCAGAGATGGGGATGGCCCTCTAGAGAGGAATAGCTTGCTGAAGGTACCATGTGGTCGGTTGTCTCCTTGAGTTGATGAAAAGGGCTGGCTTTCAGTAGAGGATGACCTCAGAAGAGTTGGGTGTTCATGTAGATGGATTTGATGACGGGAAGATATGGGTGTTCTTTCCTGGTGTTTTATTTTCTGGATCAAAAAAATAATAGATCAACTACGTGAAGATGGTGGCATGGGTGTATTGGAGACTTGTGGAGGGCGAGCATATAGATTCCGGAGTGTGGGGAAGTAAATTGACCGGGAATGTAGAGTCTTGTGGACTTGCATTTGTAAATGTAAGGGCGTTGGTGGCAGAGTTGTGGGATGTGCACCCACGCCCTTTACACACAAACAGGGCTGACCAAGGGTTGTGCTTATTCCGAGTTGGGTTTGACCAAGCAGATACAACCGAGGTCAGAGGAACTGTTGCACATGAAAGAACAGCCACAGAGACGGGCCCTGTAAATGGAACAGGATGAGAAGGGTTTGGGGGACAGGAAGATGTTGAAGGACAGTGGGGACATGTTGGGGCCCATGGACGAGCAGCCTAGCTATTACAAGATTATCATAGTTGGACAAAGTGGGAGGCCCTTGCTGGAACTGAAATGCCTCAAATTGCAGTGTCTAAGCTGGTGCGATGGTGCACTACACAATCCCTGTGACCGGGGAGCAGTGGCTGTTGCTGGGTAGGGTGTGGGTTCATTAGTGGTTAGGAAAGACAACACCCGGGAATTGGAGCGGAGGAGAGGACCTAAAGCCGGAGTTGTGTGGCATGATTAAGATGAAGGTGAAAGGCTGTGGCAGACTATGAGGCACCGTGTGGTCTGATGGCCCTCATCAGGGATGAGGATCTACAGGGAGGTCTAAGGGGCTGTGAGAAGCACGGTGTGACCTCTGCCACTTGCCCAGAGGTTTGTGGGGTTTAGGAGACACTTGAGAGCTGAAGCAGCCGTGACCTTGGTTAATGGGCAGGAGGTGTTTGAACCAGCAGAGAAGTGTACAGTCTTGGACAAGATAAGGGAGAGGGGATTTGGCTGATGACAGATGTGAGGCACTCTGGGGAGTGATGTGGGAAATAGGGAGACAAGAAATATGGAGGCCTGAATGGGAAGAAGATTCTAAGTGCCAGACAAGCCTTCAGGGCTTCGATTTCATCCTAATTCCCATCTCTGTCTTCAGGCTTCCTCTTGGCACCTTCTGCCCACCCAAGGATCCAGCTTATCTATCATTTGGTAAAGAGCTAGCTTAGGTGTGCAGATGAAAAGTAATGTACTTCGGATGAGAGTTCTGTGGTATGGGTGATGCTAAGGGTAATAATGGTAACCAAGTCAGTTAGACAGTGTCCTGCATTCGATTGTCATGACTGGTGAAGTAAAAGGAGGTTCAGGGAATTGCCGAAGGACAACACATAATTAGAACTCAGGCCTCCTGACCCCAACACTGTTGCTTCCTATGGGGACGGTGGGTGGGTGATCGTAGGAGGGGCTGCATCCTGGAGACAGATGCTGAGGGGAATCCCCGTGTGCCTGCAGACACCCGGGACTACATCTGTGAGTTCTGTGCTCGGTCGTTCCGCACCAGCAGCAACCTTGTCATCCACCGACGGATCCACACTGGGGAGAAACCCCTGCAGTGAGTGCTGGGCAGTGGGCCTGGGGGTGGCAGGGAGACAGGCAGGGCACCCGGGCCCTGGGGGAGCAGGAACCTTTGGGGAAGTCAAAGTGGGCTAAGGCCCCTTTCTTCCTTGTCTGCCCTTGGTTCCAGGTGTGAAATCTGTGGGTTCACCTGCCGCCAGAAGGCCTCCCTGAACTGGCATAGGCGCAAGCACGCAGAGACAGCGGCTGCCCTGCTCTTCCCCTGTGAGTTCTGTGGCAAACGTTTTGAAAAGGCAGACAGTGTTGCAGCCCACTGCAGCAAAAGCCACCCAGCCCCACTCCCGGGCCCACAGGAGTCACCCAGTCCTTTGGAGCCCTGTCCCAGTATCTGTGTCCCTGGGGCCCTGGGGTCCACTGAGGCACCAGGAGCCATGCCACTAGGGGCCAGATTTTCCCAGTCTCCTCAGGATCCATCTAACCGTGCAGCCTCAGGAATGAGCTCCTCCATGTAGCCTTTGGGAAGCCAGACCTCAGGCCGTAGAAAGGAGCACGGCGAGTGGTCCAGAAAAGCACTCATACCTGAGGCCCCAGGGACTAGGGCTAGCCCCGGGAGCACACCTGAGGAAGTAGGGGAGCTGGACTACTTAAAATCTCTACAGCACAGAATAAAGAGTATTTTCCGTGAGTGTGTGTGGACAGAGTAAATGTTTTGGCCCCTGACCCACAGGAATCCTACTTCCTCTGAAAGCGGGTTTGGTAGACTGCTGGATTGGCATGTAGGTGCGTGGCCCTGGTCCCCTCCCTGCAGGCCTCCTGCCACCACTCACTCTGAAGGCTTCAGCTTGCTTTAGGGACTGTTTGGCACTTTGTAGCCCTCTCCCCCCAAATGCCAACCTCACTCTTGCCATGGAAGTAGGGCAGACCGACAGTCTAGCGAATTGTCTTTCCAGGGTGGAACAGGAAGAGAGGTATGCCACTCTGGCTACATTAGTGGTCGCCACTGAGAACACTCACCTGTAAACCTTAAAGACGCTTATCTTCCAGTGTGGAAATTAAGGGTCTTGGTGTAAGGAGATCACTGAGCTATCCTGGGAAGGGAGGAGAGGCGTTGGGATTGCCAAATGAGCTAGCTTATAAACCACTGCACAATCTGCAAAGACCATCAGCCTCAGGTTTCACAAAGGAGGCTCTTGGCGCCAGGAACCCAAACAAATAATTCTTTATTTCACTAGCCAAAAAGTCACTAGCCACTTCAGGGGATTTTTGCATCCTGCCCTCCCACATTGTGTCCCCTGTATTACCGTGAACAGAAATCGTGGCTCAAAGCTTGGTGTGGAACTAATAATCGGATGCTGTACTTGGTAATGTCCAGCCGGTGGGCTTAATGGTTTGGGCCCAGTTTCCCAAACCTGGCTGGAGAACATTATCAGGAGAGAGCCATCTCTGTTTGGACACAATGAGGCCGGGCCCAGGGGAGGTGGGGAGCCATTGGGAAGGGCCCCTGCCCACATTTCCACTGGTAGGCCACCTCTGCCAGGCTGGGTACTTCTGGCTGGGATGACCCTCACTAAAGTGAGCATACCTCATCTTCAGATTCCCACCCTAACACCCCACCTGACTCAGAAACTGAGGGGGAAGCAGCAGCCATGTGGAACCAAGAGGCAAGATAAGCTCCGGGTAGTGGAATCTGATTCTGGAGCTACAATCGGTGCTCATTAGCCAGACAGTCGGCAGCCAAAGAACTCGGGGGAAAGAGCCATGAAGGCTGCAAAAAGGAGATGGGGCTAGGGAAAACGGGAAGGAAACACCAAAGCACACAGCAATGAATGACCTATCCTGGGCCCTCTCTCAGGAGGTTTTCCCTGATTTCCTGCACCTACACCCCAGAGGGAAAGAAGCCGGGCAAGGAAAAGTCAAAAAGGAAAAGAACCCCGAGAAAAGCCAGGTGAAACGCAACCAGAGAACGGAAGGAAGGGTAGCGAGCCCTGGTCAGCACGTGCCCAAACGTTGTAGGGGGTTGTCCAGCTCTCTCCAACCCTGGGCAGAAACCTCTGAGCTGGTTTCCCCTCACTGGGACCAAGGAAGCCTGCATTCTACTGTCCAACCTGCCCGGTGAGAACAAGGGGAGTATTGGTGGCGTTGAACTCCGTGGCCACCTTGGTGGCAGCAGCAGCTGCGCGGGCGCGGGTGTGGGCCCGCTGGTGCTGCGACAGTGAGCGGCTGTGGCTGAAGCACTTGCCGCACTCGGCGCACTGGGCAGGCCGTTCCCCCAGGTGTGTCTTGCGGTGCAGCGCCAGTTTGGAGCCAACGCTGAAGGCCTTGCCGCACTCGGGGCACTTGTGGGGCTTGTAGCCCGCATGGTTGCGCCGATGCACATTGAGGTTGGACACGCACGTGAAGCGCTTGCCACACTGCTCGCAGTGGTAGGGCTTCTCGCCCGTGTGCGTGCGCCGGTGCTTGGTGAGGTCGGAGCGGTCGCTGAAGCGACGGCCGCACTCGGGACACGGGAAAGGCCTCTCGCCCGTGTGGATGCGCTGATGGACGACCAGGTCGGAGCGCTGCCCGAAGCCCTTGCCACACGTGGCGCACGCGTGCGGCCGCTCTCCCTGGTGGCTGCGCCGGTGGCGGAGCAGCGTGGAACTCTCACTGAAGCGGCGGCCACAGTCGCCACAAGCATATGGCTTCTCGCCCGTGTGTGTCCGCTGATGGCGCACCAACGTGGCACTCTCCGAGAAACCCTTGCCACACTCCAGGCATTTGAAGGGCTTCTCCTCCGAGTGCGTTTGCAGGTGTCGAGTCAGCGTGGAGCTCTTGGCGAAGCTCTTGCCACACACGCGACAGCTCAGAGCGCGGGGCTGCGGGCTCCGGGGGTCACCGGGTGCGTGGACGCGCGCGTGGCTCCGCAGGCCCGCGCCGCTGCGGAAGGCTCGTGGGCACTGTGTGCAGGGCTGTGGCCGGCCTCGGGGCACCACAGGTGCCTCTAGTGAGTGCGCCCGTGCCTGGTGGAAGTGCAGGGCGCTTTGGCGAAAGGCGCGCGCGCACAGCGGGCACCTCCGCGGCTGCTCGGGCGGGTGCCGGCGACGCCGGTGCAACAGCAGCGCTAGCGGATGAGGGAAGAGGTGGCCGCAGGCCCGGCAGGGGCAGGCGCGCCTCCGCCGCCGGTGCGTGCCTTGGTGTAGATCAAGAAGGCCGCTATGGCGGAAGCTTTGGCCACACTCGCTGCAGATGTAAAGCGTCTCTCCAGCGTGAGCCCGCCTGTGTGCCCGGAGGTCCGCGGCCTGGGCACAAAGCTCCCCGCACTCCAGGCAACGGAAGCGACTGCTGCCTCCATGGGCACGCTCGTGCCGCCTGAGCACGCAGCTGTAGCGGAAACTCTTGTCACACTCGCTGCACGTGTATGGCCTCCCGGCCAGGAGTCCTGACGCGGCAAACATGGTGAGGACTTGATGCCCACGGGGTGCCGTCTAGGGGCCGGCCTGGCCGAGAAGCTTGCAGCTCAAGCTCCAAAGGTTGCCGCCTGCCTTTGCTGCTGGAAGTTGTCAGTCTTATAGCCCAGAAAGGGGGTGATCACAGAGGGATGAGGAGAGGTCTCAAAAGCTGCTCCTGGATTCCTGGGCTCCTTCGTCCATGGGCAGGCACTTTGGTGGTTTCAGCGGCAGGAAGCTGCCAGGTTCCCCCTGCCCTTGAGCCCTGCTGCGAGAAGATCACCATAGGCTCCAGCAACACACGGGGGAGGGGGACATTCTGCTAGTGCTAGTTCCGTTTCTTCCAGCTCCTATCTCCAAGGAGAGCCAAGAGAGGTTTCCGAAACCCCGGAGGAGGGTGGGAGTGTTCTTGCGTCGCCCTGAAGGGCAAAAGCAGTGGTCTAGGTTGTCCTAGAGAACGGTTTGAGTCCAGCCGCTGGAGCCATTGACACTGCTGGGGGAGGATTGCTCAGTCTGTTTTCTTTCCTTAGGCCCGAGATCCTGGCCTGGGGTACATTACCTGGGGTACATTAGGAAACGAGCAAGCAGAAATGGTGTTACAGGAAAGCCCCTCTGTTGGGACCACGCCTACACCCTCCAACAAGACCCAGTTATTCTGAGTTACTTTCAGGCCCTGGCTGAAGGGCAAGGAGGGCAGTGAGATGAAGTATGCACAGGCTAGGCAGCCAGACCCTGACGTTACTGGAAGGGGTATTGGAAGGGGTTGGAGGCTGGCAAGGGAGAATAAGATGAACCCCCCAAACATTGCTCCTTGGCTTTAGATAGTAACCCGTAATTACCCCTACACCGATACCTCACCTCAGAGTTCCTTAGTTCAGTGCTGAGAAAGCAACTCAGGAGAAGGGGAACAGGGTGAAAAGAGAACATGGATAATTCACAAAGAATACTATCAAAAGGTGATTTTAAGAAAAACGTTTCAATTTATAGGAAAAGGAGCATTCACTAGGAATTCTCAAGGTATCCAGGTTGTTTGCTGAACATAATTCACTTTCTGTTGTCCCAGCTCCAAGGATCTGGGAACTGGGCTAGGAGAAAAGCTCCTTTATGGGACCAACTGTGTTCTAGCCTGTTGATTCCTGTATTTACACAATCTCTTTGGCAAGTTGTCCCAGGCAGCTGTCTGGAAGCAGGGTCAGCCTATAGCCTACTGGACAGAACTGCTCATGCACTCAAATAAGAGCACACATATGGCCCTTCTTGCCCTGGTGGTTTCCCTCCAGGCACCACAAGTACAATCTGTCCCAGTACAATCAACGGGGTAATAAAGACTAGGTCACCCGACATCAGGGAGAAGAAACATAACAAAAAATGGCCAGCAGTCGGTTTTTTTCTCATTAGCAGATGGAAATCCATTATAAATACTTAGAGCTTTAGTTAAAACACCCCACAGATCGGGTCTTCATCTTTTGGATGCAGTCGGGTCAGCTGAAAAACATCCTTGGGAACCACAAACCTGCAGGGATGAGGGCTGGGGCTTCTGCTCCCCTCCACCCTGGGCAGGAGCGGCCACCACACCACGGTTTTCTTCTCAAACCTCAGAAGTGTGATTTGCTGTGCCCTGAGGGGTGAAGTAAGAAGGAAAATATGCATTCACACTGAGCAAAGAACACAGGCAGGGGCAGATCAATGAAGGAAAGCATTATAGAAAGAATGATTTTGTTTTTAATGGGCAGTTTTGATTAAGCAAAAACAAAAAAACTAGCAATGACTGTCATGAATTAATCATTTACCTTCATCTATCTACCATTGTGCTCATTCTTGTTTCATCTAAGAAGCCACCCGCCTCCTGCCCCATTCTCTTTGTCCGGAGTGCTTTCCGTCCTAGACACCTTGTTCAAGGAGCCCGCTGTTTAAGCAGCACTGGGTAGCAGAGCCGAATCCCTTCTGCAGACCTGTTAAGTCCCTAGTTCCTCCGGAGAGCCTGGCCAGCAGGACACTCGCACTGCCGGTCCTAGTGGAACGTGGGAGCACTGGACTGTGGCACCAAATGGCTATACAAAATCCCCGGAGAGTCAGAGGTTTTTGCTGGAGAGCAATGCTCACAGCTCCACTGAGTACTTCACCTGGGGGTGGGGGTGGGGGCCCGAAAACATGGCACCTCTCAGACAATATTTCTTAGTGTGCCCATCTCCCAGCCTATTGCTGGAAAGTACAACACACACATACGAATAGCCATACATAAATGGTATATAAATAATGATACCATTTCTTCCTGTTATGGATGTGGAATAATAAAGCCTGATCTAGGGTACAGGTCCTTGAATGCCAGGGTACACCCTTCAAGTCTCTTCTGTACCTCACCCCATGTTGGAGCTTGTGCCAGGAGAAAGGTCTGTGCCCAGGGAGGGGACCTGAAAAACATAATGGTAATATTTTGTTATAAAATATTTTATTACTCTGCTTAAGAACAATTCCTAATGACCATCTAACTGTCTAAGACATTTGAAGTTGTTACATTCTCAATTTTGGAAAATAAAGATAAGGAAGGAAGGCTGAAATGAAGTGTGAATTAGTGAAAAATCCTAATAAAGTATCTTAGTATCATTCCATAATTTAATATTTATAAATCATGTGGGGTTTTCAAAAATGTCATGGAAAATTCATTTTTTAATGTGTTAAAAATGTATTAAATACTTTTATTGGGGCTCTTACAACTCTCATCTCAATCCATACATTCATTTATCCATTGTGTCAAGCACATTTGTACATATGTTCCCATCATCATTTTCAAAGCATTTTCTTTCTACTTGAGCCCTTGCTATCAGCTCATTTTCCTCCCGCCCCCCTTCCTTCCTTCATGCACCCTTGATAAATTATAAATTATTTTCATATCTTACATTGTTCGCTCTTTCCCTTCACCCACTTTTCTATTGTTCATCCCTCTGGGAGGGGGTTAAATGTTGATCCTTGTGATCAATTCCCCCTTTCTCCACCCACCTTCTCCTTAGCCTCCTGGTATCTCCATTCTCATTATTGGTCCAGAGGGGTTTATCTATCCTGGATTCCCTTTGTTGGGGCTCTTATCTGTAGCAGTGTAGTACATGTTCTGGTCTATTCAGCTTTGTAAGATGGAACTGAGGTCATGATAGTGGCGGGGAGGAACCATTAAAGAACTAGCGGAAAGTTGCGTGTGTCATCGGTGCTATACTGTACCCTGACTGGTTCGTCTCTTCCTCGTAACTCTTCTGTAAAGGGGATGTCCAATTGTCTACAGATGGGCTTTGAGTCTCTACTCTGTGTGCCGGTCCCCATTTACATTGGTATAATTTTGTTCTGGGTCTTAGATACCTGATCCCATTGACACCCCATGATCGCACAGGCTTGTGTACTTCTACCATGTGGGTTTGGTTCCTTCTCAGCTTGTTTATCTTCAAGCCTTTAAGATCCCAGATGCTATCTCTTTTGATAGCCAGGCACCATCAGCTTTCTTCACATTTGCTTATGCACCCATTTTGTCTTCAGTGATTGTGTCAGGAAGGTGAGCATCACAGAATGCTGGATTATTAAAACAAAATGTTCTTGCATTGGGGGAGTACTTGAGTCAAGGCTCAATGTTCATCTGCTACCTTAATACCTATGTACATATAATTACTAGTACATAGATCTATTTCTCTATCGTTATATAAAAATATATTTACATATGTGCATGCCTGTATTTAGACCTCCATTATCTTTTCATTCAATTTTTCTAAAAAAATTTTAAAAACTATTTTAGGGGCTTAAGTGGAGAGCAAATGTTTTGAGAATGATGAGGGCAATGAATGTACAAATGTGCTTTACACAATTGATGTACGTATGGATTGTGATAAGAGTTGTATGAGCCCCTAATAAAACAATAAAAGAATAAAAGTGACAAAAAGCTGGAAAAAAAAGTTATCTACAAAATAGAAAGAAGATTCCGTTTGTGCCAGTATAGTGCATGTATAGTTCCAATTCCTAAAATGATCTAATAAAGACTACCTCACCTTTTTATTGAAGATTTAAAAAATTATAAATTAGACGTAAGTTTACATTTCAGATCATTGTATTTAAATAGTTTAAGTTACTTATCAATATCTACCCCCTCTACACAATAGTTTACCCTCCTCCCCAGTCTTGATTTATTTTCCCCCTCATATAATTTCCCCTCCCTTGGAAATCTCCAGAGTCCCTTTGGTTCTAGGAAGAACCTTGTTATTTAGCTAATAAGATAAGGGAAAATATTTAACATTCACAATAGATTTAAAGTTCTAAGTAAGCTTATTTTATTATTCATTAGACACCACAGGTATTTCATACCATAACTAGTTGATCACAAGTTACAGATGAGCAGTGTTAGTAGAAAGATTTGTCTGAACACCTCCCATGAGGGTCACCTAAATAAAGGCCTTGGGTCCCAAACAGCCTCTGATTAAGAGATTAGGCATTGCTTAGCCTCCTCACTCCCAGTGCCTTTTCCCTAACAGTTAAGCCTTCTCTCTGTTATGGGCAGAGAGTAACCTTTAGTAACCTTGTGCTTATGTATTCCATCATACGGCATCTGCCCAACCCCGCCAACCCAATTTTATGTTTCTGTTGGGGAGAGAATGAAATCTGTCTAGTCTACGGCATGAGAGTGGTCTGTGTAGGGCATTTGCCTTGTACTAGCTGTATGGCAGGAGGCGGCTGGCGGGGAACATCCTGCTGACTGTGGAAGTCAGTGCACACTAGTAAAGCTAGTAGTACCCCAAATGTTCAGCTTCCTCTTTGGGGCAGAAGGAAAAGCCCTAGGGTAGCTTTCCACCCTTCCCAGAGTCCCAGCCAGTCTGGCAGCAGTATGAAGTGTAGCGAGCCTGGTATGGCTCCCTGGAAAATCCTAAGGAGGCAGAGGGATCAAAGCTTGGGGTCTGGGGTTGTGTTACTCCTTTGGATCATGGCCTGGGAAACTCCCAGTCTTAGGAGGAAGAGTAGCTAGAAGTAGAAGAGGTGATTCTTCTGTGAATCTGAAGGTCTTTCCTAATATCTTCAATCCATATCCCCACCTCAAATAGGATGGAGAATCACTATTTTCTCTTGGACTCTGACAATCCTATTTGGCTAAAATGGAGACCTGGATAGAAGCAAATTATCCACTCCCCACACTGATGGGTGGTTGGGGAGAAGTGGAAAGGTTCACTTGACTTCTGAAGCCTGCTTTGGGATCTCTTCAGCAACAGTTCCTTCCATCCAGAAAGCCCTATCCCCTCTTCATTCAGGGCTCTGCTCAAATGTCCCCTTCTCAGGAAGGCTCACCCTGAACATATCTAACTTTAACCTGAATTAACCAGCAAAAGTCACAGGAAATAGGTGCCCGCTCCTTTTAGAATGACTTCAGCTCCTTTTCTAGGTCAGTGAAACCCAGAACACAGAGTGGCTACTTTGTGCTCCCTTTCCCTCCACAACAGGCCAGGTCCAGTACTTCAGATTCAGGCTGACTTGTTTGAGGAGCTGGAGGAAATAGGAATGATAGCTCCCTCCCGTCCCAAGTCTGATCAGGTTCCAAGGACATTCTTTTCTGAGTTTTGACTTCACAAGGACTTTCCTATGGGATCTGGGAAGTGTGTAAGTGTGTACGTAGGTCTCGCGAGAACATACCTCGAGTCATCTATCCCCTCTGTCCCTTGCATCAAGGGCAAAACTGAAGCTCAAAGGGGCCAGGAGCATACCAGAACTCCGATGGCAGGAGTTGGTTAGGTTTCTGTAGGAGCAGTCAACTTATGCTTCATATCCTGAGCCACTGTATATAGCACTGAACATGCATTGGTTTACCCAACCAGGATGGCAGCCTGTGTAGGGGAACCAGAGATCTTGCTCTGCCAATACTACCTGTGTGCGGTTGGACAGGAAACTTGTGGATGTCTGATCCTCTGCCTGGGAAAATTCAGAAAAGGAAAACTTTAATAATGACTTCTATGATCAAGGAGGAAGGTCAGAATATTTGTAAGTCTGAGAACTGTTGCTGAATGTTTAAGATTTACTCCCCCCAGGGCAGCTCTTAGAGAAAATCCTGAATAAGGGGCAGAGCTCCTACCCAAAGACATTCACTAAGCCCTTTTCCGAATTCCCCAGAGCCAGCAAGAATCATTCTTTGCATGGCTAGAGCAGTGTTGGCCTTCTTCCAATATTCCACTGCTGTAACACTGTGACTACCTAGACTCTAGGTCCTACAGTAAGCAGGGGGCATTGGTTCCTCGTTTTATAATTGGGAGCTCCCAATCTCTGCAGCGCAGCCAATCCCAGTGCACTGCATCAGGAGTTGTTAGGCCGACTTTCGGGGGGAACCACTTTCCATCTTGGACCACTTCAGCCTTGGTCCAGGGCACCAGGGCATGCAGAGGGCAAGCGTGGGGGGGGGGAACGACAATAAGGTGGGGAGTGGGGATCGCGGAGCATCTAGAGAGGAGCCTGGTGCCATGGCCAAACTGCCCGGTGCCCTTTAATTCCGTCTAGCCTCTCGGGGCACCAGAGTTCCGGACGTCAGTGTCTTGGGGTTGCTGGGTAGCCTGGAAGGTCACCAGGGGGAGGGGAGGAAGAGGAGGCCTGCAAGCATGGAGGACTGGGGAGGACAAGCAGAGGGCAAGTCCTGGGAGGAGGAGGCCGCAGCTAGCCCAGCGGGGCGTGCTTCGTCCAATAGCTCGCCGTGCCGTGCCTTCGCGTCACCGGTTGCTGGGGCAGCGCTCCCGACCGAGGCAGACGCGAGCCTGGCGGGGGCGGAGGGAAGACCAGCGACGGTGGAGAATCGCTGCCCTGCGCGCCCCCAGCCCTCCCGTCCCCGTCCCTCGCGTCGCCGGCGGCTGGCCGAGCTCGGCCCCTCACCGGTTGCCGGCTGACTCCTCAGACACCGCGCGGCTCCCACTCGGCAGACTCGCCGACCCCCCAGGGCACCGGGAGCGGGAGCAGGCGGCCGCAGAGCGGGGAGAGCCAGGGAGGAGGAGGCACCCAGCGCCCGGAGTCTCGGGACAGAGGGTCACGCTCCAGGTCTCCTCCTCTACGCCGTTGGCCAGTGGCGGGTCTCGCGCGGCGGCGCGTCACTCACTGATTGCCAGGAGGACCGAGAGTCCATGCAAGGATCTACTCACTGCTCGGTCCAGCCAGCCAGGGCCAGAGTCCTCGGAGGAGGGGCGGGGCTGGCGGGAGGAGCCAGGGAAACTCGGGTCCCGCCTCTGTCCCACCTGAAGCCCGCCCCCTTACCAGGATCAACCAATCCATACCGCTCCCTTTGTCCTCCTTCCCGCCCCAGTCTGGTCTCGTCCAATCAGAGGAGAAGGCGCCTGGCAGTTGGCGTCTTAAAACCTAGACTTGTCTTCTAACTGCACCCTCCAGGATGAGGAGCCTTTCTTGGAAGCTGCTGGAGTATGCGCTCCCTGGCAGGACCAATCCGCTGGCACCGCAGGCCCTAGCAGCCCATCCATACTTACTGAATATTTAATACAACTTAGTGTGTACTATTTTATGACTCGGAATTGACTTGATGGCAATTTGATTCTTTAGTGTGTACTATTTTGTTTCATGAGCCGGAATCAATTTGATGGCAGTGAATTTGATATTTGAATCCTAGTGCAGCTTTGCCAACGGGCATTTTCTGAAACTGAAGCCTTGCACAAGCTGCTGGACAGTGCTGTTTGCCTCTTCAAGACGTGGTGATTGATCTCCTTGTCCAAATGTTGAACCTCCAGTGCTGCTTGAGTTCTTTTCCAGAAATGCCGTTTGGAATCTTAGGTAGGCCACCCATTACCACAATAAACTCTTTACTTAAAAAAAAGTTGAATTGGTATATAGTGCACATATCATATAATTTAATCGTTCAATCATATTAAGATTTGTGCAATTATCACTACAATCAACTTCAGAACATTTTCTTCTGTACTCTTTATGGCTGGCTCCCCATTTCTCCCCTAGGCAAGTATCAATCTAGTTACAGTCCCTACAGATCTACCTATTCTGAATTTCATAGAAATCATACAAAACACAAACAGGAAGCAAGCAAGCAAACAAAAACTATGACAAAACAAAAACCTGAATCTGAAGCAAAGCAAAAAATAAAAAGTTTTAAAAGGGAGATCACATAAAGTGTTACATTTTAACCTATTGTCGGCCATAACTGACTTTACAATACGCTCTGCCTTATAGCATGGCTATTCACATGCCTAGACTATGTTCACAGAGGCTTCACTGGAAGCTTAATCCGGCCAGGGACCCTGCAAATGGATTTGGGGCTTCTACTGTCATCCAAAGCCTTAAACTATGAGACCATTCCCTCCTTCGGATTTGGATATCATTATTTACAGTCCTTGGATCACACAGGCTGATGTGCTTCTTCCATGTGGACTTAGTTGATGGTTCACTTAGATGGCTGCTTGTTTGAAGACAAGCCGTTAAGACCACACACACTATTCTTTGTGGCCAGGCACCATCTGCTTCCTTCCCCACACTTTGCTGTCGCACCCATATCTTTAAAGATCTCTTCCTGAGGGAGAGCATCAAGCAGGGCTAGGTCAAAAGAAGTAATTGTGCTTAGAGTGGGGCTAGAGTTAAGTGTGAGCCTCAAATCCATCCATATATGTATGGTTTATATATGTATCTGGTTCATGTTTGAGATAGCATTAGCATTTTATGTTAGAGAACATTATAAATTATCCCCATAAAGCATAAGATAATTCTATTGATGGTGTTGTTTATTTAGCCAGTGGTATAGAATTTAAGACACTGCTAAGAAAGGAAATTATAAAATTAGAGGTCAACTTCAGATCAAAATGCATGAATTTCTAACTCATGCATACTAAACTTTTTTTAAAACAAACACATTTTATTTGGACACATTCCAAATATCATATAATTCACACATTAAATAGTGACTGGACACTATTTCCACAAACAATGAGGGTTGGTGATAGGGCAAAACTTTCAATAGCACTCATTCACAAAGGCAGAATCATCCATGCCTACCAGATTAATACAGCCTTGACCCAGGAGAGGATGAAGATGAGAAATGGGAAAGAGGAAACAGTCCTTAAGTATTGTAAACACAATACGAGAGACACAATGCAGTATCTTTTTGTAAAGTAGGTATGCACAGATAAGGTTGTACTTTGTAGGAGGTGCTGACGATAATTCCAAAGTCCTCCAATTCAGAGAAATGGCTCTAGTTAGGACTTTGTGCAGATCTCATTTTGAAAGAACACTAACACACTTGGGCATTTCTATCGGAGTGACTATTGCTGTTGCTAGGTATCATTTATTTGCACTCATTGTGACCCCATGTGGCAGAATAGAACTGCCACAAAAGTTTTTTTAGGCTGTCCTCTTCAAGGAGGGCAAACTTGGATTTTTCCCTAAGCAGTCAGTGGGTGAGCCTGAACCACCAGCCTTTTTGTTAGCAGCTGAGCACTTTATTGTGCCAGCAGGGTTCCTTGTGAAGTAAAAAAACAAACAAACCAAACTCATTATGTTTGATTTGATCCCATAGGAAATCGTAGGAGCATCGCATGAGGTTCTAAGGCTGTAACCTTTACAAAAACAGACCGCCATGTCTTTATGCCATGAGCAGCTGCTGGTAGGCTTGAACTGCTGACCTTCTGATTAGCCATCAATACTTAACCACTGCACCACTAGGCCTCCTTGGAGGAGTAACTTGGATGGTGATAAATATGTCACATAATTGAAGGGACAAGAAGACTTCAATTGTCGGTCGTTTGCGGAGGCCGGGCGAGCAGCTGTGCGGCTAGCTCTAGCTCCCCGCCCCCCTCCCCTCTAAGGATGGCCCAGAAGGAGAACGCCTACCCCTGGCCCTACGCCGCCGGCAGACGGCTCAATCTGGCCTGAGCACCCTGCCCCAGAGAGTCTTTCAGAAGGATCCTGCTACCTCATCTGGGCTTGTCCTCATGAGCCGCTCCAATGTCCTGCCCACAGCTGCCCCTGGTCAGAAGAAGACGGCGGAGAATAGCAATGGGACGCCCAGTCTCTTAATGCGGTCCTTCACCATTGACAACTTTGAGATCGGCCGGCCGCTGGGCAAGGGCAAGTTTGGAAACGTGTACTTGGCCCTGGAGAAGAAAAGCCAGTTCATCGTGGCGCTCAAGGTGCTCTTCAAGTCGCAGATAGAGAAAGAGGGCGTGGAGCACCAGCTGCGCAGGGAGATTGAAATCCAGGCCCATCTGCAGCACCCCAACATCCTGCGTCTCTACAACTATTTCTATGACCGGGGGAGGGTCTACTTGATTCTGGAGTACACCCCGCGCGCGTGGGGAGCTCTACAAGGAACTGCAGAAGAGCCGCACTTTTGACGAGCAGTGAACAGCCATGATCATGGAGGAGCTGGCAGATGCCTTGTTATACTGCCAAGGGAAGAAGGTGATCCACAGGGACATCAAGCCCGAGAATCTGCTCTTGGGGCTCCGGGGAGAGCTCAAGATTGCTGACTTCGGCTGGTCGGTGCACGCCCCCTCCTTGAGGAGGAAGAGGATGTGTGGCACCCTGGACTACCTTCCCCCCGAAATGATAGAAGGGCGCACGCACAATGAGAAGGTGGACCTTTGGTGCATCGGCATCCTTTGCTACGAGCTGCTCGTGGGAAATCCGCCCTTTGAGAGCGCTTCCCACAATGAGACTTACCGTCTGATCATCAAGGTGGACCTGAAGTTCCCTCCCTCTGTGCCCACCGGAGCCCAAGACCTCATCTCCAAGCTGCTCAAACATAATCCTTCAGAAAGGCTGCCCTTGGTCCAGGTCTCAGCCCACCCTTGGGTGCGAGCCAACTCTCGGAGGGTGCTGCCTCCCGTCTGCTCGTCAGTCGGCCTCCTGAGTTGTCGGTCTTTTACTCAGTGTCTTTGTGTGTCCGTTTGTATGTGTGGATGTGGGTCTGGGTGGGGCCCGGGGCGGGGAGGGACTGTCCTTGGCCTGTTCCTTTTTGTTTATTTAATAAAGTCAATCCCTTTTTTACACTGGTGTATGCAGATGTCCATAGGTACAGGAAGCTGTCCCCTCTGGGAGAGAGGTGGGGTGCCCACCTAGGGTCCCAGGAATCCATCCCTGGCCCCGGTAACATGCTTAACAGCTCCTAGCCACACTCCCTCCAAGCTCCTGTGTCTGGCTCTGACAGCCTGGGGCCTGGCAGACTGAGGAAGCTCTCAGTCCCAGCCTTGAACATCACACCAGCCATCTCTCAGCACTTTCTCTTCCATCTTGTTCTCTCTGGATCATCTGACTTCCAGTCTTTCCCACCCCGGCTTCATCCCCTGCCCCTTTGCCGACCTAGGAAAGAGTGAACAGTGCTGGGCTCTGGGATGAATTGAAGCAGGGGTGATGGGGGCAGCCTTGTCTGGTTCCTGACTTAGATTTTATTGTTAAGTATGATGTTTGCTAGATTGGTTTGACTTTTAATCGCAAAATATACGTAACATAGAATGTGCCACTTTCACGTGGCATAAACATGCAACTGTCACCACTCTTTGTTCCCAAAATAGTCATCTTCCCAAATCGAAACTGTGGCCATTAATCAAGAACTCCCAGACCCCATCACCCTAATCTTCCTGTCTCTCGGCGGTCTAGATACTGAAGTGGGAATCATACCTTATTTCTCCTTTTGTATTTGCCTTTTTTGCTCGGCATAGTATTTCCCAGGTTTATACATGCGGTTTGAAATCACTGTTTGGATCTCACTCACTGGCGTTGGTTTGATTCTGACTCAGTGATCCTATAGGGGAGGGTAGCACTGTCCCATTGGCTTTCGGAGACTTGAGACCTTTACAGGAGTAGGCGGCTTCATCCTGCCCTTTTATATGCTTCAGGAGGGCCTGTCCGATTCCTCATTTGCTGAAGGTTTTTATTTTGTAAATAATGGTTTTGTATCATAAATGGATGTTGACGTTCATGTAATGCTTTTTCTACATGTATTGCTTCTTTAATCATTTGTACATCAATAAATCTTATCCCAGGTTAAAAAAAAAAAGAATACTTCAATTGTCAAAAAGGAACCTGTAAACGAGGGCTGCACACATTTAAGAAGGCTAGATTCGTATGTGCAGCTATGCAGGGAAGAGCAGTTGAGAACTGTAAAAACGCCATGAAAAGGACACCTGACCTCCTCTCTCCAACCTTTTGGCCATTTCTGACACCAGCCATCCGTCTTTTGGCACTGGCTACTGCTCTACTGGTTTTGGTAATTTGTTGCAGTAGACACACAGAACTTACGGGCAATACTCACAATTAATGGGGTTTACTTAGGAAAGTAACATTAAAATTCAGAATCTGAAAGGGTGTGGGATACAGTTCTTACATCGTTACAGTCTCTTCTTAGCCATACCCACAGACACGACTCTTTCTAGCTTTCTGACGCTCAGGTTTCTTGGGTTGGCATGGCATTTTCTCTGTTCAGGAAAGAATTAGAAAGCTCTTTAGCGCTTCCCAGAAGCATCCCAATCTACCAGCAAGCCTTGGCCAAAAGGGACTCAGCTCTCTCACTCCATGGACCAGGAAGCCCACACCATCTTTTGCTATGCTCCTGACTCTGCTGCTGTATTGCTGCCACTGCTTCCCATCATCTCCCACTATCTCTGGAGTTACAACTGTGTCTTGTGGGTTTAGGAGGCTCCAAGGTCAGAATGCTGGATCCAAAGGATATGCTCTGTTTCCATCTTTTCTTCTTAGTGGTAGTCAAATCTCTGCTATGGGAGTGACTGTCTTTTAAGTTTAGCCAATGGCAAAATTAACAAATCCCCAGGTTAGGGTTCCATACATCTTATTTGCATCCTCTCCCATACATATGCCTCATATTTGCATTATTAACAAGCTGTCCAATTCCTGTGGTAGGCCACAGCATCTAATTCACATAGTCCCACCCAGTCATTTGGTGGGTATTATAAAATCATAACTGGAAAGGCCACAAAAGTTGATCCTCACATCATGAAAGAAATATAGGGAGAATTTTTCACTTGTTTTGACAGAGAAAAAATTTTCTTATAGAATCATCCCAACTGGGGATAATAATTGGAATAGAAATACTCTGTAGTGAGAGAAACTTAGGTCATGGAAGAAATTATGTGGATATTTATCATAAATATGCTATAGATATTAAAAATAATAGACCCAAATGGTTCTCCTTTCTATACAAAATTGATAGTCAAGATATTTACACTAACCAAAGATTCAACATAAACTCAATCAAAAGTCCAACAGCCTTCTTCACAGAAATGGAAAACTAATGTTCAATTTTTTGGAATGGTAAATGGCCTTGAATAGTTTTAAGAATGTTGAAAAAATAAAACAAAGTAGAAGGAATTACATTTTCGGATTTTAAAATACACTATACATTTACAACAATTAAAGCATCCTGACAGTGGTATAATAATAAACATGTAGATGATGAGAATAGAATTGGGAATCCAAAAATAAACCTTATCAATAGTCAGCTGATTTTTTTAATATATGGGTACTAAGTCCACTTGGTGAGGAAAGAAGAGTCTCTTAAATAAATGGTGCTGGGGTACAACTTGGCAGCAAGGGGAGCAAAGTAACCAAGTCCCCAAGGAATCCTAAAAATAGACTTCTGACTTGGCACCTCAGCAGACTGATTAGAAAACATATATTAAGGTCCACAGACTGACCTGGAACGATCTATTGTTTAGTTTTTTCTTCTCTTGTTCTGTTTTGGTTTATTATATTTTTTCTTTTCTTCCTTTCACCCTATGTCTATCTATATAAGATAGGCAGGACGAACAATCCTGAGGATTGCCAAGAAATTTTGAAGACAGGTACATCTCAACTGACTAGAAGAGATCCATGTTTGTGTCTGTTCCAAAGAAAGGTAATCCAACAGAAATGCAGAAATTATAGAACAATATCAATACCCCATGCAAACAAAATTCATCGAGGGTTGCAGCAGTACTTTTACAGGGAGCTGCCACAAATTCAAGCTGCATTCAGAAGAGGATGTCCAACAAGGGATAGCATTACTGATATCAGATGGATCTTGGCTGGAAACAGAGAATACCAAGCAGCCATTGGACTGCTTGGATCATAGAAAACTATGGATATCCTGGAGAATAATGGGAATCCCAGAACACTTAATTGTGCCAATGTGTATGTGGATCCTGTACATGGATCAAGGTTATTATATAAACAGTATAAGAGAATACTGCACAGCTTCAGATCAAGTAAGGTTTATGTCAAGATCGTGCCCTCTCAATCTGTATGCTGGGCAAGTAATCAGAAAAGCTGGACTAATTATTAACAACCTTTGATGCACAAATGATACAACCTGGCTTGCTGAAAGAGAAGGACTTGAATAATTGCTGATGCAGATCAAGGATTGTAGCCTTCCATATGGATTACAACTCAATGTAAAGAAAGGCCTGGACTAGTAAATAACATCACAGTATACAGAGGAAAGATTGAAGTTGTCAAGGATTTCATCTTGCTGTATCCACAATCAATGCTTAGCAGTCAAAACATCAAAGGACGCATTGCATTGGGTAAATCTGCACAAAACCACTTTAAGTATTGAAGAGCAAGGCTATTACTTTGAGGACTAAAGTATGCCTGACTTAATCTGTGGTTTCTTAAAAAAATCATTTTATTGGGGACTCATACCGCTATCACAATCTATCCATCCATCCATCCATTGTGTCAAGCACATTTGTACATGTTGCCATCATCATTCTCAAAACATTTGCTTTCTAAAGCTGTGGTGGTATTTTACATTTCCTTACATGCATGTGAAAGTTGGACATTGAATTAAGACTCAAGAATTGGTGCATTTGAATTATGGTGGTGAGGAATATTGAATATACCATGGCCTGACAGAACAAAGAAGTCTGTCTTAGAAGAGGTTCGACCAGAATCCTTCTTAGAACGAATGATAGTAAGGCTTGGTCTCACTGATTTGGAGTTGACTTGATGGCAGTGGAGGTTAAACAGGCTCAGAGATTTACCCATTTTTATATCTATCTCCCCACAACAGTCTATAAGTCTATCAGAAACACTGTTAGGGGATAATATATTTTATGTATGATTAAATAATATTGTCTCAGGCCAGTGAAGACATTACAGTTTTGGCATTTTTTATATTGATGTTTTTTTCCTCACCAGATCCATGTGTGAAAATATAGGCTATCACTCAGAGTTCATGACTACTGATGAACAAGGAAAGAGAGATGTATCACCTGTAGAACAATGGTAGGTGTTACCTGGTAGTGCCAAAGAAATGCTGGAGAACTCAGGCTTGGGTAAACAGAAGATGGTGAGTATAGCAGGGTCATTACTGTGAAGTTTTAGTTCTCCCAAACAAGTGACTAGTAGAGATCAAACAAATTATGTTCATGACTTGTGTATATAATTTTTATAGTTTTTGTATGGCATTTTATAGGTAAAAGGAAGGTACTAAAAATTAAGGTCTTATTACTCATCGGTGCTGTCGTTAAGATGGGATGAAAAAGGGCCCTGCTGGCTCACTAGAGGGAGAAAAGTTAGTTCTAGAATTTGAAAAAAAAAAATCGAGTCTTACGAATTAGTGTCTTTAAATAAACCTACTCTTCAGAAGCAATGGTTTCCATTCCTTAATTTCATAGCGACCTTAAAGGACAGAGAACTGCCCCTGTGGGTTTCTGGGATGGCGGCAACCCTCCATGGAGCGTAAAAAGCCTATCTTTCTCCTTCTTGAGTTGGTGGTTTAAACCGGTGGTTAGCAGCCTAACGCGGAACGCCCAAAACCACCGGGGATCCAATGAGTTGGAATCAACTCCGTGGCAGTAAGTTTTGTCTCCTGAATTAAAAACCAATGATTTCATTCAGGGTCATGGGATAGAGGGTCGGGATCCAAAGGAAGGATTCATTTCCTTTGCCCGTTCGACCTTCAGGGCAAACCTTGAGTTGGCTATGGGAAGCTAGGGATTTTGTACAAATAAAACCTACAACTCGGAAATCACTGACTTCGGTCCTCGCGTGGGGACAGGAAGAAATGGCGACCCAGTCAGGTAACGACACACAGGCCATGCAACCAACAGAAACTCCTCGTCTTCGAGCACTGTGTGTACGCCTTCAGTTCGTGCTGACCACGTTTCCAATTCAGAGTGTAATTAGTGACCCCGGACAAACGACTTTCGGCCCGCGCGCCTGCGCTCGGGGAGAGGCAGCGGCCTGCGCCGTGAGAAAGGAGGCGGCTCGAGCGGGCCTCCAGGGGCAGGTGACCCTCATAGCCGACGACGAGTCCTGCCAGTTCCAGGAGGCGTGCCGCCGCCTTCGTGCGTAGGAAAAGTCGTTTCTGGAAGACGACCTTGCGTGCTAACACCGGAGGGCGGCGAGTCCCTCCCGGTCCGGCGGCCGTCCCGCGCCACGGGGCGCTCTTCGGCGAGGCCGGAAGTTACGTGCGGGCGGGCAGAGCTCCGTACACAAGATGGCCGCATCCGACGGGGCTCTCATTCCCTCTGTAGCACCTTCCTACTCGCCAGAGACTCGCAACGCCACATATCCCTCTCGGTTTTGCATTCAAACGGGCTCATGAAAAGAACTCCTTCTAGGCTTGCTGGAGAATTGAGTTGGGGCCGCGAGGCACCCCTGAACCTCGGAGGGCGCCATCCTGTACGGAAACGCAGGTGGGGGTCGGGGTGGGGCGGGGGCGGGTGTTGAGGCCCGGCTTTCCCGTCGGGAGTGGCTGGGAGGGGCGGTGGGCCCGGAGGAGGCTGGTAAACGATGACGTATTTCCGCTTCCACTTACCCGTCGCACTTGATTGGATCAGCTTGTTGCGGGGAGGGAGGGCGAAGATTGTTTGCAGCCGGAGAGCTCAGCTCCCGGGAAGGTAAACTGAGATAAAGCTGTTTCGGGTGACTTTTGCACCGGAATGTGTGGGCTGGTTGGGGGCTGGGTCTCTTGGGGTTGCGTGAAACTGGGAGACCGGAGAGTGAGCCTCTCGGGGCCGCTGGACAGAGACGAAGGACCGGGGCGGGGCGGGGGGGGTTCCAAGGTGAATTGCAAAGAGGGGCGAGGATGCAGTGGAGTGGGCGGAGGGGAAGCGGCGTGGAAAGAGCCCCGGAGCTGGACGGCGAGTCTGGAAGGCGTTGGAGGGGGAGGAACTGGAGTAGGGGAAGAGCTGGACCTAAAGTTCTGGAGGGATGGGGGAAGAATTGAGATGGGACGGGTCTGCATACGGAGGCGTGGATGGAGAGCTCGGCCGAGAGGCTAGAAGAGCCGGTGCCTACATGCAGATGCTGGCTTGACCATATCCTTGGCCTTTGTTCTCCCTACAGCTCCCTAGAGACGGTCATCTGTCTGCCTCTGCCCGGGCCTAGCCTTCCTTCATTCTCCAGCTGCCACGACAGCCTGGAGGCGCCTGCCTCCCCACTCCCGAATGGTGCTCCTCCTTGTAGACCTCCGCCCGGGATCCAGACCCCCGTTGCCCTCTTCGGTGGAGCCTTTGCTCCGGATTTCCCCTGGTGGGCTCCCCATCACGGCAAGGGAAGGACTTTTGCCCAGACTAGTCCATCTCTCTAGGATCTCCACCGACAGTTTGCATCTCAGCTTCTATGTGTGAGGTCCTTCCTGTGACTCCACGTTTTTCTGACTTGTAACAAGCGACACCTTTCTCCCTTGCTGCCCAGAGCCCAAGAAGCCCCAAACTGGGGCCCTGGCCCCAGCATGCCAGTCCTTTCTTGTGCGTAGGGCTCTGCCCTCTCCCTGTCAACATGGCTGAGTGCAGGCAGGTTCCAGGTCGACGGGGGACTCCACAAGGGGAGCTAAGGCCTGAGGTGGTTGAGGATGAAGTCCCTAGGAATCCAGTTGCAGAGGAACCTGGAGGAGGCGGAAGCACCAGCAGTGAGACCAAATTGTCCCCAAGAGAGGAGGAAGAACTGGATCCTAGAATACAGGTGAGGAGAAGGACCTAGGGGAGAGAAAGAGAGCCCAGAATCTCACCTTCATAAGAGCTGTCAGATGACTGAGGGCTTAAACTTGCCCCCTCTCCGTGTGTTAGAACAGAACAGAAAAAAAACAACCAGTTGTCAACAAATCATTGCAATGTAGTGTGACAAGTGGCAAAAGAGTTGGATGGCTAGAGTGCTGGTGAGTGCCCAGGGTATGCTGCTGAAGGCCACCCAAGAGAGTCAAAGGAACACATTAGCACCACATCCACCCAGGTGCATTTGGGTCAGTGGAGGGAATACGTGTCCATTTTAGAAGTGCTGTTATTTCCATGTAACGAGAGGGGCCTATTAGCTCAGAGATGCTGTGCAAGTGGAATGTGAGAGAATGAATGAGCCCTGCAAGGGCGCTGGATGCTGAGTGATCAGATCTTTCTCCTTTTCCTTTCATCTTTCCTTTTTCCTTCTCATCAGTGCTTCCCAAGGACTTTCACACAGGAGGAGGCCTTTCAGGTCACAATTGGATCAAATTTTGGTCTATTAGGAAATCCCATGTGTTCAAGAGATCTGTATCTATGGTAGTCTTTGACACTACCCTTTTGCTCTCAAGATGCTGGGTGGGTATACCAAAGGAACGGAAGAACTGGTTTACCATCCTGGAGTGTTTACAGTCTGGTTGTGTGGGACAGGCTGATCTTTGCAAAGGGAACCCAGGCACTGTGGTGAGAAGGTGGTGCAGAGTGTGGAGTAAGTGCACAGCAGGGGTGCAGTGTCTTGGGGCCTTGTCCTGGAAGGTCTCTGTGGGAAAGTTGGTTGGGCACGTATGGGCCAGGCTGCTCCAGGGTGTTTGGGGTCTGAGTCTGCCGTTTGGTCCCGTAGCAGCTCCAAGCTTTTAATGTGGAAGTGACTCATCCTTCTGTGTAGCTCAGCAAGAGCCTTTGAGACTGTGGATGCTTGCGTTTCTGTGTCATCAAACCTTTACTGGATCGCTCCAGCAAGTGGAGCACAAAGTAAAGCTGGTCCTGGCATCATCCCTGCCCTTTCGGTGGGTTTTCTCAGGATGTGTGTGTGCCGGTGCCTCGTGAACTATCTCTGCACTTAGAATAGAGCTATGTCAATCCTTTTCTTTCTGGCATGAGTCAGAGATTTATTTCTGCTAAGCCTCAAGGAGATTGCATTGAGAGCAACTACATTTTTTCCTGCTAATTCCACAGATTTGTCATCCACTGAGAAAGCAAGTTGTACTGAAAACAGCTCCATGGTTTGTGATTTGTAAAGCCAGTCCCATAACTTCCTTAAGACTCAATTTCCTCATCAGGGTTAGAGTTAAGCTGATTTGCATGACCGCTTCCAGCTGTGCACTGACTAGAATCCTAAAGTTTGTTCCTTTCAGGAAATCTTTTGCTCCATCCTGGGTGAAAGTGTGCAGGTAGCACTTAGGAAGGAGCCCTCCATCATGTCCCCGGGGAAGAGGACCGTGCAACTCATTTCCTGCTTCTCCCAACAATATTCTTTGCCCTGGTCCAGAGGACAGAATCCTTAGCAGTGTCTTTGCTCAGCGTCTCCTGCTCTTAAGTACTTTTCCAGTGCTCCGCTGATGCAGGCAAAAGTGTTATGGTCGCTCTGGTGTGCACTGCCCATTCAGGTAGCCATTATCCACATAAAACTGAAAACCAAACACACCACCATTGAGTTGATTCTGATCCCCTTAAGACAGGTTAGAGCTGCCCCTGCGATTTCTTGAGACTATAGCTCTTTATGGGAGTAGAATGCTTCATCTTTCTCCCCCAGATTGGCTGGTGATGTTGAATTGCTGATCTTGTGGTTAGCAGTCTAATATGTAACCCTGCCTCCAGGGTTCCTTTTTTATCTGCATGTGGCTACTTCAATTAAAAAAAAAAGTGAAATGAGGTACAAAATGCAGGTGTGTCAGCACCATGTTGTATACCATGTTGTATCAGCAGCGCAGAAAATCGAGCACCTTTATTATCACAGACAGTTCTGTTGGCTCTCTCTGCATGTAATGACACATGGTGACAAGGCCAGAGGTCTTGCCTCAGCAGGAATGTAGCAGTCCTCTTGTAGTGATTAGCTTTCCTTTTCACATATGGGAGAGGGAGCCTAGTGTGAGGAGATGTCTCCAGGGAGGTGGCCAGATGGCATTTAGCACTTCTGGTTTGGACCCCTGTTCTGCCTAAGAAGACTGTTGGGTTGTATGTCTTTTGAGGTCTTTTTTAGTTTGATAGTACCCAGGATCATGTTGCCTTGAATATGTTTCATTATTTTGAATTTGTGTTCATTTTCATTTGTTTTTCAATGCATGTGGTCGATCTTCACCGATAGATTGATCTGACTTTCTCAGGATGCTCTAGAGACATCGATTCCAAAGCAGTTTCCAGACACATGTATTCTCCTGGTCTGGGTAGGATGTGAAGTGATGGTAACTTGCAGCCAGCTCTGAGTCTACCTACCAGGAATATCTCAGTGACCCGGGCCCTGCTCCAGGGTTTCCTGAAGCTCCCAGAAGAAGTTGCCCTTAAGATTCCACTTTGGGAAGTAGGAGTGCAGTTCCTTGTTCAGCAGGCCTCTCTGCCGACATTGCCTGTGAGATACCCTCTGGAAGCTTAAGAAAGCAAGCCGGCAGCTGATCTACAGTGGACGGCCACTAACGGCACTTGGTGTCGTGAGTTGTATCAGTTTCTGAGAGGTTGCAGAGGAAAGAAGGAGCATCTGTCTTGTTACTCAGCCATTTTTAATTTTCTCCTAGACATTTTAATACCCTCAGGTTATTGTCAAGTCTTACCTGCAGCTTCTGTGTGCTTATCCAGAAGGGTCGGGCTGACACCAGCGGGCCGGCATCGGATTTCTTTTATTTATAAGTTCTTGGACTCCATACCACCCTTCCCCCTCTTCTGACAATCGATTTGAATCCTTTGATCTTCTTCACTAGGTGGGGCAAGAGCATTTATAGCCTAAGTGACTCAGTGGACTGGCATCCTGGGAATGTGCCCAGTGTGTTCTGGGAAGGTCACCCTTCTTGGCATTCGTTACTTTCTGACGAATGATGTGTGCTGACACCGAATTCCATTTTGCTTAGTGACAGGAGTATCTAGAGGAGCTAGCCAAATGGAATGTATATGCCCAGCATTGCCCTGGGTCTTCTCCAGCCTGCTCGTCTCTGCCCCTGCTACCCCTGCTGGCCCACTCTTCATCTCCCCTCTGGTTGTTTTCTTGGAAAGAATTTTGTGACTCTGGGGGGCAGACGTACTAGCCTTCCTGGAAGTTGATGTTTTTCATCATCAAAAGGCTCTTTAATTACATTGAGGTGGACGAGGGTTTTGAGTCCCATATAGAAAGACAATGGCTGCCCTGACCCTAGGCCAATAGCAAACTTAACAAAAGGGCCATTGAGTCCATTCTGACTCCCAGTGCCCTGTGGAGCGAGCGACTGTCCCTGTGGCTTCCCGAGGCTGTGCATCCTCATGGGAACAGAACGTCTCATCTTTCTCTCGCTGAGTGACTTGCGGGTTTGAACTGCTGACCTTGTAGTTAGCAGTCCAACTTGTAGCTCACTAACCGCTAGGGATCCTTGCCAATAGCAAAAGCACTGTAAATCATGTTTTTTCCTTGGAAATGGCTTATGCTTGACCATTCATTTCTTTGATGAATTTGTCAGCATTAGGAGCGTGGGAATGAGAGCAATTTGGACTGGCAGAAGGAGTGGGGATCCAGCAGTGGACCTTGGTTTGCCCATACGAACATCCTAGGGTGGTGCTTCCTAGGATTGTTGGGGTGAGGGGGTTTCCAACAATGGAATGGGTCCTTAGGATTGACTTTGTGATTGTGGAAAATACTAAAGACAGGCAGTGGGGCACAGGTGCTCCTTGTCCCATGCCAGGACTGAGAGAGGATGTTATTTTCCAATGGGTATAGATAATGGGGCTTACCGATCTTTCATAAGGCATGCCTGCCATACAGCTAACATCAGCCATAACAGGTAATATAAGCAGGTAACATAAACAAGCAATAAGATGAGTCAGTGCCATGACCTACTTAGTGTTAGTTGACCTCAACCCCCCTGAGCCCTCCCCAGGAGGAGTAACCTCTGATCAGTATCAGCAAGAGATGTCAAAACAGAGTTTGCCACATTTTGTAGTGGGTTGGCTATAGAAGCTGATTGCTTTTACTTACAGATCACCTTTAGGCGTTGTGAAGTAGCCAGACAGAAGTGATTCATCTTATATGGTAGCTCCTTTTTGACAGTTCTTTGTGAGGGGTTCTTGGTGGTACTGTGTCCAATAATGAGACTGTATATTAAGATTTATTTCCATCATAGCCGTGAGAGTCTTCCCTCACCAGAGTCTGCGTTCCAGACCTGTAATTAGGAGCATGGAAGATTTAGCTGGATTACGTTCTCATCCATTCCCTCAGTTTACCACATAGGGTGTTCGTACAGGGCCCTCTGCTGGCTTCCTTCTCTTCCTCTGACCTCACCAGTGTTTATGGCATTCCTGAGCTGATCGCTTCTCTACCAGGGTTGTAGTTCCGCTCTCTTTTTTGTAGTTCTCTCTTTTAAAAATCATTTTATCAGGGGCTCTTAAAGGTCTTATCACTATCCATATATCAGTGTCAAGCACATTTGTATACATGTTACCGTCATCATTTTCAAAACATTTTCTTTCTGCTTGAGCCCTTGGTATCAGCTCACCACCCCCCCAAGAACCCTTGATAATTTATAAATTATTATTATTTTTTCGTGTCTTATACTGACGGCTGTCTCTCTTCACTCACTTTTCTGTTGTCCATCCCCCTAGGAGTGGGTTATACGTAGATCATTGTGATGGGTTTCTCCTTTCTCTCCCCACCTTCCCCTCCTGGTATCGCTACTGTAATTATTGGTCCTGAGTCGTTTATCTGCCTGAATTCCCTGTGTTTCCAGCTCTTATCTGTACCAGTGTACATGTTCTAGTCTAGCTGGATTTGTAAGGTAGAATTGGCATCATGAAATGGGTGGGAGGAAGCATTAAAGAACTAGAAGCAAGTTGTATGTTTCATTGGTGCTCTACTGCACCCTTGTGGGATACAGAAGGATTTCTCCCAAGCTGTCTCTCCCAAATCTATGCCAGACAGCTGCTTGGGAATGACTATACTTGGAGGTCATCAGAAGTAGGTCAGGGGTTATTCTCCCTGAGAGCTATCAGCCATCTAGAGCAAGTAGTTACCACTGTTTGTCCCACAACAAATAGGGCCCACTCCCTTCTGATAAGGATAGTAGTTGTCTGTTTCTTTGTAGGAGACCCCAGAGAGGTCAAACCCGTCCAAGGATGATCGAGGTTAGGTCGCCATCTTGAATCTAGGATCTGCCCATCTTGTCACATCTATAACCCCAGTCCCTCCCCTTCCTATTGCGTGTATGTCCCTAGACCACCCCTTCCCATTACTGTATTGCCTATAGTACAGCCCCTTCCCGTGACATATGTCCTCACCTGTAATTAGGGGGCTTGCATGTCCCCAGAGAATATAAAAGGGGCCAGGGCTACCATTAAACACTCTCTCTCTCTCCCTCCACGTGGACCATCATGCGGGGCAGAGGTGAGCATGCTACCATGAAACGTGTCTGACTCCCATTTATTTCAATACTTCTATCTCATGCTCTCCATAACTTTACTATGATCTTTACTTATTATTGCTATACAATTGCACCTACCAGACCCATAATGATGTGTTAGGGGCTGGCTTCCCCTGACACACCCTGGCTGCCTTGTCTCTTCCTTGTGACCCTTCTGTAAGGGGATGTCCAATTGTCAACAGATGGGCTTGGGGTCTCTACTTCACCTTCCCATAGATACGATTTTTTGTTCTGGGTCTTTGATGCCTCATACCTGATCCCATCATGATCCCATACCTGACACCTCATGATCATACAGGCTGATTGTGCTTCTTCCATGTGGACTTTGCTAGATGGTTGCTTGTTTATCTTCAAGCCTTTAAGACCCCAGTCGCTATATCTTTTGAGAGCCCGGCACCATCAGCTTTCTTCACATTTGCTGTGCACCCTTTTTGTCTTCAGCGATCGTGTTAGGGAAGGTGAGCATCACAGAATGTGTAGTTCTCTTAAGCGACATCACTCCTTGTCGTCTTTACGGCGTCCACCTAGGGCTGACCTTAGTCCTCAGAGAGTGGTAGCACAATGGCAGAAAATTGGGAGCTGAGGTCCTAACTCTGGACCCAGCTAAAGTTACCAATGACCTGCTTTGCTTTGGTCAATTCGCCCATTGTTTTTCATCTCTGAGATGCAAATAGGCTGAGGAAGAGCATCTTCTGGAGGGTCTGCTGAAGGCACAGAGTCACTTCCTCTCCTTGGTAGTCTGAAGCACCTTTTGGGTCAAGGTAAACCACAGGACGCTGTGCATTTGCTTGGCAGCCCCTTAAGTCTCATTCTGCCTAAGGAAGTACCTTTCCTGAATTTCCTGTCCAGTGATCTTATCCACTGATATTGATGGTCCTGTTTAAGAATGGTCTGAAATTCAAAGTTGCGTCCTTCCGCATGGAGTTGGTGCTGCGACCTGGGCCACCTCTACGCTTTTCTGAGCTTTGTGTGCTTCTTTTGAGTTCAGAGTAGTTGTGCCCTGTTGGACAAGTGGGCCTGTTTTTGTTTGAGTGGACTCTGGGTTGTGTGATGTACCAGTCTGCCAGGACACATCAACTAGCAGACAGACCGGCACGGTCCAGTAGGGAGCCCATGACACATGCAGTTTGCAGTTTGCTGCAAATATAAATATACCCTGAGTCTCAGATGTAGTTTAAACAATGTAAAAGGTGTGGATAATTTTTCCTGTTGATTGCAGCTCAAAATAATAATTTGATTGTATTGGCTTAGATGAAACATATCATTACAATATATCCCATTGATTTAAGTGTGGTTACTAGTAGAAAAAAATGTACAGTTCACCCATCACTTGCACTGTATTTCTCTTGGATAGTTTTGTTCAGAGAAGCCCAGAGCCAGATTGCGGCTGTCCTGCAGCAGGGTCTGTCTTGTTGTGGCATGCACAGTGGGTTTGTTTACCTCTGTGTGTTCTTCCACTGTGATTAATGCCCGTCACGTGTTTTCCCATGCCCTTACCCGCTGACTGGAATCTTTGTTGCACTATGGAGAGGTATAGAAATAGAACGATTAGTGGGGGAATTATGCATCTTAGTCTGACCATCTCACCGGATAGTTGAAAGTGCCTGTTGAGGTTGTTTTCCGTATCATGAGCCACATGTATGAGAGACCATTGCGCATTCTCTCTCTAGGCAGTGGTCCGTCTGAAGACCCTGTGGGCTCAAGGAGGTGGAGGTCACTACTGAGACCCAGGCCTTTTTTCCAGGTAGGGCCCTGGGCATAGAGGAGCTCTGCTTCCAAGGAGCTTAGCTGTGGGGGAAAGGCCAGACCCCCACAACTAACTGCAGGTTCAATAGGCGCAGTTGTACGGTTAAAAAAATATATGTATATATATGCAGATTATAATAAAGTCAGAGAACAAGAGAGATAGAGATTAAAATAATGAAATCAGGTACATTCATGGTTGCATGCTCACCTCCTAGATGGCCGTGGTCTTACCAGCCAGGTCCACGCATAGCGTGGGGCGAGGGCAGGAGAGCGAGGGGGGTGGTCAGATTTATTGCTTACCAAGGCTTATATCTACTTAGGGGGTGTGATTACAGGCAACCACACTCACAGGGCTGTACAATAGGCAATACAAGCAGTAGGAGGGGGATATGCAATGGGCATGAGCATAGCAGGAAGGGGATGAGCTAGGGGTGTACACATGACAGGAAGGGGAGGGACTAAAGGTATGCATGTGACAAGGGCGGACCCTAGATTCCTGATGGTGGCATAACCTTGGTCACCCTTGAGTGGGCTTGACCTCCCTGGGCTCCAGGGAAACAATCTACTGCAATCCTTATCAGAAGGGAGTGGGCCCTACTTATTGTAGGATAAACTGGTGTTTGCTTGCTCTGGATGGCTGATAACCCTTAAAGAGAATAACCCCTGACCTGCTTTTGTTGACCTCCAAGTGCACAGTCATCTGCCACCAGTAGCAAGCAGCGAAGTTGGCATATATTTGGGGGAGACAACCTGGGAGAAATCTTTGTTTCCCACACTTGGCCTAGTCATTTTTTCCTGGCAGGGGTGGCCTGGGCTGGTTCCCTTGTCTTTCCTTGCCCAATTCCAATGCCAGTGTCATGACGGCACTCAAACCAGCACATCCAGGGACTTCTCTCCAGTCTCCCCCTTCTACCTACAGGAGTGGGGGACCTGGGGTGACCATCACCCCACTGCCTGAGCAGACCAAGAGCGAGCTCTTAGATCCTGCGCAGGTCCCTCTTGACCCTGATTGTCCACAGCCCCTCAGGATTTCCTGATCTGAATTTCTCGGGGGCCGCTCTCTCTTCCCTACTCCTTATTGCTATTTCCCACCTGGAATACTCGAAGCAGACTCGATACCACCAGACTCCGGTTCTCCCTGATGCCTGGTGGCCCCTCCCGTATGCCTCGGTCACAGTAAGCTTTGCATTGGCCAGGCAGTCTACCTGGACCACCTGCTCCCTCTGGTTCTCCAGCCCCTTTCCTGGGTGCTTTTCTGATCTGGGAGCCTGATCTGGGAGCAAATGTTAGGCCTGATCTGGGAGCAAATGTTCCGGGCATCCCACCTGGGCTTCTGCTCAGGGAGGTAACCCTGCGGCCCCCTCGCATATTCACACGTACCTCTCCACGTCTCCCAATCCCAGCACTATTGGTTAAGTGTGTTGTGGTGCTGAGTTAAGGTAAATGCTCAGCAGATGTGTGCTGGCTGTGCCCTGGCCCGGGTTGTGCTGTTGGGGTACTGTACCTAGCTCGTGCGCTGGAAGGTTGGTCTGCTGAAAGAGTTGCCCTTCTGAATCCTAGTTAGCTTTCTCATCTTTCCAAAGAGGGTTTCAACATGCAGTCAGGATTCAGAATTGAAGATGACACAAGGCCATGGACTAGGTCTCTCACTAGCAGGTTGTCACCATGGACTGTGCACTTTATTTCAACTCTTCTCTCTCATTCCTCCTCTTCCTCTGATGGGGCCGAGGCCTTCTCCCCGTGCGCACAGTTCTCTGGCGCCTGCAGTTCCTGGGGAGGCTTTGTCCCCCCTGACTGCTCTTACTCTCCACCTTCTGTGGCAGGAGGAGCTGGAGCATCTGAACCAGGCCAGTGAGGAGATCAACCAGGTGGAACTGCAGCTGGATGTGAGTGCCGGTCCCTTTCCTCCTTTTCCTGGGTTGGTCTGTCTCCCTCTTGTGTTTGACACTGTGGCAGAAGGACGGGGCCAGGACCCATGCCTGTGCCTTCACTCTGCCCATTGCCCCCCTCTCTCTTTGCCAGGAGGCCCGGACCACCTATCGAAGGATACTGCAGGAGTCGGCCAGGAAGCTCAACACGCAGGGCTCCCACCTGGGGAGCTGTATTGAGAAGGCCCGACCCTACTATGAGGCTCGAAGGCTGGCTAAGGAGGTACGGCCCTGCAGACTGCCTTCTGGGAGGGGTGAACACAGAGTGGGGCCCTGGACTTCTCTTTCTCTGCACAGAGGTGAGATGGAACCCCAGCCCAAAGGGCCCAGTGCTGGGGGCGGAGCCATCTTTGGGCTGGATGTGCTCTGTGGACCGAGGAGATTCCTTTACGACTGGGGCATTTGGGCTCGTCCTTGATGGAGTGGCAGGGGTTGGGCTTGGAAGGGTTTGGGTCAGCTGAGCTGATGTTTATCATGCATCTTCTGTGTGTGAGAAACCAAGGTTTAATGATAGGTCTGATACTGCCAGCTCCAACGTCCTATGATTCTAATCTTTTCCCCATTTCTTTTCTCTCTTAATTCTCTTCCCAGCTTCGCCTTTCCCTTTTTTGTATCTGTTCCTTCCGTGCTGTGCTTGCGAGCACTCCCAGCCCCCCTACTGTGTTCTTTGTGTGTGTCCTGTACATTCATCGGTGAAGACCATATGGAAACAAAATGAGACTAAATTTACTCCAGAGCCTGCCCAGACCCAGATAACTGCCCCTTAAACACATTTCCATACATGTTCTGCCAAAATGGGATCAGACCATATATGCTGCTTTGCTGCCTTATTTTACTTCGCATGAATGACACGGTTCCATGTCAGTATCCATCCCATCCTTTTTATTGTGGGAAAAATATGTATAAACATCTTCCATGTCTACCCTTTACGTGTCCAACTAGGTGACTTTGTGTTCACAGTATTGTGTAACTGTCACTAACACCTGCTTCCGTCTTTCAAATTTAGTTTCACCTTTAACAGAAATGCAGTGACTTGGAAACAACTTCCTTTCATGTTTTTCCTACCAGGTCGTTGTGACCACTAATTAGCTTTGGCCTCTGTGTGTGTGCAAATACTAGATGCCAAAACCCCCCTGCTGTTGAGTCGATTCTGAGTCACACAGACCTGACAGGGCAGGGTAGAATTGCCCCTGTGGGTTTCCAAGACTGTGAATCTTGACAGGAGTAGAAAGCCTCCTCTTTCTCCTGAGGAGCGGCTTGTGGATTAGAACTCCGACCTTGTGTTTAGCAGCCCAGTGTATAACCCACTACACCACAAGGGTTTGAAAATACTAGATATTTCATATGATTGCCAAGGAACAATACATGTCCATTTGTGATGTATTTATTTCACTCAAGGTTTTCAACACTTATCCATATTGAAGTGGGTCTCAGGACATAATAGCTCTGTGTGGATGGTAGGTCGTTGCGTGGATATAGTGCACTTGCTTATCCACTCATCTGTTGATGGACAGTTGTCATGCTACCATTTTTAAGCCGCTTAAGACTTTCTTACATTGTCGTTGTAGTAAGTTGGTCCCTCCTTGTGGTGGTGCCTGCACAGGGACCAAAGTGCTGTGGAATCCTGAGCCATCTCCACGGGGTTTTAATTGACTGATTTTCAGATGTAGGTCTCCAGGCATTTTGTCCTAGTTCGTTTTAGGCTGGGAGAGCTGCTGAAGCCAGTTGAGCATCATGCCAACCTGCAGGCCTCCTTGACTGAGAGGCGTTGCTGCACATGAGGCGCACTGTCAGTGTTGAAAGCGGCACGGAGGCTAGACTTTACCACAGACATCATTGCCGCACTTTGTCATATTACCAAAAAAGCAACGAAAAATAACAGTTGCTTGGATTCGGCTAAGACTCACGCTGACCCATACACGACAGATTGTGCTCCATGGGGTTTTCTCCTCTCTTTTTAATGACATCTTAGGGAGTTTTAGGTGAAGGATTTATCAGGTTAAATACTTGTTTGACAATTTCCATATAAATGGTTTCGTGACATTAGTTGTATGGCTCAGGTGTGTCAACATTCCCTTTAATTGTGTTCTGATTGTTCCCTTTCCACTCCCCAAGCTTCCCTGCCTCTTTCTAATTTTCTACTTTTGAGAAAGTCTTAACCAGTGATTTTTAAGCTGGGTACTGATCTAATGGGTAGCATCTTTTATTTGGTGTGCCACTTTGCAATCTCACTAAAAGGTGATCTCAGAATAGGCTTGGTTCGAGGTATAAAGGGTGTCTCAGTGTGCTAGTACTAGGGCAGGGGGACCTCTGTCCTTTATTTTCTAGTTTGCCTGGCTTTTTTTTCAATTGCTACACAATTAGAGACAGTGTTATTAAATAGGCAAATCAAATAAAAAGTGATTACTTCCTGACATATCTTTCACTTAGCTCTATACGCCTCTTTAATAACTTCTTATTGTGATTTTGGTAAAGGTCTAGAGAGCAGATAAGTTTTCCATAATTTATACACATACAAGGCACAATACCCTCCCTGTGTTTCCTGCCCCCCTGTCTCCTCCTCTCGTTCCTTTTCTCTGCGTTGCCCTTGGGTCCATGCTGCCCCTCTCACATCAAACGCTTGATGGTTGGGCTGACATTTGAGTCAGGGTGAGTGCTTCCAGATATGAAGAGTGACAAAAGGCCTGGGAGGGCCTAGCTCTCTGCATCTGGTCAGGGAGCTTCATCTTTTTAATGATTGTGCATCTCATCCCACCCTTTCCTTACACTCTCTCTGGGACTTTCCGTGGTCTTTTTCAGAATGGTTGGTAGTGAAAGCTGGGTACCACCTAGTTCCTCTGGTCTCAAGCTTGTGGAGGCTAAGGTTCATGTTGTCCAGGAGCTCTTTAGACTGACGTTGGAGAGTTTCTTTATTTTCTTGTCTCAGATGGGGAAAGGCTAATGCTTGCACTTTAGATGGCTGGTCACACGCTTTTAAAACCCCAGTTGTCACTCGCCAAGGTGGGTGTAGAACCGGGTCATTGTGAACCATGCTGTGCCAGCCGACCCCTGAGACTAGTCCTGAGCACTGACTCAGATTGACTTATTCTCTCCAGGTGCTTGGTTAGATCTAAGAAGTTTTCATAAAGTTGACCCATGAAGACTCTGTTGTGTATATTGATAGAGTTGTAACTTTGGTAAGCACAAAGGAGCTCCAAATGTTCATGGGAAAATTCCGTTATTTTTGAATTCCATTTTCCCGTGAACTTTTTGGAACTCCCTTGCGCATATTTAGAGGTATCCTCTAACAAGCCTGTGTATGTATGTGTGTGTGTGTGTGTGTGTGTGTGTATATATATATATATTCCTGTTCTCCTTTCCATGCCATTCTAGCTTATATGTCTAGCAAGGTGTCCACTTACGTATGGAGTATTGTTATTGAAAGACTATATAGAAGACCCTTCAAAAAGTTTGTGGACAAATTATTTTGTCTTTTGATTTTATTTTTCCATGATTTTTTAAAACAACCTCATCTCAAAATATTTGCCTCTTTCCTGTAACTCTTGTATTCCTTCCAGTAACTCCTTTTACCTTCATCATGATTTTTTTCCCCCCTGCAGTACTTATTTTTCAATGTTCTTGCCCATCCATTTAGAGTATTCCCTTGAGGAAGGATGCTTGCAGAGCTTGCCTGGTAATGGCAAATTTCCAGAGCTTCTGTTTGGGAATATCTTGTTTTCCTCCACATTTTTGAATGGTAACTTCTGGGAAAAGGGTGTGTGGTTGGCAGTTGTTTTGGTTCAGTATTGTACATCTATCCTTAGTAAATTATCTTTTGGAAGCTATAGTTTCTGGGGAAAAAGCCACACTGATTTTTTTCAAATCATTTTATTGGGGGCTCATACAACTCATCACAATCCATACATACATCAATTGGCCACACTGATTTTTAAGGAAGATCCAGGTTATATTGAAGTTCTTCCTTGGGATTTTCAGAATTCTCTCGGTCTCTGGTTTCAAGAGTTTTTCTGGAATGCATCAGAGTGGGTCTTGTTTCTCTTCTAATTGGGGTCATGTGACATACATTCTTTGCGCTGGCATTGCGATGGTGCTTCCTTGGCCTGGATCTTCAGCACAGCTTTCACCCTCCTTTTGTCCTAGTTCCTGGGTGCTGGGCCCTCTGAGGGGTCTCTGGTCTTGACAGCTCTCTCCCCGCAGGCGCAGCAGGAGACCCAGAAGGCTGCACTGCGGTACGAGCGGGCTGTGAGCATGCACAACGCTGCACGGGAGATGGTGTTCGTGGCTGAGCAAGGCGTCATGGCTGACAAGAACCGGCTGGACCCCACTTGGCAGGAGATGCTCAATCACGCCACCTGCAAGGTGAGCTGGTGCAGCTGCCCCCAGGTCTCCTTGTGCTCTTTCTGCCGACTCCCTTGCTTCCCTTTCTTCCCTCCTTTTTCACTCTGGCCCCCGCAGCTCTGATTCTGTCAACTGTGAGTCTGTCTCTCGAAAAACCTGTTCCTTGTGCTCTGAACTGTTTGGCCTCCAGGGCGTCCCATGCTCCATTTTCCTCCAACTGAAAATACGTTTCCTGACTGCGCTCCAGGTGTGGGACTTAGCACCAATCTCCATTCCTTCGTGCTGCTCTGGATTCAGCACTCGGGTTTCATTATGTTTAGTTTGACTGCTCAGTGGCTGTTTTGAGAACCCTTCCCTGCTTTTGAACTCTGCGTGTTCTTTTATTTTTATGATTTTTTAAAAATTGTGCTGAAAACATACATACCAAAGCATTTGTCAACCCAGCTTCTACATTTACAATTCAGCGATGATTACATATTTCATGTTTTGCCACCATTCTTGCTATTCTGGTCCAAAATATTTCATCACCACTGAAATAAACTCAGTGTCCTCCAAACAAAACTCCCTCCACCCTCCCACTCCTAATTATGATTATATAAACATTTTAAAGCTTTATTGACATATAATTCACATATTCTCTAATTCAATAGTTTCAATAGTTAAAAATTTATGCAATCCTTGTCACACTCAAGTGAAGAACATTTTTTTCTTTCTTGTTCTCATTATTAGCTCCCCATTTCCTCCATACCTCCCTTCTCATAAACCTAAGGAGCTACTAATCCAGTCGCTATCTCTATAGATTTATCTCTCCTGGATTTTCCATAAAGAAGAACATACAAAAACTAAAAGAACAAAAAAACCAACAATAACAAAATAAAACAGGAAAACCTTGATTGAAAAGACAGCTGAAAAAAATAAAAACTAGAACAAATTTAAAAGGGAGAACAAATGATAGGGTGTCGCATGTTAACGTAACTACCTCTATGTTACTCCACTTTCTACTGCATTCTGTTTGATAGCTCTTCACATCCCTGGTCCATGGTCAGAGGGGACCCTACCAAGGGATTTTGGGCTTTCACTGTGATCCATGGAGTTTTCAAACTGAGGGGCCAGAATTAAAGCTCTAATACTGTTCCTTCCTTTTGTCTTGGGTTTTACTATTTATCATTCGTGGATCACCTAGGCTGGTGTGCTTTTTCCATGTGGATTTAGCTGACATCTCAGCTAGATGGCTGCTTGCTTTAAGATAAGCCTTCGAAGATGCCAACTGTTACTCTTTCCAATTTGGGCACCATCTAATTTCCTCACCACGCATTGCTATAGCACCCATACTTCAGTGATCCCTTCACGAGGGCAAGTGTCTCAGAACCGCGTCATAAGAACTCATTGTCTTGAGATTCGGAGCTACGATTAAGTGCCAGGTCAAAATCCATTCTTATATTTATAGTTTACATATGTCCCTGGATGACTTCAGAGACATCAGTATTCTTTTATTGGGGAACATTATACAATCATCCCCATGGGGCATATGGTAATTGTTGATTGTATCATTAATTTAGCCAGTGTTAAAAAATTTTTTTTAAATCGTTTTATTAGGGGCTCATACAACTCTTATCATAATCCACACATACATCAATTTTGTAAAGCACATTTGTGCATTCATTGCCCTCATCATTCTCAAAACATTTGCTCTCCACTTAGGTCCCTGGGATCAGGTCCTCATTTTTTCCCCTCCCTCCTTGCTCCCCCCTCCATGAACCCTTGACAATTGATAAAGTATTATTTTGTCATATCTTGCCCTGTCCGACATCTCCCTTCACTTGCTTTTCTGTTGTCCGTCCCCCAGGGAGGAGGTCACATGTAGATCCTTGTAATCGGGTACCCCTTTCCAACCCACCCCCCCTCTACCTTCCCAGTATCGCCCCTCACACCACTGGTCCTGAAGGGATCATCCGCCCTGGATTCCCTGTGTTTCTGCTTCCTATCTGTACCAGTGTCCATCCTCTGATCTAGCTAGACTTGCAAGGTAGAATTGGGATCATGATAGTGGAGGGGGGGAGGAAGCATTTAGGAACTAGAGGAAAGTTGTATATTTCTTTTTTCAAGATTAATGTCCATTGTATTTTTTTTAACATTTTATTAGAGGCTCATACAACTCTTATCACAATCCATACATATACATACATCAATTGTATAGAGCACATCTGTTGTATTTTTTATCGTTGTTACATCACACCCTGTCTGGCTCATCTCCTCCCTGAGACCCCTCTGCAAAGGGATGTCCAATGGCCTACAAATGGGCTTTGGATCTGCACTCCGCATTCCTCCCTTCATTCACTGTGGTAAGATTTTTTGTTCTGATGTTGCCTGATACCTGATCCCTTCACACCTCGTGATTGCACAGGCTGGTGTGCTTCTTCTATGTGGGCTTTGTTGCTTCTGAGCTAGATGGCTGCTTGTTTACCTTCAAGTCTTTAAGACCCCACATGCTATATTTTCTGATACCCGGGCACCATCAGCTTTCTTTACCACATTTGCTTATTCACCCACTTTGTTTTCAGCGGTTTTGTCGGGAAGGTGAGCTTCATAGGATGCCAATTTAATAGAAGAAAGTACTCCTTGATCATGCCCTACCAGGCCTCCCAGACCCTCCTCACCACCAATTTGGATCACTTGTTGTTCCCTTGTCCCTGGGTTTGTTAATACCACTACCTTTTCGCCCCACCTCCCCCTTTCCCATGTCCCCCCGGAACTGTCAGTCCTGTTGTTTTCTCCTCCAGATTGTTCATCCAGCCTATCTTATTTAGACAGACCTGTGGAGATAATAACATGCACAGAAACAAGACAGAGTAAAACCAAGCAACAATATACAACAAAACAACCACAACAAACCGATGACACAAAACACAACAAGAAAAGCTTGTAGTTAGTTCAAGGATTGTGTGTTGGCCTTTAGGAGTGTTTTCCAGTCCAGTCTGTTGGGGCACCATGCCCTGGCCCCAAAGCCCACCTTCAGCATTCCTTGGGGACTTTGCTCCATTCCCTTGCTGTTCTGTTGCACCCCCTTAGTGTTTTGCCTTAGTGTGGCGGGATCAGATCAATGCAATTCCCACACTGTCTCCAGTGTTGTCCCCTGTAGGGCTATGGGTCAGTGAGGGACGTCGTGTTGCATAGTGGGGCCGGCCATGTGGTCCTCTCTGGACTGGCTGCTCTAATTGGGAACATCATCCTCAAGGCCTGATGGGCCAGGATGGGCTCCACTCTCTCCTCCTCACCCTTCATCAGCACTGGTGCACTCCAATCAGATATGTCCCTCTCCCAGCTGCAGATTCAATGCTGTCTTTTGAAATAACATTCTTCTGGGGGTGAGGTGCAGGTGTCCACTTAGTAGTTGGGATTGGGGCCGGCCCCCCAGACCTCTCCACTGGTTCCCTACTCCACGCCGCCATGTTGCATTCACATCTTGGAGCACTGGGTTGAATTTAAAATACTATTTACAGAAGGAAGATCTCCATGTGTTAGGACAGTTTGTTTAGGTAAAATACATGTATTATTGACCTGTACACATCCAAGACTTAGGTGACTAACTGGACACTGTTTATATATACAATGAGGGTTGGTGATAGGGCAAAATTCTTAATGCTCATTCACAAAGGCAGAGCCAGGTCTGCCAGACTAAGAAATAGCATGAAAAAGCAAAGAGAGCATGAAAATGGCAAATATATCGTATTCCCAGGCCACCAATCATTGGGCACCCTCAAAGCAGCAGATTGAACCAGAGTATGTTTTTCAGTTTTCCCACCAAAAGCCCTTTTATAAATTTTAGCATTGCCTTTCCCTTTTTGCAAAGAATAGTGTAGGGATTTTGTGGGGGGAATTGTGGTAAGATAATGTCTTGACTTGCTCATGGCTGATATAGAGAAGTGTAACTGACTTTTGTGTTGACCTTGTACCCTGACACTTTGTTGAATTCAGTTACTAGGTCTAATAGCTTATAGACTCTGCGGGTTTGTCATCTGCAAAAAGAACTCTTGCTTTCTCTTTACTTTTAGTTATCTTCTAGTCTGCCCGCATGGCTGTAGTGAGGGCGCATCCTTGTCTTGTTCTTGTTCTTAATGAGAAGACTGTCAGTCTTTTTTCCCTGAATGTGATGTTAGCATAGTAGCCTTGCGTTTTCGTCTGTCGCCAGTATTGTTTCTCCCTGGAGCTCCTGTGGGAGTTTTTGAAGTTATTTTTTGTAGGTCAGGGTGGGGGCTCTGGGTGCCCATTTGCTCCTGATGGGGCACGCGTAGGCATCCTGTCCTGGTTCTATGTGATGAGGAAGTGGGAGCCCTGGCCTGCTCCCTGCTCAGATGTGGCTCAGCCCTGTGTACACTTGAAATGTGGAAACTGGAGAATCCCTTACTGAGAGATGTCGTTGCATACAGAGGCCTCCTTTCCATGCTCGTCAGTCTCCAACCCCTGGCACTGAGGGCTTCCACACAGCCGAGCGCTCCCAAAGTGCCTGTGGGTGCTTGGAAAGGCCCAGATCCCTCTTAAAATTTTTTGTATTATTAAATACTTAAAAAATACAATAAATACTTTTATTGGGGGCTCTTACCACAATCCATACATTCAGTGTACCAAGTACATTTGCACGTATGCCACCGTCATCATTTTTATAGCATTTTCTTCCCACTTGAGCCCTTGATATCAGCTCCCCATTTCTTCCCTTCCCTCCCCTCCTGAACCCTTGATAAGAGAAGTACGTAGGATACCTAATGGGATTCAATCAAGGGCAATCAATCAATGTAGCAGCAAGGAATTACTAAACCCGAATGAAGGCCAAACATGGTGGTGGGACAAGAGGAAAGTAAAAGGAAATAGAGGAAAGAACCAGGAGGCAAAGGACATTTATACAGACCCCTCTTTTACAAAAAGCAAAGCTGAATGTGCAGTCCTGCAGGTACGTAGTTCACTCAGACAGAGCCTGCATGTGAGCACAGTAGGGAAGAGGCGTGTGACTGAGATGCAGCCACTGAAGGCCTGGAAAGTGGGCCACAGGTATCTACATATGGAATAAACATCTTACGATGCGCATGGGCTCACTGTTGCCCCGGACACCCTCAGGCATCATGAGGTCACGCCAAGAGTGCATTGGGCTCTCTGGGCGCTGCCATAGCAGGCGATTCACAGAGGATGTTGCTGGTCCGGTTTCCCCTTGTGCAGCCTTTAGATGGGCAGGATGGTCAAAAGGAGGGGAACAGAACATGGCTGAACCCACTGATGTGTGCTCCCATCCCACCCCTTTCCTTCTGGATGCAGGTGAACGAGGCGGAGGAGGAGCGGCTGCGTGGCGAGCGGGAGCACCAGCGGGTGACGCGGCTGTGTCAACAGGCTGAGGCTCGGGTCCAGGCCCTGCAGAAGACCCTCCGGCGGGCCATCGGCAAGAGTCGCCCTTACTTTGAGCTCAAGGCCCAGTTCAGCCAGATCCTGGAGGTAGCTGAGTGGGGCAGAGTGGAAGACTGGACAGCCAGAGGGCAAGAAGGGGCTAGGCAGGGCAGAAGGGAGCCACAGGTCTGCCTGTTTTATGGGGCCACTGTTCTGGTGGGCTGGGGTGTACAAGGCTCATGATAAGGAATGGTGGTAGCACTTAGGCTCAGGTGGCACCCCAGGAGGAGGGGGTGATGGTGAGCGAAGGTGAGAATCGGTCTGCGGAGAGCAGGAGAGCACTGACTGCACACTTCGACCAGAGCGCCGACCAGAGCCAGGGTAGAGCGTACAGGGTCAGGGCACTTGAGGCCGCCAAGTCCACCCAGGACTTCAGATGCCAGCCACCAGCGTGGGGGTCTCTCGGTTCACCCTTGCTCCTGTCCAGCCGGAGTGCTGCCTCAGGTGGGAGCTTTGCTAGAGCGACTCACAGGACTCAGGGCTGCCCTACTCTTGCAGTCATGGTTTGATTCTCGTAAAAGGATGTACATCAGGCCCAGCCCAGAGAAGAGGCACATGGGCCTCTGTGAGGCTTCTCCCTGTAGAGTAAGGGCCTCACCCTTCTGTCACATCCTGTGCTGTTAATCAGGGACATGCACCTGATAACGCCCAGTTTTCATGATCTAGGCATGATGGATTGACTCGTTGACAGCTAGGTTGAACTGTTCCTACCGCCCACCCCCTCTGCTCAGTGGGGTCCTGCTGCTGCCACTCCTAATCAGGTTGTCACCCTGAATGATCTCATTAGCATACTTGGGGGATTCCTAGTGTTTAAAGGCTACCTCCTAGGAACTGAAGATAAAGGCCAAATTCTTTAGGTAAGGTTAATTTTTGCCTCACACTCTATAGGGAAAGGAGGAACAGCAGTAGCCGGGGAGGGGAGGAGGCCCTGGGAGGAAAGGTTGAGGTCAGGTGGGGCACATGACAGCTTTGATGGGATCTGTATGTCCTAGGACCTGGTGGAGTGGGCACCGGGGGAGAGAAGAATGGGTGCTTTACAGTGACTGCTGAGGGTGAGGTCAGGGATCCTAGCTGGTACTGGGAGAGGCTCATTTGAAGGGGCCGGGGTAGCTCTAGAGGTCACCTGACAATGTCTTGTCCTTGGCAGGAACACAAGGCTAAGGTGACAGAGCTGGAGCAGCAGGTGGCCCAGGCCAAGACCCGATACTCAGTTGCCCTGCGGAACCTGGAGCAGATCAGCGAGCAGATTCATGCCCGGCGCAGGGGTCTGCCCCCTCACCCCCCAGGGCCACGTCGATCCTCCCCTGTGGGTGCCGAGGCTGGGCCTGAGGCCGAAGATGGGGACAGTGGAATTGAGGGGGCTGAGGGTGGAGTGTTGGAGGAGGGGGGCAGCTTGGGGCCTGGCCCTGCCCCTGACACAGACACACTGAGCTTGCTGAGCCTGCGCACCGTTGCCTCAGACCTGCAGAAGTGTGACTCGGTGGAGCACCTACGGGGCCTCTCGGACCACGCCAGCCTGGATGACCAGGAGCTGGGACCCAGGAGTGACAGGCGCCGGGGGAGTGACAGCGGGGCCCGAGGGGGCCGCCACCAGCGCAGTGTCAGCCTATAGTTGGTGTCTTCAGTGAACAGTCCTACTGGGGTGGAGGGCACATCAGGCCCACTCTCCTCCCAGGCCACCTTCTCCAGTGCTTCCCTTTGAGAGGCTGGCTCTGGAGCCCTGGCCTGCCCTGGCTGCCTCACAGCCTCTCTCCAGGTGGCGCCTCTCACCTTGCCTTACCTCCAAAAGTCTCACTTTCCACTGGCGCTCTCAGCTGCTGGTCCCTCTTTGCCTGTGACCTTGCACTCCTCTTTCTGTCTGTCCCTTCTCTCCACTTTTGTGGCTTTCCGCTGGCTGGGCACAGGGAAGCCCCTCCGAGAAGCAGGTGGAATGGGCTGGAGTCCTGCTCTCCCGGCCTGCAACCTAAGCTGACCGAGAAGCGCCCCTCACTTCGGTCCTACTCTGACAACACTACTGTCCTCTTGGAAACCCCATGCCCCAGACTGCCCGGAGAAAACCTGTCAGACAGACTGCACCTCTCTTGAAGCCACGGCCCCTTCCGTTAAGTGCTTGCCCCTCATAATGGCGTGGTTCTAGTAGATGCGCCCCCAAGCGGCTCTCACAGGGTGACTTAGGGAAGAGGAGACCCAACCTCATTATCATTGTAGGGAACACCAACTCCAAGCCGGCTCTCTGCTCATGGTGTTTCCCCAGCCAGGCTGGGTCCCTTCAGAATGCAAAGGTGCTATTGGATCTCTCGGATCCATGTTGGGGAGGGTGTGTGAAGTCCTGATAATGGAGGCCCCCACCCTTCCCAGTGCTCACCTCCCTGCTGGGGAGTCAGGTTTACGAGTTCTGGGTCCAGGCTGCTGAAACGAGTGTCAGCACCCTCCTCCGGCTTGAGGCCAGGGCGGGGAGGAGAGGTGAGTAGGGAATCTGGTGCTTCATTGCCCTCCTGGGCTCTTCCCCCAAACCAAACAGCTCCAACCCCAGGCTTCCTTGGGGAGTGTCTGAGCATTGCTGCCCAGCCTCCTGCCTCCTGGGATGCAGGGAGGGGTCTGTACAGGGAGATGCTTTGCTGTTGGAGGAAGAAGCCATGCCAGGATGAGGGTGCTTGGGGAGGTCCTGGGGACCCAGGAGCGTGGTCCGCAAGCCCTGCGAAGGACAGCCTCTGTCTGCCTGTCCTGTTCCTCATGGAGGGCACCGCCTGCCTTAGTGTGCTCCGCCCTCTGGATGAGAGAGAGTGGTCATGATGAGAACCCCCAAGTTTGAGGTGACCATTGAGTGGAGGGGAAGGGGACCAAGGACTGGGGTGTGCGCGTGTGCATGCGTGGATGGGTGTGTGGGGGAGAGGCTCTGCTGCTGGTTTTATTTAAATAAAATAGTTTATGTAACAGTAATGTTTACCGTCCTTGTCAGAAGTGAGGATGACGCAGTCAGGGAAGGCCTTTCCAGATTCATCATCAGCCCAAAGCTGAAGGACAAGTGGGAGTTATGAGAGTAGGGCAAGAAGGGAGAGGCCGGGCAGCCCCAGGCTGAGTGGAGGCATGCTGGGTGCGCTGAAGGGTGCTGCATGTGGGGACGAGCAGGAGGCTGCAGGGAACAGTTGGCACTGCACTGCACTGTTTCCCTGGCCCCTCCCATTTCAACAAGGCAATCAAGCCTCTCCAAGGGCCTGGTGGGTAGGGGCAAAGTGGAACCTCAGAGATTGGGCTTTCTGCAATGGCTCAATTTTGTCGGCAGGGGGCAGCAGACGCTCGCATAGCAGAAATTGCTGAGCTCCGGCTCATCCAGGGGAGGGAGGGAGCTAAGGAAACAGCTTCCAGGGGGCAGACTGAATTCACTGCCACTGAGTGGATTCTGACTCAGTGACCCCATGGGCAGTGTCGAACTGCCCCTGTGAGTGTCTAGGCTGTAACTTTATGGGACTAGATAGTCTTTTCTCCTGGGGAGTGGGGGGCGGTGAGGGGGTGTTGAACTGCTCACCTCTCAGCAGCTCATGTTACTACACCAGCAGAATCATGGTTGTCCCCGATCTGAGATGTGGTTTCAGTCTGGGAAGGAAGTGACAGGAAGCCTCCCCAATGCCAATCCTTTCTGCACTCAGGCCTCCCTGTGTAGCTTCTCTACTCTCTTGCTTCACTGTTGTGAAATTTCCAAGTATCTGGGAAAAGTGACATATTTATGTTCTCCGTGAAATAAGTTTCAACTTGCCTGTGATTTAAGGCTTGGCTCACTGGACTTAACCAAATGCTCGTTCCCAGCTCTCCAAACCAGCTGTCACTAAGTTTATTCCAATTCATGGAGATGCTGTGGACGTGATCGAACCACCCCACAGAGTTTCCCAGGCTGTGAATCATGGGGGGGGGGGGCGGGGGGGGCATTCTGCCCCACCTTTCTTTTGAAGAGCAGCTGGTGGGTTCAAACTCGCCTTTTTAGAAACGCCATGCACAACCCACTGAACAGCAGGGCTCTTCCAGAGTGGTGTGTCCCCCCCCCCCGCCTCTCTCTCTCTCTCTCAAACACATGCACACACGCACACACGCACAACCCACTGAACAGGGCTCTTCCAGAGTGGTGTGTCCCCCCCCCCCCCGCCTCTCTCTCACACACACACACACACACACACACACACACACAAAACCCTAAAAAGAAAACTCACTGCCATTGAGTCAAGCCTGATTCATAGTGACCTAGTCTAAATTAATCAGGCCCTAGTTCCCTCACGGAGAAAGATCGGACTCGCTACTCGCATTCACAGGCAAGGTCTCAGAAACTTAGGGACAGTCCTCCCGGGTCTTACAGGGATGAGGGGCAGTTCTGTGTCCTACAGCATCACTAAGTGCCATTGACTTGATGGCAATGGTGTTTGTTTTTTACGTTGAGTTCCTTCATGGCTCTTGCTTTATAGCAGAACTGACTTGGGAGATGCAGACCCTCTCTTGGTCCTAAGTCTCTTGGAAGAAGGTCTATTCAACATTTAACAGTGTAAGACATATCAGTAAAGTGACCGTATCTGATTATGGTGTAAACTCAGACATTCTTGAGAATGGCAGGCATGCACTGACATTGTGCCAAGTGGGCCAGGATGTCTAATCACTCTCCTATGCATTCAGGAAATGTTGATTGGGCAGAGGGCCAGAACGCTGGGCCGCATTGCTCTAAGACTGCTCTTGATCTACCTCTGGCCCAAGGACTATTCGTGAGTGGGCTAATTCTCTGCACCTCTGTATGTTAGTGTGCAACAAAGAAGAGACCAGACTTGGCAGATAACCTCTAAAGTTATCTAACGCACAAAATGATTGGTAAAGTGGGGCAGTGAGAAAGAGGGCAGCCCTTGACAAGATGGCCACAGTGGCTGCCACAGTGAACCATGGTGAGGATGGTGCACGAGTGGGCAGTGCCGCATTGTGTTGTTCACAGGGTTGCTGTGAGTGCGAACGGACTCCGTGGCACCTAACAACTAACCGTCCAACGATGAGCGAGGAAGAAAGACCACGAATGCTCTCCTTCCTCATAGGTTGCTTTATCTCACTTGCTTCTTATAAGGCCCTAATTTCTTAGCTAAAATTGTGATTTCTGTGCTAACACAGGTGTCAAGTCCTTTCCATACCTAACAGAAGGCATTTCAATTGTATCAGGGCCAGCCCCTCTCTAACTGTGGAGCGGGATTTCCCATGAGAACTTGAAAGGCAAGGGGGCATTGAAGACGGGAGAGTGGATGGGGATGATGTGTAGGTCTAACCGGCAAGAGGCTCATGGAGCTTGGATTGGCTCTCAGAAGCTGGCTCATGCACATAAACACATATCTTGTTCCAACCTGGGTATTCTCTGATTTCAGAATTTTGCTCTCTTTGAAAAGAGAGCTCAGAAGCCTACTTTTCTATACCCCACAGGTGGTTCTCCCATCGTTTGAGGTCTGCCTATTTAATCTGATTCCCCACAGTCCAATTTGGACAAGATTTTAAAAGCTTCTGACACAAGTACGTTTCTCCCCATCAGACAATTTTCATTTGAGTAATAAGGACTAGTGGATGCCCAATTGGAGCACTTGAAAACTTACGAGTTTGAAGAGTTAGGATAATCTCTTAAGTTACTGTCTATAAATTTATCATCATGACACCAACAAAAGCTAAATGAAATTTAACAAAAATGCAACCAGATTCTCAGTCTACCCGGGCCATCAGATCTTGTATTCCTTCTGCATTGAATGATTTTAAAAGGGACATTCAGAATGTGGCAGAATAGGGACAACTCTTAATTAGAGGGACCAAAAGGTTGAATTTGAAAGAAGTGGATCAGAAGTGAGAGATGAAGATAGAAGAGTTCCACTGGAGGGAGGGACGTATGAGAGATGTAACAGAGAGAGAAAAACATCCACGACTGACAATAGCAGAAATGGGTTCTCAGAGGTGCCTGGACCTAGCCCAGGCAAGGTTTATAGTTGTCTCTTATCTAGATCAATCTTACAGTTCCTAGCTCTAGGGAAATTCATAGAATTGCTTGCATTTCACCAGCTGCTGAGTACCATAAGTTTATGGCCAGCATAGACATCACCTAAGTCTGATGTCAGGTAAATCACTGAGACATCTTATTTCAGACACATCTCACCCTCTCTCCAAGAGTGATAGCCAGATTCCATGAGTAAAGCACGACTCAGGATGCCACAGGAGAAAAGATTGACTTTAGGTAAATTTCCTTGAAAACAGCCACTGATTACCAGGTGGATGATGACCCAAGGGAGTCCCGCGCTGCACTGTCTGGCACAAGGGAAAGGAGGACAAGGCCCTCTCCAATCAAAACCAGGTTTTCTTGAGGACGTATGCACTGTGAGAAATTGATGCTTTTTGGTGGAACCTTACCTTTCAATTTTGAGCATCAAAATCCAAGGGAAATGAAGACAGAAGAAAAGCTTATTTCTCATTTATGCTACATGGTAGATTTGGGTTTGAGGGGAGGCGACATTCAGAGAGAGACCCAGGGCCAGAGAGGATCCTTCTTGAATAGCGGTTCCTAAAGTTGGGTCTCCTGACAACAGTGAATATGCACATCATGTGGGAATTTGTTAGAAATGCAGTCTCAGACCTTGATGGACAAATTATACTAGAAGCCCTGGGGCAGGACCCAGCACCTGTGCTTCACAAGCTCTTCCTTCAAGTGACTAGAGCAGTGGCTGTCAAACTTGCTAATGCTGGGATCCTTTATTACAGCTCCTCATGCTGTAGTGACTCCCCAACCATAACATTTTCGTTGCTACTTCATAACAGTAATTTTGCTACTGTTAAGAATCAAGCCACCCCTGTGAAAGGGTCGTTTGATCCCCAAAGGGGTCGCGACCCACAGGTTGAGAACTGCAGCTCTAGTGGATGCTAGAATTCGAGAACCATTGATAAAAATAATCTACACCTATAAAAATGTACAGATTTAGCTAATGGAACATAGGGCTCCTAAGACTGGTCACTTTTAATTTTTCTTTTAATAAAAAAATTTTATTGGGGGCTCATATAACATCACATCCATCCATCCATTCATTGTATCAAGCACATTTGTACATTTGTTGTCATCATTCTCAAAACATCTGCTTTATACTTGAACCCTTGGTTTCAGCTCCTCATTCTCTCACCCCCCCAATCTCATGAACCCTTGATAATTTATAAATGATTATTTTTTTCATGTCTTACACTGTTCATTGTCTTTCTTCACCCACTTTTCTGTTGTCCGTCCCCCAGAGAGGGGCTATGTGTAGATCATTGTGATCGATTCCCTCTTTCTCCCTCACCTTCCTCTCCTTTCTTTTAATTCAGGACCAGTGGTGAGAGTGGTGATACCGGGAGGATTGAGAGAAGCTGGGGTAGAAAGGAGGAACCGATTATAAGGCTCTACATATAATCCCCTCCCTGTGGGACGGATAACAGAAAAGTGGGTGAAGGGAGACGTCGGACAATATAAGATATGACAAAATAATAATTTATAAATTATGGGTTCATGAGGGAGGGGGAACAGGGAGGGAGGGAGAAAAATGAGCTGATACCAAGGGCTCAAGTAGAAAACAAGTGTTCTGAGAATGATGATGGCAACAAATGTACAAATGTGCTTGACACAATGGATGGATGTATGGCTTGTGATAAGAGTTGTATGAGACCCCAATAAAATGAGTAAAAACTTAAAAAAAAAGTTTTATTGGCACATAATTCACATAGTTCAATTACATCAAGAAGAGTTGTACAATCTCCACCATAGTTGTAGAACATTTCTTCATTTGTGTACTCGTCATTAGCTCCACGTTTCTCTCAACCTCCCCTGCCACACCTGCAAGGGTCCATTAATGCAGTTACTGTCTAGGTAAATGTAGGATTTACGTACTAGTGGAAAGGTCAAATCTTTTCCAGAACCTATTACAGTGCACACAACAGAATTACTTTCATGGGAACTATCAACGTGTGTGTCTGTTTTAAATAACAGATAGTCATCTGATTTGCTACTATAAAGATCCAGGGTTAGGAAAGAAATTGATTTTGTGTTTTTTCCTCAAATATTGTATTTTTATTTAAAAGAAACCTAAATAAAGAGATATTCCATGTTCATAATTGGAACACACAATATTAGTAAGATTTCAATTCCTCCCAAATTCATCTATAGTCTCAACTTATTCCCAATTAAAATCTGAGCAAACTAATTTCTGGATATCAATAAACCTATTCTAAAGTTTGTATAGACCTGCACAAGCCATTGCCTCATCTGCTCTGAGACCAAAATAACTTCATGGTGCCCCGCAATGACTACTGACCATTATGACTACGGTCACTATTCGTGGTCCCAGAGAGAAAGAGGGCTAAGACTCAAATTCTTAGAAAATGCCAGGCATGCAGGACCAGTGAGGTCAGAGGTACCCCTGCATATGGTCACCCTGAGATAGCTTTTAAATCTTCATCAGAAACCATCTCCTGAGATTACCTTTCAGCAAAGTAACAAATTGGTTCAAAACAACAACTTGGTATACGGAAAAAAGGATATTACTCAGTGACTGTAGGAGACAGGGTAGAGCTGCCCCCAGAGTTTCCAACACTGTAACTCTTCACAGTAGTAGAAAGCCTCATATTTCCCCCAAGGAGCAACTGGTGGTTTCAAACTATTGGACATTCAGTTAATAGCCCAATGCATAACCCCTAAGATACCAGTGCACTACTGAAACCCATCTATCTGATATCAAAAGGCCAACATTTACTTTGAGGCAATGCTAAGAAAAAAAGGGGGCAGGAGTCCTAGGGAACAGAAATGGAACAGCCAGAACTTAAAGAAAATGTTGACACATTTTAAAATGTAACCACAATCACTGGACCGTTTGTATGGAAATTGTCAAGTGGAAGCCTAATTCATCACGTTGACGATTACTAAAAACACAAACAATTTTACTTAAACAGAAAAGTTTATATGAAAAGATAAAAGGCCTGGAACAGTCAATACAATACAAAAGAAGAACAAATTTGGAGGACTGACATTACACTTGACTTCAAGTGTATTATATGCCTACAGCAATCAAGACAATGTGTAGCTTATGAAAAAATAGAACAATGGGATAGAATACAAAGACCAAAAGTAGAACCACACAATAATAGTTAACCAGTCTTCAACAAAAGAGGAAAAGCCGTTAAACAGAGAATGGTTAGTCTTGTCAATCAATGGTGCTGGGTTAACTGGACGTACATAGAGAAAAAAGTGAACACGGATACACCTGGAACATTACACAAAAGTTAGCTCAGAATGTATGATAGATCTAAATGCAAAAAACAAATCTGTAAGACTTTTGATGAGTTTTTAATACAGCACCAACATCAGAGTCTAGGACAGGGGGGGAAAAAGATAAATTGAACTTTATTTAAATTAAAAAGCCCTGTTGTGCTTTGAGGACCGTAGAGCTGGTCCTACCATGAGAAATGATGTCCCCACACTGACCCACAGTGCTATGGGGGACAGTACTGGAGACACAGTGCAGAGATGAAACACAAAGGGATCACAACAGAACAGCAAGGCGAAAAAAGCAATGAAGTCCCCAAGTAATCCCAAAAGTAGACTTTGGAATTGGTGGGCATGGTTTGACACCTCACCAGAACTGATTAGGAAACATTCATAAGGGTCAACAGACAGACCAGGAATTATTTATAGGCTTTTTTTTTGGCTTTCCCCTCACCCCCCTCATGTCTATCCATATGAGATAGGCAGGATAAACAACCCTGAGGAGAAAACAGTGGTGTCAATGACTCCAGGGGGACATGGTAGAAAATGAGACAGGGAAGAAGGAGTAGGGAGCCATAAATCAAGGGACAAGGGAACAACAAGAGATCTAAAACCTATGGCAAGGAGCGCATAGAATGTCTAGTGGGGTAGGATCAAGTGCAATGTAGCCAAGAGGAATCACTGAAAGCTGAATGAAGGCTGAACGTGATAGTGGGCTAGAAGAAAAGTAAAAGGAAATAGAGGAAAGAACTAGGAAGCAAAAGACATTTATAGAAGTATAAATATAGGCATGTACATATATAAATATGTTAATATATAATGATAGAGATATAGGTCTATATAGATATATGTAAATATTAAGTATTAAGGTAGCAAATGGACATCGGATCTCTACTCAAGTACTCCTACAAAGCAAGAACACTTTGTTCTACTAACCTGGCATTCTGTGATATGCTTACCTTCCCAACAGGATCACGGATGAAAAAATGGTTGCATAGGCAAATGTAATGAGAAAAGCTAATGGTGCCCAGCTATTAAAAGACATAGCATCTGGGGTCTTAAAGACTTAAAGTTAAACAAGTGCCCATCTAGCAGGAAAGTGACAAAGGCTACACAGAAGCAGCACACCAGTCTATGGATCATGAGATGTTGTTGGGATCAGGTATCAGGCATCAGAAGACCCCAAACAAATAATTATATGGATGTGAATGATGGGGGTCGAAGTGGAGACCAAAAGTCCATCTGTAGACAATTGGACATCCTCTCACAGAAGTAATGGATTAAAGTTGAAATTATCATGGGGGCATGAGAGAGGGAGGGTTTGCGAGGGAGAGGGGGAAATGAGCTGATGCCAGGGCCTCAAGTAGAAAGAAAATGTTTTGAAAAAGATGATGACAACATATGTACAGATGTGTTTGACACTGGATGGATGTATGGATTGTGATTAGAGTCCCCAATAAAATAAAATAAAAAATTTATAAAAAGTTGGAGACATCACTTTGAATTCCTGTTTAGTTTATTATAGCTATAAATGGTTACATGTAGAAACACATACCTATTGGTATACACACATTAAGCTCTTTGTTTTGTCAGCTGAGAGTCTGCAAGCAATGACAGCCAGTTAGACTAAGCACATCTAGCACCCAAATCTTGCTTTCCATATTCAGTTCAAAGACCATGGCTTCTGGGAGGAATTACCGATTTTACTACTGAGGCCAAAAATACACGAGATGAGTCTGAAGCATCTAGTAGTGCATCTCAGACCTCAAAGTAGCCACTTGTGCCTTGAGGAAAGCTGTCTTTCTTGTAGTAACAGAGCTGGGCTGAAAATCAGAGTCCTTTTTCATAGCTGTGATTTCTTTTTCAGTTAAAAAATTTTCACTATTGTAGGAGATTTTCCCCTCTTTTAATTAATCGTTTTCTTGGGGGGGGGCTCTTACAAATCTTATGACAATCCATCATTCAATTGTAATAAGCACACCTGTACATATGTTGCCATCAAGGATTTTCAAAAACGTTTTGCTTTGAATTGAGTGAAAGCTTACAGAACTCATCAGTTTTCCATTCAACAACTCCCACACATTTTGTTTCATGTCATCAATTGCATTCTCACCATATAGCATCATCACTTACCCTATTGCCTTGCTGTGTTGAAGAGTGATTGAATTACAATGCCAATTGAATTTCTGAACTAAAAGTGAGGGCATTGACTAGGAACAATGTAACTTGGGATGGGAACATCTGGGCAGAGAACTGGGAAGTTTGGGATATTGAGCTCCTAATTTCCATTGGATCACCTCCATTAACATAACTTTGTTACAAACTCACAGACACTCAAATATGGATAAGAAATGAATTTATATAAAAGAGTAAATATATATTAAGAAAACATATCAGCCCAGTCCAGATCAAGCCCATAAGTCCAATATTAGCCCATATGTTCAAAACCAGTCTGTAAATTCTTCAGACTCACACAACACATGCAATGACACTGAGTGCAAGAATATAGGCCCGTGTGTGGAAAGTTTTGTGGATCCAGTGGTGGTAGAAGCATCTCAGCTCCGGTGTGGGTCTCCACGTGGCTCCTCTAGCTCTGAGGTTCTGGCTGCCATCAACCTAGCTCCATTTGGCTTGTCAGCAGGAGTGTCACGCAGGCAGAGTGAGTGTCTCTGTAGGTTATTTATCTTTGTCATGTCTTCAAATGAGGTCATAAAGCTGTGACCTGATTGACAGGCTAGACTCAACCCCTTCTCACATTGACAAGACAAAATGGATGCATAAGCCAATGTGGTGAAGAAAGCTGATGGTGCCCAGCTATTAAAAGATATAGCATCTGGGATCTTAAAGCTTGAAGATAAACAGGCAGCCATCTAGCTGAGAAAAAACAAAGCCCACATAGAAGAATCACACCAGCTTATGAGATCACGAGGTGTCGAAGGGATCAGGTATCAGGCATTAAAGACCCCCCCCCAAAAAAATCATAGCATTGTGAATGAGGGGGAGTGTAGAGTGGGGATCCAGGGCACATCTGTGGGCAATTGGACATCCTCTTATGAAAGGGTTGCAGGGAGGAGACAAGCTAGTCAGGGTGCAGGGTAGCAATGATGAAACATACAGTTTTCCTCTAGTTTTTGAATGCTCCCCACCCAACTATCATGATCCCAATTCTACCTTACAAATCCGGCTGAACTGGACGATGTACACTGGTACAGATAGGAACTGGAAACTCAGGGAATCCAGGACAGATCAACCCCTCAGGACCAGTGGTGAGAGTGGTGATACTGTGAGGGTGGAGGGAAGGTGAGGGAGAAAGGGGAAACAGATTACAAGGATCTACATATAACCTCCTTCCTGGGGGACAGACAGCAGAGAAGTGGGTGAAGGGAGACATTGGACAGTGTAAGATATGACAAAATAATAATAATTTATAAATTATCAAGGGTTCATGGGGGTTGGGGATGCGAGGAGGGAGGGGGGAAATGAGGAGTTGATACCAAGGGCTCAAGTAGAAAGCAAATGTTTTGAGAATGATGAGGGAAGCAAATGTACAAAAGTGCTTGACACAATGGATCTATGTGTGGATTGTGATAAGAGTTGTACAACCCCCCAATAAAATGATTTAATTATTAAAAAACCAGTAAGTATATGGTAATTGTTGCCCCTATTTAATGGACACCCTTATGGCAAGAGAGCCAAGCCAAAGTCCAATGACCACCAGTTCTATACCCTTGGGATAGCAGTCATCTGTTTCTTCTCACATTAGGGTGTTTCAGCCCTAAGTACAATGGCTGCTGGTGAGTTTGAGGTGAAACCCAATTCATATTGGGGGGGGGGGTGGTTCCACGTGTAGCCCCTGTGGTGCGGCCTATGAAAGATGTTGAGTGCCTTGAAAACAGGATCTAAAGTTCCAGTAGTTTATATCACAAACCCTAGGTCATCAAAGGCTGGATAGGAACTGGGCCAAAAGTATTGAATTAGGAACATAATAGTAAGAGTGTTCTTCCATTGGGTTCTAGATAAGTATTGGTAAGGATTTTTTCCTGATGAGATGTTGGTCCTTCCCCCTCCCCGCATTTTTCCACCGATAGAAATGCACTTGCTTTCTCTGACACCAGCAAGCACCCCTTCCACCATCTTGACTTGAATTTCCAGTAAGGTTTGCTTATCACTTTGGTAGGAATGACTGTTGATTTGGGGTGATCTTGGCACAATTTCGTATGGCAGCAAATAAATGGTCATCTCGCACACCCCTGATCTTGAAGAGCTGACCTCAGCTGATGTGAGGTCTCCTCTGACAAAAGTGGTTTTTAATGTGTACATACAAAGGGAGTGATGTACGCTTCGTGGGGGGATCAGCAGGCCCTCTCCCAGTTGCTTGGCAGACCAGGTTAGCCGATTTCATGACCTGGGAGCAGAAGCCTGCTTTTGGTATTTTTCCTTATAATAGTGAACTCATATAATATTTGTCCCTTATGATTGACATAATGATTTCAGCATAATGATTTCTAGGTCCCTCCATGTCATGAGTTGTTTCATTGCTGCTTTTTAGGTGTGCATAATATTTCATTGTGTGTATGTACCAGAGTTTTAAAAAAATCCAATCTTTTACTGTTCTCAGCTATTGTGAACTGTACTGCAGTGAACAAGGGAGAACATGCATCTGTTCATGCTCTGTCTCTTAAATGCCCAGCAAAGGTATTGCTGGGTTATTTGGTATTTTTATTGCCAGTTGTTTTCGGTATCACCGAATCACTTTCCACAATGGTTTGACATATTACAAGGTCACCAGCAGTGTATAAGAGTTCCAGTCTCTCCAAACCCTTTCTGGCTTTGCTGTTCTCTGTTTTTTAAAATTGGGCTATGGTTGTGGGTGTAAGATGATATTTCATCAATGTTTTGATTTGCATATCTTGATGGCTCATGATTGTGAGCATTTCCTCGTGTGTTTGTTAGCTATTTGAATGCCATCCTTGTGAATTGTTTATTTAGGTCTTTTGCCCACCTTCTAAGTGGGGTGTTTGTTTAGTTCTTATTGAGGTGTTGAAGAATTCTGTACATTTTAGTAACTAGTAGTGCTTTGTCCATATGTCATTGCTAAAGATATTTTCCCACTCTGTGGGCTCTCATTTTATTCTTTTGATGAAATCCTTTGATGTGCTTAAGTGTTTTAATTTGGTAGGTTCCAGTCATCTATTTTGTCTTCTACTACATGACAGCTTTCTTTATTATATCTGGTAGTCTGTGTATGCTCTGCAATGGGGCCCTCACGTTTGTCCCCCATTTCTCATTGATGACCCTGAAAACTCTGGGGTTTACATTTAGGTCTCTGATCCATTTTGTGCTTGTTTTTGTGCATGAGTGAGGTATGGGTCCTGTTTTATTCAAAATTTCCAATACCATTTCATTTTTTTTACATTTTATAAGATTTAATGGTTTAAAAAAATCATTCTATTAGGGGCTCATACAACTCATCACAATTCATACATATATCAATTTCATAAAGCATATTTGTATATTCTTTGCCCTTGTCATTCTCAAAACATTTACTCTCCACTTAAGCCCCTGGCATCAGCTTCTCATTTTTCCCCTCTCTCTCCCCACTGCCCCCACCCATTTAATGTTTTTCAATCCTTTGTCAAAAATAAGTTGTCTGTGGGTGGATACTTTTATTTCTGGGTTTTCTATCCCATTCCATTGCTCTCTAACATTGGTCTCTACCATTATAAAAGTACCAGGATGTTTTGACAACTGTGCCTGTATAATAGGTTTTGAGGTCAGGTAGTGCAAGACCTCCTGTTTTGTTCTTCAATTTGATAAGTCCATTGCTTATCCTGGGTCTCTTTCCTCTCTATATGAAGTTGCTAATTAGTGTGTCCATTTCTTTAAAAATGATGCTGGGATTTGGATTAAGATTTCATTGTATTTGTAGACTGCTTTTAGTAGTAGTGACATTTTCAAAATAGTAAATCCTCCTATCCATGAAATATTCTGCCATTTGTGTAGTTCTCTTTTGATTTCTTGTATTACTGTTCTGTAGTTTACTTTTCCAGCTCTTTTGTTTCTTTGGTTAGGTTTATTCCCAAATATTTCATCTTTTGTATAACTATTGTAAATGCATTATTTTCTTGATGTCGTTTTTGGAGTTTTCTTCTCTGGTATATAGGAATCCTATTGATTTCTGCTCACTAATCTTTCGTTCTGCTACTTTACTAAATATCTCAATTGTTTCCAACAGTCTTTTTGTGGAGTCCTTGAGATTCTCTCTATTAAATCATACCATCTGGAAATTGGACACCCTTCACTTCTCCTTTGCCCAATTGTACTCCCTTTATTTCTTTTTGTTCTCTAATAGTTCTGGCTAAGATTTCCAGTTGAATAACAGGGTGATTATGAGTAATGTTGAATAATAGTGGTGATATATTACCCCATTCTTTTAAAGTATTGTGTTGCTCAGTTTCCATGTGCTTGTCTTCATGTTTCTCTTATTTCTAGTTTTATAGCATTGTATCTGAGAAAATGGATTGTAGGATCTCACTTTTTACAAAGTTTTGCATGGCCTACAATCAATCTATTCTAGAGTATGCACCATGTGTTCTGGAGAAGAATATATATTGCATCGTTGTTGGGTGTAGTACTCACATCTGTATAGGAAATCAAACTTGTTGATTGTATGGTTTAATTTTTCTCTTTCTTTATTGAATATCTTTCCTGAAGATCTTTCTCTCTTTGAGAGTGATATGTTGAGATCGCATACTATTATTTTCAAGCTGTTTATTTCTATTCTCAACTCTGTGAGAATTTGATTGATGTATTTTGAAGGTCTTGCATTGGATATGCACATGTTTATTAATATTAAACCACTCTAGATCAGCGGTTCTTAACCTGTGTGTTGTGACCCCTCTGGGGGTCAAATGATACTTTCACAGGGGTCACACGATTCATAAAGTTATAAAGTAGCAACAAAAATAATTTTATGGTTGCGGGGTCACCACAACACGAGGAACTGTATTAAAGGGTCGTGGCATTAGGAAGGTTGAGAACCACTGCTCTAGATGTATTTTTCCTTTAATCATTATATTGTGTCCATTCTTGTCTCTCATTATGCTATTCATCTTGAAATCTATTTTAACAGAGATTAATATTGATACTTCTGAAATTTCATGGTTGCCGTTGGCTTGGTAGATTTGTCATCATCCTTTGATTTTTAGTCTATTTTTGTCTTTGAGTTTAAAGTGTGTCTTTTGTAGGCATCATATAGATGGGTTTTGTTCTAATCAAGTCTGCTACTCTGTCCTTTTATTGATGCATTTAGCTCATTGGCATTCACTGGCATTACTGATAGATGTGGACTGGTTGCTGTCATTTGCTGTTTGTGTTTAGTTTCCTTTTCCTTCTTTGGGTTGTGTCTTTGTTCCTCCTCTATTTCTGTGTTGTTTTGAGCGCTGCTTTAATAATTTTGGATTCTGTTTGGTGTTTTCTTCTATGATGCTTTCAGATTTGTCTATTGGTGTGCAATCTCTCTCTCAATAACGACTCAGTTAAATTTATTGTAATGCTAGCCTTGTTTTTAAAAATTCCTTGAATTTTTTGATGTCTGGAAATACCTTTATTTGCCACTTGTATTTGAAGGAGTATTAGATATAACATTGGACACAGTATTATATTAGATATATTATTCTTGGGTTGCAGTTTTTTTCTTTCAGAGTTTTGTATATGTCATTCCACTGTCTTCTTTCCTTCATAGTTTCTTCATCGTCATTCGACTCAGCCTGAGAAGGCTGACTTAATCCCTGTGGGTTTCCCTTTGTGAGTGTGCATTTTTCTCTAGCTGCCCTCAAAATTTTCTCTTTTTCCTTGAAATTGGATAGCTTGACTCTGATCTATTGTGATTATTTTCCTTGTGGGACCTATCCTATTTGCAGTTTTCTCAGTGAGGTAGTTATTTTATTGTGCCAACCTGACTGATAAACACATGTAGGGTTAATTAAAGGGCAGGGGTATAAATGACTTGGTAAGCCTAGCCTTTTGAGTTTTTGGGTCTCTTGCTTTGTGATGGACAGACCGGGGTGCAGCTGCCCTAGCCAGTTCCCTGCTTCAGCTGCCAAGGTTCACTTCCTGCAAGATATTCCTGAAGAGAAGCCACATGGACCTACCCCAATGCAGCTCTGGGTGCTGAAGCAGCCATGTGGAGACCCCTGCCAGAGCTGAGAGGCTTACATGTTCACTGATTCGGCTTTCCTCCTGCAGTCAGCATCATTGTGTGTGTTTTGTGAGATTGAGGAGGACTTTGTAGATCGGTGTCAGACATATGGGCTAATGTTGGGCTTGTGGGTTTGGGCACAACTGGGTTGGGATATTTTCTTGATGTGCACTTATCCTTTACATAAAACTCTCTCTTATACATAAGATTTTTTGTGGATTTGTTTCTCTAAAGTACCCAGGCTAACACACTCAACTTCTTGAATAGTTAATTTTATCTTCCTTTATGATGTTTGGATTATATGATTTCTCATATAATTTTCTCTGTACATCTTTGTATTTCTTCTTGTTATGAGATGGGGATTGTTTCTTTTGATAGTGTCCTATATCACTCCCAGACTTTTTATGGTTCCTTGTATTTGTTGTTGATTATTGTTTTTGTCAATTATAGTGAGAATGATTGTTTTCAAGATCATTGATTAATTTTTCTTTCTTCTATTCTATTCCTCAGATTTTTTACCATGCTGTTTAATTCTGTTATCTCATTGTTTATCTCCTGGGATTCCTATTGGTTTAAGATTTTAGTTTTCAATTTAATTCATTGTTCTCTTGATTGCTCCCCACATCTCTTGATAGGGCCTGAACATCATTCTTCTGCATTCTGTATCTGTTAATTTCATGGCCTCTTATTCAGAATTCTCCTTTGATTTTGGGTAATTTTTAGTTGTTTGTGTTTGGTTTTCTAGATTTTTAGGTTTATTGTTGTTGAGTATTATTTCCTGAGCATTTTGGTACAACTATCAGTTGTGTGTAACACACTGAGTCACATAGACGTAGCTGGCTTTGTTTAGTGACATGGTATAAGTATAATAGGAACTGAAAAATATATGGTGGTGAAATGGAGAAAGAGGGAAGAGAGCTAGGTAAGTGGGGAAGGCATGGGGGAAGAAGGGTGAAATAAAATAAAAGTAATGATAACAATAATAAATGGATATCTAGATAGTTTGATAAACTTGCTTATATAATGGGGAAATGTTTTTACGAGGGGTAATCAGAATTAATAAGCTCCATGGAAATATATGTCATAAGAGAAGAGAGAATAGAAAGAGATATTCAGTAGAATTGCAGAAAGACAAGAGACAAAAAAAGGGCCCTAGGTGTGGCAGCTAATTGATGTTCCTATAGCAACATGATTATGAGTGTGTTAGTGAACTCAGAGAGCGGAGAAAAGAAAAGAATGCCTTCGTTGGCATGGGTGTGTCAGTACCTTAAGAACTGCCTACTCTTGCCTGGGAGGCAGGGTCGTCTCAGGTGGTTGGGGCTGCACCAGAGCTGAGCCCAGCAAGAGGAAGTGAGAGAGAACTTCAAAATTATTATGAGTGTTTTAAAAGAATATCCCAAAACTGAAGAAAATAAAATAGAAGCTAAAATAGTCTTGTGGTTGCAAAACCTGTTCTTTGATGGCGTTACTTTGTGATCATGTGTGCTGTGCAGTCGTGGCTAGAGTGTGGGGAGGGCACCAGAGGCCAAAGCTAGCAACATGGAGGAAGTAAGAGAAATCAAAAATGAGAAAATATTCCAAAAATATAAATGAAAAGTTAAACTGGCTACTGATTATGTCTTTACCAAGCTGCCCATGTAGAGATATCTCCCAGAAGCCAATGAGGTAAGAAGTTTCCCTGGTTGGGTTGCCCCAGGGCCCCAGAAAAATTGCCTATGCTGGGAGGAGCCTGGTTCACAGAAGGGGTTTGTGTCACTGGCCAAAGGTGAAAGGTAGTCTGTCATCTGGCGTTGCCATTCTACCACTTGAAGGAAATTGGGTTTCTTAGTTTTATGTTTCAATTCTTGCCAGTAGTTCAAGATTTCCCTCCTAGTGGGCCATCTCTGGGAGTTACTGAGGAGTTCTTCCTTTGCTTGTTATCTGGCAACCATCTTGTATAAGTGTCAATCTTTTGCTTTCTTCATGTATGATGTTCTTGGTGTCATCCCATAGCTCATCAAGTTTTTTGACATTTGTGTTGAATGGGTCAAATCTGTTCTAGAGATGCTTTGAAATTCAGGTGGGATAGAATCAAGGTTATATTTTGGCTTTCATGGACTTGTTTTAATTTTCTTCAACCTCAATTTGAACTTACAAATGAGCAATTGATGGTCTGTTCTATAATAGGCCAGTAGTCTGGTTTTAGCTGCTAATATTGAGCTTCTCCATCGTCTTGTCCCACAGTCAATTTGATTTCTGTACATTCCATCTGCAGGAGTCCATGTGTATAGTCGTCTCTTATTCTGAAAGGTGTTTATGATGAAGAGATTGTTGGTTTTGCAAAATTCTATCAAATGCTCTTGATTTTAATTTCTATGATCAAGGTCACATTTTTCTAACTACTATTTCTTCCTCTTTGTTTCCAACTTTTGCATTCCAATTGCTAATAATTATCAATGTATTTTGATTGCATGTTTGGTCCATTTCTGACTGAAGATGTTGCCAAAATTCTTCAGTTTTTTCATCACTACCTTTATTTAGTGGTTGTTGCCTTAATTTGAAAAAGAGTCAGATTGACTGGATTTCTTGATATGTAGATAGATACCATCCTATGAGAGACAGCATTGAACTTCAAGATAGATCTTGAAATGTCCTTTTTGGTGATGAATGCAATGCTATTCTGTTAGAACCTGTCATCCCCAGCATAGGAAATGATTTTTCTCATTGAAAATGGCCAACATCAATCTATTGCAGCTCATTCACATTTAGGGTATCAATCTTTATGACTTCCAATTTTCCTCCTTCATACTTCCTACATTCTGAACTCTTCTGCTTGAATAGTCTTATATTCTGAATAGACGTTTGCAGTAGCTTCTTCTCATTTTGAGTTGTGCCTCCTCAATAACTGATGTGCCCCAAACCTTTACTCCTGAAAGCTTGACTTCATCCATATCATGATGTTGGATTCTACTTTGAAAAGGAAGCTTATATTTTGAGTCCCTATGGACCTGAACGGCTTATCTTCTGGTGCTATCTATGAAAATGCTCTGCTTATATTTATAAAGTTTTTAGTATCTGACAATGCTTTGTCACAATCCTTAAGGTTTTCGGTGGCTATTTCCTCTGAAACTGACAGCCTATTTTTTTCTTTGTAGTCTATTCTTAGTCTGGAATCTCTGGTGAAACCTGTTCACTTTGGGGGACTCTGTTGGTATTTGTAAGACAAATAACAAAGTTTCTAGTATCACAGTGACTCTCCAGCCACCACAGAATGAAAAACTGAAAGACAATTGATAGAAAGCTATTCATATGGCTAGTGAATGATCAGATGGAATTTGGTGGAGTCTGAATTGGTGTGGAGACTCCTAAATAGATTTAGGGATCTACTATGAGGTATAGCCTTCCACAAACTCAGAGGACATAAATTTAAGGTCAAATACACCACTAAAGAGTGAATGTTTTAACTTCCACGCTCCATAAAGTCCCTGTATTCACCCATGTGTGACATCTTCCATAACTGTTCCAGTGAAGCTCACACATTTACTGATTCCCCCCCCTTTTTTTTTAGGTTTTCAGATTCCTCCTTTCAGAATTCTTTTTTTAAATTGTTTTATTAGGGGCTCATAGATCCCCTTTTCTTTACCACTTTCCTTGCCATTAACTTCAGCTGTGATTCACCACCCCTCACCAATTTTCTTGATGAAAATAACTCCCCCCCCCCCAATTCATCAAATATGTAAAACTACTAATCAAATCTATACCCTTCTTTTCCAACCCTCTGTTCAAACCATCCATCTGTCGACTTGAGCAGTTTTAAATATGTTATTCCTGCTTCTTTTATTAGTTTTTCCTGTGTATGTCCTCAATCCCCATATAGCTTAGGAACATTTCAATGGTAAGTACACCATGATGACTGATTGACTATAACTCTGGTCCACTTGACATGGTACACAAAAGGTAAGCCTAATTTAATGTGGAAAGAAATTGCCAGTTGTACGAAGTACAGCCAGATGCTTCTTAGAAGCAAGGCTGGAGACTTCAAGTACTTTGGATACAGCATTCTCTGTAAAGGGTCATGGGAAAAAAAGAAAACCCTCAACGATTTGAATTGATACAGTGACTGCAACGATTGCCTCAAACATAACAATGCTTACATTATTGAAACAATTATATTATAAAAAACGAGACAGTGTTTGTCCTAGTAACACAGGGTTGCTGGAGAGCACTTAATATCGCGATAAAATTAGGACTGTGGTGGCACTGTGGCTTAGTTGTTGGGCTGTTAACATTCTCAAAGGCAACAGTTCAAACCCATCAGTTGTCCTGAGGGAACAAGAGGAGGCTACCTATTCCTAAAGATTTAATGTCTCAGAGATCCCATATAGGATCTACATGAACTGGAATTGATTTGATGGTAGTGGGTTGTTTATGGAGAAATAAATAGACATGAAAGAATGCATAAACAAAAAATACACATTTAATTCATAAATAAGAGATGGCTGGGCCCTTTCCAGAACTCAGTGAAGTAACTTTTCCAGGAAGAGAACAAAGAAGATCGGACTTTTAGTTTGCATCTTGGCTCCACTTGTGCTGGCTGGTCTGCAATTTATACTCTGTGTAGCAGCTGGAATACCCATATAAGAAGTTATTGACTCTTTGCATAGATCTGCTTTAATGCATCTCTTTATTTCAATTATGATGTTGTCAGTACCTGGGGAGGGGGAGGGAAGCATAGATGAGATTCTCCAATCTTTTCCTCTTATAACCCTTCCATTTACTGCTAGTCTATAGTAGGATATGAACCATGCCGTAGTCAAGAGTATGAGTCATCCAAAAATAGGACTCTCTCTGGAAAAGGCAAGTAAATACTAGACCACCAAATTTAAAATCCCTTTATAAGCAATGTCAAATAAATGCTGGAACTTTTTTTTCCTAAACTTTTAAGTAAACTTTTCCCCCAACCTATGCTATCACTTAGGGTCCTAGCACTATGATTTATAGATATTTGTGATCATGGTAATAAGAATGTATTCCTCTTTTTAGTTATTTTGTGGATTTGTTAGGATCATCCTGCGTCGTACTGATACTCAGAGTTGGTGCATCTGTGTTTTTGATTTTAAGGACACAGATCTAATTTACTTTGTTCCTTGGTGTGAGGTATATTTTAAGAAACAGTCATGTACATTAGAAAACACGAATCTCTTGGTTGAATGTATTCTTTTTCATAGTGCCTTCATGTAGGCTGGTTCATGTGGCAGGACCTCTGTTCTTTCAGTGTCATACTCATGTTATCAGGACTCTTTAAAACAAGTCATCGTATTCTGTCATACATGCTGCAAAAGCAGAAATTAAGCACACCAGAGGTCTCCTGACCTGACTAGCTCCTGCAATGACTCCACTGATGAGAAACTGGACGAGGCTGACCTTTCTAGAGTCAAAGGGAGCAGGTGAGATGATGAAGAGCTCTGGAAACCAACCCAACCTACCTGGGACACAGCCCCTTGTGCTACAGAGTATTATCATTTCTAGTTCACTCCTCAGTTACTCATTTAGAGGTTTGTATTGGATTTTTTAAAGCAAATACAGCAAAGTATGCATGATCATCCTTTTTGAAGAAAATTTAAATTTATTCAAAATATTTACTTTGAAACAAACAAAAAACTTCAAGGGGAAAAATCACTAAATTATCTGTATTTAAAAATTAACCAAAGTCTGGAGAAGATTAAGGTTCATCAAATGTGTTGGACCAATTTTCTCAAAGCTAGCAGTCTGCCAATGAATGTGCGCATACATCTATATATGAACGAATGACCAGAAGAAAGGGAAGCGATCATATTTCCAAGGCTAGGCCATGGCCGTTTCCTTATTTCCTAGATATTTTGATAAAATTTGGTTTCTCTTCAACCCTATCCAGAAGCTTGTGAGAACATCACTTGTTCTATATCCCAGAATGCTAGAAAAATACCTGTGTTTAAGATGCCAGAGAATTCAAGACATTTTATTTTATCTTCTGCACACCATTTGAGTTCGGTGTTACACTTTCTCCCTCGAACTGCGATGCATGTTGGGCACTTGAGGCCATTGGAGCTGAATTCCTCAACATCCTTCTCCTCTAAGTCACTTATCTTGAACTCCCAGGAAACTTTAAAAAAAAGACAGAAAATCAGCTGGATATTTGGAAATAGTAAGCAAATCTACCTTCTCCCTATCTTCCCCCTGCCCTTCTGGTATCACTATGCCCCTTCCTGTTCCTGGTGTGTGTTGTGAGCTCTTCTGTCTTATCTGTATCTGTGCACAAGCTTTGGTCTAGTCCAGAGTGAGAGGCAGCGCTGGGCCATGACTGTGAGGGTGTGAAAGCCTCAAGGAAGTAGAGGAATAGTGTATGATTCGTTGGTGCTTTACTGCACCCTTTATGACCCATCTGGGGAAGGATGTCGCATTGTCTACAGATGGGCTTCGGGTATCTGCGCCGACTCCCCTCATTCTCAAAAATGTTATTTTTGTTTGTTATGGGTCTTCTGATGCCCGTTACCCAGTCCCAATGACACCTCATTATTGCCTGGCTGGTGTACTTCTTCCATGTGGGCTGTTGCTCCTTATCAGTGCATCTTGGTTGCTTGCTTTATCAATTTCATATAGAAGAAAATCCCTCAATTTTATCATCTCTAGTTTTAGTGGCTGGTGCATAAACTTGAATAATAGTTGTATTATTCAAAGTTGCGTTATTGATTGGGTTTCCTTGTATGGGGATTGACATAAAGTTTATTGCGCCAAGCTGGCCAGTAAAAGTATGTGGGGTTAATTGAAGGATGTAGAGATAAATGTCTCAGTGAGCCTCGCTTCTCTAGTTCTCGGGTCTTTTGCTTTCTGAGGGTCAGACCAGGGTACAGCTGCTTTAGCCAGTTCCCTGCTTTAGCTGGCAAGGCTCCCTTCCTGCAAAACATCCCAATGCAGCCCTGGGTGCTGGAGCACTGGTGTGGAGACCCCTTGCCAGCACTGAGATGCTTACACATTCACTGACGTATGGGTTTAGACAGTACTGGGTTGGGATATTTTCTTAATGTACATTTACCCTTTATATAAAACTCTCTCTTATACAGATGAGTTTCTGTGGATGTGTTTCTCTAAGGTACCTAGACTAACACAGGGATAGATATTATTGTATCACAAACAGCAAGTCAGATCTTAAACTACATCAAAATGAATGCAATGCTTGAATCTGTCATTTCCGACACAGTAAAGCTTATGATTTTTAACTAAAAATGGCTAATATCAGCCCATTTCAGGTCATTAATGCCTAGCATATTGGAGTTTATGTGTTCTATTTAATTTTTGGTGATTTCCAACTTTCTGAAATTCATGTTTGTATATTCCAAGTTCCAATGATTAATAGATGATTACAACTGCTTCTTCTCATTTTGAGTTGTGCCCCATCAGCAAATGAAAGCTTCAGAGGCTCCCGCCAGCTTCATTCCATCCACGACATTGTGGTTACCTCTACTTCAAGAAGGCAGCTCTTCCTCAGTTGTATTTTGAGTGCCTATCAATCTGAAGAGTTATTTTCTTTGCACTCTGACAATGTCCTGCTGATTTTCCTATATATACGGTTGCATTTGTAAATATTATTCATTGCAGCATTTTTATTGTAAGCAAAAACTAGTAATTGCTTACATATCCATAGTTACATTGAGTCTGGCAGATGTATGTCAAGGGGTGGACTAGTCGTACACAGAATGTGGTGTTCTATAGACCATTATATTAACAACTCCTCATGATGCACCTTAGGGGGGAAAAGCAAGCAGTAGAATACAGGGTATAAAATTCTAGCTTTGGGGAGAAAAAGACATATTTGGATATAATCATAAATACAAAGATCACAAAAATGCACACAAGAAACTGCTACTGGTTGCCTCCAGGAATTTGAGCAGGAGGGCTAGAGTAATACAAAAGCAATGTCAGATAATCTGTCAGATTCACATTAAAGAAAAGAATTTCATACAATGGTCATTCTTTATTTTTTCTAAAAGCTATAAAATGAAACATAAGTAAATGGGCGAAGAGGAATAGGAGGACTCGAAAGTCTACTTTTGACCCGGGTTGGGGGGGGGGGATGGTAATAGAAACTATTCCAGCAAACATCACTACAAATCACACATACAAAAGAAGGAAACAAATGATCACCCTGGTTGAGTTGCCCTCAACCACTCCTCACCCCTCTTATGCCCATCTGGGTCTACTAACAGCCAATTGTAACTGAATTAGAAGGAAATACAGAATATGTGCCATATGAAAACTCAACCAAATACACAGCTAATACAGTTGCTTATGCTTGATACTCAGTACATGTGTCAAAACACTGATTTTGAAACGTTCTAAGCTTTGGTTTCCATTAAAATGCAGAGCACCTTGGGTAACATAATAACCCTGTCCTCCTTCATTCAGAACAAGAGAAAGAATGATTCTCATTGGAAATAAATTCGGATAGGAAAGATTCAATGAGGCTGGCTTTGCTCTTCGGAGGCAAGGCGTGAGAGAGCGCGGAAGGTAGGGACTGGGGACTCGAGAAAAGGACTTGAAGACTCGTGAAGCGACACGATCAACTCGCACAGTTTACCTAAGGGCGGTCCCCAAAGAAACGAAGCGAGCGGCTTTCTGCAAGCTTTTCTGTGTAATCAAGAAAGATTTGTCATTTAATGTAAAATTATCCTGGTCTTTCTTATCAACAAGCCTGAACTGGATCATAATGAATGCTCACAGACTGGTAACTGTTTGTGTTGTTATAGTTCACCCATGAGTATAAAGAAGAGAGGGGAGGGGAGGGGGACAGATCTTTGGGCCAACTTTCAGTCAGTCCTTTCCCTGTTGATCAAAGTAAAGATGACCATTGAGAAGATGAGAGCATAAGGGACAGTGTGAAGGAGTGTGCATAATAGTCAAAGCCCCCGGCCACTGAATTAATCAACTGTCCTAGTAGTGGAAGTTAGCTTGGTAGGTGACCCAGGACACCCTGGCGATAATAGAGGAAACCTTTAAAAATATCGGGTAATATTAACTGAATTAGTCCTTCCCATGAACAATTCCAGTACATCCTGCATCTAGTAAGCAAATAAGAATGGTTCACGCTTGTTCACAAAATAAGTATCTCGTAATGGTCAGCATTATCTTGGGAAAAATAGAACTACCTGGAAAAAGACCCATGATTTAGATTCTAGTGGTGAACATTTTCTTTCTTCTTCCCTTAAGCTACCATTTAATGAGAGCTCATTAAATGCCACCCTTTCTGCCATTGTTATACATTATGCCAGCCTTTAATGATCTCACTTTTCCACATTATACCACTGAGAAGCAGGAACCAAGACTCTAAGTTCTCCAAAATGGAAACTGAGGCATAAATGGGCTTGGTAACTTGCCCCAGGCCTAGCAGTAAGTAAGAGACTACTCTGAACAACTCTGTCCCCAACCCTGGTCAGTAGTCTGTGAATTTTCCTCAGAACAGCATGACAAGGGAAGGCAGGCAGATGGGGTGAGGTAGGAAAGCAGACACGGTTTCACCGTCTGGACTCTCACCTGCAAAGAATGGCATCAAAGCAAGACTGCAGGCCAAGAGGAGTCTCCTCAGAGCTCGAAGGCACATGGCTGAGGTTGCGTCTCCTTTCTCTGTGAAAGATAAAAGTCAATGACCTGAACTGAATTCTCTGATAAAGAGCATACCTAGGTACCCCATGGCCATCCTCCTATGCAAATGAGTGCTGTGCCCCACCATTTTCCTCACATATAGAGACCTCGGGCCTCAGAAAAGGGGCCTAGGCTTGCAGGTATGCTATGGGCTTCTGACACATTGGCACATTTTCCTAAAGGGAGGGTGAGTTGCAGGCTGGGAATGCAGGCAATGGTGGTTTCCACCAGCAGACAAGAGCACGAAAGAGCTGTACCTGGCCCAGTGATCCCAAGATACAGTGTTTCCTGGACTACTTGAAGGGGCTGCGCATGCGCAGGCAGTGTTCCTTCCTCCCTCCCTCTGGAAACCTGGCCAATGAGATGCCAGTGTTTCAGAGCCCATGTGACTGGACAAAGTCTATCGGCTCCAGCTCGGTCAGCGGTTCGCAGACATAGGAGAATGGAAAAAGGCACCCAGTCTGTTTGCCTATTTCCCCATTTCTCATGATTTCCTCCAGCTTCTGGAAATAAAGAGGTCTTATGTGGCTGACCCTCTCCCTGAGTGCAAGCATCTAAGGAGAGGCTACAGAAATATCTTTCTACCCTATACTCCAGTGAATCTGGAGCTTTTGACACTTCAGAATACCTTGTAATAGACCCTACAGTAAACCTGGAGTTGGACTCAAAGAGGACATGGCCCTGGTGCCCTTGCTGCGTCATTCACATCTCAGCCCGTAGTAACGTGCCCGAGATACACGCACACGTTCATTATAAGTTAGTATAAGCAGGAGGCCTTCTGCCTTTATCTGAGTGTGAAACTATTAGACCCCATTGCTCTTTTTCAGGAGTTGCAAGTCTTATTCCTTTCACGTTTATAGTTACAACCATTATCGCCTCTTCATTTTTTTTTTTGTTAGACTCAGCAGTCTCTAGGATACCTCTGGTCGTTTTTCAAGTGTCTTAAGCCCTGTGCACAGTCTTCTTTTACACAAGCACCGTGAACAAGAACTTTCTGCAGTGACGACAATGTTCTGTACTTGGGTTGAGCAGTGTGATAGTTCAGGTTTTGTGTCAACTTGGCTGCACTAGACTTCTCAATAGTTTGGTATTTGAAACATAGCAATCCCCCATGAAGAGATTTACTCTAAGGTATAACCTTCTTCCAATAAAATTAGATGCTTTGGTAGGAATGCTGGTGAGGTCTCACTGCCTGGACTCTAACCCAAGGGCTGAGGCTGTGTCCTTTTTCTCTGTGAAGGATAAAGGCCAATAAGCCAAATTGAATTATCTGATTAAGTGCAAACAAAGCTCCACCCCCCCAGTCCTGACCCCCTTGGTGGCTTGCAAGTAAGTGTGCTCTGTGCTGTGCCCCACAATGTTCCTCAGACTTTGGTCCTCACACTGCAAAGTGTCCTAGGGCATCAGAAAAGGAGCCTAGGCTTTTAGGTATGGTAGGGGCTTTGGAAAAACTTGTTTTTTGCTGTGCCTGGATCTTGCATCTGGCTTATTTTGGATGTGAGTCACAAGCCTGACATATTGCTTGCAGATCCTGAGAGTCATATGTGGCCCACCACATGGCTTGGTGATCTTGGATTCATTTTGCTCTGTAGGCACAAGCCCCATTTACTGCTTTTGGATTAATTCACGTCTGAAGGCATACACTTGTCTTCTTGATCTAGAAGATGGCTGTGGTACCAGAGGAGCAACAGAGGAGTGGAAGGCGCAGAACCAAGAACTAGTACTGCAAATTAGCCCTCAGAATAAGTAGCGCTGGCAGCCTTTGGGTTGACTTACAAAGTGAGGTGCCTCCAGGCACTTAATTGGAAGAGATAGGTGTGCTGATCCTTGAGCTAGAGCTCATTACTTTCAGGGTGAGGCTTATGGTGGAGAGGCATTTCCTTTGGACATTAATTGGCTGCCCTAAAAATAACTTTCTAAACATTGACCCAGCAGAGCAGAAACCAATGGGCCATATGACTTAGAGGTCAAAGAACAGAGAGAAGTCTGCCTTTGGGGACTCCTAAGAGGCTGTTCTCTCTCAATGATTGTACCCTGAACATTAGTAGCCTACTCAGATCCTTAAAAAGCGCCACAATCATGATTCTTGTCTGTGATTCTATGTGGTCTTTCTAGGGAATTACTGAAGCCAGCTGTGGTAGTTGCATAATCTGGTGTCAATTTGGGATTTGAGTCCTCTCAAACAGTGAAGGGGTAGAGTCTAGCCTGTCAATCGGGTTATAGCTAATGAGTCCTCCGTGTCGGCATGGTCTTCTCTGGAGGATTCTGGGAATTCCTGTATGTCCTCCTTGGAGTCAGGAGAGACTCTCTCTCTTGTGAGACAACCCTGAGAAACCACATAGACCTACCCTGATGCTGCCCTGGGAACTGGAAGAGTCATGTGGAGACCCTGCCAGTGCTGAGGTGCTTCTTCAGCTACTGATTTTGAACCCACTGGCCTTGATCTTCCTGCAGTTTCATTGCATGTTTCATGAGTCTGAATAGAAATTTATAGATTTGTATTGGACATATGGACTAATATCAAATTTATGGACTTGATCTGGACTGGGCTGGGATGTTTTCTCAATATTAAACTGCTATTTTATATAAAACCTCTTTCTTATGCACATATGTGTGTCCATGGATTTGTTTTTCTAATCTACCCAGACTAACATACCAGCTGAATTAGAGAGTGCTGCTGGTGGAACAATTGGTAGGAATTGGGTAGGACATTTGGAGGGTGGTCCATCTCAGCAGCATAAGAATTGGCCTCCTCTTTAGAAATTAGAAGAGGTCAGATGCCACCCCCACATGCTCACACTTTTTTTTTATTTCTACCACCTTTATTTATGTCATAGTTCTTTTCCCTTTTTTCTTTTAACAATTTATTAGGGGCTCATACAACTCTCATCACAGTCCCTACATATACATACAATTGTATAAAGCACATCTGTACATTCCCTGCCCTAATCATTCTTTTTTTTTTCTCTTTTCTTTAACATTTTATTAGGGACTCATACAACTCATCACAATCCATACATATACATACATCAATTGTACAAAGAACATCCATACATTCCCTGTCCCAATCATTCTCAAAGCATTTGCTCTCCACTTAAGCCCTTTGCATCAGGTCCTTTTTTTCCCCCCTCCCTCCCCTCCCTCATGTGCCCTTGGTAATTTCTACATCGGTATTTTGTCATATCTTGACCTATCCGGAGTCTCCCTTCCCCTTCTCCGCCGTCCCTCCCCCAGGGAGGTCACATGTGAATCCTTGTAATCAGTTCCCCCTTTACAACCCACTCACCCTCCACTCTCCCAGCATCGCCCCTCACACCCTCGGTCCTGAAGGTATCGTCCATCCTGTATTCCCTGTGCCTCCAGCCCTAATATGTACCAGTGTGCAACCTTTGCCCTATCCAGCCCTGCAAGGTAGAATTCGGATCATGGTAGTTGTGGGGAGGAAGCATCCAGGATCTGGGGGAAGGCTGTGTTCTTCATCGGTACTACCTCGCACCCTGATTGACCCATCTCCTCTCCTAAGCCCCTGTATGAGGTGATCTCCAGTGGCGGACACTTGGGCCTTGGGTCTCCACTCTGGACTTCCCCCTTCATTCAATATGATATACATATACACACACATATATACACATACATATACACACATATATTTTTTTGCATGATGCCTTATACCTGGTCCCTTTGGCACCTCGTGATCGCACTGGCCGGTGTGCTTCTTCCATGTGGGCTTTATTGCTTCTGAGCTAGATGGCCACTTGTTCACTTCAAGCCTTTAAGACCCCAGACACTATCTCTTTTGATAGCCGGGCACCATCAGCTTTCTTCACTACATTTGTTTATGCACCCATTTGTCTTCAGCGATCCTATCATGGAGGTGTGCAGTCAATGATATGATTTTTTTGTTCTTTGATGCCTGGTAACTGATCCCTTCGGGACCACGCGATCACACAGGCTGGTGTGTTCTTCCATGTGGGCTTTGTTGCTTCTGAGCTAGATGGCCGCTTGTTTATCTTCAAGCCTTTAAGACCCCAGTCACTATCTCTTTTGATAGCCGGGCACCATCAGCTTTCCTTACCACATTTACTCGTTCACCCACTTTGGCTTCAGCAGTTCTGTCGGGAGAGTGAGCATCATAGAGTTCCAATTTAATGAAAGAAAGTATTCATGCATTGAGGGAGTGTTTTGAGTAGAGGCCCAAGGTCCTTCCGCCACCTTAATACTTAACCTATATAGGCACATAGATTTCCCCATCCTCCTATATATATTTGCATGTACATGTCTTTGTCTAGACCTCCATAAATGCCCTTTGACTCCTAGCTCTTTCCTCCATCTCCCTTGACTTTCCTCCTGCCCTACTACCATGCTCCGTCCCCACCTGGGCTAGAGTATACCTCTTCTCTAAGCAACCTTACTCTTGATCATTTCCCACCAGGCCTGCCACTCCCCCCTCTCTACCCTTTTGGGTCCCATGATGTTCCCTTGTCCCTGTGTTTGTTAACACCACTTCCTTACTCCCCCCACTCCCCCACCCCAAGTCCCCCTGAACTGTCGGTCCTGTTATTTTTCCTCCAGATACTTCATCCAGCCTGTCCTATTCAGACAGACCTGTGGAGACACTAACATGCATGAAAACAAGACAGAGGAAAACAAAGCAACTGTATACGACGAGACAATAAAACAACCAAAACAAACCACTGACAAAGAACAAAACAAAACACTTCACAAAAGAAAGGCTTGTAGTTCGTTCAAGGATCGTTTGCTGGCCCTTAGGAGCGTTTTCCAGTACAGTCTGTTGGGGCACCACGCCCTGGCCCCAAAGTCCACTTTCAGCATTCCCTGGGGACCTTGCCACTCCATTCCCTTGCTGTTCCGCTGCATTCCCCCAGTGCTTTGCCTCGGTGTGGTGGGATCAGGTCAGGTGCAATTCCCACACTGTGTCTCCCGTGCTGTCCCCTGAATCGCCCTTAGTCACTGAGGGGCATCATGTCTCATAGTGGGGCCAGCCATGTTGTTCTCTCTGTGGACTGGCTGCTCTACTCAGGAACATCATCCTCACGGCCTGGTGGGCCAGGCTGTGTTCCACTCTCTCCTCCTGCCCCTTCATCTGCTCCCATGTGCTCTGATCAGATATGTCCATCTCCCGGAGCTGCAGAATCAATGTCGTCCTTTGGAACAAATTCTTTTCGGGGGAGGGGCAGGAATCCACTTAATTTATGGTGCTGGGGCCAGCCTCCCAGCTCACACTTTTAAAATGCCTAACTTCACAACTATCCTACCAAATGCCTTAAAGGAAATATTTTTTAAGAGACCTGATGAGTAGCACAGACTAAACTTCAGGAACAACAATAAGAATTTCTTTCTCATGTTTTATTAGTTTAATAGAAATAAAAAAACACCCGAAGATAAAGAAGCAGCCATCTAGCTGAGAAACAACAAAACCCACTTGGAAGAAGCACACCAGCTTGTCCCGACTCAATCGCTGAGGACAAAGTGGGTACATAAGCAAAAGTGGTGCTGAAAGCTGATGATGCCCGGTTATCAAAAAGTACAGAATCTGGGATCCAATAGGATGGAAGATAAACAAGGGGTGATCTAATTGTACAAAAACAAAGCCCACATGGAAGAAGCACACCAGCCTGTGAGATCACAAGGTGTAGAAGGGATCAGGTATTATGCATCAAAGACCAAAAAAACCCCAAATCATAGCATTGTGAATGAGGGGGAGTATGGAGTAGAGACCCAGGGCCCATCTGTGGGAAATTGGACATCCCCTTGAAGGGCTGCGGGGAGGAGATGAGCCAGTCGGGGTGCAGTGTAGCAACGATGAAATATACGGTTTTCCTGTAGTTCTTGAATGCTTCCTTTCCCCCAATATCATGAACCCAATTCTACCTTCCAAATCCGGCTGGACCAGAGGATGTATGCTGGCACAGATAGAAACTGGAAATACAGGGAATGTAGAACAGATGAACCCCTCAGGACCAGTGGTGAGAGTGGCGATATCAAGGGAAGGGGGTGGTGGTGGAAGGAAGGTGAAGGAGAAAGGGCGAACAGATTACAGGGTCTACATATAGCTTCCTCCCTGGGGGAAAGACAGAGGAGAAGTAGGTGAGGGGAGATATCCGATGGTATAAGATATGACAAAATAATTTATAAGCTATCAAGGGTTCAGTGGGGAGGGGAAGCAGGGAGGGAGGAGAAAAATGAGGAACTGATACCAAGGGCTTGGGTTGAGGGCAGGTGTTTTGAGAATGATGATGGCAATGTATGTTTAAATGTGCTTGACACAATGGATGTATGTTGGATTGTGATAAGAGTTGTATGAGCCCCTAATAAAATGATAAAGAAAAAAATAACGAAAAAAGAAAATAAAACACAAGGGGAGAAACAAAGACAATATAAATATCACACTAATCTGCTTGTAAGTTTGACCAATTCTCTTCAATAGAAATACAATCCAATCTACATATTTAAAATCTACATAATTAAAAATTTCAGTAGCCTGATTAAAAGAAAACATGTATCATTAACTTAAGTATATCTTATCTTTAAACCTATAATTTCTGTCAGTTTATTGTACTATTGACATGTGTGTTTTTGTGATGCTGTAAACCATGTCGCTGATATTTCCAAGCCAGCAGGATAACCTAAAGTGAACAGGTTTCAGCAGAACTTCTAGGCCAAGAAGAGACTATGAAGGAGGACTTGGCAGTCCACTCTGGAAGAAGTAGCTGCTGTAAGCCATATGCACAGTTTCAAAATATTATCATATACTGGAGGCCGAATGAATGAAAGTGGAGCTTTCTTGGAGATAGTGCCAACATGCTGGCTCCTCTAGTTGGAAGGCTCTAGAAATGTGACTGAGAAGGAGCTGCTATCTCAATGTGTATTTGACCATGGTCCAGTGAATGGAGTAAAACCTTTGGAAGTAGAGTCTGGGATCTTCACATGCTGATGGGGCATAACTCAAGGTGAAAAGAAACAGCAAATATTGAATAATTGGAACTTGGAAATGATGAACATTGAGAGTCATTGTGAATGAAGGCCTTGGTGAAGCCTTGGAGCAGGAATGTGAACAGCCTTGTTTACATGGACTGAAAAGTAGATTGTTACAGATGCAGTTAGGTTAAAATTCAACACCCTATTATTTGCTCTCCCTATGATCCATTGAAATTTGTTCTAGTTTTTAATATTTTCTGCTTTCTTTTTTCCCATTGGAAAGCAGCCACTGTTTTATTAAGAGAGCAGATTACAAAAACAATATAGCAGATACCTAAGTTCATCCTTCTAATCAGCCTGTTGAGCTGGTCTTCCCTGTTGCCTGCATCTCCACCTTCTTCACCTCATGGAGAAGATAATTAGAAGGGCCACACTGGATTACTTGCTTCTCTGAAGTGTTTTCCAACAGTGCAGCTCTCATGAACCCGATATCCCATGCAGATGATGCCATATTGACCAAGAGCCCTTGCAATCAGAGGGCTATCTGTCAGGGCAATATGCTTCTTGAGTTTGCCATCACCACGCTTGTACATGAGTTAATCCACTGACTTCGGGTTGGGTACCCCCATGCAATGTATGGTTCCACAATCCTCAGCATGTTAATTGAAGCCTTGTTAAGCTTAACAAAGGTGCCATTGAAAATCTGGCGAAGATGAAGAAGCTGCAACACTTTTCGAACCTTTGGGCTCACACCATTGACATCTCTGATCCAGAGAACAAACGCCAGCTTGGGCTCTCCAAGCACATAGAAGCTGCCAGCTTTCCTTGCCATGTGAGCCATTCTCATAGATAAGCTTCCTCCTTGCCTTTTGAAGCATCTTTTGGGCAAACTTCTTTCTTAGGCATTTGGTCTTTAGTTCTGAGAAATTCCTTCACTTTTTCTTAAGGGTCTCTGGAACAGCAGGGACCTTCTTCTCTGCGCCAGCCTCCATGATTCCAGCCAGCTTAAAAAAAGACTTCTTCTTCCTTTGAGGTTTTTATCTCTTTTACACTGTTATTGTTATTTGATTGTTTTTTAATGTTTTCCTGTGTATGAATCCAGGATAGGTAAATCTATAGAGACGGTAACTGGAAGTGGAGGTTGGGAGGAAATAGGGTGCTAATAATCGTGAGTACAGTAAAAAAAAAGTTCTAAAACTGATTGTGGTGATGATTGTACAACTTTTCTTGATATCTTTGAACTATTGAATAGTATGATGTATTTTATGCCAATAAAACTGTTGGGAAAATGGAATGGATAAAGATTGATAAATTTGTAGGCACTAACAGATATTAGTGAGATGAAACGAACTGGTATTGGCCATTTTATTTTATTTATTTAAAAGAATAATTTTATTGGGGGCTCCTACAACTCTTATCACAATCCATCCATACATACACTGTATGTCAAGCACATTTGCAGCCTTCATCATTCTCAAAACATTTTCTTTCTACGTGAGCCCTTGATATCAGCTCATTTCCCACCTCCCTCCTCGCTACCTCCTCCCTCATGAACCCTTGATAATTTATAAATTATTATTTTGTCATATCTTATACTGTCTGATGCCTCCCTTCACGCACTTTTCTGTTTTCCATCCCCCAGAGAGGAGGGTATATGTAGATCCTTATAATTTGATTCCCCTTTTCTACCCCTTCCTTCCCTCCACCCTCCGGGAGTATCACCATTCTTACAAATGATCCTGAAGAGTTAATCTGTCCCGGATTCCCTGTGTTTCCAGTTCCTACCTGTACCAGTGTACATCCTCTGGTCTAGCCAGATTTCTAAGGTAGAATTGGGATCATGATAGGGATGGGGGATGAAGCATTTAAGAATTAGAGGAAAGTTGTATGTTTCATTGTTGCTACACTGCACCCTGAATAACTTCTCTTCTCACCGTGACCCTTCTTTCAGGGGTTGTCCAGTTTGATATTGGCCATTTTAAATGAGAATGATACAATACAGAAAAACGGTATTGAATTCATAGTTAAAAAGACATTTGAAGATCAATTTTGAAGTACATTGCAGCCTCTAGTAGGATTATTTCTATACACCATCAAGGATATCCAGTCAATACATCTGCTATCCACCTTTATGCATCAACTACCAAAACCAGTGATGAAGAAAATGAAGAATTATATGACCATCTTCACTTAGAAAATGATCAAACAATAAACATGCATACATAATTATTGGCAACTAGAATACAAAAGTTGGAAACAAAGAGGAAGGATGATCTTGGTGATAGATCATAGAGGGAACAGGATGGGGCTTCGTTTCATTATATTGTGCACAGAGTTGTGATGAGCTGAAACCCAATCGACGGCACCTGACAGCAATAACTACAGGAGTGGTGCGTCTAACCATGTGCTGAACTATATCCTAAGAGAACTCCTCTCTTCATTCACAGCAGCGGTTCTCAACTTGTGGGTTCCAAAACCTTTTAGAAAAGGGACCACCTTCCACAGAGGCGGCCCAATTCACCACAGTAGAAAAATTACAGTGATGAAATTGCAATGAATATAATTGTAGGATTTGAGCTTCCCCACATCGTGAGCACTGGTATAAAAGGTTGGGGGGAGTAGCAAGATGAGAACCCGTGCCCTAGAGGAAGAAAGAAATCTTGTTCCAGTAGAAAGGCAGCAGAAGAGAGGCAGCTCCAAGAAGATGGATTAGCGCATTGGCTGCAACAATGTGTGTAAGCAAATGCACCACAGTGAGGATGACCCATGGAGGGGCAACCTTTCTTTATATTGGGCAGAGAGTTGCTATGAGTTAAAAACGCTCGTTGGAACCTAACTGCAAAAAACAACGGGATTGTCCTTCTAATAATACACTGAAGACGATATTCAGAGAAACTCCTATTAGTTTAGAGCAGCGGTTCTTAACCTTTGAGCCAGACCTCTTTGGGTGGTCGAATGACCCTTTCTCAGGGGTGGCCCAGTACATAACCGTAGCAAAATTATAGTTATGATATAGCAATGAATATAATTTCATGATTGGGAGTCACCACCAAACAAGGAATTTTATGAAAGGGTCATGGCATTGGCAAGGTTGAAAACCACTTCCCTAGAGGGAGGAACAAAAGGTGGTATAGTAGAAGTGCAAGCAAAGAGATGCAGCCCCTTCAAGATGGAATAGCGCAGTAGCTGTAAGCATGAACTCAAGCAAAGACCACTGTGAGGATGGGACAGGATGGGGCTTTGTTTCATTATATCGTGCAGAGTTCAGATGAGCTAAAACACACTCGACATCAACTATTAAATAGACCAACAGGAATTGTGTGTCCAACAATGTGCTGAGTAAACTGAAGAGAAACTCCTCTTCATTGAGAGCAGCGGTTGTCAACCTGTGGGTGCCAGCCCATTTTGGGAAGGTACCACCTTTCACTGGGGTGGCCCATTCCACAATAGTAGCAAATAACTGTAGGATTGGGGATTCACCAATACATGAGGAAAGGTATGAAAGGTTCATGGCATTAGGCAGGTTGAGAAGCCCTGCGCTAGAGGAAGAAAGAAACGTTGTTACAGCAGAAAGGCTGAAAAAGAGGCAGCCCTGTAAAGATGGAAAAGCATAGTGGCGCCAAAATAAGCACAAGCAAAGACCACTGTGAGGATGGAACAGGATGGGGCTTCGTTTCATTATATTGTGCACAGAGTTGTGATGAGCTGAAACCCAATCGACGGCACCTGACAGCAATAACTACAGGAGTGGCGCGTCTAACCATGTGCTGAACTATATCCAAAGAGAACGCCTCTCTTCATTTACAGCAGCCATTCTCAACTTGTGGGTTCCAAAATCTTTTGGGGAAGGGACCACCTTCCACAGGGGTGGCCCAATTCACCACAGTAGGGAAATTACAGTGATGAAGTAGCAATGAATATAATTGTAGGAGTTGGGCTTCCGCACATCATGAGGAATGGTATGAAAGGTTTGTGGCAAGAGCAAGGTTTTGAACTATTGTCTTAGAGGAAGAAAGAAATCTTGTTACATTATAAAGGCAGCAGAAGAGAGCCACCGCCAAGATGATGGATTAGCACTGCGGCTGCAATAATGTGTGTAAGCAAATGCACCACAGTGAGAATGGCCCAAGGAGGGGCAACCTTATTTATATTGGGCAGAGAGTTCTATGAGTCAACACCACTCCTCAGAACCTAACTGCAAAGAACAACGGGATTATGCTTCCAACAATATGCTGAAGAAGATAATCAGAGAAGCTCCTATTAGTTTAGAGCAGCGGTTCTAAACCTTTGGGCCAGCCTTCTTTGGGTGGTCGAAAGACCCTTTCACAGGTGTGGCCCAGTACATAACAGTAGCAAAATTACAGATATGATATAGCAATGAATATAATTTCATGATTGGGTATCACCACAAAATGAGGAATTTTATGAAAGGGCCGTGGCATTAGCTCGGTTGAAACCACAGCCCTAGAAGGAGGCAGAATATTTGGTAGAGTACAAGGGAAACCAAAGAGATGCAGCCTGTACAAGATGGAATAGCAAAGTGGTAGCAACCATGAACTCAAGCAAAGACCACTGTGAGGATGGAACAGGATGGGGCTTCGTTTCATTATATTGTGCACAGAGTTGCGATGAGCTGAAAACCACTTGATGGCCACTATGAACAAGACCAAAAGGAACTGTGCATCTAACAATGTGCTGAAATAGACCTGAAGAGAAACTCCTCTTCATTGAGAGCAGCGGTTGTCAGCCTGTGGGTGCCAGCCCATTTTGGGAAGGTACCAACTTTCACTGGGGTGGCCCATTCCACAACAGTAGCAAGTAACTGTGGGACTGTGTGCTCACCACCACATAAGTTATGAAAGTCGTGGCATTAAGCAGGTTGAGAACTGCTGCCCTAGAGAAAGAAAGACATGTTGTTACAATTGAATGGCTGCATAAGAGAGGCAGCCCTGAAAAGATGGAATTGCCTCATGCCTGCAACAATGAGCACAAGCAAAGGACCCACTGTGATGAGGGAACAGGATGGTGCTTCGTTCCATTATGTTGTGCACACGGTTGCTATTACCCGAAGACCATTCGAGGGCACCCGACAACAGGAAGGACAGGAATTGTGCATCTAACCATGTGCTGAACTATGTCTTAAGAGAAATCTTCCCTTCATTTAGAGCAGCGGTTCTCAACCTGTGCGTTCCAAACCCTTTGGTAGAAGGGACCACCTTACACATGGGTGGCCAAATTCACCACAGTAGCAAAATTACAGTGATGAAATAGCAATGAAAACAATTTTAGGATTTGGGGATACCCTCAATGTGAGGAATGGCATAAAAGGTTTGTGGCAGTAGCAAGGTAGAACCCCTGCCCTAAAAGCAGAATGAAATCTATTTCCAGTAGAAGTAAGCAGAGGAGAGGAAGGTCCAAGAAGGTGGATTAGCACAGTGGCTGCAACAATGAGTGGAAGTAAATGCCCCACAGTGATGATGGCCCTAGCAGAGGCAACCTCTCATTATATTGGGCAGAGAGTTGCTAAGAGTCAAAACCACTCATCAGAACAAAGGGCAAAAAACAGCGGAGAGTGCTTCTAACAATATGCTGGAGAAGACATTAAGAGAAACTCCTATTAGTTCAGAGCAGCGGTTCTTAACCTTTGGGCCAGACCTCTTTGGGTGGTCGAACAACCCTCTCACTGGGGTGGCCCTGTGCATAACAGTAGCAAAATAACCGTTATGACATAGCAATGAATATAATTTCACGATTGGGGGTCACCAGTAAAAGAGGAATTTTATGAAAGGGTCTTGCCTTTAACAAGGTTGAAAACCGCTGCCCTAGAAGGAGGCAGAATATTTGGTAGAGTACAAGGGAAACCAAAGAGATGCAGCCCGTACAAGATGGAATAGCAAAGTGGTGGCAACCATGAACTCAAGCAAAGACCACTGTGAGGATGGAACAGGATGGGGCTTCGTTTCATTATATTGTGCACAGAGTTGCGATGAGCTGAAAACCACTTGATGGCCACTATGAACAAGACCAAAAGGAACTGTGCATCTAACAATGTGCTGAAATAGACCTGAAGAGAAACTCCTCTTCATTGAGAGCAGCGGTTGTCAACCTGTGGGTGCCAGCCCATTTTGGGAAGGTACCAACTTTCACTGGGGTGGCCGATTCCACAACAGTAGCAAGTAACTGTGGGACTGTGTGCTCACCACCACATAAGTTATAAAAGTCGTGGCATTAAGCAGGTTGAGAACTGCTGCCCTAGAGAAAGAAAGACATGTTGTTACAATTGAATGGCTGCATAAGAGAGGCAGCCCTGAAAAGATGGAATTGCCTCATGCCTGCAACAATGAGCACAAGCAAAGGACCCACTGTGATGAGGGAACAGGATGGTGCTTCGTTCCATTATGTTGTGCACACGGTTGCTATTACCCGAAGACCATTCGAGGGCACCCGACAACAGGAAGGACAGGAATTGTGCATCTAACCATGTGCTGAACTATGTCTTAAGAGAAATCTTCCCTTCATTTAGAGCAGCGGTTCTCAACCTGTGCGTTCCAAACCCTTTGGTAGAAGGGACCACCTTACACATGGGTGGCCAAATTCACCACAGTAGCAAAATTACAGTGATGAAATAGCAATGAAAACAATTTTAGGATTTGGGGATACCATCAATGTGAGGAATGGCATAAAAGGTTTGTGGCAGTAGCAAGGTAGAACCCCTGCCCTAAAAGCAGAATGAAATCAATTTCCAGTAGAAGTAAGCAGAGGAGAGGAAGGTCCAAGAAGGTGGATTAGCACAGTGGCTGCAACAATGAGTGGAAGCAAATGCCCCACAGTGAGGATGGCCCTAGCAGAGGCAACCTCTCATTATATTGGGCAGAGAGTTGCTAAGAGTCAAAACCACTCATCAGAACAAAGGGCAAAAAACAGCGGAGAGTGCTTCTAACAATATGCTGGAGAAGACATTAAGAGAAACTCCTATTAGTTCAGAGCAGCGGTTCTTAACCTTTGGGCCAGACCTCTTTGGGTGGTCGAACAACCCTCTCACTGGGGTGGCCCTGTGCATAACAGTAGCAAAATTACCGTTATGACATAGCAATGAATATAATTTCACGATTGGGGGTCACCAGTAAAAGAGGAATTTTATGAAAGGGTCGTGCCTTTAACAAGGTTGAAAACCGCTGCCCTAGAAGGAGGCAGAATATTTGGTAGAGTAGAAGGGAAACCAAAGAGATGCAGCCCGCACAAGATGGAATAGCAAAGTTGTGGCAACCATGAACTCAAGCAAAGACCACTGTGAGGATGGAATAGGATGGGGCTTCGTTTCATTATATTGTGCACAGAGTTGCGATGAGCTGAAAACCACTTGATGGCCACTATGAACAAGACCAAAAGGAACTGTGCATCTAACAATGTGCTGAAATTGACCTGAAGAGAAACTACTCTTCATTGAGAGAAGCGGTTGTCAACCTGTGGGTGCCAGCCCATTTTGGGAAGGTACCAACTTTCACTGGGGTGGCCCATTCCACAACAGTAGCAAGCAACTGTGGGACTGTGTGCTCACCACCACATAAGTTATGAAAGTCGTGGCATTAAGCAGGTTGAGAACTGCTGCCCTAGAGAAAGAAAGACATGTTGTTACAATTGAATGGCTGCATAAGAGAGGCAGCCCTGAAAAGATGGAATTGCCTCATGCCTGCAACAATGAGCACAAGCAAAGGACCCACTGTGATGAGGGAACAGGATGGTGCTTCGTTCCATTATGTTGTGCACACGGTTGCTATTACCCGAAGACCATTCGAGGGCACCCGACAACAGGAAGGACAGGAATTGTGCATCTAATCATGAGCTGAATTATGTCTTAAGAGAAATCTTCCCTTCATTTAGAGCAGCGGTTCTCAACCTGTGCGTTCCAAACCCTTTGGGAGAAGGGACCACTTTACACATGGGTGGCCAAATTCACCACAGTAGCAAAATTACAGTGATGAAATAGCAATGAAAACAATTTTAGGATTTGGGGATACCCTCAATGTGAGGAATGGCATAAAAGGTTTGTGGCAGTAGCAAGGTTGAGAACCCCTGCCCTAAAAGCAGAATGAAATCTATTTCCAGTAGAAGTAAGCAGAGGAGAGGAAGGTCCAAGAAGGTGGATTAGCACAGTGGCTGCAACAATGAGTGGAAGTAAATGCCCCACAGTGAGGATGGCCCTAGCAGAGGCAACCTCTCATTATATTGGGCAGAGAGTTGCTAAGAGTCAAAACCACTCATCAGAACAAAGGGCAAAAAACAGCGGAGAGTGCTTCTAACAATATGCTGGAGAAGACATTAAGAGAAACTCCTATTAGTTCAGAGCAGCGGTTCTTAACCTTTGGGCCAGACCTCTTTGGGTGGTCGAACAACCCTCTCACTGGGGTGGCCCTGTGCATAACAGTAGCAAAATTACCGTTATGACATAGCAATGAATATAATTTCACGATTGGGGGTCACCAGTAAAAGAGGAATTTTATGAAAGGGTCGTGCCTTTAACAAGGTTGAAAACCGCTGCCCTAGAAGGAGGCAGAATATTTGGTAGAGTACAAGGGAAACCAAAGAGATGCAGCCCGCACAAGATGGAATAGCAAAGTTGTGGCAACCATGAACTCAAGCAAAGACCACTGTGAGGATGGAATAGGATGGGGCTTCGTTTCATTATATTGTGCACAGAGTTGCGATGAGCTGAAAACCACTTGATGGCCACTATGAACAAGACCAAAAGGAACTGTGCATCTAACAATGTGCTGAAATAGACCTGAAGGGAAACTCCTCTTCATTGAGAGCAGCGGTTGTCAACCTGTGGGTGCCAGCCCATTTTGGGAAGGTACCAACTTTCACTGGGGTGGCCCATTCCACAACAGTAGCAAGCAACTGTGGGACTGTGTGCTCACCACCACATAAGTTATGAAAGTCGTGGCATTAAGCAGGTTGAGAACTGCTGCCCTAGAGAAAGAAAGACATGTTGTTACAATTGAATGGCTGCATAAGAGAGGCAGCCCTGAAAAGATGGAATTGCCTCATGCCTGCAACAATGAGCACAAGCAAAGGACCCACTGTGATGAGGGAACAGGATGGTGCTTCGTTCCATTATGTTGTGCACACGGTTGCTATTACCCGAAGACCATTCGAGGGCACCCGACAACAGGAAGGACAGGAATTGTGCATCTAATCATGAGCTGAATTATGTCTTAAGAGAAATCTTCCCTTCATTTAGAGCAGCGGTTCTCAACCTGTGCGTTCCAAACCCTTTGGGAGAAGGGACCACTTTACACATGGGTGGCCAAATTCACCACAGTAGCAAAATTACAGTGATGAAATAGCAATGAAAACAATTTTAGGATTTGGGGATACCCTCAATGTGAGGAATGGCATAAAAGGTTTGTGGCAGTAGCAAGGTTGAGAACCCCTGCCCTAAAAGCAGAATGAAATCTATTTCCAGTAGAAGTAAGCAGAGGAGAGGAAGGTCCAAGAAGGTGGATTAGCACAGTGGCTGCAACAATGAGTGGAAGTAAATGCCCCACAGTGAGGATGGCCCTAGCAGAGGCAACCTCTCATTATATTGGGCAGAGAGTTGCTAAGAGTCAAAACCACTCATCAGAACAAAGGGCAAAAAACAGCGGAGAGTGCTTCTAACAATATGCTGGAGAAGACATTAAGAGAAACTCCTATTAGTTCAGAGCAGCGGTTCTTAACCTTTGGGCCAGACCTCTTTGGGTGGTCGAACAACCCTCTCACTGGGGTGGCCCTGTGCATAACAGTAGCAAAATTACCGTTATGACATAGCAATGAATATAATTTCACGATTGGGGGTCACCAGTAAAAGAGGAATTTTATGAAAGGGTCTTGCCTTTAACAAGGTTGAAAACCCCTGCCCTAGAAGGAGGCAGAATATTTGGTAGAGTACAAGGGAAACCAAAGAGATGCAGCCCGCACAAGATGGAATAGCAAAGTTGTGGCAACCATGAACTCAAGCAAAGACCACTGTGAGGATGGAATAGGATGGGGCTTCGTTTCATTATATTGTGCACAGAGTTGCGATGAGCTGAAAACCACTTGATGGCCACTATGAACAAGACCAAAAGGAACTGTGCATCTAACAATGTGCTGAAATAGACCTGAAGGGAAACTCCTCTTCATTGAGAGCAGCGGTTGTCAACCTGTGGGTGCCAGCCCATTTTGGGAAGGTACCAACTTTCACTGGGGTGGCCCAGTCCACAACAGTAGCAAGTAACTGTGGGACTGTGTGCTCACCACCACATAAGTTATGAAAGTCGTGGCATTAAGCAGGTTGAGAACTGCTGCCCTAGAGAAAGAAAGACATGTTGTTACAATTGAATGGCTGCATAAGAGAGGCAGCCCTGAAAAGCTGGAATTGCCACATGCCTGCAACAATGAGCACAAGCAAAGGACCCACTGTGATGAGGGAACAGGATGGTGCTTCGTTCCATTATGTTGTGCACACGGTTGCTATTACCCGAAGACCATTCGAGGGCACCCGACAACAGGAAGGACAGGAATTGTGCATCTAACCATGTGCTGAACTATGTCTTAAGAGAAATCTTCCCTTCATTTAGAGCAGCGGTTCTAAACCTGTGCGTTCCAAACCCTTTGGGAGAAGGGACCACCTTACACATGGGTGGCCAAATTCACCACAGTAGCAAAATTACAGTGATGAAATAGCAATAAAAACAATTTTAGGATTTGGGGATACCCTCAATGTGAGGAATGGCATAAAAGGTTTGTGGCAGTAGCAAGGTAGAACCCCTGCCCTAAAAGCAGAATGAAATCTATTTCCAGTAGAAGTAAGCAGAGGAGAGGAAGGTCCAAGAAGGTGGATTAGCACAGTGGCTGCAACAATGAGTGGAAGTAAATGCCCCACAGTGAGGATGGCCCTAGCAGAGGCAACCTCTCATTATATTGGGCAGAGAGTTGCTAAGAGTCAAAACCACTCATCAGAACAAAGGGCAAAAAACAGCGGATAGTGCTTCTAACAATATGCTGGAGAAGACATTAAGAGAAACTCCTATTAGTTCAGAGCAGCGGTTCTTAACCTTTGGGCCAGACCTCTTTGGGTGGTCGAACAACCCTCTCACTGGGGTGGCCCTGTGCATAACAGTAGCAAAATAACCGTTAAGACATAGCAATGAATATAATTTCACGATTGGGGGTCACCAGTAAAAGAGGAATTTTATGAAAGGGTCTTGCCTTTAACAAGGTTGAAAACCGCTGCCCTAGAAGGAGGCAGAATATTTGGTAGAGTACAAGGGAAACCAAAGAGATGCAGCCCGTACAAGATGGAATAGCAAAGTGGTGGCAACCATGAACTCAAGCAAAGACCACTGTGAGGATGTAATAGGATGGGGCTTCGTTTCATTATATTGTGCACAGAGTTGCGATGAGCTGAAAACCACTTGATGGCAACTATGAACAAGACCAAAAGGAACTGTGCATCTAACAATGTGCTGAAATAGACCTGAAGAGAAACTCCTCTTCATTGAGAGCAGCGGTTGTCAACCTGTGGGTGCCAGCCCATTTTGGGAAGGTACCAACTTTCACTGGGGTGGCCGATTCCACAACAGTAGCAAGTAACTGTGGGACTGTGTGCTCACCACCACATAAGTTATAAAAGTCGTGGCATTAAGCAGGTTGAGAACTGCTGCCCTAGAGAAAGAAAGACATGTTGTTACAATTGAATGGCTGCATAAGAGAGGCAGCCCTGAAAAGATGGAATTGCCTCATGCCTGCAACAATGAGCACAAGCAAAGGACCCACTGTGATGAGGGAACAGGATGGTGCTTCGTTCCATTATGTTGTGCACACGGTTGCTATTACCCGAAGACCATTCGAGGGCACCCGACAACAGGAAGGACAGGAATTGTGCATCTAACCATGTGCTGAACTATGTCTTAAGAGAAATCTTCCCTTCATTTACAGCAGCGGTTCTCAACCTGTGCGTTCCAAACCCTTTGGGAGAAGGGACCACCTTACACATGGGTGGCCAAATTCACCACAGTAGCAAAATTACAGTGATGAAATAGCAATGAAAACAATTTTAGGATTTGGGGATACCCTCAATGTGAGGAATGGCATAAAAGGTTTGTGGCAGTAGCAAGGTAGAACCCCTGCCCTAAAAGCAGAATGAAATCTATTTCCAGTAGAAGTAAGCAGAGGAGAGGAAGGTCCAAGAAGGTGGATTAGCACAGTGGCTGCAACAATGAGTGGAAGTAAATGCCCCACAGTGAGGATGGCCCTAGCAGAGGCAACCTCTCATTATATTGGGCAGAGAGTTGCTAAGAGTCAAAACCACTCATCAGAACAAAGGGCAAAAAACAGCGGAGAGTGCTTCTAACAATATGCTGGAGAAGACATTAAGAGAAACTCCTATTAGTTCAGAGCAGCGGTTCTTAACCTTTGGGCCAGACCTCTTTGGGTGGTCGAACAACCCTCTCACTGGGGTGGCCCTGTGCATAACAGTAGCAAAATTACCGTTATGACATAGCAATGAATATAATTTCACGATTGGGGGTCACCAGTAAAAGAGGAATTTTATGAAAGGGTCGTGCCTTTAACAAGGTTGAAAACCGCTGCCCTAGAAGGAGGCAGAATATTTGGTAGAGTAGAAGGGAAACCAAAGAGATGCAGCCCGCACAAGATGGAATAGCAAAGTTGTGGCAACCATGAACTCAAGCAAAGACCACTGTGAGGATGGAATAGGATGGGCCTTCGTTTCATTATATTGTGCACAGAGTTGCGATGAGCTGAAAACCACTTGATGGCCACTATGAACAAGACCAAAAGGAACTGTGCATCTAACAATGTGCTGAAATAGACCTGAAGAGAAACTCCTTTTCATTGAGAGCAGCGGTTGTCAACCTGTGGGTGCCAGCCCATTTTGGGAAGGTACCAACTTTCACTGGGGTGGCCGATTCCACAACAGTAGCAAGTAACTGTGAGACTGTGTGCTCACCACCACATAAGTTATAAAAGTCGTGGCATTAAGCAGGTTGAGAACTGCTGCCCTAGAGAAAGAAAGACATGTTGTTACAATTGAATGGCTGCATAAGAGAGGCAGCCCTGAAAAGATGGAATTGCCTCATGCCTGCAACAATGAGCACAAGCAAAGGACCCACTGTGATGAGGGAACAGGATGGTGCTTCGTTCCATTATGTTGTGCACACGGTTGCTATTACCCGAAGACCATTCGAGGGCACCCGACAACAGGAAGGACAGGAATTGTGCATCTAACCATGTGCTGAACTATGTCTTAAGAGAAATCTTCCCTTCATTTACAGCAGCGGTTCTCAACCTGTGCGTTCCAAACCCTTTGGGAGAAGGGACCACCTTACACATGGGTGGCCAAATTCACCACAGTAGCAAAATTACAGTGATGAAATAGCAATGAAAACAATTTTAGGATTTGGGGATACCCTCAATGTGAGGAATGGTATAAAAGGTTTGTGGCAGTAGCAAGGTAGAACCCCTGCCCTAAAAGCAGAATGAAATCTATTTCCAGTAGAAGTAAGCAGAGGAGAGGAAGGTCCAAGAAGGTGGATTAGCACAGTGGCTGCAACAATGAGTGGAAGTAAATGCCCCACAGTGAGGATGGCCCTAGCAGAGGCAACCTCTCATTATATTGGGCAGAGAGTTGCTAAGAGTCAAAACCACTCATCAGAACAAAGGGCAAAAAACAGCGGAGAGTGCTTCTAACAATATGCTGGAGAAGACATTAAGAGAAACTCCTATTAGTTCAGAGCAGCGGTTCTTAACCTTTGGGCCAGACCTCTTTGGGTGGTCGAACAACCCTCTCACTGGGGTGGCCCTGTGCATAACAGTAGCAAAATTACCGTTATGACATAGCAATGAATATAATTTCACGATTGGGGGTCACCAATAAAAGAGGAATTTTATGAAAGGGTCTTGCCTTTAACAAGGTTGAAAACCGCTGCCCTAGAAGGAGGCAGAATATTTGGTAGAGTACAGGGGAAACCAAAGAGATGCAGCCCGTACAAGATGGAATAGCAAAGTGGTGGCAACCATGAACTCAAGCAAAGACCACTGTGAGGATGGAACAGGATGGGGCTTCGTTTCATTATATTGTGCACAGAGTTGCGATGAGCTGAAAACGACTTGATGGCCACTATGAACAAGACCAAAAGGAACTGTGCATCTAACAATGTGCTGAAATAGACCTGAAGGGAAACTCCTCTTCATTGACAGCAGCGGTTGTCAACCTGTGGGTGCCAGCCCATTTTGGGAAGGTACCAACTTTCACTGGGGTGGCCCAGTCCACAACAGTAGCAAGTAACTGTGGGACTGTGTGCTCACCACCACATAAGTTATGAAAGTCGTGGCATTAAGCAGGTTGAGAACTGCTGCCCTAGAGAAAGAAAGACATGTTGTTACAATTGAATGGCTGCATAAGAGAGGCAGCCCTGAAAAGATGGAATTGCCTCATGCCTGCAACAATGAGCACAAGCAAAGGACCCACTGTGATGAGGGAACAGGATGGTGCTTCGTTCCATTATGTTGTGCACACGGTTGCTATTACCCGAAGACCATTCGAGGGCACCCGACAACAGGAAGGACAGGAATTGTGCATCTAACCATGTGCTGAACTATGTCTTAAGAGAAATCTTCCCTTCATTTACAGCAGCGGTTCTCAACCTGTGCGTTCCAAACCCTTTGGGAGAAGGGACCACCTTACACATGGGTGGCCAAATTCACCACAGTAGCAAAATTACAGTGATGAAATAGCAATAAAAACAATTTTAGGATTTGGGGATACCCTCAATGTGAGGAATGGCATAAAAGGTTTGTGGCAGTAGCAAGGTTGAGAACCCCTGCCCTAAAAGCAGAATGAAATCTATTTCCAGTAGAAGTAAGCAGAGGAGAGGAAGGTCCAAGAAGGTGGATTAGCACAGTGGCTGCAACAATGAGTGGAAGTAAATGCCCCACAGTGAGGATGGCCCTAGCAGAGGCAACCTCTCATTATATTCAGCAGAGAGTTGCTAAGAGTCAAAACCACTCATCAGAACAAAGGGCAAAAAACAGCGGATAGTGCTTCTAACAATATGCTGGAGAAGACATTAAGAGAAACTCCTATTAGTTCAGAGCAGCGGTTCTTAACCTTTGGGCCAGACCTCTTTGGGTGGTCGAAAAACCCTCTCACTGGGGTGGCCCTGTGCATAACAGTAGCAAAATTACCGTTATGACATAGCAATGAATATAATTTCACGATTGGGGGTCACCAGTAAAAGAGGAATTTTATGAAAGGGTCTTGCCTTTAACAAGGTTGAAAACCGATGCCCTAGAAGGAGGCAGAATATTTGGTAGAGTACAGGGGAAACCAAAGAGATGCAGCCCGTACAAGATGGAATAGCAAAGTGGTGGCAACCATGAACTCAAGCAAAGACCACTGTGAGGATGGAACAGGATGGGGCTTCGTTTCATTATATTGTGCACAGAGTTGCGATGAGCTGAAAACGACTTGATGGCCACTATGAACAAGACCAAAAGGAACTGTGCATCTAACAATATGCTGAAATAGACCTGAAGGGAAACTCCTCTTCATTGAGAGCAGCGGTTGTCAACCTGTGGGTGCCAGCCCATTTTGGGAAGGTACCAACTTTCACTGGGGTGGCCGATTCCACAACAGTAGCAAGTAACTGTGGGACTGTGTGCTCACCACCACATAAGTTATGAAAGTCGTGGCATTAAGCAGGTTGAGAACTGCTGCCCTAGAGAAAGAAAGACATGTTGTTCCAATTGAATGGCTGCATAAGAGAGGCAGCCCTGAAAAGATGGAATTGCCTCATGCCTGCAACAATGAGCACAAGCAAAGGACCCACTGTGATGAGGGAACAGGATGGTGCTTCGTTCCATTATGTTGTGCACACGGTTGCTATTACCCGAAGACCATTCGAGGGCACCCGACAACAGGAAGGACAGGAATTGTGCATCTAACCATGTGCTGAACTATGTCTTAAGAGAAATCTTCCCTTCATTTACAGCAGCGGTTCTCAACCTGTGCGTTCCAAACCCTTTGGGAGAAGGGACCACCTTACACATGGGTGGCCAAATTCACCACAGTAGCAAAATTACAGTGATGAAATAGCAATAAAAACAATTTTAGGATTTGGGGATACCCTCAATGTGAGGAATGGCATAAAAGGTTTGTGGCAGTAGCAAGGTTGAGAACCCCTGCCCTAAAAGCAGAATGAAATCTATTTCCAGTAGAAGTAAGCAGAGGAGAGGAAGGTCCAAGAAGGTGGATTAGCACAGTGGCTGCAACAATGAGTGGAAGTAAATGCCCCACAGTGAGGATGGCCCTAGCAGAGGCAACCTCTCATTATATTCGGCAGAGAGTTGCTAAGAGTCAAAACCACTCATCAGAACAAAGGGCAAAAAACAGCGGATAGTGCTTCTAACAATATGCTGGAGAAGACATTAAGAGAAACTCCTATTAGTTCAGAGCAGCGGTTCTTAACCTTTGGGCCAGACCTCTTTGGGTGGTCGAAAAACCCTCTCACTGGGGTGGCCCTGTGCATAACAGTAGCAAAATTACCGTTATGACATAGCAATGAATATAATTTCACGATTGGGGGTCACCAGTAAAAGAGGAATTTTATGAAAGGGTCTTGCCTTTAACAAGGTTGAAAACCGATGCCCTAGAAGGAGGCAGAATATTTGGTAGAGTACAGGGGAAACCAAAGAGATGCAGCCCGTACAAGATGGAATAGCAAAGTGGTGGCAAACATGAACTCAAGCAAAGACCACTGTGAGGATGGAACAGGATGGGGCTTCGTTTCATTATATTGTGCACAGAGTTGCGATGAGCTGAAAACCACTTGATGGCCACTATGAACAAGACCAAAAGGAACTGTGCATCTAACAATGTGCTGAAATAGACCTGAAGAGAAACTCCTCTTCATTGAGAGCAGCGGTTGTCAACCTGTGGGTGCCAGCCCATTTTGGGAAGGTACCAACTTTCACTGGGGTGGCCCATTCCACAACAGTAGCAAGCAACTGTGGGACTGTGTGCTCACCACCACATAAGTTATGAAAGTCGTGGCATTAAGCAGGTTGAGAACTGCTGCCCTAGAGAAAGAAAGACATGTTGTTACAATTGAATGGCTGCATAAGAGAGGCAGCCCTGAAAAGATGGAATTGCCTCATGCCTGCAACAATGAGCACAAGCAAAGGACCCACTGTGATGAGGGAACAGGATGGTGCTTCGTTCCATTATGTTGTGCACACGGTTGCTATTACCCGAAGACCATTCGAGGGCACCCGACAACAGGAAGGACAGGAATTGTGCATCTAACCATGTGCTGAACTATGTCTTAAGAGAAATCTTCCCTTCATTTAGAGCAGCGGTTCTCAACCTGTGCGTTCCAAACCCTTTGGGAGAAGGGACCACCTTACACATGGGTGGCCAAATTCACCACAGTAGCAAAATTACAGTGATGAAATAGCAATAAAAACAATTTTAGGATTTGGGGATACCCTCAATGTGAGGAATGGCATAAAAGGTTTGTGGCAGTAGCAAGGTTGAGAACCCCTGCCCTAAAAGCAGAATGAAATCTATTTCCAGTAGAAGTAAGCAGAGGAGAGGAAGGTCCAAGAAGGTGGATTAGCACAGTGGCTGCAACAATGAGTGGAAGTAAATGCCCCACAGTGAGGATGGCCCTAGCAGAGGCAACCTCTCATTATATTGGGTAGAGAGTTGCTAAGAGTCAAAACCACTCATCAGAACAAAGGGCAAAAAACAGCGGATAGTGCTTCTAACAATATGCTGGAGAAGACATTAAGAGAAACTCCTATTAGTTCAGAGCAGCGGTTCTTAACCTTTGGGCCAGACCTCTTTGGGTGGTCGAACAACCCTCTCACTGGGGTGGCCCTGTGCATAACAGTAGCAAAATAACCGTTATGACATAGCAATGAATATAATTTCACGATTGGGGGTCACCAATAAAAGAGGAATTTTATGAAAGGGTCTTGCCTTTAACAAGGTTGAAAACCGCTGCCCTAGAAGGAGGCAGAATATTTGGTAGAGTACAAGGGAAACCAAAGAGATGCAGCCTGTACAAGATGGAATAGCAAAGTGGTGGCAACCATGAACTCAAGCAAAGACCACTGTGAGGATGGAACAGGATGGGGCTTCGTTTCATTATATTGTGCACAGAGTTGCGATGAGCTGAAAACCACTTGATGGCCACTATGAACAAGACCAAAAGGAACTGTGCATCTAACAATGTGCTGAAATAGACCTGAAGAGAAACTCCTCTTCATTGAGAGCAGCGGTTGTCAACCTGTGGGTGCCAGCCCATTTTGGGAAGGTACCAACTTTCACTGGGGTGGCCGATTCCACAACAGTAGCAAGTAACTGTGGGACTGTGTGCTCACCACCACATAAGTTATAAAAGTCGTGGCATTAAGCAGGTTGAGAACTGCTGCCCTAGAGAAAGAAAGACATGTTGTTCCAATTGAATGGCTGCATAAGAGAGGCAGCCCTGAAAAGATGGAATTGCCTCATGCCTGCAACAATGAGCACAAGCAAAGGACCCACTGTGATGAGGGAACAGGATGGTGCTTCGTTCCATTATGTTGTGCACACGGTTGCTATTACCCGAAGACCATTCGAGGGCACCCGACAACAGGAAGGACAGGAATTGTGCATCTAACCATGTGCTGAACTATGTCTTAAGAGAAATCTTCCCTTCATTTACAGCAGCGGTTCTCAACCTGTGCGTTCCAAACCCTTTGGGAGAAGGGACCACCTTACACATGGGTGGCCAAATTCACCACAGTAGCAAAATTACAGTGATGAAATAGCAATAAAAACAATTTTAGGATTTGGGGATACCCTCAATGTGAGGAATGGCATAAAAGGTTTGTGGCAGTAGCAAGGTTGAGAACCCCTGCCCTAAAAGCAGAATGAAATCTATTTCCAGTAGAAGTAAGCAGAGGAGAGGAAGGTCCAAGAAGGTGGATTAGCACAGTGGCTGCAACAATGAGTGGAAGTAAATGCCCCACAGTGAGGATGGCCCTAGCAGAGGCAACCTCTCATTATATTGGGCAGAGAGTTGCTAAGAGTCAAAACCACTCATCAGAACAAAGGGCAAAAAACAGCGGATAGTGCTTCTAACAATATGCTGGAGAAGACATTAAGAGAAACTCCTATTAGTTCAGAGCAGCGGTTCTTAACCTTTGGGCCAGACCTCTTTGGGTGGTCGAACAACCCTCTCACTGGGGTGGCCCTGTGCATAACAGTAGCAAAATTACCGTTATGACATAGCAATGAATATAATTTCACGATTGGGGGTCACCAGTAAAAGAGGAATTTTATGAAAGGGTCTTGCCTTTAACAAGGTTGAAAACCGCTGCCCTAGGAGGCGGCAGAATATTTGGTAGAGTACAAGGGAAACCAAAGAGATGCAGCCTGTACAAGATGGAATAGCAAAGTGGTGGCAACCATGAACTCAAGCAAAGACCACTGTGAGGATGGAACAGGATGGGGCTTCGTTTCATTATATTGTGCACAGAGTTGCGATGAGCTGAAAACCACTTGATGGCCACTATGAACAAGACCAAAAGGAACTGTGCATCTAACAATGTGCTGAAATAGACCTGAAGAGAAACTCCTCTTCATTGAGAGCAGCGGTTGTCAACCTGTGGGTGCCAGCCCATTTTGGGAAGGTACCAACTTTCACTGGGCTGGCCGATTCCACAACAGTAGCAAGTAACTGTGGGACTGTGTGCTCACCACCACATAAGTTATAAAAGTCGTGGCATTAAGCAGGTTGAGAACTGCTGCCCTAGAGAAAGAAAGACATGTTGTTACAATTGAATGGCTGCATAAGAGAGGCAGCCCTGAAAAGATGGAATTGCCTCATGCCTGCAACAATGAGCACAAGCAAAGGACCCACTGTGATGAGGGAACAGGATGGTGCTTCGTTCCATTATGTTGTGCACACGGTTGCTATTACCCGAAGACCATTCGAGGGCACCCGACAACAGGAAGGACAGGAATTGTGCATCTAACCATGTGCTGAACTATGTCTTAAGAGAAATCTTCCCTTCATTTAGAGCAGCGGTTCTCAACCTGTGCGTTCCAAACCCTTTGGGAGAAGGGACCACCTTACACATGGGTGGCCAAATTCACCACAGTAGCAAAATTACAGTGATGAAATAGCAATGAAAACAATTTTAGGATTTGGGGATACCCTCAATGTGAGGAATGGCATAAAAGGTTTGTGGCAGTAGCAAGGTTGAGAACCCCTGCCCTAAAAGCAGAATGAAATCTATTTCCAGTAGAAGTAAGCAGAGGAGAGGAAGGCCCAAGAAGGTGGATTAGCACAGTGGCTGCAACAATGAGTGGAAGTAAATGCCCTACAGTGAGGATGGCCCTAGCAGAGGCAACCTCTCATTATATTGGGCAGAGAGTTGCTAAGAGTCAAAACCACTCATCAGAACAAAGGGCAAAAAACAGCGGATAGTGCTTCTAACAATATGCTGGAGAAGACATTAAGAGAAACTCCTATTAGTTCAGAGCAGCGGTTCTTAACCTTTGGGCCAGACCTCTTTGGGTGGTCGAACAACCCTCTCACTGGGGTGGCCCTGTGCATAACAGTAGCAAAATTACCGTTATGACATAGCAATGAATATAATTTCACGATTGGGGGTCACCAGTAAAAGAGGAATTTTATGAAAGGGTCGTGCCTTTAACAAGGTTGAAAACCGCTGCCCTAGAAGGAGGCAGAATATTTGGTAGAGTAGAAAGGAAACCAAAGAGATGCAGCCTGTATAAGATGGAATAGCAAAGTGGTGGCAACCATGAACTCAAGCAAAGACCACTGTGAGGATGGAACAGGATGGGGCTTCGTTTCATTATATTGTGCACAGAGTTGCGATGAGCTGAAAACCACTTGATGGCCACTATGAACAAGACCAAAAGGAACTGTGCATCTAACAATGTGCTGAAATAGACCTGAAGGGAAACTCCTCTTCATTGAGAGCAGCGGTTGTCAACCTGTGGGTGCCAGCCCATTTTGGGAAGGTACCAACTTTCACTGGGGTGGCCCAGTCCACAACAGTAGCAAGTAACTGTGGGACTGTGTGCTCACCACCACATAAGTTATGAAAGTCGTGGCATTAAGCAGGTTGAGAACTGCTGCCCTAGAGAAAGAAAGACATGTTGTTACAATTGAATGGCTGCATAAGAGAGGCAGCCCTGAAAAGATGGAATTGCCTCATGCCTGCAACAATGAGCACAAGCAAAGGACCCACTGTGATGAGGGAACAGGATGGTGCTTCGTTCCATTATGTTGTGCACACGGTTGCTATTACCCGAAGACCATTCGAGGGCACCCGACAACAGGAAGGACAGGAATTGTGCATCTAACCATGTGCTGAACTATGTCTTAAGAGAAATCTTCCCTTCATTTAGAGCAGCGGTTCTCAACCTGTGCGTTCCAAACCCTTTGGGAGAAGGGACCACCTTACACATGGGTGGCCAAATTCACCACAGTAGCAAAATTACAGTGATGAAATAGCAATAAAAACAATTTTAGGATTTGGGGATACCCTCAATGTGAGGAATGGCATAAAAGGTTTGTGGCAGTAGCAAGGTTGAGAACCCCTGCCCTAAAAGCAGAATGAAATCTATTTCCAGTAGAAGTAAGCAGAGGAGAGGAAGGTCCAAGAAGGTGGATTAGCACAGTGGCTGCAACAATGAGTGGAAGTAAATGCCCCACAGTGAGGATGGCCCTAGCAGAGGCAACCTCTCATTATATTGGGCAGAGAGTTGCTAAGAGTCAAAACCACTCATCAGAACAAAGGGCAAAAAACAGCGGATAGTGCTTCTAACAATATGCTGGAGAAGACATTAAGAGAAACTCCTATTAGTTCAGAGCAGCGGTTCTTAACCTTTGGGCCAGACCTCTTTGGGTGGTCGAACAACCCTCTCACTGGGGTGGCCCTGTGCATAACAGTAGCAAAATAACCGTTATGACATAGCAATGAATATAATTTCACGATTGGGGGTCACCAGTAAAAGAGGAATTTTATGAAAGGGTCTTGCCTTTAACAAGGTTGAAAACCGCTGCCCTAGAAGGAGGCAGAATATTTGGTAGAGTACAAGGGAAACCAAAGAGATGCAGCCTGTACAAGATGGAATAGCAAAGTGGTGGCAACCATGAACTCAAGCAAAGACCACTGTGAGGATGGAACAGGATGGGGCTTCGTTTCATTATATTGTGCACAGAGTTGCGATGAGCTGAAAACCACTTGATGGCCACTATGAACAAGACCAAAAGGAACTGTGCATCTAACAATGTGCTGAAATAGACCTGAAGAGAAACTCCTCTTCATTGAGAGCAGCGGTTGTCAACCTGTGGGTGCCAGCCCATTTTGGGAAGGTACCAACTTTCACTGGGGTGGCCCATTCCACAACAGTAGCAAGTAACTGTGGGACTGTGTGCTCACCACCACATAAGTTATAAAAGTCGTGGCATTAAGCAGGTTGAGAACTGCTGCCCTAGAGAAAGAAAGACATGTTGTTACAATTGAATGGCTGCATAAGAGAGGCAGCCCTGAAAAGTTGGAATTGCCTCATGCCTGCAACAATGAGCACAAGCAAAGGACCCACTGTGATGAGGGAACAGGATGGTGCTTCGTTCCATTATGTTGTGCACACGGTTGCTATTACCCGAAGACCATTCGAGGGCACCCGAAAACAGGAAGGACAGGAATTGTGCATCTAACCATGTGCTGAACTATGTCTTAAGAGAAATCTTCCCTTCATTTAGAGCAGCGGTTCTCAACCTGTGCGTTCCAAACCCTTTGGGAGAAGGGACCACCTTACACATGGGTGGCCAAATTCACCACAGTAGCAAAATTACAGTGATGAAATAGCAATGAAAACAATTTTAGGATTTGGGGATACCCTCAATGTGAGGAATGGCATAAAAGGTTTGTGGCAGTAGCAAGGTAGAACCCCTGCCCTAAAAGCAGAATGAAATCTATTTCCAGTAGAAGTAAGCAGAGGAGAGGAAGGTCCAAGAAGGTGGATTAGCACAGTGGCTGCAACAATGAGTGGAAGTAAATGCCCCACAGTGAGGATGGCCCTAGCAGAGGCAACCTCTCATTATATTGGGCAGAGAGTTGCTAAGAGTCAAAACCACTCATCAGAACAAAGGGCAAAAAACAGCGGAGAGTGCTTCTAACAATATGCTGGAGAAGACATTAAGAGAAACTGCTATTAGTTCAGAGCAGCGGTTCTTAACCTTTGGGCCAGACCTCTTTGGGTGGTCGAACAACCCTCTCACTGGGGTGGCCCTGTGCATAACAGTAGCAAAATTACCGTTATGACATAGCAATGAATATAATTTCACGATTGGGGGTCACCAGTAAAAGAGGAATTTTATGAAAGGGTCGTGCCTTTAACAAGGTTGAAAACCGCTGCCCTAGAAGGAGGCAGAATATTTGGTAGAGTAGAAAGGAAACCAAAGAGATGAAGCCTGTGTAAGATGGAATAGCAAAGTGGTGGCAACCATGAACTCAAGCAAAGACCACTGTGAGGATCGAACAGGATGGGGCTTCGTTTCATTATATTGTGCACAGAGTTGCGATGAGCTGAAAACCACTTGATGGCAACTATGAACAAGACCAAAAGGAACTGTGCATCTAACAATGTGCTGAAATAGACCTGAAGGGAAACTCCTCTTCATTGAGAGCAGCGGTTGTCAACCTGTGGGTGCCAGCCCATTTTGGGAAGGTACCAACTTTCACTGGGGTGGCCCAGTCCACAACAGTAGCAAGTAACTGTGGGACTGTGTGCTCACCACCACATAAGTTATGAAAGTCGTGGCATTAAGCAGGTTGAGAACTGCTGCCCTAGAGAAAGAAAGACATGTTGTTACAATTGAATGGCTGCATAAGAGAGGCAGCCCTGAAAAGATGGAATTGCCTCATGCCTGCAACAATGAGCACAAGCAAAGGACCCACTGTGATGAGGGAACAGGATGGTGCTTCGTTCCATTATGTTGTGCACACGGTTGCTATTACCCGAAGACCATTCGAGGGCACCCGACAACAGGAAGGACAGGAATTGTGCATCTAACCATGTGCTGAACTATGTCTTAAGAGAAATCTTCCCTTCATTTAGAGCAGCGGTTCTCAACCTGTGCGTTCCAAACCCTTTGGGAGAAGGGACCACCTTACACATGGGTGGCCAAATTCACCACAGTAGCAAAATTACAGTGATGAAATAGCAATAAAAACAATTTTAGGATTTGGGGATACCCTCAATGTGAGGAATGGCATAAAAGGTTTGTGGCAGTAGCAAGGTTGAGAACCCCTGCCCTAAAAGCAGAATGAAATCTATTTCCAGTAGAAGTAAGCAGAGGAGAGGAAGGTCCAAGAAGGTGGATTAGCACAGTGGCTGCAACAATGAGTGGAAGTAAATGCCCCACAGTGAGGATGGCCCTAGCAGAGGCAACCTCTCATTATATTGGGCAGAGAGTTGCTAAGAGTCAAAACCACTCATCAGAACAAAGGGCAAAAAACAGCGGATAGTGCTTCTAACAATATGCTGGAGAAGACATTAAGAGAAACTCCTATTAGTTCAGAGCAGCGGTTCTTAACCTTTGGGCCAGACCTCTTTGGGTGGTCGAACAACCCTCTCACTGGGGTGGCCCTGTGCATAACAGTAGCAAAATTACCGTTATGACATAGCAATGAATATAATTTCACGATTGGGGGTCACCAGTAAAAGAGGAATTTTATGAAAGGGTCTTGCCTTTAACAAGGTTGAAAACCGCTGCCCTAGAAGGAGGCAGAATATTTGGTAGAGTACAGGGGAAACCAAAGAGATGCAGCCTGTACAAGATGGAATAGCAAAGAGGTGGCAACCATGAACTCAAGCAAAGACCACTGTGAGGATGGAACAGGATGGGGCTTCGTTACATTATATTGTGCACAGAGTTGCGATGAGCTGAAAACCACTTGATGGCCACTATGAACAAGACCAAAAGGAACTGTGCATCTAACAATGTGCTGAAATAGACCTGAAGAGAAACTCCTCTTCATTGAGAGCAGCGGTTGTCAACCTGTGGGTGCCAGCCCATTTTGGGAAGGTACCAACTTTCACTGGGGTGGCCCATTCCACAACAGTAGCAAGCAACTGTGGGACTGTGTGCTCACCACCACATAAGTTATGAAAGTCGTGGCATTAAGCAGGTTGAGAACTGCTGCCCTAGAGAAAGAAAGACATGTTGTTACAATTGAATGGCTGCATAAGAGAGGCAGCCCTGAAAAGATGGAATTGCCTCATGCCTGCAACAATGAGCACAAGCAAAGGACCACTGTGATGAGGGAACAGGATGGTGCTTCGTTCCATTATGTTGTGCACACGGTTGCTATTACCCGAAGACCATTCGAGGGCACCCGACAACAGGAAGGACAGGAATTGTGCATCTAACCATGTGCTGAACTATGTCTTCAGAGAAATCTTCCCTTCATTTAGAGCAGCGGTTCTCAACCTGTGCGTTCCAAACCCTTTGGGAGAAGGGACCACCTTACACATGGGTGGCCAAATTCACCACAGTAGCAAAATTACAGTGATGAAATAGCAATAAAAACAATTTTAGGATTTGGGGATACCCTCAATGTGAGGAATGGCATAAAAGGTTTGTGGCAGTAGCAAGGTAGAACCCCTGCCCTAAAAGCAGAATGAAATCTATTTCCAGTAGAAGTAAGCGGAGGAGAGGAAGGTCCAAGAAGGTGGATTAGCACAGTGGCTGCAACAATGAGTGGAAGTAAATGCCCCACAGTGAGGATGGCCCTAGCAGAGGCAACCTCTCATTATATTGGGCAGAGAGTTGCTAAGAGTCAAAACCACTCATCAGAACAAAGGGCAAAAAACAGCGGATAGTGCTTCTAACAATATGCTGGAGAAGACATTAAGAGAAACTCCTATTAGTTCAGAGCAGCGGTTCTTAACCTTTGGGCCAGACCTCTTTGGGTGGTCGAACAACCCTCTCACTGGGGTGGCCCTGTGCATAACAGTAGCAAAATTACCGTTATGACATAGCAATGAATATAATTTCACGATTGGGGGTCACCAGTAAAAGAGGAATTTTATGAAAGGTTCTTGCCTTTAACAAGGTTGAAAACCCCTGCCCTAGAAGGAGGCAGAATATTTGGTAGAGTACAAGGGAAACCAAAGAGATGCAGCCTGTACAAGATGGAATAGCAAAGTGGTGGCAACCATGAACTCAAGCAAAGACCACTGTGAGGATGGAACAGGATGGGGCTTCGTTTCATTATATTGTGCACAGAGTTGCGATGAGCTGAAAACCACTTGATGGCCACTATGAACAAGACCAAAAGGAACTGTGCATCTAACAATGTGCTGAAATAGACCTGAAGAGAAACTCCTCTTCATTGAGAGCAGCGGTTGTCAACCTGTGGGTGCCAGCCCATTTTGGGAAGGTACCAACTTTCACTGGGGTGGCCCATTCCACAACAGTAGCAAGCAACTGTGGGACTGTGTGCTCACCACCACATAAGTTATGAAAGTCGTGGCATTAAGCAGGTTGAGAACTGCTGCCCTAGAGAAAGAAAGACATGTTGTTACAATTGAATGGCTGCATAAGAGAGGCAGCCCTGCAAAGATGGAATTGCCTCATGCCTGCAACAATGAGCACAAGCAAAGGACCCACTGTGATGAGGGAACAGGATGGTGCTTCGTTCCATTATGTTGTGCACACGGTTGCTATTACCCGAAGACCATTCGAGGGCACCCGACAACAGGAAGGACAGGAATTGTGCATCTAACCATGTGCTGAACTATGTCTTAAGAGAAATCTTCCCTTCATTTAGAGCAGCGGTTCTCAACCTGTGCGTTCCAAACCCTTTGGGAGAAGGGACCACCTTACACATGGGTGGCCAAATTCACCACAGTAGCAAAATTACAGTGATGAAATAGCAATAAAAACAATTTTAGGATTTGGGGATACCCTCAATGTGAGGAACGGCATAAAAGGTTTGTGGCAGTAGCAAGGTTTAGAACCCCCCCCTGCCCTAAAAGCAGAATGAAATCTATTTCCAGTAGAAGTAAGCAGAGGAGAGGAAGGTCCAAGAAGGTGGATTAGCACAGTGGCTGCAACAATGAGTGGAAGTAAATGCCCCACAGTGAGGATGGCCCTAGCAGAGGCAACCTCTCATTATATTGGGCAGAGAGTTGCTAAGAGTCAAAACCACTCATCAGAACAAAGGGCAAAAAACAGCGGATAGTGCTTCTAACAATATGCTGGAGAAGACATTAAGAGAAACTCCTATTAGTTCAGAGCAGCGGTTCTTAACCTTTGGGCCAGACCTCTTTGGGTGGTCGAACAACCCTCTCACTGGGGTGGCCCTGTGCATAACAGTAGCAAAATAACCGTTATGACATAGCAATGAATATAATTTCACGATTGGGGGTCACCAGTAAAAGAGGAATTTTATGAAAGGGTCTTGCCTTTAACAAGGTTGAAAACCGCTGCCCTAGAAGGAGGCAGAATATTTGGTAGAGTACAAGGGAAACCAAAGAGATGCAGCCTGTACAAGATGGAATAGCAAAGTGGTGGCAACCATGAACTCAAGCAAAGACCACTGTGAGGATCGAACAGGATGGGGCTTCGTTTCATTATATTGTGCACACAGTTGCGATGAGCTGAAAACCACTTGATGGCCACTATGAACAAGACCAAAAGGAACTGTGCATCTAACAATGTGCTGAAATAGACCTGAAGAGAAACTCCTCTTCATTGAGAGCAGCGGTTGTCAACCTGTGGGTGCCAGCCCATTTTGGGAAGGTACCAACTTTCACTGGGGTGGCCGATTCCACAACAGTAGCAAGTAACTGTGGGACTGTGTGCTCACCACCACATAAGTTATAAAAGTCGTGGCATTAAGCAGGTTGAGAACTGCTGCCCTAGAGAAAGAAAGACATGTTGTTACAATTGAATGGCTGCATAAGAGAGGCAGCCCTGAAAAGATGGAATTGCCTCATGCCTGCAACAATGAGCACAAGCAAAGGACCCACTGTGATGAGGGAACAGGATGGTGCTTCGTTCCATTATGTTGTGCACACGGTTGCTATTACCCGAAGACCATTCGAGCGCACCCGACAACAGGAAGGACAGGAATTGTGTATCTAACCATGTGCTGAACTATGTCTTAAGAGAAATCTTCCCTTCATTTAGAGCAGCGGTTCTCAACCTGTGCGTTCCAAACCCTTTGGGAGAAGGGACCACCTTACACATGGGTGGCCAAATTCACCACAGTAGCAAAATTACAGTGATGAAATAGCAATGAAAACAATTTTAGGATTTGGGGATACCCTCAATGTGAGGAATGGCATAAAAGGTTTGTGGCAGTAGCAAGGTAGAACCCCTGCCCTAAAAGCAGAATGAAATCTATTTCCAGTAGAAGTAAGCAGAGGAGAGGAAGGTCCAAGAAGGTGGATTAGCACAGTGGCTGCAACAATGAGTGGAAGTAAATGCCCCACAGTGAGGATGGCCCTAGCAGAGGCAACCTCTCATTATATTGGGCAGAGAGTTGCTAAGAGTCAAAACCACTCATCAGAACAAAGGGCAAAAAACAGCGGATAGTGCTTCTAACAACATGCTGGAGAAGACATTAAGAGAAACTCCTATTAGTTCAGAGCAGCGGTTCTTAACCTTTGGGCCAGACCTCTTTGGGTGGTCGAACAACCCTCTCACTGGGGTGGCCCTGTGCATAACAGTAGCAAAATTACCGTTATGACATAGCAATGAATATAATTTCACGATTGGGGGTCACCAGTAAAAGAGGAATTTTATGAAAGGGTCGTGCCTTTAACAAGGTTGAAAACCGCTGCCCTAGAAGGAGGCAGAATATTTGGTAGAGTAGAAGGGAAACCAAAGAGATGCAGCCCGCACAAGATGGAATAGCAAAGTTGTGGCAACCATGAACTCAAGCAAAGACCACTGTGAGGATGGAATAGGATGGGGCTTCGTTTCATTATATTGTGCACAGAGTTGCGATGAGCTGAAAACCACTTGATGGCCACTATGAACAAGACCAAAAGGAACTGTGCATCTAACAATGTGCTGAAATAGACCTGAAGAGAAACTCCTCTTCATTGAGAGCAGCGGTTGTCAACCTGTGGGTGCCAGCCCATTTTGGGAAGGTACCAACTTTCACTGGGGTGGCCCATTCCACAACAGTAGCAAGCAACTGTGGGACTGTGTGCTCACCACCACATAAGTTATGAAAGTCGTGGCATTAAGCAGGTTGAGAACTGCTGCCCTAGAGAAAGAAAGACATGTTGTTACAATTGAATGGCTGCATAAGAGAGGCAGCCCTGAAAAGATGGAATTGCCTCATGCCTGCAACAATGAGCACAAGCAAAGGACCCACTGTGATGAGGGAACAGGATGGTGCTTCGTTCCATTATGTTGTGCACACGGTTGCTATTACCCGAAGACCATTCGAGGGCACCCGACAACAGGAAGGACAGGAATTGTGCATCTAACCATGTGCTGAACTATGTCTTAAGAGAAATCTTCCCTTCATTTAGAGCAGCGGTTCTCAACCTGTGCGTTCCAAACCCTTTGGGAGAAGGGACCACCTTACACATGGGTGGCCAAATTCACCACAGTAGCAAAATTACAGTGATGAAATAGCAATAAAAACAATTTTAGGATTTGGGGATACCCTCAATGTGAGGAATGGCATAAAAGGTTTGTGGCAGTAGCAAGGTTGAGAACCCCTGCCCTAAAAGCAGAATGAAATCTATTTCCAGTAGAAGTAAGCAGAGGAGAGGAAGGCCCAAGAAGGTGGATTAGCACAGTGGCTGCAACAATGAGTGGAAGTAAATGCCCCACAGTGAGGATGGCCCTAGCAGAGGCAACCTCTCATTATATTGGGCAGAGAGTTGCTAAGAGTCAAAACCACTCATCAGAACAAAGGGCAAAAAACAGCGGATAGTGCTTCTAACAATATGCTGGAGAAGACATTAAGAGAAACTCCTATTAGTTCAGAGCAGCGGTTCTTAACCTTTGGGCCAGACCTCTTTGGGTGGTCGAACAACCCTCTCACTGGGGTGGCCCTGTGCATAACAGTAGCAAAATTACCGTTATGACATAGCAATGAATATAATTTCACGATTGGGGGTCACCAGTAAAAGAGGAATTTTATGAAAGGGTCGTGCCTTTAACAAGGTTGAAAACCGCTGCCCTAGAAGGAGGCAGAATATTTGGTAGAGTACAAGGGAAACCAAAGAGATGCAGCCTGTACAAGATGGAATAGCAAAGTGGTGGCAACCATGAACTCAAGCAAAGACCACTGTGAGGATGGAACAGGATGGGGCTTCGTTTCATTATATTGTGCACAGAGTTGCGATGAGCTGAAAACCACTTGATGGCCACTATGAACAAGACCAAAAGGAACTGTGCATCTAACAATGTGCTGAAATAGACCTGAAGAGAAACTCCTCTTCATTGAGAGCAGCGGTGGTCAACCTGTGGGTGCCAGCCCATTTTGGGAAGGTACCAACTTTCACTGGGGTGGCCGATTCCACAACAGTAGCAAGTAACTGTGGGACTGTGTGCTCACCACCACATAAGTTATAAAAGTCGTGGCATTAAGCAGGTTGAGAACTGCTGCCCTAGAGAAAGAAAGACATGTTGTTACAATTGAATGGCTGCATAAGAGAGGCAGCCCTGAAAAGATGGAATTGCCTCATGCCTGCAACAATGAGCACAAGCAAAGGACCCACTGTGATGAGGGAACAGGATGGTGCTTCGTTCCATTATGTTGTGCACACGGTTGCTATTACCCGAAGACCATTCGAGGGCACCCGACAACAGGAAGGACAGGAATTGTGCATCTAACCATGTGCTGAACTATGTCTTAAGAGAAATCTTCCCTTCATTTAGAGCAGCGGTTCTCAACCTGTGCGTTCCAAACCCTTTGGGAGAAGGGACCACCTTACACATGGGTGGCCAAATTCACCACAGTAGCAAAATTACAGTGATGAAATAGCAATGAAAACAATTTTAGGATTTGGGGATACCCTCAATGTGAGGAATGGCATAAAAGGTTTGTGGCAGTAGCAAGGTTGAGAACCCCTGCCCTAAAAGCAGAATGAAATCTATTTCCAGTAGAAGTAAGCAGAGGAGAGGAAGGTCCAAGAAGGTGGATTAGCACAGTGGCTGCAACAATGAGTGGAAGTAAATGCCCCACAGTGAGGATGGCCCTAGCAGAGGCAACCTCTCATTATATTGGGCAGAGAGTTGCTAAGAGTCAAAACCACTCATCAGAACAAAGGGCAAAAAACAGCGGATAGTGCTTCTAACAATATGCTGGAGAAGACATTAAGAGAAACTCCTATTAGTTCAGAGCAGCGGTTCTTAACCTTTGGGCCAGACCTCTTTGGGTGGTCGAACAACCCTCTCACTGGGGTGGCCCTGTGCATAACAGTAGCAAAATAACCGTTATGACATAGCAATGAATATAATTTCACGATTGGGGGTCACCAGTAAAAGAGGAATTTTATGAAAGGGTCTTGCCTTTAACAAGGTTGAAAACCGCTGCCCTAGAAGGAGGCAGAATATTTGGTAGAGTACAAGGGAAACCAAAGAGATGCAGCCTGTACAAGATGGAATAGCAAAGTGGTGGCAACCATGAACTCAAGCAAAGACCACTGTGAGGATGGAACAGGATGGGGCTTCGTTTCATTATATTGTGCACAGAGTTGCGATGAGCTGAAAACCACTTGATGGCCACTATGAACAAGACCAAAAGGAACTGTGCATCTAACAATGTGCTGAAATAGACCTGAAGAGAAACTCCTCTTCATTGAGAGCAGCGGTTGTCAACCTGTGGGTGCCAGCCCATTTTGGGAAGGTACCAACTTTCACTGGGGTGGCCGATTCCACAACAGTAGCAAGTAACTGTGTGCTCACCACCACATAAGTTATAAAAGTCGTGGCATTAAGCAGGTTGAGAACTGCTGCCCTAGAGAAAGAAAGACATGTTGTTACAATTGAATGGCTGCATAAGAGAGGCAGCCCTGCAAAGATGGAATTGCCTCATGCCTGCAACAATGAGCACAAGCAAAGGACCCACTGTGATGAGGGAACAGGATGGTGCTTCGTTCCATTATGTTGTGCACACAGTTGCTATTACCCGAAGACCATTCGAGGGCACCCGACAACAGGAAGGACAGGAATTGTGCATCTAACCATGTGCTGAACTATGTCTTAAGAGAAATCTTCCCTTCATTTAGAGCAGCGGTTCTCAACCTGTGCGTTCCAAACCCTTTGGGAGGAGAGACCACCTTACACATGGGTGGCCAAATTCACCACAGTAGCAAAATTACAGTGATGAAATAGCAATGAAAACAATTTTAGGATTTGGGGATACCCTCAATGTGAGGAATGGCATAAAAGGTTTGTGGCAGTAGCAAGGTTGAGTACCCCTGCCCTAAAAGCAGAATGAAATCTATTTCCAGTAGAAGTAAGCAGAGGAGAGGAAGGTCCAAGAAGGTGGATTAGCACAGTGGCTGCAACAATGAGTGGAAGTAAATGCCCCACAGTGAGGATGGCCCTAGCAGAGGCAACCTCTCATTATATTGGGCAGAGAGTTGCTAAGAGTCAAAACCACTCATCAGAACAAAGGGCAAAAAACAGCGGAGAGTGCTTCTAACAATATGCTGGAGAAGACATTAAGAGAAACTCCTATTAGTTCAGAGCAGCGGTTCTTAACCTTTGGGCCAGACCTCTTTGGGTGGTCGAACAACCCTCTCACTGGGGTGGCCCTGTGCATAACAGTAGCAAAATTACCGTTATGACATAGCAATGAATATAATTTCACGATTGGGGGTCACCAGTAAAAGAGGAATTTTATGAAAGGGTCGTGCCTTTAACAAGGTTGAAAACCGCTGCCCTAGAAGGAGGCAGAATATTTGGTAGAGTACAAGGGAAACCAAAGAGATGCAGCCCGCACTAGATGGAATAGCAAAGTTGTGGCAACCATGAACTCAAGCAAAGACCACTGTGAGGATGGAATAGGATGGGGCTTCGTTTCATTATATTGTGCACAGAGTTGCGATGAGCTGAAAACCACTTGATGGCCACTATGAACAAGACCAAAAGGAACTGTGCATCTAACAATGTGCTGAAATAGACCTGAAGAGAAACTCCTCTTCATTGAGAGCAGCGGTTGTCAACCTGTGGGTGCCAGCCCATTTTGGGAAGGTACCAACTTTCACTGGGGTGGCCGATTCCACAACAGTAGCAAGTAACTGTGTGCTCACCACCACATAAGTTATAAAAGTCGTGGCATTAAGCAGGTTGAGAACTGCTGCCCTAGAGAAAGAAAGACATGTTGTTACAATTGAATGGCTGCATAAGAGAGGCAGCCCTGAAAAGATGGAATTGCCTCATGCCTGCAACAATGAGCACAAGCAAAGGACCCACTGTGATGAGGGAACAGGATGGTGCTTCGTTCCATTATGTTGTGCACACGGTTGCTATTACCCGAAGACCATTCGAGGGCACCCGACAACAGGAAGGACAGGAATTGTGCATCTAACCATGTGCTGAACTATGTCTTAAGAGAAATCTTCCCTTCATTTAGAGCAGCGGTTCTCAACCTGTGCGTTCCAAACCCTTTGGGAGGAGAGACCACCTTACACATGGGTGGCCAAATTCACCACAGTAGCAAAATTACAGTGATGAAATAGCAATGAAAACAATTTTAGGATTTGGGGATACCCTCAATGTGAGGAATGGCATAAAAGGTTTGTGGCAGTAGCAAGGTTGAGTACCCCTGCCCTAAAAGCAGAATGAAATCTATTTCCAGTAGAAGTAAGCAGAGGAGAGGAAGGTCCAAGAAGGTGGATTAGCACAGTGGCTGCAACAATGAGTGGAAGTAAATGCCCCACAGTGAGGATGGCCCTAGCAGAGGCAACCTCTCATTATATTGGGCAGAGAGTTGCTAAGAGTCAAAACCACTCATCAGAACAAAGGGCAAAAAACAGCGGAGAGTGCTTCTAACAATATGCTGGAGAAGACATTAAGAGAAACTCCTATTAGTTCAGAGCAGCGGTTCTTAACCTTTGGGCCAGACCTCTTTGGGTGGTCGAACAACCCTCTCACTGGGGTGGCCCTGTGCATAACAGTAGCAAAATTACCGTTATGACATAGCAATGAATATAATTTCACGATTGGGGGTCACCAGTAAAAGAGGAATTTTATGAAAGGGTCGTGCCTTTAACAAGGTTGAAAACCGCTGCCCTAGAAGGAGGCAGAATATTTGGTAGAGTACAAGGGAAACCAAAGAGATGCAGCCCGCACTAGATGGAATAGCAAAGTTGTGGCAACCATGAACTCAAGCAAAGACCACTGTGAGGATGGAATAGGATGGGGCTTCGTTTCATTATATTGTGCACAGAGTTGCGATGAGCTGAAAACCACTTGATGGCCACTATGAACAAGACCAAAAGGAACTGTGCATCTAACAATGTGCTGAAATAGACCTGAAGAGAAACTCCTCTTCATTGAGAGCTGCGGTTGTCAACCTGTGGGTGCCAGCCCATTTTGGGAAGGTACCAACTTTCACTGGGGTGGCCGATTCCACAACAGTAGCAAGTAACTGTGGGACTGTGTGCTCACCACCACATAAGTTATGAAAGTCGTGGCATTAAGCAGGTTGAGAACTGCTGCCCTAGAGAAAGAAAGACATGTTGTTACAATTGAATGGCTGCATAAGAGAGGCAGCCCTGAAAAGATGGAATTGCCTCATGCCTGCAACAATGAGCACAAGCAAAGGACCCACTGTGATGAGGGAACAGGATGGTGCTTCGTTCCATTATGTTGTGCACACGGTTGCTATTACCCGAAGACCATTCGAGGGCACCCGACAACAGGAAGGACAGGAATTGTGCATCTAATCATGAGCTGAATTATGTCTTAAGAGAAATCTTCCCTTCATTTAGAGCAGCGGTTCTCAACCTGTGCGTTCCAAACCCTTTGGGAGAAGGGACCACCTTACACATGGGTGGCCAAATTCACCACAGTAGCAAAATTACAGTGATGAAATAGCAATGAAAACAATTTTAGGATTTGGGGATACCCTCAATGTGAGGAATGGCATAAAAGGTTTGTGGCAGTAGCAAGGTTGAGAACCCCTGCCCTAAAAGCAGAATGAAATCTATTTCCAGTAGAAGTAAGCAGAGGAGAGGAAGGCCCAAGAGGTGGATTAGCACAGTGGCTGCAACAATGAGTGGAAGTAAATGCCCCACATTGAGGATGGCCCTAGCAGAGGCAACCTCTCATTATATTGGGCAGAGAGTTGCTAAGAGTCAAAACCACTCATCAGAACAAAGGGCAAAAAACAGCGGATAGTGCTTCTAACAATATGCTGGAGAAGACATTAAGAGAAACTCCTATTAGTTCAGAGCAGCGGTTCTTAACCTTTGGGCCAGACCTCTTTGGGTGGTCGAACATCCCTCTCACTGGGGTGGCCCTGTGCATAACAGTAGCAAAATTACCGTTATGACATAGCAATGAATATAATTTCACGATTGGGGGTCACCAGTAAAAGAGGAATTTTATGAAAGGGTCGTGCCTTTAACAAGGTTGAAAACCGCTGCCCTAGAAGGAGGCAGAATATTTGGTAGAGTAGAAAGGAAACCAAAGAGATGCAGCCTGTATAAGATGGAATAGCAAAGTGGTGGCAACCATGAACTCAAGCAAAGACCACTGTGAGGATGGAACAGGATGGGGCTTCGTTTCATTATATTGTGCACAGAGTTGCGATGAGCTGAAAACCACTTGATGGCAACTATGAACAAGACCAAAAGGAACTGTGCATCTAACAATGTGCTGAAATAGACCTGAAGGGAAACTCCTCTTCATTGAGAGCAGCGGTTGTCAACCTGTGGGTGCCAGCCCATTTTGGGAAGGTACCAACTTTCACTGGGGTGGCCCATTCCACAACAGTAGCAAGTAACTGTGGGACTGTGTGATCACCACCACATAAGTTATGAAAGTCGTGGCATTAAGCAGGTTGAGAACTGCTGCCCTAGAGAAAGAAAGACATGTTGTTACAATTGAATGGCTGCATAAGAGAGGCAGCCCTGAAAAGCTGGAATTGCCTCATGCCTGCAACAATGAGCACAAGCAAAGGACCCACTGTGATGAGGGAACAGGATGGTGCTTCGTTCCATTATGTTGTGCACACGGTTGCAATTACCCGAAGACCATTCGAGGGCACCCGACAACAGGAAGGACAGGAATTGTGCATCTAACCATGTGCTGAACTATGTCTTAAGAGAAATCATCCCTTCATTTAGAGCAGCGGTTCTCAACCTGTGCGTTCCAAACCCTTTGGGAGAAGGGACCACCATACACATGGGTGGCCAAATTCACCACAGTAGCAAAATTACAGTGATGAAATAGCAATGAAAACAATTTTAGGATTTGGGGATACCCTCAATGTGAGGAATGGCATAAAAGGTTTGTGGCAGTAGCAAGGTTGAGAACCCCTGCCCTAAAAGCAGAATGAAATCTATTTCCAGTAGAAGTAAGCAGAGGAGAGGAAAGTCCAAGAAGGTGGATTAGCACAGTGGCTGCAACAATGAGTGGAAGTAAATGCCCCACAGTGAGGATGGCCCTAGCAGAGGCAACCTCTCATTATATTGGGCAGAGAGTTGCTAAGAGTCAAAACCACTCATCAGAACAAAGGGCAAAAAACAGCGGATAGTGCTTCTAACAATATGCTGGAGAAGACATTAAGAGAAACTCCTATTAGTTCAGAGCAGCGGTTCTTAACCTTTGGGCCAGACCTCTTTGGGTGGTCGAACAACCCTCTCACTGGGGTGGCCCTGTGCATAACAGTAGCAAAATTACCGTATTGACATAGCAATGAATATAATTTCACGATTGGGGGTCACCAGTAAAAGAGGAATTTTATGAAAGGGTCGTGCCTTTAACAAGGTTGAAAACCGCTGCCCTAGAAGGAGGCAGAATATTTGGTAGAGTAGAAGGGAAACCAAAGAGATGCAGCCCGCACAAGATGGAATAGCAAAGTTGTGGCAACCATGAACTCAAGCAAAGACCACTGTGAGGATGGAATAGGATGGGGCTTCGTTTCATTATATTGTGCACAGAGTTGCGATGAGCTGAAAACCACTTGATGGCCACTATGAACAAGACCAAAAGGAACTGTGCATCTAACAATGTGCTGAAATAGACCTGAAGAGAAACTCCTCTTCATTGAGAGCTGCGGTTGTCAACCTGTGGGTGCCAGCCCATTTTGGGAAGGTACCAACTTTCACTGGGGTGGCCCATTCCACAACAGTAGCAAGTAACTGTGGGACTGTGTGCTCACCACCACATAAGTTATGAAAGTCGTGGCATTAAGCAGGTTGAGAACTGCTGCCCTAGAGAAAGAAAGACATGTTGTTACAATTGAATGGCTGCATAAGAGAGGCAGCCCTGAAAAGATGGAATTGCCTCATGCCTGCAACAATGAGCACAAGCAAAGGACCCACTGTGATGAGGGAACAGGATGGTGCTTCGTTCCATTATGTTGTGCACACGGTTGCTATTACCCGAAGACCATTCGAGGGCACCCGACAACAGGAAGGACAGGAATTGTGCATCTAATCATGAGCTGAATTATGTCTTAAGAGAAATCTTCCCTTCATTTAGAGCAGCGGTTCTCAACCTGTGCGTTCCAAACCCTTTGGGAGAAGGGACCACCTTACACATGGGTGGCCAAATTCACCACAGTAGCAAAATTACAGTGATGAAATAGCAATGAAAACAATTTTAGGATTTGGGGATACCCTCAATGTGAGGAATGGCATAAAAGGTTTGTGGCAGTAGCAAGGTTGAGAACCCCTGCCCTAAAAGCAGAATGAAATCTATTTCCAGTAGAAGTAAGCAGAGGAGAGGAAGGCCCAAGAAGGTGGATTAGCACAGTGGCTGCAACAATGAGTGGAAGTAAATGCCCCACAGTGAGGATGGCCCTAGCAGAGGCAACCTCTCATTATATTGGGCAGAGAGTTGCTAAGAGTCAAAACCACTCATCAGAACAAAGGGCAAAAAACAGCGGATAGTGCTTCTAACAATATGCTGGAGAAGACATTAAGAGAAACTCCTATTAGTTCAGAGCAGCGGTTCTTAACCTTTGGGCCAGACCTCTTTGGGTGGTCGAACAACCCTCTCACTGGGGTGGCCCTGTGCATAACAGTAGCAAAATTACCGTTATGACATAGCAATGAATATAATTTCACGATTGGGGGTCACCAGTAAAAGAGGAATTTTATGAAAGGGTCGTGCCTTTAACAAGGTTGAAAACCGCTGCCCTAGATGGAGGCAGAATATTTGGTAGAGTAGAAAGGAAACCAAAGAGATGCAGCCTGTACAAGATGGAATAGCAAAGTGGTGGCAACCATGAACTCAAGCAAAGACCACTGTGAGGATGGAACAGGATGGGGCTTCGTTTCATTATATTGTGCACAGAGTTGCGATGAGCTGAAAACCACTTGATGGCAACTATGAACAAGACCAAAAGGAACTGTGCATCTAACAATGTGCTGAAATAGACCTGAAGGGAAACTCCTCTTCATTGAGAGCAGCGGTTGTCAACCTGTGGGTGCCAGCCCATTTTGGGAAGGTACCAACTTTCACTGGGGTGGCCGATTCCACAACAGTAGCAAGTAACTGTGGGACTGTGTGCTCACCACCACATAAGTTATGAAAGTCGTGGCATTAAGCAGGTTGAGAACTGCTGCCCTAGAGAAAGAAAGACATGTTGTTACAATTGAATGGCTGCATAAGAGAGGCAGCCGTGAAAAGATGGAATTGCCAAATGCCTGCAACAATGAGCACAAGCAAAGGACCCACTGTGATGAGGGAACAGGATGGTGCTTCGTTCCATTATGTTGTGCACACGGTTGCTATTACCCGAAGACCATTCGAGGGCACCCGACAACAGGAAGGACAGGAATTGTGCATCTAACCATGTGCTGAACTATGTCTTAAGAGAAATCTTCCCTTCATTTAGAGCAGCGGTTCTCAACCTGTGCGTTCCAAACCCTTTGGGAGAAGGGACCACCTTACACATGGGTGGCCAAATTCACCACAGTAGCAAAATTACAGTGATGAAATAGCAATGAAAACAATTTTAGGATTTGGGGATACCCTCAATGTGAGGAATGGCATAAGAGGTTTGTGGCAGTAGCAAGGTTGAGAACCCCTGCCCTAAAAGCAGAATGAAATCTATTTCCAGTAGAAGTAAGCAGAGGAGAGGAAGGTCCAAGAAGGTGGATTAGCACAGTGGCTGCAACAATGAGTGGAAGTAAATGCCCCACAGTGAGGATGGCCCTAGCAGAGGCAACCTCTCATTATATTGGGCAGAGAGTTGCTAAGAGTCAAAACCACTCATCAGAACAAAGGGCAAAAAACAGCGGATAGTGCTTCTAACAATATGCTGGAGAAGACATTAAGAGAAACTCCTATTAGTTCAGAGCAGCGGTTCTTAACCTTTGGGCCAGACCTCTTTGGGTGGTCGAACAACCCTCTCACTGGGGTGGCCCTGTGCATAACAGTAGCAAAATTACCGTTATGACATAGCAATGAATATAATTTCACGATTGGGGGTCACCAGTAAAAGAGGAATTTTATGAAAGGGTCTTGCCTTTAACAAGGTTGAAAACCGCTGCCCTAGAAGGAGGCAGAATATTTGGTAGAGTTCAAGGGAAACCAAAGAGATGCAGCCTGTACAAGATGGAATAGCAAAGTGGTGGCAACCATGAACTCAAGCAAAGACCACTGTGAGGATGGAACAGGATGGGGCTTCGTTTCATTATATTGTGCACAGAGTTGCGATGAGCTGAAAACCACTTGATGGCCACTATGAACAAGACCAAAAGGAACTGTGCATCTAACAATGTGCTGAAATAAACCTGAAGAGAAACTCCTCTTCATTGAGAGCAGCGGTTGTCAACCTGTGGGTGCCAGCCCATTTTGGGAAGGTACCAACTTTCACTGGGGTGGCCGATTCCACAACAGTAGCAAGTAACTGTGGGACTGTGTGCTCACCACCACATAAGTTATAAAAGTCGTGGCATTAAGCAGGTTGAGAACTGCTGCCCTAGAGAAAGAAAGACATGTTGTTACAATTGAATGGCTGCATAAGAGAGGCAGCCCTGCAAAGATGGAATTGCCTCATGCCTGCAACAATGAGCACAAGCAAAGGACCCACTGTGATGAGGGAACAGGATGGTGCTTCGTTCCATTATGTTGTGCACACAGTTGCTATTACCCGAAGACCATTCGAGGGCACCCGACAACAGGAAGGACAGGAATTGTGCATCTAACCATGTGCTGAACTATGTCTTAAGAGAAATCTTCCCTTCATTTAGAGCAGCGGTTCTCAACCTGTGCGTTCCAAACCCTTTGGGAGAAGGGACCACCTTACACATGGGTGGCCAAATTCACCACAGTAGCAAAATTACAGTGATGAAATAGCAATGAAAACAATTTTAGGATTTGGGGATACCCTCAATGTGAGGAATGGCATAAAAGGTTTGTGGCAGTAGCAAGGTTGAGTACCCCTGCCCTAAAAGCAGAATGAAATCTATTTCCAGTAGAAGTAAGCAGAGGAGAGGAAGGTCCAAGAAGGTGGATTAGCACAGTGGCTGCAACAATGAGTGGAAGTAAATGCCCCACAGTGAGGATGGCCCTAGCAGAGGCAACCTCTCATTATATTGGGCAGAGAGTTGCTAAGAGTCAAAACCACTCATCAGAACAAAGGGCAAAAAACAGCGGATAGTGCTTCTAACAATATGCTGGAGAAGACATTAAGAGAAACTCCTATTAGTTCAGAGCAGCGGTTCTTAACCTTTGGGCCAGACCTCTTTGGGTGGTCGAACAACCCTCTCACTGGGGTGGCCCTGTGCATAACAGTAGCAAAATTACCGTTATGACATAGCAATGAATATAATTTCACGATTGGGGGTCACCAGTAAAAGAGGAATTTTATGAAAGGGTCGTGCCTTTAACAAGGTTAAAAACCGCTGCCCTAGAAGGAGGCAGAATATTTGGTAGAGTACAAGGGAAACCAAAGAGATGCAGCCCGCACAAGATGGAATAGCAAAGTTGTGGCAACCATGAACTCAAGCAAAGACCACTGTGAGGATGGAATAGGATGGGGCTTCGTTTCATTATATTGTGCACAGAGTTGCGATGAGCTGAAAACCACTTGATGGCCACTATGAACAAGACCAAAAGGAACTGTGCATCTAACAATGTGCTGAAATAGACCTCAAGAGAAACTCCTCTTCATTGAGAGCTGCGGTTGTCAACCTGTGGGTGCCAGCCCATTTTGGGAAGGTACCAACTTTCACTGGAGTGGCCCATTCCACAACAGTAGCAAGTAACTGTGGGACTGTGTGCTCACCACCACATAAGTTATGAAAGTCGTGGCATTAAGCAGGTTGAGAACTGCTGCCCTAGAGAAAGAAAGACATGTTGTTACAATTGAATGGCTGCATAAGAGAGGCAGCCCTGAAAAGATGGAATTGCCTCATGCCTGCAACAATGAGCACAAGCAAAGGACCCACTGTGATGAGGGAACAGGATGGTGCTTCGTTCCATTATGTTGTGCACACGGTTGCTATTACCCGAAGACCATTCGAGGGCACCCGACAACAGGAAGGACAGGAATTGTGCATCTAATCATGAGCTGAATTATGTCTTAAGAGAAATCTTCCCTTCATTTAGAGCAGCGGTTCTCAACCTGTGCGTTCCAAACCCTTTGGGAGAAGGGACCACCTTACACATGGGTGGCCAAATTCACCACAGTAGCAAAATTACAGTGATGAAATAGCAATGAAAACAATTTTAGGATTTGGGGATACCCTCAATGTGAGGAATGGCATAAAAGGTTTGTGGCAGTAGCAAGGTTGAGAACCCCTGCCCTAAAAGCAGAATGAAATCTATTTCCAGTAGAAGTAAGCAGAGGAGAGGAAGGCCCAAGAAGGTGGATTAGCACAGTGGCTGCAACAATGAGTGGAAGTAAATGCCCCACAGTGAGGATGGCCCTAGCAGAGGCAACCTCTCATTATATTGGGCAGAGAGTTGCTAAGAGTCAAAACCACTCATCAGAACAAAGGGCAAAAAACAGCGGATAGTGCTTCTAACAATATGCTGGAGAAGACATTAAGAGAAACTCCTATTAGTTCAGAGCAGCGGTTCTTAACCTTTGGGCCAGACCTCTTTGGGTGGTCGAACAACCCTCTCACTGGGGTGGCCCTGTGCATAACAGTAGCAAAATTACCGTTATGACATAGCAATGAATATAATTTCACGATTGGGGGTCACCAGTAAAAGAGGAATTTTATGAAAGGGTCGTGCCTTTAACAAGGTTGAAAACCGCTGCCCTAGAAGGAGGCAGAATATTTGGTAGAGTAGAAAGGAAACCAAAGAGATGCAGCCTGTATAAGATGGAATAGCAAAGTGGTGGCAACCATGAACTCAAGCAAAGACCACTGTGAGGATGGAACAGGATGGGGCTTCGTTTCATTATATTGTGCACAGAGTTGCGATGAGCTGAAAACCACTTGATGGCCACTATGAACAAGACCAAAAGGAACTGTGCATCTAACAATGTGCTGAAATAGACCTGAAGAGAAACTCCTCTTCATTGAGAGCAGCGGTTGTCAACCTGTGGGTGCCAGCCCATTTTGGGAAGGTACCAACTTTCACTGGGGTGGCCGATTCCACAACAGTAGCAAGTAACTGTGGGACTGTGTGCTCACCACCACATAAGTTATGAAAGTCGTGGCACTAAGCAGGTTGAGAACTGCTGCCCTAGAGAAAGAAAGACATGTTGTTACAATTGAATGGCTGCATAAGAGAGGCAGCCCTGAAAAGATGGAATTGCCTCATGCCTGCAACAATGAGCACAAGCAAAGGACCCACTGTGATGAGGGAACAGGATGGTGCTTCGTTCCATTATGTTGTGCACACGGTTGCTATTACCCGAAGACCATTCGAGGGCACCCGACAACAGGAAGGACAGGAATTGTGCATCTAACCATGTGCTGAAATATGTCTTAAGAGAAATCTTCCCTTCATTTAGAGCAGCGGTTCTCAACCTGTGCGTTCCAAACCCTTTGGGAGAAGGGACCACCTTACACATGGGTGGCCAAATTCACCACAGTAGCAAAATTACAGTGATGAAATAGCAATGAAAACAATTTTAGGATTTGGGGATACCCTCAATGTGAGGAATGGCATAAAAGGTTTGTGGCAGTAGCAAGGTTGAGAACCCCTGCCCTAAAAGCAGAATGAAATCTATTTCCAGTAGAAGTAAGCAGAGGAGAGGAAGGCCCAAGAAGGTGGATTAGCACAGTGGCTGCAACAATGAGTGGAAGTAAATGCCCCACAGTGAGGATGGCCCTAGCAGAGGCAACCTCTCATTATATTGGGCAGAGAGTTGCTAAGAGTCAAAACCACTCATCAGAACAAAGGGCAAAAAACAGCGGATAGTGCTTCTAACAATATGCTGGAGAAGACATTAAGAGAAACTCCTATTAGTTCAGAGCAGCGGTTCTTAACCTTTGGGCCAGACCTCTTTGGGTGGTCGAACAACCCTCTCACTGGGGTGGCCCTGTGCATAACAGTAGCAAAATTACCGTTATGACATAGCAATGAATATAATTTCACGATTGGGGGTCACCAGTAAAAGAGGAATATTATGAAAGGGTCGTGCCTTTAACAAGGTTGAAAACCGCTGCCCTAGAAGGAGGCAGAATATTTGGTAGAGTAGAAAGGAAACCAAAGAGATGCAGCCTGTATAAGATGGAATAGCAAAGTGGTGGCAACCATGAACTCAAGCAAAGACCACTGTGAGGATGGAACAGGATGGGGCTTCGTTTCATTATATTGTGCACAGAGTTGCGATGAGCTGAAAACCACTTGATGGCCACTATGAACAAGACCAAAAGGAACTGTGCATCTAACAATGTGCTGAAATAGACCTGAAGAGAAACTCCTCTTCATTGAGAGCAGCGGTTGTCAACCTGTGGGTGCCAGCCCATTTTGGGAAGGTACCAACTTTCACTGGGGTGGCCGATTCCACAACAGTAGCAAGTAACTGTGGGACTGTGTGCTCACCACCACATAAGTTATGAAAGTCGTGGCACTAAGCAGGTTGAGAACTGCTGCCCTAGAGAAAGAAAGACATGTTGTTACAATTGAATGGCTGCATAAGAGAGGCAGCCCTGAAAAGATGGAATTGCCTCATGCCTGCAACAATGAGCACAAGCAAAGGACCCACTGTGATGAGGGAACAGGATGGTGCTTCGTTCCATTATGTTGTGCACACAGTTGCTATTACCCGAAGACCATTCGAGGGCACCCGACAACAGGAAGGACAGGAATTGTGCATCTAACCATGTGCTGAAATATGTCTTAAGAGAAATCTTCCCTTCATTTAGAGCAGCGGTTCTCAACCTGTGCGTTCCAAACCCTTTGGGAGAAGGGACCACCTTACACATGGGTGGCCAAATTCACCACAGTAGCAAAATTACAGTGATGAAATAGCAATGAAAACAATTTTAGGATTTGGGGATACCCTCAATGTGAGGAATGGCATAAAAGGTTTGTGGCAGTAGCAAGGTTGAGAACCCCTGCCCTAAAAGCAGAATGAAATCTATTTCCAGTAGAAGTAAGCAGAGGAGAGGAAGGCCCAAGAAGGTGGATTAGCACAGTGGCTGCAACAATGAGTGGAAGTAAATGCCCCACAGTGAGGATGGCCCTAGCAGAGGCAACCTCTCATTATATTGGGCAGAGAGTTGCTAAGAGTCAAAACCACTCATCAGAACAAAGGGCAAAAAACAGCGGATAGTGCTTCTAACAATATGCTGGAGAAGACATTAAGAGAAACTCCTATTAGTTCAGAGCAGCGGTTCTTAACCTTTGGGCCAGACCTCTTTGGGTGGTCGAACAACCCTCTCACTGGGGTGGCCCTGTGCATAACAGTAGCAAAATTACCGTTATGACATAGCAATGAATATAATTTCACGATTGGGGGTCACCAGTAAAAGAGGAATTTTATGAAAGGGTCGTGCCTTTAACAAGGTTGAAAACCGCTGCCCTAGAAGGAGGCAGAATATTTGGTAGAGTAGAAAGGAAACCAAAGAGATGCAGCCTGTATAAGATGGAATAGCAAAGTGGTGGCAACCATGAACTCAAGCAAAGACCACTGTGAGGATGGAACAGGATGGGGCTTCGTTTCATTATATTGTGCACAGAGTTGCGATGAGCTGAAAACCACTTGATGGCCACTATGAACAAGACCAAAAGGAACTGTGCATCTAACAATGTGCTGAAATAGACCTGAAGAGAAACTCCTCTTCATTGAGAGCAGCGGTTGTCAACCTGTGGGTGCCAGCCCATTTTGGGAAGGTACCAACTTTCACTGGGGTGGCCGATTCCACAACAGTAGCAAGTAACTGTGGGACTGTGTGCTCACCACCACATAAGTTATGAAAGTCGTGGCACTAAGCAGGTTGAGAACTGCTGCCCTAGAGAAAGAAAGACATGTTGTTACAATTGAATGGCTGCATAAGAGAGGCAGCCCTGAAAAGATGGAATTGCCTCATGCCTGCAACAATGAGCACAAGCAAAGGACCCACTGTGATGAGGGAACAGGATGGTGCTTCGTTCCATTATGTTGTGCACACGGTTGCTATTACCCGAAGACCATTCGAGGGCACCCGACAACAGGAAGGACAGGAATTGTGCATCTAACCATGTGCTGAAATATGTCTTAAGAGAAATCTTCCCTTCATTTAGAGCAGCGGTTCTCAACCTGTGCGTTCCAAACCCTTTGGGAGAAGGGACCACCTTACACATGGGTGGCCAAATTCACCACAGTAGCAAAATTACAGTGATGAAATAGCAATGAAAACAATTTTAGGATTTGGGGATACCCTCAATGTGAGGAATGGCATAAAAGGTTTGTGGCAGTAGCAAGGTTGAGAACCCCTGCCCTAAAAGCAGAATGAAATCTATTTCCAGTAGAAGTAAGCAGAGGAGAGGAAGGCCCAGAAGGTGGATTAGCACAGTGGCTGCAACAATGAGTGGAAGTAAATGCCCCACAGTGAGGATGGCCCTAGCAGAGGCAACCTCTCATTATATTGGGCAGAGAGTTGCTAAGAGTCAAAACCACTCATCAGAACAAAGGGCAAAAAACAGCGGATAGTGCTTCTAACAATATGCTGGAGAAGACATTAAGAGAAACTCCTATTAGTTCAGAGCAGCGGTTCTTAAACTTTGGGCCAGACCTCTTTGGGTGGTCGAACAACCCTCTCACTGGGGTGGCCCTGTGCATAACAGTAGCAAAATTACCGTTATGACATAGCAATGAATATAATTTCACGATTGGGGGTCTCCAGTAAAAGAGGAATTTTATGAAAGGGTCGTGCCTTTAACAAGGTTGAAAACCGCTGCCCTAGAAGGAGGCAGAATATTTGGTAGAGTACAAGGGAAACCAAAGAGATGCAGCCCGCACAAGATGGAATAGCAAAGTTGTGGCAACCATGAACTCAAGCAAAGACCACTGTGAGGATGGAATAGGATGGGGCTTCGTTTCATTATATTGTGCACAGAGTTGCGATGAGCTGAAAACCACTTGATGGCCACTATGAACAAGACCAAAAGGAACTGTGCATCTAACAATGTGCTGAAATAGACCTGAAGAGAAACTCCTCTTCATTGAGAGCTGCGGTTGTCAACCTGTGGGTGCCAGCCCATTTTGGGAAGGTACCAACTTTCACTGGAGTGGCCCATTCCACAACAGTAGCAAGTAACTGTGGGACTGTGTGCTCACCACCACATAAGTTATGAAAGTCGTGGCATTAAGCAGGTTGAGAACTGCTGCCCTAGAGAAAGAAAGACATGTTGTTACAATTGAATGGCTGCATAAGAGAGGCAGCCCTGAAAAGATGGAATTGCCTCATGCCTGCAACAATGAGCACAAGCAAAGGACCCACTGTGATGAGGGAACAGGATGGTGCTTCGTTCCATTATGTTGTGCACACGGTTGCTATTACCCGAAGACCATTCGAGGGCACCCGACAACAGGAAGGACAGGAATTGTGCATCTAACCATGTGCTGAAATATGTCTTAAGAGAAATCTTCCCTTCATTTAGAGCAGCGGTTCTCAACCTGTGCGTTCCAAACCCTTTGGGAGAAGGGACCACCTTACACATGGGTGGCCAAATTCACCACAGTAGCAAAATTACAGTGATGAAATAGCAATGAAAACAATTTTAGGATTTGGGGATACCCTCAATGTGAGGAATGGCATAAAAGGTTTGTGGCAGTAGCAAGGTTGAGAACCCCTGCCCTAAAAGCAGAATGAAATCTATTTCCAGTAGAAGTAAGCAGAGGAGAGGAAGGCCCAAGAAGGTGGATTAGCACAGTGGCTGCAACAATGAGTGGAAGTAAATGCCCCACAGTGAGGATGGCCCTAGCAGAGGCAACCTCTCATTATATTGGGCAGAGAGTTGCTAAGAGTCAAAACCACTCATCAGAACAAAGGGCAAAAAACAGCGGATAGTGCTTCTAACAATATGCTGGAGAAGACATTAAGAGAAACTCCTATTAGTTCAGAGCAGCGGTTCTTAACCTTTGGGCCAGACCTCTTTGGGTGGTCGAACAACCCTCTCACTGGGGTGGCCCTGTGCATAACAGTAGCAAAATTACCGTTATGACATAGCAATGAATATAATTTCACGATTGGGGGTCACCAGTAAAAGAGGAATTTTATGAAAGGGTCGTGCCTTTAACAAGGTTGAAAACCGCTGCCCTAGAAGGAGGCAGAATATTTGGTAGAGTAGAAAGGAAACCAAAGAGATGCAGCCTGTATAAGATGGAATAGCAAAGTGGTGGCAACCATGAACTCAAGCAAAGACCACTGTGAGGATGGAACAGGATGGGGCTTCGTTTCATTATATTGTGCACAGAGTTGCGATGAGCTGAAAACCACTTGATGGCCACTATGAACAAGACCAAAAGGAACTGTGCATCTAACAATGTGCTGAAATAGACCTGAAGAGAAACTCCTCTTCATTGAGAGCAGCGGTTGTCAACCTGTGGGTGCCAGCCCATTTTGGGAAGGTACCAACTTTCACTGGGGTGGCCGATTCCACAACAGTAGCAAGTAACTGTGGGACTGTGTGCTCACCACCACATAAGTTATGAAAGTCGTGGCACTAAGCAGGTTGAGAACTGCTGCCCTAGAGAAAGAAAGACATGTTGTTACAATTGAATGGCTGCATAAGAGAGGCAGCCCTGAAAAGATGGAATTGCCTCATGCCTGCAACAATGAGCACAAGCAAAGGACCCACTGTGATGAGGGAACAGGATGGTGCTTCGTTCCATTATGTTGTGCACACAGTTGCTATTACCCGAAGACCATTCGAGGGCACCCGACAACAGGAAGGACAGGAATTGTGCATCTAACCATGTGCTGAAATATGTCTTAAGAGAAATCTTCCCTTCATTTAGAGCAGCGGTTCTCAACCTGTGCGTTCCAAACCCTTTGGGAGAAGGGACCACCTTACACATGGGTGGCCAAATTCACCACAGTAGCAAAATTACAGTGATGAAATAGCAATGAAAACAATTTTAGGATTTGGGGATACCCTCAATGTGAGGAATGGCATAAAAGGTTTGTGGCAGTAGCAAGGTTGAGAACCCCTGCCCTAAAAGCAGAATGAAATCTATTTCCAGTAGAAGTAAGCAGAGGAGAGGAAGGCCCAGAAGGTGGATTAGCACAGTGGCTGCAACAATGAGTTGAAGTAAATGCCCCACAGTGAGGATGGCCCTAGCAGAGGCAACCTCTCATTATATTGGGCAGAGAGTTGCTAAGAGTCAAAACCACTCATCAGAACAAAGGGCAAAAAACAGCGGATAGTGCTTCTAACAATATGCTGGAGAAGACATTAAGAGAAACTCCTATTAGTTCAGAGCAGCGGTTCTTAACCTTTGGGCCAGACCTCTTTGGGTGGTCGAACAACCCTCTCACTGGGGTGGCCCTGTGCATAACAGTAGCAAAATTACCGTTATGACATAGCAATGAATATAATTTCACGATTGGGGGTCACCAGTAAAAGAGGAATTTTATGAAAGGGTCGTGCCTTTAACAAGGTTGAAAACCGCTGCCCTAGAAGGAGGCAGAATATTTGGTAGAGTACAAGGGAAACCAAAGAGATGCAGCCCGCACAAGATGGAATAGCAAAGTTGTGGCAACCATGAACTCAAGCAAAGACCACTGTGAGGATGGAATAGGATGGGGCTTCGTTTCATTATATTGTGCACAGAGTTGCGATGAGCTGAAAACCACTTGATGGCCACTATGAACAAGACCAAAAGGAACTGTGCATCTAACAATGTGCTGAAATAGACCTGAAGGGAAACTCCTCTTCATTGAGAGCAGCGGTTGTCAACCTGTGGGTGTCAGCCCATTTTGGGAAGGTACCAACTTTCACTGGGGTGGACGATTCCACAACAGTAGCAAGTAACTGTGGGACTGTGTGCTCACAACCACATAAGTTATAAAAGTCGTGGCATTAAGCAGGTTGAGAACTGCTGCCCTAGAGAAAGAAAGACATGTTGTTACAATTGAATGGCTGCATAAGAGAGGCAGCCCTGAAAAGATGGAATTGCCTCATGCCTGCAACAATGAGCACAAGCAAAGGACCCACTGTGATGAGGGAACAGGATGGTGCTTCGTTCCATTATGTTGTGCACACGGTTGCTATTACCCGAAGACCATTCGAGGGCACCCGACAACAGGAAGGACAGGAATTGTGCATCTAACCATGTGCTGAACTATGTCTTAAGAGAAATCTTCCCTTCATTTAGAGCAGCGGTTCTCAACCTGTGCGTTCCAAACCCTTTGGGAGAAGGGACCACCTTACACATGGGTGGCCAAATTCACCACAGTAGCAAAATTACAGTGATGAAATAGCAATAAAAACAATTTTAGGATTTGGGGATACCCTCAATGTGAGGAATGGCATAAAAGGTTTGTGGCAGTAGCAAGGTTGAGAACCCCTGCCCTAAAAGCAGAATGAAATCTATTTCCAGTAGAAGTAAGCAGAGGAGAGGAAGGCCCAGAAGGTGGATTAGCACAGTGGCTGCAACAATGAGTGGAAGTAAATGCCCCACAGTGAGGATGGCCCTAGCAGAGGCAACCTCTCATTATATTGGGCAGAGAGTTGCTAAGAGTCAAAACCACTCATCAGAACAAAGGGCAAAAAACAGCGGATAGTGCTTCTAACAATATGCTGGAGAAGACATTAAGAGAAACTCCTATTAGTTCAGAGCAGCGGTTCTTAACCTTTGGGCCAGACCTCTTTGGGTGGTCGAACAACCCTCTCACTGGGGTGGCCCTGTGCATAACAGTAGCAAAATTACCGTTATGACATAGCAATGAATATAATTTCACGATTGGGGGTCACCAGTAAAAGAGGAATTTTATGAAAGGGTCTTGCCTTTATCAAGGTTGAAAACCGCTGCCCTAGAAGGAGGCAGAATATTTGGTAGAGTACAGGGGAAACCAAAGAGATGCAGCCTGTACAAGATGGAATAGCAAAGTGGTGGCAACCATGAACTCAAGCAAAGACCACTGTGAGGATGGAACAGGATGGGGCTTCGTTTCATTATATTGTGCACAGAGTTGCCATGAGCTGAAAACCACTTGATGGCCACTATGAACAAGACCAAAAGGAACTGTGCATCTAACAATGTGCTGAAATAGACCTGAAGAGAAACTCCTCTTCATTGAGAGCAGCGGTTGTCAACCTGTGGGTGCCAGCCCATTTTGGGAAGGTACCAACTTTCACTGGGGTGGCCGATTCCACAACAGTAGCAAGTAACTGTGGGACTGTGTGCTCACCACCACATAAGTTATGAAAGTCGTGGCATTAAGCAGGTTGAGAACTGCTGCCCTAGAGAAAGAAAGACATGTTGTTACAATTGAATGGCTGCATAAGAGAGGCAGCCCTGAAAAGATGGAATTGCCTCATGCCTGCAACAATGAGCACAAGCAAAGGACCCACTGTGATGAGGGAACAGGATGGTGCTTCGTTCCATTATGTTGTGCACACGGTTGCTATTACCCGAAGACCATTCGAGGGCACCCGACAACAGGAAGGACAGGAATTGTGCATCTAATCATGAGCTGAATTATGTCTTAAGAGAAATCTTCCCTTCATTTAGAGCAGCGGTTCTCAACCTGTGCGTTCCAAACCCTTTGGGAGAAGGGACCACCTTACACATGGGTGGCCAAATTCACCACAGTAGCAAAATTACAGTGATGAAATAGCAATGAAAACAATTTTAGGATTTGGGGATACCCTCAATGTGAGGAATGGCATAAAAGGTTTGTGGCAGTAGCAAGGTTGAGAACCCCTGCCCTAAAAGCAGAATGAAATCTATTTCCAGTAGAAGTAAGCAGAGGAGAGGAAGGCCCAAGAAGGTGGATTAGCACAGTGGCTGCAACAATGAGTGGAAGTAAATGCCCCACAGTGAGGATGGCCCTAGCAGAGGCAACCTCTCATTATATTGGGCAGAGAATTGCTAAGAGTCAAAACCACTCATCAGAACAAAGGGCAAAAAACAGCGGATAGTGCTTCTAACAATATGCTGGAGAAGACATTAAGAGAAACTCCTATTAGTTCAGAGCAGCGGTTCTTAACCTTTGGGCCAGACCTCTTTGGGTGGTCGAACAACCCTCTCACTGGGGTGGCCCTGTGCATAACAGTAGCAAAATTACCGTTATGACATAGCAATGAATATAATTTCACGATTGGGGGTCACCAGTAAAAGAGGAATTTTATGAAAGGGTCGTGCCTTTAACAAGGTTGAAAACCGCTGCCCTAGAAGGAGGCAGAATATTTGGTAGAGTAGAAAGGAAACCAAAGAGATGCAGCCTGTATAAGATGGAATAGCAAAGTGGTGGCAACCATGAACTCAAGCAAAGACCACTGTGAGGATGGAACAGGATGGGGCTTCGTTTCATTATATTGTGCACAGAGTTGCGATGAGCTGAAAACCACTTGATGGCCACTATGAACAAGACCAAAAGGAACTGTGCATCTAACAATGTGCTGAAATAGACCTGAAGGGAAACTCCTCTTCATTGAGAGCAGCGGTTGTCAACCTGTGGGTGCCAGCCCATTTTGGGAAGGTACCAACTTTCACTGGGGTGGCCCAGTCCACAACAGTAGCAAGTAACTGTGGGACTGTGTGCTCACCACCACATAAGTTATGAAAGTCGTGGCATTAAGCAGGTTGAGAACTGCTGCCCTAGAGAAAGAAAGACATGTTGTTACAATTGAATGGCTGCATAAGAGAGGCAGTCCTGAAAAGATGGAATTGCCTCATGCCTGCAACAATGAGCACAAGCAAAGGACCCACTGTGATGAGGGAACAGGATGGTGCTTCGTTCCATTATGTTGTGCACACGGTTGCTATTACCCGAAGACCATTCGAGGGCACCGGACAACAGGAAGGACAGGAATTGTGCATCTAACCATGTGCTGAACTATGTCTTAAGAGAAATCTTCCCTTCATTTAGAGCAGCGGTTCTCAACCTGTGCGTTCCAAACCCTTTGGGAGAAGGGACCACCTTACACATGGGTGGCCAAATTCACCACAGTAGCAAAATTACAGTGATGAAATAGCAATGAAAACAATTTTAGGATTTGGGGATACCCTCAATGTGAGGAATGGCATAAGAGGTTTGTGGCAGTAGCAAGGTTGAGAACCCCTGCCCTAAAAGCAGAATGAAATCTATTTCCAGTAGAAGTAAGCAGAGGAGAGGAAGGCCCAAGAAGGTGGATTAGCACAGTGGCTGCAACAATGAGTGGAAGTAAATGCCCCACAGTGAGGATGGCCCTAGCAGAGGCAACCTCTCATTATATTGGGCAGAGTTGCTAAGAGTCAAAACCACTCATCAGAACAAAGGGCAAAAAACAGCGGAGAGTGCTTCTAACAATATGCTGGAGAAGACATTAAGAGAAACTCCTATTAGTTCAGAGCAGCGGTTCTTAACCTTTGGGCCAGACCTCTTTGGGTGGTCGAACAACCCTCTCACTGGGGTGGCCCTGTGCATAACAGTAGCAAAATTACCGTTATGACATAGCAATGAATATAATTTCACGATTGGGGGTCACCAGTAAAAGAGGAATTTTATGAAAGGGTCGTGCCTTTAACAAGGTTGAAAACCGCTGCCCTAGAAGGAGGCAGAATATTTGGTAGAGTACAAGGGAAACCAAAGAGATGCAGCCCGCACAAGATGGAATAGCAAAGTTGTGGCAACCATGAACTCAAGCAAAGACCACTGTGAGGATGGAATAGGATGGGGCTTCGTTTCATTATATTGTGCACAGAGTTGCGATGAGCTGAAAACCACTTGATGGCCACTATGAACAAGACCAAAAGGAACTGTGCATCTAACAATGTGCTGAAATAGACCTGAAGAGAAACTCCTCTTCATTGAGAGCTGCGGTTGTCAACCTGTGGGTGCCAGCCCATTTTGGGAAGGTACCAACTTTCACTGGGGTGGCCCATTCCACAACAGTAGCAAGTAACTGTGGGACTGTGTGCTCACCACCACATAAGTTATGAAAGTCGTGGCATTAAGCAGGTTGAGAACTGCTGCCCTAGAGAAAGAAAGACATGTTGTTACAATTGAATGGCTGCATAAGAGAGGCAGCCCTGAAAAGATGGAATTGCCTCATGCCTGCAACAATGAGCACAAGCAAAGGACCCACTGTGATGAGGGAACAGGATGGTGCTTCGTTCCATTATGTTGTGCACACGGTTGCTATTACCCGAAGACCATTCGAGGGCACCCGACAACAGGAAGGACAGGAATTGTGCATCTAATCATGAGCTGAATTATGTCTTAAGAGAAATCTTCCCTTCATTTAGAGCAGCGGTTCTCAACCTGTGCGTTCCAAACCCTTTGGGAGAAGGGACCACCTTACACATGGGTGGCCAAATTCACCACAGTAGCAAAATTACAGTGATGAAATAGCAATGAAAACAATTTTAGGATTTGGGGATACCCTCAATGTGAGGAATGGCATAAAAGGTTTGTGGCAGTAGCAAGGTTGAGAACCCCTGCCCTAAAAGCAGAATGAAATCTATTTCCAGTAGAAGTAAGCAGAGGAGAGGAAGGCCCAAGAAGGTGGATTAGCACAGTGGCTGCAACAATGAGTGGAAGTAAATGCCCCACAGTGAGGATGGCCCTAGCAGAGGCAACCTCTCATTATATTGGGCAGAGAATTGCTAAGAGTCAAAACCACTCATCAGAACAAAGGGCAAAAAACAGCGGAGAGTGCTTCTAACAATATGCTGGAGAAGACATTAAGAGAAACTCCTATTAGTTCAGAGCAGCGGTTCTTAACCTTTGGGCCAGACCTCTTTGGGTGGTCGAACAACCCTCTCACTGGGGTGGCCCTGTGCATAACAGTAGCAAAATTACCGTTATGACATAGCAATGAATATAATTTCACGATTGGGGGTCACCAGTAAAAGAGGAATTTTATGAAAGGGTCGTGCCTTTAACAAGGTTGAAAACCGCTGCCCTAGAAGGAGGCAGAATATTTGGTAGAGTACAAGGGAAACCAAAGAGATGCAGCCCGCACAAGATGGAATAGCAAAGTTGTGGCAACCATGAACTCAAGCAAAGACCACTGTGAGGATGGAATAGGATGGGGCTTCGTTTCATTATATTGTGCACAGAGTTGCGATGAGCTGAAAACCACTTGATGGCCACTATGAACAAGACCAAAAGGAACTGTGCATCTAACAATGTGCTGAAATAGACCTGAAGAGAAACTCCTCTTCATTGAGAGCTGCGGTTGTCAACCTGTGGGTGCCAGCCCATTTTGGGAAGGTACCAACTTTCACTGGGGTGGCCCATTCCACAACAGTAGCAAGTAACTGTGGGACTGTGTGCTCACCACCACATAAGTTATGAAAGTCGTGGCATTAAGCAGGTTGAGAACTGCTGCCCTAGAGAAAGAAAGACATGTTGTTACAATTGAATGGCTGCATAAGAGAGGCAGCCCTGAAAAGATGGAATTGCCTCATGCCTGCAACAATGAGCACAAGCAAAGGACCCACTGTGATGAGGGAACAGGATGGTGCTTCGTTCCATTATGTTGTGCACACGGTTGCTATTACCCGAAGACCATTCGAGGGCACCCGACAACAGGAAGGACAGGAATTGTGCATCTAATCATGAGCTGAATTATGTCTTAAGAGAAATCTTCCCTTCATTTAGAGCAGCGGTTCTCAACCTGTGCGTTCCAAACCCTTTGGGAGAAGGGACCACCTTACACATGGGTGGCCAAATTCACCACAGTAGCAAAATTACAGTGATGAAATAGCAATGAAAACAATTTTAGGATTTGGGGATACCCTCAATGTGAGGAATGGCATAAAAGGTTTGTGGCAGTAGCAAGGTTGAGAACCCCTGCCCTAAAAGCAGAATGAAATCTATTTCCAGTAGAAGTAAGCAGAGGAGAGGAAGGCCCAAGAAGGTGGATTAGCACAGTGGCTGCAACAATGAGTGGAAGTAAATGCCCCACAGTGAGGATGGCCCTAGCAGAGGCAACCTCTCATTATATTGGGCAGAGAATTGCTAAGAGTCAAAACCACTCATCAGAACAAAGGGCAAAAAACAGCGGATAGTGCTTCTAACAATATGCTGGAGAAGACATTAAGAGAAACTCCTATTAGTTCAGAGCAGCGGTTCTTAACCTTTGGGCCAGACCTCTTTGGGTGGTCGAACAACCCTCTCACTGGGGTGGCCCTGTGCGTAACAGTAGCAAAATTACCGTTATGACATAGCAATGAATATAATTTCACGATTGGGGGTCACCAGTAAAAGAGGAATTTTATGAAAGGGTCGTGCCTTTAACAAGGTTGAAAACCGCTGCCCTAGAAGGAGGCAGAATATTTGGTAGAGTAGAAAGGAAACCAAAGAGATGCAGCCTGTATAAGATGGAATAGCAAAGTGGTGGCAACCATGAACTCAAGCAAAGACCACTGTGAGGATGGAACAGGATGGGGCTTCGTTTCATTATATTGTGCACAGAGTTGCGATGAGCTGAAAACCACTTGATGGCCACTATGAACAAGACCAAAAGGAACTGTGCATCTAACAATGTGCTGAAATAGACCTGAAGGGAAACTCCTCTTCATTGAGAGCAGCGGTTGTCAACCTGTGGGTGCCAGCCCATTTTGGGAAGGTACCAACTTTCACTGGGGTGGCCCAGTCCACAACAGTAGCAAGTAACTGTGGGACTGTGTGCTCACCACCACATAAGTTATGAAAGTCGTAGCATTAAGCAGGTTGAGAACTGCTGCCCTAGAGAAAGAAAGACATGTTGTTACAATTGAATGGCTGCATAAGAGAGGCAGCCCTGAAAAGATGGAATTGCCTCATGCCTGCAACAATGAGCACAAGCAAAGGACCCACTGTGATGAGGGAACAGGATGGTGCTTCGTTCCATTATGTTGTGCACACGGTTGCTATTACCCGAAGACCATTCGAGGGCACCCGACAACAGGAAGGACAGGAATTGTGCATCTAACCATGTGCTGAACTATGTCTTAAGAGAAATCTTCCCTTCATTTAGAGCAGCGGTTCTCAACCTGTGCGTTCCAAACCCTTTGGGAGAAGGGACCACCTTACACATGGGTGGCCAAATTCACCACAGTAGCAAAATTACAGTGATGAAATAGCAATGAAAACAATTTTAGGATTTGGGGATACCCTCAATGTGAGGAATGGCATAAGAGGTTTGTGGCAGTAGCAAGGTTGAGAACCCCTGCCCTAAAAGCAGAATGAAATCTATTTCCAGTAGAAGTAAGCAGAGGAGAGGAAGGTCCAAGAAGGTGGATTAGCACAGTGGCTGCAACAATGAGTGGAAGTAAATGCCCCACAGTGAGGATGGCCCTAGCAGAGGCAACCTCTCATTATATTGGGCAGAGAGTTGCTAAGAGTCAAAACCACTCATCAGAACAAAGGGCAAAAAACAGCGGATAGTGCTTCTAACAATATGCTGGAGAAGACATTAAGAGAAACTCCTATTAGTTCAGAGCAGCGGTTCTTAACCTTTGGGCCAGACCTCTTTGGGTGGTCGAACAACCCTCTCACTGGGGTGGCCCTGTGCATAACAGTAGCAAAATAACCGTTATGACATAGCAATGAATATAATTTCACGATTGGGGGTCACCAGTAAAAGAGGAATTTTATGAAAGGGTCTTGCCTTTAACAAGGTTGAAAACCGCTGCCCTAGAAGGAGGCAGAATATTTGGTAGAGTACAAGGGAAACCAAAGAGATGCAGCCTGTACAAGATGGAATAGCAAAGTGGTGGCAACCATGAACTCAAGCAAAGACCACTGTGAGGATGGAACAGGATGGGGCTTCGTTTCATTATATTGTGCACAGAGTTGCGATGAGCTGAAAACCACTTGATGGCCACTATGAACAAGACCAAAAGGAACTGTGCATCTAACAATGTGCTGAAATAAACCTGAAGAGAAACTCCTCTTCATTGAGAGCAGCGGTTGTCAACCTGTGGGTGCCAGCCCATTTTGGGAAGGTACCAACTTTCACTGGGGTGGCCGATTCCACAACAGTAGCAAGTAACTGTGGGACTGTGTGCTCACCACCACATAAGTTATAAAAGTCGTGGCATTAAGCAGGTTGAGAACTGCTGCCCTAGAGAAAGAAAGACATGTTGTTACAATTGAATGGCTGCATAAGAGAGGCAGCCCTGAAAAGAAGGAATTGCCTCATGCCTGCAACAATGAGCACAAGCAAAGGACCCACTGTGATGAGGGAACAGGATGGTGCTTCGTTCCATTATGTTGTGCACACGGTTGCTATTACCCGAAGACCATTCGAGGGCACCCGACAACAGGAAGGACAGGAATTGTGCATCTAACCATGTGCTGAACTATGTCTTAAGAGAAATCTTCCCTTCATTTAGAGCAGCGGTTCTCAACCTGTGCGTTCCAAACCCTTTGGGAGAAGGGACCACCTTACACATGGGTGGCCAAATTCACCACAGTAGCAAAATTACAGTGATGAAATAGCAATGAAAACAATTTTAGGATTTGGGGATACCCTCAATGTGAGGAATGGCATAAAAGGTTTGTGGCAGTAGCAAGGTAGAACCCCTGCCCTAAAAGCAGAATGAAATCTATTTCCAGTAGAAGTAAGCAGAGGAGAGGAAGGTCCAAGAAGGTGGATTAGCACAGTGGCTGCAACAATGAGTGGAAGTAAATGCCCCACAGTGAGGATGGCCCTAGCAGAGGCAACCTCTCATTATATTGGGCAGAGTTGCTAAGAGTCAAAACCACTCATCAGAACAAAGGGCAAAAAACAGCGGAGAGTGCTTCTAACAATATGCTGGAGAAGACATTAAGAGAAACTCCTATTAGTTCAGAGCAGCGGTTCTTAACCTTTGGGCCAGACCTCTTTGGGTGGTCGAACAACCCTCTCACTGGGGTGGCCCTGTGCATAACAGTAGCAAAATTACCGTTATGACATAGCAATGAATATAATTTCACGATTGGGGGTCACCAGTAAAAGAGGAATTTTATGAAAGGGTCGTGCCTTTAACAAGGTTGAAAACCGCTGCCATGGAAGGAGGCAGAATATTTGGTAGAGTACAAGGGAAACCAAAGAGATGCAGCCCGCACAAGATGGAATAGCAAAGTTGTGGCAACCATGAACTCAAGCAAAGACCACTGTGAGGATGGAATAGGATGGGGCTTCGTTTCATTATATTGTGCACAGAGTTGCGATGAGCTGAAAACCACTTGATGGCCACTATGAACAAGACCAAAAGGAACTGTGCATCTAACAATGTGCTGAAATAGACCTGAAGAGAAACTCCTCTTCATTGAGAGCTGCGGTTGTCAACCTGTGGGTGCCAGCCCATTTTGGGAAGGTACCAACTTTCACTGGGGTGGCCCATTCCACAACAGTAGCAAGTAACTGTGGGACTGTGTGCTCACCACCACATAAGTTATGAAAGTTGTGGCATTAAGCAGGTTGAGAACTGCTGCCCTAGAGAAAGACATGTTGTTACAATTGAATGGCTGCATAAGAGAGGCAGCCCTGAAAAGATGGAATTGCCTCATGCCTGCAACAATGAGCACAAGCAAAGGACCCACTGTGATGAGGGAACAGGATGGTGCTTCGTTCCATTATGTTCTGCACACGGTTGCTATTACCCGAAGACCATTCGAGGGCACCTGACAACAGGAAGGACAGGAATTGTGCATCTAATCATGAGCTGAATTATGTCTTAAGAGAAATCTTCCCTTCATTTAGAGCAGCGGTTCTCAACCTGTGCGTTCCAAACCCTTTGGGAGAAGGGACCACCTTACACATGGGTGGCCAAATTCACCACAGTAGCAAAATTACAGTGATGAAATAGCAATGAAAACAATTTTAGGATTTGGGGATACCCTCAATGTGAGGAATGGCATAAAAGGTTTGTGGCAGTAGCAAGGTTGAGAACCCCTGCCCTAAAAGCAGAATGAAATCTATTTCCAGTAGAAGTAAGCAGAGGAGAGGAAGGCCCAAGAAGGTGGATTAGCACAGTGGCTGCAACAATGAGTGGAAGTAAATGCCCCACAGTGAGGATGGCCCTAGCAGAGGCAACCTCTCATTATATTGGGCAGAGAGTTGCTAAGAGTCAAAACCACTCATCAGAACAAAGGGCAAAAAACAGCGGAGAGTGCTTCTAACAATATGCTGGAGAAGACATTAAGAGAAACTCCTATTAGTTCAGAGCAGCGGTTCTTAACCTTTGGGCCAGACCTCTTTGGGTGTTCGAACAACCCTCTCACTGGGGTGGCCCTGTGCATAACAGTAGCAAAATTACCGTTATGACATAGCAATGAATATAATTTCACGATTGGGGGTCACCAGTAAAAGAGGAATTTTATGAAAGGGTCGTGCCTTTAACAAGGTTGAAAACCGCTGCCCTAGAAGGAGGCAGAATATTTGGTAGAGTAGAAAGGAAACCAAAGAGATGCAGCCTGTATAAGATGGAATAGCAAAGTGGTGGCAACCATGAACTCAAGCAAAGACCACTGTGAGGATGGAATAGGATGGGGCTTCGTTTCATTATATTGTGCACAGAGTTGCGATGAGCTGAAAACCACTTGATGGCCACTATGAACAAGACCAAAAGGAACTGTGCATCTAACAATGTGCTGAAATAGACCTGAAGAGAAACTCCTCTTCATTGAGAGCAGCGGTTGTCAACCTGTGGGTGCCAGCCCATTTTGGGAAGGTACCAACTTTCACTGGGGTGGCCGATTCCACAACAGTAGCAAGTAACTGTGGGACTGTGTGCTCACCACCACATAAGTTATGAAAGTCGTGGCACTAAGCAGGTTGAGAACTGCTGCCCTAGAAAAAGAAAGACATGTTGTTACAATTGATTGGCTGCATAAGAGAGGCAGCCCTGAAAAGATGGAATTGCCTCATGCCTGCAACAATGAGCACAAGCAAAGGACCCACTGTGATGAGGGAACAGGATGGTGCTTCGTTCCATTATGTTGTGCACACGGTTGCTATTACCCGAAGACCATTCGAGGGCACCCGACAACAGGAAGGACAGGAATTGTGCATCTAACCATGTGCTGAACTATGTCTTAAGAGAAATCTTCCCTTCATTTAGAGCAGCGGTTCTCAACCTGTGCGTTCCAAACCCTTTGGGAGAAGGGACCACCTTACACATGGGTGGCCAAATTCACCACAGTAGCAAAATTACAGTGATGAAATAGCAATGAAAACAATTTTAGGATTTGGGGATACCCTCAATGTGAGGAATGGCATAAAAGGTTTGTGGCAGTAGCAAGGTAGAACCCCTGCCCTAAAAGCAGAATGAAATCTATTTCCAGTAGAAGTAAGCAGAGGAGAGGAAGGTCCAAGAAGGTGGATTAGCACAGTGGCTGCAACAATGAGTGGAAGTAAATGCCCCACAGTGAGGATGGCCCTAGCAGAGGCAACCTCTCATTATATTGGGCAGAGTTGCTAAGAGTCAAAACCACTCATCAGAACAAAGGGCAAAAAACAGCGGAGAGTGCTTCTAACAATATGCTGGAGAAGACATTAAGAGAAACTCCTATTAGTTCAGAGCAGCGGTTCTTAACCTTTGGGCCAGACCTCTTTGGGTGGTCGAACAACCCTCTCACTGGGGTGGCCCTGTGCATAACAGTAGCAAAATTACCGTTATGACATAGCAATGAATATAATTTCACGATTGGGGGTCACCAGTAAAAGAGGAATTTTATGAAAGGGTCGTGCCTTTAACAAGGTTGAAAACCGCTGCCATGGAAGGAGGCAGAATATTTGGTAGAGTACAAGGGAAACCAAAGAGATGCAGCCCGCACAAGATGGAATAGCAAAGTTGTGGCAACCATGAACTCAAGCAAAGACCACTGTGAGGATGGAATAGGATGGGGCTTCGTTTCATTATATTGTGCACAGAGTTGCGATGAGCTGAAAACCACTTGATGGCCACTATGAACAAGACCAAAAGGAACTGTGCATCTAACAATGTGCTGAAATAGACCTGAAGAGAAACTCCTCTTCATTGAGAGCTGCGGTTGTCAACCTGTGGGTGCCAGCCCATTTTGGGAAGGTACCAACTTTCACTGGGGTGGCCCATTCCACAACAGTAGCAAGTAACTGTGGGACTGTGTGCTCACCACCACATAAGTTATGAAAGTTGTGGCATTAAGCAGGTTGAGAACTGCTGCCCTAGAGAAAGACATGTTGTTACAATTGAATGGCTGCATAAGAGAGGCAGCCCTGAAAAGATGGAATTGCCTCATGCCTGCAACAATGAGCACAAGCAAAGGACCCACTGTGATGAGGGAACAGGATGGTGCTTCGTTCCATTATGTTCTGCACACGGTTGCTATTACCCGAAGACCATTCGAGGGCACCTGACAACAGGAAGGACAGGAATTGTGCATCTAATCATGAGCTGAATTATGTCTTAAGAGAAATCTTCCCTTCATTTAGAGCAGCGGTTCTCAACCTGTGCGTTCCAAACCCTTTGGGAGAAGGGACCACCTTACACATGGGTGGCCAAATTCACCACAGTAGCAAAATTACAGTGATGAAATAGCAATGAAAACAATTTTAGGATTTGGGGATACCCTCAATGTGAGGAATGGCATAAAAGGTTTGTGGCAGTAGCAAGGTTGAGAACCCCTGCCCTAAAAGCAGAATGAAATCTATTTCCAGTAGAAGTAAGCAGAGGAGAGGAAGGCCCAAGAAGGTGGATTAGCACAGTGGCTGCAACAATGAGTGGAAGTAAATGCCCCACAGTGAGGATGGCCCTAGCAGAGGCAACCTCTCATTATATTGGGCAGAGAGTTGCTAAGAGTCAAAACCACTCATCAGAACAAAGGGCAAAAAACAGCGGAGAGTGCTTCTAACAATATGCTGGAGAAGACATTAAGAGAAACTCCTATTAGTTCAGAGCAGCGGTTCTTAACCTTTGGGCCAGACCTCTTTGGGTGTTCGAACAACCCTCTCACTGGGGTGGCCCTGTGCATAACAGTAGCAAAATTACCGTTATGACATAGCAATGAATATAATTTCACGATTGGGGGTCACCAGTAAAAGAGGAATTTTATGAAAGGGTCGTGCCTTTAACAAGGTTGAAAACCGCTGCCCTAGAAGGAGGCAGAATATTTGGTAGAGTAGAAAGGAAACCAAAGAGATGCAGCCTGTATAAGATGGAATAGCAAAGTGGTGGCAACCATGAACTCAAGCAAAGACCACTGTGAGGATGGAATAGGATGGGGCTTCGTTTCATTATATTGTGCACAGAGTTGCGATGAGCTGAAAACCACTTGATGGCCACTATGAACAAGACCAAAAGGAACTGTGCATCTAACAATGTGCTGAAATAGACCTGAAGAGAAACTCCTCTTCATTGAGAGCAGCGGTTGTCAACCTGTGGGTGCCAGCCCATTTTGGGAAGGTACCAACTTTCACTGGGGTGGCCGATTCCACAACAGTAGCAAGTAACTGTGGGACTGTGTGCTCACCACCACATAAGTTATGAAAGTCGTGGCACTAAGCAGGTTGAGAACTGCTGCCCTAGAAAAAGAAAGACATGTTGTTACAATTGATTGGCTGCATAAGAGAGGCAGCCCTGAAAAGATGGAATTGCCTCATGCCTGCAACAATGAGCACAAGCAAAGGACCCACTGTGATGAGGGAACAGGATGGTGCTTCGTTCCATTATGTTGTGCACACAGTTGCTATTACCCGAAGACCATTCGAGGGCACCCGACAACAGGAAGGACAGGAATTGTGCATCTAACCATGTGCTGAACTATGTCTTAAGAGAAATCTTCCCTTCATTTAGAGCAGCGGTTCTCAACCTGTGCGTTCCAAACCCTTTGGGAGAAGGGACCACCTTACACATGGGTGGCCAAATTCACCACAGTAGCAAAATTACAGTGATGAAATAGCAATGAAAACAATTTTAGGATTTGGGGATACCCTCAATGTGAGGAATGGCATAAAAGGTTTGTGGCAGTAGCAAGGTTGAGAACCCCTGCTCTAAAAGCAGAATGAAATCTATTTCCAGTAGAATTAAGCAGAGGAGAGGAAGGTCCAAGAAAGTGGATTAGCACAGTGGCTGCAACAATGAGTGGAAGTAAATGCCCCACAGTGAGGATGGCCCTAGCAGAGGCAACCTCTCATTATATTGGGCAGAGAGGTGCTAAGAGTCAAAACCACTCATCAGAACAAAGGGCAAAAAACAGCGGATAGTGCTTCTAACAATATGCTGGAGAAGACATTAAGAGAAACTCCTATTAGTTCAGAGCAGCGGTTCTAAACCTTTGGGCCAGACCTCTTTGGGTGGTCGAACAACCCTCTCACTGGGGTGGCCCTGTGCATAACAGTAGCAAAATTACCGTTATGACATAGCAATGAATATAATTTCACGATTGGGGGTCACCAGTAAAAAAGGAATTTTATGAAAGGGTCGTGCCTTTAACAAGGTTGAAAACCGCTGCCCTAGAAGGAGGCAGAATATTTGGTAGAGTACAAGGGAAACCAAAGAGATGCAGCCTGTACAAGATGAAATAGCAAAGTGGTGGCAACCATGAACTCAAGCAAAGACCACTGTGAGGATGGAACAGGATGGGGCTTCGTTTCATTATATTGTGCACAGAGTTGCGATGAGCTGAAAACCACTTGATGGCCACTATGAACAAGACCAAAAGGAATTGTGCATCTAACAATGTGCTGAAATAGACCTGAAGAGAAACTCCTCTTCATTGAGAGCAGCGGTTGTCAACCTGTGGGTGCCAGCCCATTTTGGGAAGGTACCAACTTTCACTGGGGTGGCCGATTCCACAACAGTAGCAAGTAACTGTGGGACTGTGTGCTCACCACCACATAAGTTATGAAAGTCGTGGCATTAAGCAGGTTGAGAACTGCTGCCCTAGAGAAAGAAAGACATGTTGTTACAATTGAATGGCTGCATAAGAGAGGCAGCCCTGAAAAGATGCAATTGCCTCATGCCTGCAACAATGAGCACAAGCAAAGGACCCACTGTGATGAGGGAACAGGATGGTGCTTCGTTCCATTATGTTGTGCACACAGTTGCTATTACCCGAAGACCATTCGAGGGCACCCGACAACAGGAAGGACAGGAATTGTGCATCTAACCATGTGCTGAAATATGTCTTAAGAGAAATCTTCCCTTCATTTACAGCAGCGGTTCTCAACCTGTGCGTTCCAAACCCTTTGGGAGAAGGGACCACCTTACACATGGGTGGCCAAATTCACCACAGTAGCAAAATTACAGTGATGAAATAGCAATGAAAACAATTTTAGGATTTGGGGATACCCTCAATGTGAGGAATGGCATAAAAGGTTTGTGGCAGTAGCAAGGTTGAGAACCCCTGCCCTAAAAGCAGAATGAAATCTATTTCCAGTAGAAGTAAGCAGAGGAGAGGAAGGCCCAAGAAGGTGGATTAGCACAGTGGCTGCAACAATGAGTGGAAGTAAATGCCCCACAGTGAGGATGGCCCTAGCAGAGGCAACCTCTCATTATATTGGGCAGAGAGTTGCTAAGAGTCAAAACCACTCATCAGAACAAAGGGCAAAAAACAGCGGATAGTGCTTCTAACAATATGCTGGAGAAGACATTAAGAGAAACTCCTATTAGTTCAGAGCAGCGGTTCTTAACCTTTGGGCCAGACCTCTTTGGGTGGTCGAACAACCCTCTCACTGGGGTGGCCCTGTGCATAACAGTAGCAAAATTACCGTTATGACATAGCAATGAATATAATTTCACGATTGGGGGTCACCAGTAAAAGAGAAATTTTATGAAAGGGTCGTGCCTTTAACAAGGTTGAAAACCGCTGCCCTAGAAGGAGGCAGAATATTTGGTAGAGTAGAAAGGAAACCAAAGAGATGCAGCCTGTACAAGATGGAATAGCAAAGTGGTGGCAACCATGAACTCAAGCAAAGACCACTGTGAGGATGGAACAGGATGGGGCTTCGTTTCATTATATTGTGCACAGAGTTGCGATGAGCTGATAACCACTTGTTGGCCACTATGAACAAGACCAAAAGGAACTGTGCATCTAACAATGTGCTGAAATAGACCTGAAGAGAAACTCCTCTTCATTGAGAGCAGCGGTTGTCAACCTGTGGGTGCCAGCCCATTTTGGGAAGGTACCAACTTTCACTGGGGTGGCCCATTCCACAACAGTAGCAAGTAACTGTGGGACTGTGTGCTCACCACCACATAAGTTATGAAAGTCATGGCATTAAGCAGGTTGAGAACTGCTGCCCTAGAGAAAGAAAGACATGTTGTTACAATTGAATGGCTGCATAAGAGAGGCAGCCCTGAAAAGATGGAATTGCCTCATGCCTGCAACAATGAGCACAAGCAAAGGACCCACTGTGATGAGGGAACAGGATGGTGCTTCGTTCCATTATGTTGTGCACACAGTTGCTATTACCCGAAGACCATTCGAGGGCACCCGACAACAGGAAGGACAGGAATTGTGCATCTAACCATGTGCTGAACTATGTCTTAAGAGAAATCTTCCCTTCATTTAGAGCAGCGGTTCTCAACCTGTGCGTTCCAAACCCTTTGGGAGAAGGGACCACCTTACACATGGGTGGCCAAATTCACCACAGTAGCAAAATTACAGTGATGAAATAGCAATGAAAACAATTTTAGGATTTGGGGATACCCTCAATGTGAGGAATGGCATAAAAGGTTTGTGGCAGTAGCAAGGTTGAGAACCCCTGCTCTAAAAGCAGAATGAAATCTATTTCCAGTAGAATTAAGCAGAGGAGAGGAAGGTCCAAGAAGGTGGATTAGCACAGTGGCTGCAACAATGAGTGGAAGTAAATGCCCCACAGTGAGGATGGCCCTAGCAGAGGCAACCTCTCATTATATTGGGCAGAGAGGTGCTAAGAGTCAAAACCACTCATCAGAACAAAGGGCAAAAAACAGCGGATAGTGCTTCTAACAATATGCTGGAGAAGACATTAAGAGAAACTCCTATTAGTTCAGAGCAGTGGTTCTAAACCTTTGGGCCAGACCTCTTTGGGTGGTCGAACAACCCTCTCACTGGGGTGGCCCTGTGCATAACAGTAGCAAAATTACCGTTATGACATAGCAATGAATATAATTTCACGATTGGGGGTCACCAGTAAAAAAGGAATTTTATGAAAGGGTCGTGCCTTTAACAAGGTTGAAAACCGCTGCCCTAGAAGGAGGCAGAATATTTGGTAGAGTACAAGGGAAACCAAAGAGATGCAGCCTGTACAAGATGAAATAGCAAAGTGGTGGCAACCATGAACTCAAGCAAAGACCACTGTGAGGATGGAACAGGATGGGGCTTCGTTTCATTATATTGTGCACAGAGTTGCGATGAGCTGAAAACCACTTGATGGCCACTATGAACAAGACCAAAAGGAATTGTGCATCTAACAATGTGCTGAAATAGACCTGAAGAGAAACTCCTCTTCATTGAGAGCAGCGGTTGTCAACCTGTGGGTGCCAGCCCATTTTGGGAAGGTACCAACTTTCACTGGGGTGGCCGATTCCACAACAGTAGCAAGTAACTGTGGGACTGTGTGCTCACCACCACATAAGTTATGAAAGTCGTGGCATTAAGCAGGTTGAGAACTGCTGCCCTAGAGAAAGAAAGACATGTTGTTACAATTGAATGGCTGCATAAGAGAGGCAGCCCTGAAAAGATGCAATTGCCTCATGCCTGCAACAATGAGCACAAGCAAAGGACCCACTGTGATGAGGGAACAGGATGGTGCTTCGTTCCATTATGTTGTGCACACAGTTGCTATTACCCGAAGACCATTCGAGGGCACCCGACAACAGGAAGGACAGGAATTGTGCATCTAACCATGTGCTGAACTATGTCTTAAGAGAAATCTTCCCTTCATTTAGAGCAGCGGTTCTCAACCTGTGCGTTCCAAACCCTTTGGGAGAAGGGACCACCTTACACATGGGTGGCCAAATTCACCACAGTAGCAAAATTACAGTGATGAAATAGCAATGAAAACAATTTTAGGATTTGGGGATACCCTCAATGTGAGGAATGGCATAAAAGGTTTGTGGCAGTAGCAAGGTTGAGAACCCCTGCCTTAAAAGCAGAATGAAATCTATTTCCAGTAGAAGTAAGCAGAGGAGAGGAAGGCCCAAGAAGGTGGATTAGCACAGTGGCTGCAACAATGAGTGGAAGTAAATGCCCCACAGTGAGGATGGCCCTAGCAGAGGCAACCTCTCATTATATTGGGCAGAGAGTTGCTAAGAGTCAAAACCACTCATCAGAACAAAGGGCAAAAAACAGCGGATAGTGCTTCTAACAATATGCTGGAGAAGACATTAAGAGAAACTCCTATTAGTTCAGAGCAGCGGTTCTTAACCTTTGGGCCAGACCTCTTTGGGTGGTCGAACAACCCTCTCACTGGGGTGGCCCTGTGCATAACAGTAGCAAAATTACCGTTATGACATAGCAATGAATATAATTTCACGATTGGTGGTCACCAGTAAAAGAGAAATTTTATGAAAGGGTCGTGCCTTTAACAAGGTTGAAAACTGCTGCCCTAGAAGGAGGCAGAATATTTGGTAGAGTAGAAAGGAAACCAAAGAGATGCAGCCTGTACAAGATGGAATAGCAAAGTGGTGGCAACCATGAACTCAAGCAAAGACCACTGAGAGGATGGAACAGGATGGGGCTTCGTTTCATTATATTGTGCACAGAGTTGCGATGAGCTGAAAACCACTTGATGGCCACTATGAACAAGACCAAAAGGAACTGTGCATCTAACAATGTGCTGAAATAGACCTGAAGAGAAACTCCTCTTCATTGAGAGCAGCGGTTGTCAACCTGTGGGTGCCAGCCCATTTTGGGAAGGTACCAACTTTCACTGGGGTGGCCCATTCCACAACAGTAGCAAGTAACTGTGGGACTGTGTGCTCACCACCACATAAGTTATGAAAGTCGTGGCATTAAGCAGGTTGAGAACTGCTGCCCTAGAGAAAGAAAGACATGTTGTTACAATTGAATGGCTGCATAAGAGAGGCAGCCCTGAAAAGATGGAATTGCCTCATGCCTGCAACAATGAGCACAAGCAAAGGACCCACTGTGATGAGGGAACAGGATGGTGCTTCGTTCCATTATGTTGTGCACACGGTTGCTATTACCCGAAGACCATTCGAGGGCACCCGACAACAGGAAGGACAGGAATTGTGCATCTAACCATGTGCTGAACTATGTCTTAAGAGAAATCTTCCCTTCATTTAGAGCAGCGGTTCTCAACCTGTGCGTTCCAAACCCTTTGGGAGAAGGGACCACCTTACACATGGGTGGCCAAATTCACCACAGTAGCAAAATTACAGTGATGAAATAGCAATGAAAACAATTTTAGGATTTGGGGATACCCTCAATGTGAGGAATGGCATAAAAGGTTTGTGGCAGTAACAAGGTTGAGAACCCCTGCCCTAAAAGCAGAATGAAATCTATTTCCAGTAGAAGTAAGCAGAGGAGAGGAAGGCCCAAGAAGGTGGATTAGCACAGTGGCTGCAACAATGAGTGGAAGTAAATACCCCACAGTGAGGATGGCCCTAGCAGAGGCAACCTCTCATTATATTGGGCAGAGAGTTGCTAAGAGTCAAAACCACTCATCAGAACAAAGGGCAAAAAACAGCGGATAGTGCTTCTAACAATATGCTGGAGAAGACATTAAGAGAAACTCCTATTAGTTCAGAGCAGCGGTTCTTAACCTTTGGGCCAGACCTCTTTGGGTGGTCGAACAACCCTCTCACTGGGGTGGCCCTGTGCATAACAGTAGCAAAATTACCGTTATGACATAGCAATGAATATAATTTCACGATTGGGGGTCACCAGTAAAAGAGGAATTTTATGAAAGGGTCTTGCCTTTAACAAGGTTGAAAACCGCTGCCCTAGAAGGATGCAGAATATTTGGTAGAGTACAAGGGAAACCAAAGAGATGCCGCCTGTACAAGATGGAATAGCAAAGTGGTGGCAACCATGAACTCAAGCAAAGACCACTGTGAGGATGGAACAGGATGGGGCTTCGTTTCATTATATTGTGCTCAGAGTTGCGATGAGCTGAAAACCACTTGATGGCAACTATGAACAAGACCAAAAGGAACTGTGCATCTAACAATGTGCTGAAATAGACCTGAAGAAAAACTCCTCTTCATTGAGAGCAGCGGTTGTCATCCTGTGGGTGCAAGCCCATTTTGGGAAGGTACCAACTTTCACTGGGGTGGCCCATTCCACAACAGTAGCAAGTAACTGTGGGACTGTGTGCTCACCACCACATAAGTTATGAAAGTCGTGGCATTAAGCAGGTTGAGAACTGCTGCCCTAGAGAAAGAAAGACATGTTGTTACAATTGAATGGCTGCATAAGAGAGGCAGCCCTGAAAAGATGGAATTGCCTCATGCCTGCAACAATGAGCACAAGCAAAGGACCCACTGTGATGAGGGAACAGGATGGTGCTTCGTTCCATTATGTTGTGCACACAGTTGCTATTACCCGAAGACCATTCGAGGGCACCCGACAACAGGAAGGACAGGAATTGTGCATCTAACCATGTGCTGAACTATGTCTTAAGAGAAATCTTCCCTTCATTTACAGCAGCGGTTCTCAACCTGTGCGTTCCAAACCCTTTGGGAGAAGGGACCACCTTACACATGGGTGGCCAAATTCACCACAGTAAAAAATTACAGTGATGAAATAGCAATGAAAACAATTTTAGGATTTGGGGATACCCTCAATGTGAGGAATGGCATAAAATGTTTGTGGCAGTAGCAAGGTTGAGAACCCCTGCCCTAAAAGCAGAATGAAATCTATTTCCAGTAGAAGTAAGCAGAGGAGAGGAAGGCCCAAGAAGGTGGATTAGCATAGTGGCTGCAACAATGAGTGGAAGTAAATGCCCCACAGTGAGGATGGCCCTAGCAGAGGCAACCTCTCATTATATTGGGCAGAGAGTTGCTAAGAGTCAAAACCACTCATCAGAACAAAGGGCAAAAAACAGCGGATAGTGCTTCTAACAATATGCTGGAGAAGACATTAAGAGAAACTCCTATTAGTTCAGAGCAGCGGTTCTTAACCTTTGGGCCAGACCTCTTTGGGTGGTCGAACAACCCTCTCACTGGGGTGGCCCTGTGCATAACAGTAGCAAAATTACCGTTATGACATAGCAATGAATATAATTTCACGATTGGGGGTCACCAGTAAAAGAGGAATTTTATGAAAGGGTCTTGCCTTTAACAAGGTTGAAAACCGCTGCCCTAGAAGGAGGCAGAATATTTGGTAGAGTACAAGGGAAACCAAAGAGATGCAGCCTGTACAAGATGGAATAGCAAAGTGGTGGCAACCATGAACTCAAGCAAAGACCACTGTGAGGATGGAACAGGATGGGGCTTCGTTTCATTATATTGTGCACAGAGTTGCGATGAGCTGAAAACCACTTGATGGCAACTATGAACAAGACCAAAAGGAACTGTGCATCTAACAATGTGCTGAAATAGACCTGAAGAAAAACTCCTCTTCATTGAGAGCAGCGGTTGTCAACCTGTGGGTGCCAGCCCATTTTGGGAAGGTACCAACTTTCACTGGGGTGGCCCATTCCACAACAGTAGCAAGCAACTGTGGGACTGTGTGCTCACCACCACATAAGTTATGAAAGTCGTGGCATTAAGCAGGTTGAGAACTGCTGCCCTAGAGAAAGAAAGACATGTTGTTACAATTGAATGGCTGCATAAGAGAGGCAGCCCTGAAAAGATGGAATTGCCTCATGCCTGCAACAATGAGCACAAGCAAAGGACCCACTGTGATGAGGGAACAGGATGGTGCTTCCTTCCATTATGTTGTGCACACAGTTGCTATTACCCGAAGACCATTCGAGGGCACCCGACAACAGGAAGGACAGGAATTGTGCATCTAACCATGTGCTGAACTATGTCTTAAGAGAAATCTTCCCTTCATTTACAGCAGCGGTTCTCAACCTGTGCGTTCCAAACCCTTTGGGAGAAGGGACCACCTTACACATGGGTGGCCAAATTCACCACAGTAGCAAAATTACAGTGATGAAATAGCAATGAAAACAATTTTAGGATTTGGGGATACCCTCAATGTGAGGAATGGCATAAAAGGTTTGTGGCAGTAGCAAGGTTGAGAACCCCTGCCCTAAAAGCAGAATGAAATCTATTTCCAGTAGAAGTAAGCAGAGGAGAGGAAGGCCCAAGAAGGTGGATTAGCACAGTGGCTGCAACAATGAGTGGAAGTAAATGCCCCACAGTGAGGATGGCCCTAGCAGAGGCAACCTCTCATTATATTGGGCAGAGAGTTGCTAAGAGTCAAAACCACTCATCAGAACAAAGGGCAAAAAACAGTGGATACTGCTTCTAACAATATGCTGGAGAAGACATTAAGAGAAACTCCTATTAGTTCAGAGCAGTGGTTCTTAACCTTTGGGCCAGACCTCTTTGGGTGGTCGAACAACCCTCTCACTGGGGTGGCCCTGTGCATAACAGTAGCAAAATTACCGTTATGACATAGCAATGAATATAATTTCACGATTGGTGGTCACCAGTAAAAGAGGAATTTGATGAAAGGGTCTTGCCTTTAACAAGGTTGAAAACCGCTGCCCTAGAAGGAGGCAGAATATTTGGTAGAGTACAAGGGAAATCAAAGAGATGCAGCCTGTACAAGATGGAATAGCAAAGTGGTGGCAACCATGAACTCAAGCAAAGACCACTGTGAGGATGGAACAGGATGGGGCTTCGTTTCATTATATTGTGCACAGAGTTGCGATGAGCTGAAAACCACTTGATGGCAACTATGAACAAGACCAAAAGGAACTGTGCATCTAACAATGTGCTGAAATAGACCTGAAGAGAAACTCCTCTTCATTGAGAGCAGCGGTTGTCAACCTGTGGGTGCCAGCCCATTTTGGGAAGGTACCAACTTTCACTGGGGTGGCCCATTCCACAACAGTAGCAAGTAACTGTGGGACTGTGTGCTCACCACCACATAAGTTATGAAAGTCGTGGCATTAACCAGGTTGAGAACTGCTGCCCTAGAGAAAGAAAGACATGTTGTTACAATTGAATGGCTGCATAAGAGAGGCAGCCCTGAAAAGATGGAATTGCCTCATGCCTGCAACAATGAGCACAAGCAAAGGACCCACTGTGATGAGGGAACAGGATGGTGCTTCGTTCCATTATGTTGTGCACACGGTTGCTATTACCCGAAGACCATTCGAGGGCACCCGACAACAGGAAGGACAGGAATTGTGCATCTAACTATGTGCTGAATTATGTCTTAAGAGAAATCTTCCCTTCATTTAGAGCAGCGGTTCTCAACCTGTGCGTTCCAAACCCTTTGGGAGAAGGGACCACCTTACACATGGGTGGCCAAATTCACCACAGTAGCAAAATTACAGTGATGAAATAGCAATGAAAACAATTTTAGGATTTGGGCAAACCCTCAATGTGAGGAATGGCATAAAAGGTTTGTGGCAGTAGCAAGGTTGAGAACCCCTGCCCTAAAAGAAGAATGAAATCTATTTCCAGTAGAAGTAAGCAGAGGAGAGGAAGGCCCAAGAAGGTGGATTAGCACAGTGGCTGCAACAATGAGTGGAAGTAAATGCCCCACAGTGAGGATGGCCCTAGCAGAGGCAACCTCTCATTATATTGGGCAGAGAGTTGCTAAGAGTCAAAACCACTCACCAGAACAAAGGGCAAAAAACAGCGGAGAGTGCTTCTAACAATATGCTGGAGAAGACATTAAGAGAAACTCCTATTAGTTCAGAGCAGCGGTTCTTAACCTTTGGGCCAGACCTCTTTGGGTGGTCGAACAACCCTCTCACTGGGGTGGCCCTGTGCATAACAGTAGCAAAATTACCGTTATGACATAGCAATGAATATAATTTCACGATTGGGGGTCACCAGTAAAAAAGGAATTTTATGAAGGGTCGTGCCTTTAACAAGGTTGAAAACCGCTGCCATAGAAGGAGGCAGAATATTTGGGAGAGCACAAGGGAAACCAAAGAGATGCAGCCTGTACAAGATGAAATAGCAAAGTGGTGGCAACCATGAACTCAAGCAAAGACCACTGTGAGGATGGAACAGGATGGGGCTTCGTTTCATTATATTGTGCACAGAGTTGCGATGAGCTGAAAACCACTTGATGGCAACTATGAACAAGACCAAAAGGAACTGTGCATCTAACAATGTGCTGAAATAGACCTGAAGAAAAACTCCTCTTCATTGAGAGCAGCGGTTGTCAACCTGTGGGTGCCAGCCCATTTTGGGAAGGTACCAACTTTCACTGGGGTGGCCCATTCCACAACAGTAGCAAGTAACTGTGGGACTGTGTGCTCACCACCACATAAGTTATGAAAGTCGTGGCATTAAGCAGGTTGAGAACTGCTGCCCTAGAGAAAGAAAGACATGTTGTTACAATTGAATGGCTGCATAAGAGAGGCAGCCCTGAAAAGATGGAATTGCCTCATGCCTGCAACAATGAGCACAAGCAAAGGACACACTGTGAAGAGGGAACAGGATGGTGCTTCGTTCCATTATGTTGTGCACACAGTTGCTATTACCCGAAGACCATTCGAGGGCACCCGACAACAGGAAGGACAGGAATTGTGCATCTAACCATGTGCTGAACTATGTCTTAAGAGAAATCTTCCCTTCATTTAGAGCAGCGGTTCTCAACCTGTGCGTTCCAAACCCTTTGGGAGAAGGGACCACCTTACACATGGGTGGCCAAATTCACCACAGTAGCAAAATTACAGTGATGAAATAGCAATGAAAACAATTTTAGGATTTGGGGATACCCTCAATGTGAGGAATGGCATAAAAGGTTTGTGGCAGTAGCAAGGTTGAGAACCCCTGCCCTAAAAGCAGAATGAAATCTATTTCCAGTAGAAGTAAGCAGAGGAGAGGAAGGCCCAAGAAGGTGGATTAGCACAGTGGCTGCAACAATGAGTGGAAGTAAATGCCCCACAGTGAGGATGGCCCTAGCAGAGGCAACCTCTCATTATATTGGGCAGAGAGTTGCTAAGAGTCAAAACCACTCACCAGAACAAAGGGCAAAAAACAGCGGATAGTGCTTCTAACAATATGCTGGAGAAGACATTAAGAGAAACTCCTATTAGTTCAGAGCAGCGGTTCTTAACCTTTGGGCCAGACCTCTTTGGGTGGTCGAACAACGCTCTCACTGGGGTGGCCCTGTGCATAACAGTAGCAAAATTACCGTTATGACATAGCAATGAATATAATTTCACGATTGGGGGTCACCAGTAAAAGAGGAATTTTATGAAAGGGTCTTGCCTTTAACAAGGTTGAAAACCGCTGCCCTAGAAGGAGGCAGAATATTTGGTAGAGTACAAGGGAAACCAAAGAGATGCAGCCTGTACAAGATGGAATAGCAAAGTGGTGGCAACCATGAACTCAAGCAAAGACCACTGTGAGGATGGAACAGGATGGTGCTTCGTTTCATTATATTGTGCACAGAGTTGCGATGAGCTGAAAACCACTTGATTTCAACTATGAACAAGACCAAAAGGAACTGTGCATCTAACAATGTGCTGAAATAGACCTGAAGAAAAACTCCTCTTCATTGAGAGCAGCGGTTGTCAACCTGTGGGTGCCAGCCCATTTTGGGAAGGTACCAACTTTCACTGGGGTGGCCCATTCCACAACAGTAGCAAGTAACTGTGGGACTGTGTGCTCACCACCACATAAGTTATGAAAGTCGTGGCATTAAGCAGGTTGAGAACTGCTGCCCTAGAGAAAGAAAGACATGTTGTTACAATTGAATGGCTGCATAAGAGAGGCAGCCCTGAAAAGATGGAATTGCCTCATGCCTGCAACAATGAGCACAAGCAAAGGACACACTGTGATGAGGGAACAGGATGGTGCTTCGTTCCATTATGTTGTGCACACAGTTGCTATTACCCGAAGACCATTCGAGGGCACCCGACAACAGGAAGGACAGGAATTGTGCATCTAACCATGTGCTGAACTATGTCTTAAGAGAAATCTTCCCTTCATTTAGAGCAGCGGTTCTCAACCTGTGCGTTCCAAACCCTTTGGGAGAAGGGACCACCTTACACATGGGTGGCCAAATTCACCACAGTAGCAAAATTACAGTGATGAAATAGCAATGAAAACAATTTTAGGATTTGGGGATACCCTCAATGTGAGGAATGGCATAAAAGGTTTGTGGCAGTAGCAAGGTTGAGAACCCCTGCCCTAAAAGCAGAATGAAATCTATTTCCAGTAGAAGTAAGCAGAGGAGAGGAAGGCCCAAGAAGGTGGATTAGCACAGTGGCTGCAACAATGAGTGGAAGTAAATGCCCCACAGTGAGGATGGCCCTAGCAGAGGCAACCTCTCATTATATTGGGCAGAGAGTTGCTAAGAGTCAAAACCACTCATCAGAACAAAGGGCAAAAAACAGCGGATAGTGCTTCTAACAATATGCTGGAGAAGACATTAAGAGAAACTCCTATTAGTTCAGAGCAGCGGTTCTTAACCTTTGGGCCAGACCTCTTTGGGTGGTCGAACAACCCTCTCACTGGGGTGGCCCTGTGCATAACAGTAGCAAAATTACCGTTATGACATAGCAATGAATATAATTTCACGATTGGTGGTCACCAGTAAAAGAGGAATTTTATGAAAGGGTCGTGCCTTTAACAAGGTTGAAAACCGCTGCCCTAGAAGGAGGCAGAATATTTGGTAGAGTAGAAAGGAAACCAAAGAGATGCAGCCTGTACAAGATGGAATAGCAAAGTGGTGGCAACCATGAACTCAAGCAAAGACCACTGTGAGGATGGAACAGGATGGGGCTTCGTTTCATTATATTGTGCACAGAGTTGCGATGAGCTGAAAACCACTTGATGGCAACTAAGAACAAGACCAAAAGGAACTGTGCATCTAACAATGTGCTGAAATAGACCTGAAGAGAAACTCCTCTTCATTGAGAGCAGCGGTTGTCAACCTGTGGGTGCCAGCCCATTTTGGGAAGGTACCAACTTTCAATGGGGTGGCCCATTCCACAACAGTAGCAAGTAACTGTGGGACTGTGTGCTCACCACCACATAAGTTATGAAAGTCGTGGCATTAAGCAGGTTGAGAACTGCTGCCCTAGAGAAAGAAAGACATGTTGTTACAATTGAATGGCTGCATAAGAGAGGCAGCCCTGAAAAGATGGAATTGCCTCATGCCTGCAACAATGAGCACAAGCAAAGGACCCACTGTGATGAGGGAACAGGATGGTGCTTCGTTCCATTATGTTGTGCACACGGTTGCTATTACCCGAAGACCATTCGAGGGCACCGGACAACAGGAAGGACAGGAATTGTGCATCTAACTATGTGCTGAATTATGTCTTAAGAGAAATCTTCCCTTCATTTAGAGCAGCGGTTCTCAACCTGTGCGTTCCAAACCCTTTGGGAGAAGGGACCACCTTACACATGGGTGGCCAAATTCACCACAGTAGCAAAATTACAGTGATGAAATAGCAATGAAAACAATTTTAGGATTTGGGGATACCCTCAATGTGAGGAATGGCATAAAAGGTTTGTGGCAGTAGCAAGGTTGAGAACCCCTGCCCTAAAAGCAGAATGAAATCTATTTCCAGTAGAAGTAAGCAGAGGAGAGGAAGGCCCAAGAAGGTGGATTAGCACAGTGGCTGCAACAATGAGTGGAAGTAAATGCCCCACAGTGAGGATGGCCCTAGCAGAGGCAACCTCTCATTATATTGGGCAGAGAGTTGCTAAGAGTCAAAACCACTCACCAGAACAAAGGGCAAAAAACAGCGGATAGTGCTTCTAACAATATGCTGGAGAAGACATTAAGAGAAACTCCTATTAGTTCAGAGCAGCGGTTCTTAACCTTTGGGCCAGACCTCTTTGGGTGGTCGAACAACCCTCTCACTGGGGTGGCCCTGTGCATAACAGTAGCAAAATTACCGTTATGACATAGCAATGAATATAATTTCACGATTGGGGGTCACCAGTAAAAGAGGAATTTTATGAAAGGGTCGTGCCTTTAACAAGGTTGAAAACCGCTGCCCTAGAAGGAGGCAGAATATTTGGTAGAGTAGAAAGGAAACCAAAGAGATGCAGCCTGTACAAGATGGAATAGCAAAGTGGTGGCAACCATGAACTCAAGCAAAGACCACTGTGAGGATGGAACAGGATGGGGCTTCGTTTCATTATATTGTGCACAGAGTTGCGATGAGCTGAAAACCACTTGATGGCAACTAAGAACAAGACCAAAAGGAACTGTGCATCTAACAATGTGCTGAAATAGACCTGAAGAGAAACTCCTCTTCATTGAGAGCAGCGGTTGTCAACCTGTGGGTGCCAGCCCATTTTGGGAAGGTACCAACTTTCACTGGGGTGGCCCATTCCACAACAGTAGCAAGTAACTGTGGGACTGTGTGCTCACCACCACATAAGTTATGAAAGTCGTGGCATTAAGCAGGTTGAGAACTGCTGCCCTAGAGAAAGAAAGACATGTTGTTACAATTGAATGGCTGCATAAGAGAGGCAGCCCTGAAAAGATGGAATTGCCTCATGCCTGCAACAATGAGCACAAGCAAAGGACCCACTGTGATGAGGGAACAGGATGGTGCTTCGTTCCATTATGTTGTGCACACGGTTGCTATTACCCGAAGACCATTCGAGGGCACCCGACAACAGGAAGGACAGGAATTGTGCATCTAACTATGTGCTGAATTATGTCTTAAGAGAAATCTTCCCTTCATTTAGAGCAGCGGTTCTCAACCTGTGCGTTCCAAACCCTTTGGGAGAAGGGACCACCTTACACATGGGTGGCCAAATTCACCACAGTAGCAAAATTACAGTGATGAAATAGCAATGAAAACAATTTTAGGATTTGGGGATACCCTCAATGTGAGGAATGGCATAAAAGGTTTGTGGCAGTAGCAAGGTTGAGAACCCCTGCCCTAAAAGCAGAATGAAATCTATTTCCAGTAGAAGTAAGCAGAGGAGAGGAAGGCCCAAGAAGGTGGATTAGCACAGTGGCTGCAACAATGAGTGGAAGTAAATGCCCCACAGTGAGGATGGCCCTAGCAGAGGCAACCTCTCATTATATTGGGCAGAGAGTTGCTAAGAGTCAAAACCACTCACCAGAACAAAGGGCAAAAAACAGCGGAGAGTGCTTCTAACAATATGCTGGAGAAGACATTAAGAGAAACTCCTATTAGTTCAGAGCAGCGGTTCTTAACCTTTGGGCCAGACCTCTTTGGGTGGTCGAACAACCCTCTCACTGGGGTGGCCCTGTGCATAACAGTAGCAAAATTACCGTTATGACATAGCAATGAATATAATTTCACGATTGGGGGTCACCAGTAAAAAAGGAATTTTATGAAGGGTCGTGCCTTTAACAAGGTTGAAAACCGCTGCCCTAGAAGGAGGCAGAATATTTGGGAGAGCACAAGGGAAACCAAAGAGATGCAGCCTGTACAAGATGAAATAGCAAAGTGGTGGCAACCATGAACTCAAGCAAAGACCACTGTGAGGATGGAACAGGATGGGGCTTCGTTTCATTATATTGTGCACAGAGTTGCGATGAGCTGAAAACCACTTGATGGCCACTATGAACAAGACCAAAAGGAACTGTGCATCTAACAATGTGCTGAAATAGACCTGAAGAGAAACTCCTCTTCATTGAGAGCAGCGGTTGTCAACCTGTGGGTGCCAGCCCATTTTGGGAAGGTACCAACTTTCACTGGGGTGGCCCATTCCACAACAGTAGCAAGTAACTGTGGGACTGTGTGCTCACCACCACATAAGTTATGAAAGTCGTGGCATTAAGCAGGTTGAGAACTGCTGCCCTAGAGAAAGAAAGACATGTTGTTACAATTGAATGGCTGCATAAGAGAGGCAGCCCTGAAAAGATGGAATTGCCTCATGCCTGCAACAATGAGCACAAGCAAAGGACACACTGTGATGAGGGAACAGGATGGTGCTTCCTTCCATTATGTTGTGCACACAGTTGCTATTACCCGAAGACCATTCGAGGGCACCCGACAACAGGAAGGACAGGAATTGTGCATCTAACCATGTGCTGAACTATGTCTTAAGAGAAATCTTCCCTTCATTTAGAGCAGCGGTTCTCAACCTGTGCGTTCCAAACCCTTTGGGAGAAGGGACCACCTTACACATGGGTGGCCAAATTCACCACAGTAGCAAAATTACAGTGATGAAATAGCAATGAAAACAATTTTAGGATTTGGGGATACCCTCAATGTGAGGAATGGCATAAAAGGTTTGTGGCAGTAGCAAGGTTGAGAACCCCTGCCCTAAAAGCAGAATGAAATCTATTTCCAGTAGAAGTAAGCAGAGGAGAGGAAGGCCCAAGAAGGTGGATTAGCACAGTGGCTGCAACAATGAGTGGAAGTAAATGCCCCACAGTGAGGATGGCCCTAGCAGAGGCAACCTCTCATTATATTGGGCAGAGAGTTGCTAAGAGTCAAAACCACTCACCAGAACAAAGGGCAAAAAACAGCGGATAGTGCTTCTAACAATATGCTGGAGAAGACATTAAGAGAAACTCCTATTAGTTCAGAGCAGCGGTTCTTAACCTTTGGGCCAGACCTCTTTGGGTGGTCGAACAACCCTCTCACTGGGGTGGCCCTGTGCATAACAGTAGCAAAATTACCGTTATGACATAGCAATGAATATAATTTCACGATTGGTGGTCACCAGTAAAAGAGGAATTTTATGAAAGGGTCGTGCCTTTAACAAGGTTGAAAACCGCTGCCCTAGAAGGAGGCAGAATATTTGGTAGAGTAGAAAGGAAACCAAAGAGATGCAGCCTGTACAAGATGGAATAGCAAAGTGGTGGCAACCATGAACTCAAGCAAAGACCACTGTGAGGATGGAACAGGATGGGGCTTCGTTTCATTATATTGTGCACAGAGTTGCGATGAGCTGAAAACCACTTGATGGCAACTAAGAACAAGACCAAAAGGAACTGTGCATCTAACAATGTGCTGAAATAGACCTGAAGAGAAACTCCTCTTCATTGAGAGCAGCGGTTGTCAACCTGTGGGTGCCAGCCCATTTTGGGAAGGTACCAACTTTCAATGGGGTGGCCCATTCCACAACAGTAGCAAGTAACTGTGGGACTGTGTGCTCACCACCACATAAGTTATGAAAGTCGTGGCATTAAGCAGGTTGAGAACTGCTGCCCTAGAGAAAGAAAGACATGTTGTTACAATTGAATGGCTGCATAAGAGAGGCAGCCCTGAAAAGATGGAATTGCCTCATGCCTGCAACAATGAGCACAAGCAAAGGACCCACTGTGATGAGGGAACAGGATGGTGCTTCGTTCCATTATGTTGTGCACACGGTTGCTATTACCCGAAGACCATTCGAGGGCACCCGACAACAGGAAGGACAGGAATTGTGCATCTAACCATGTGCTGAATTATGTCTTAAGAGAAATCTTCCCTTCATTTAGAGCAGCGGTTCTCAACCTGTGCGTTCCAAACCCTTTGGGAGAAGGGACCACCTTACACATGGGTGGCCAAATTCACCACAGTAGCAAAATTACAGTGATGAAATAGCAATGAAAACAATTTTAGGATTTGGGGATACCCTCAATGTGAGGAATGGCATAAAAGGTTTGTGGCAGTAGCAAGGTTGAGAACCCCTGCCCTAAAAGCAGAATGAAATCTATTTCCAGTAGAAGTAAGCAGAGGAGAGGAAGGCCCAAGAAGGTGGATTAGCACAGTGGCTGCAACAATGAGTGGAAGTAAATGCCCCACAGTGAAGATGGCCCTAGCAGAGGCAACCTCTCATTATATTGGGCAGAGAGTTGCTAAGAGTCAAAACCACTCACCAGAACAAAGGGCAAAAAACAGCGGATAGTGCTTCTAACAATATGCTGGAGAAGACATTAAGAGAAACTCCTATTAGTTCAGAGCAGCGGTTCTTAACCTTTGGGCCAGACCTCTTTGGGTGGTCGAACAACCCTCTCACTGGGGTGGCCCTGTGCATAACAGTAGCAAAATTACCGTTATGACATAGCAATGAATATAATTTCACGATTGGGGGTCACCAGTAAAAAAGGAATTTTATGAAGGGTCGTGCCTTTAACAAGGTTGAAAACCGCTGCCCTAGAAGGAGGCAGAATATTTGGGAGAGCACAAGGGAAACCAAAGAGATGCAGCCTGTACAAGATGAAATAGCAAAGTGGTGGCAACCATGAACTCAAGCAAAGACCACTGTGAGGATGGAACAGGATGGGGCTTCATTTCATTATATTGTGCACAGAGTTGCGATGAGCTGAAAACCACTTGATGGCCACTATGAACAAGACCAAAAGGAACTGTGCATCTAACAATGTGCTGAAATAGACCTGAAGAGAAACTCCTCTTCATTGAGAGCAGCGGTTGTCAACCTGTGGGTGCCAGCCCATTTTGGGAAGGTACCAACTTTCACAGGGGTGGCCCATTCCACAACAGTAGCAAGTAACTGTGGGATTGTGTGCTCACCACCACATAAGTTATGAAAGTCGTGGCATTAAGCAGGTTGAGAACTGCTGCCCTAGAGAAAGAAAGACATGTTGTTACAATTGAATGGCTGCATAAGAGAGGCAGCCCTGAAAAGATGGAATTGCCTCATGCCTGCAACAATGAGCACAAGCAAAGGACCCACTGTGATGAGGGAACAGGTTGGTGCTTCGTTCCATTATGTTGTGCACATGGTTGCTATTACCCGAAGACCATTCGAGGGCACCCGACAACAGGAAGGACAGGAATTGTGCATCTAACCATGTGCTGAATTATGTCTTAAGAGAAATCTTCCCTTCATTTAGAGCAGCGGTTCTCAACCTGTGCGTTCCAAACCCTTTGGGAGAAGGGACCACCTTACACATGGGTGGCCAAATTCACCACAGTAGCAAAATTACAGTGATGAAATAGCAATGAAAACAATTTTAGGATTTGGGGATACCCTCAATGTGAGGAATGGCATAAAAGGTTTGTGGCAGTAGCAAGGTTGACAACCCCTGCCCTAAAAGCAGAATGAAATCTATTTCCAGTAGAAGTAAGCAGAGGAGAGGAAGGCCCAAGAAGGTGGATTAGCACAGTGGCTGCAACAATGAGTGGAAGTAAATGCCCCACAGTGAGGATGGCCCTAGCAGAGGCAACCTCTCATTATATTGGGCAGAGAGTTGCTAAGAGTCAAAACCACTCATCAGAACAAAGGGCAAAAAACAGCGGATAGTGCTTCTAACAATATGCTGGAGAAGACATTAAGAGAAACTCCTATTAGTTCAGAGCAGCGGTTCTTAACCTTTGGGCCAGACCTCTTTGGGTGGTCGAACAACCCTCTCACTGGGGTGGCCCTGTGCATAACAGTAGCAAAATTACCGTTATGACATAGCAATGAATATAATTTCACGATTGGGGGTCACCAGTAAAAGAGGAATTTTATGAAAGGGTCGTGCCTTTAACATGGTTGAAAACCGCTGCCCTAGAAGGAGGCAGAATATTTGGTAGAGTACAAGGGAAACCAAAGAGATGCAGCCTGTACAAGATGGAATAGCAAAGTGGTGGCAACCATGAACTCAAGCAAAGACCACTGTGAGGATGGAACAGGATGGGGCTTCGTTTCATTATATTGTGCACAGAGTTGCGATGAGCTGAAAACCACTTGATGGCAACTATGAACAAGACCAAAAGGAACTGTGCATCTAACAATGTGCTGAAATAGACCTGAAGAGAAACTCCTCTTCATTGAGAGCAGCGGTTGTCCACCTGTGGGTGCCAGCCCATTTTGGGAAGGTACCAACTTTCACTGGGGTGGCCCATTCCACAACAGTAGCAAGTAACTGTGGGACTGTGTGCTCACCACCACATAAGTTATGAAAGTCGTGGCATTAAGCAGGTTGAGAACTGCTGCCCTAGAGAAAGAAAGACATGTTGTTACAATTGAATGGCTGCATAAGAGAGGCAGCCCTGAAAAGATGGAATTGCCTCATGCCTGCAACAATGAGCACAAGCAAAGGACCCACTGTGATGAGGGAACAGGATGGTGCTTCGTTCCATTATGTTGTGCACACAGTTGCTATTACCCGAAGACCATTCGAGGGCACCCGACAACAGGAAGGACAGGAATTGTGCATCTAACCATGTGCTGAACTATGTCTTAAGAGAAATCTTCCCTTCATTTAGAGCAGCGGTTCTCAACCTGTGCGTTCCAAACCCTTTGGGAGAAGGACCACCTTACACATGGGTGGCCAAATTCACCACAGTAGCAAAATTACAGTGATGAAATAGCAATGAAAACAATTTTAGGATTTGGGGATACCCTCAATGTGAGGAATGGCATAAAAGGTTTGTGACAGTAGCAAGGTTGAGTACCCCTGCCCTAAAAGCAGAATGAAATCTATTTCCAGTAGAAGTAAGCAGAGGAGAGGAAGGTCCAAGAAGGTGGATTAGCACAGTGGCTGCAACAATGAGTGGAAGTAAATGCCCCACAGTGAGGATGGCCCTAGCAGAGGCAACCTCTCATTATATTGGGCAGAGAGTTTCTAAGAGTCAAAACCACTCATCAGAACCAAGGGCAAAAAACAGCGGATAGTGCTTCTAACAATATGCTGGAGAAGACATTAAGAGAAACTCCTATTAGTTCAGAGCAGCGGTTCTTAACCTTTGGGCCAGACCTCTTTGGGTGGTCGAACAACCCTCTCACTGGGGTGGCCCTGTGCATAACAGTAGCAAAATTACCGTTATGACACAGCAATGAATATCATTTCACGATTGGGGGTCACCAGTAAAAGAGAAATTTTATGAAAGGGTCGTGCCTTTAACAAGGTTGAAAACCGCTGCCCTAGAAGGAGGCAGAATATTTGGGAGAGCACAAGGGAAACCAAAGAGATGCAGCCTGTACAAGATGGAATAGCAAAGTGGTGGCAACCATGAACTCAAGCAAAGACCACTGTGAGGATGGAACAGGATGGGGCTTCGTTTCATTATATTGTGCACAGAGTTGCGATGAGCTGAAAACCACTTGATGGCAACTATGAACAAGACCAAAAGGAACTGTGCATCTAACAATGTGCTGAAATAGACCTGAAGAGAAACTCCTCTTCATTGAGAGCAGCGGTTGTCAACCTGTGGGTGCCAGCCCATTTTGGGAAGGTACCAACTTTCACTGGGGTGGCCCATTCCACAACAGTAGCAAGTAACTGTGGGATTGTGTGCTCACCACCACATAAGTTATGAAAGTCGTGGCATTAAGCAGGTTGAGAACTGCTGCCCTAGAGAAAGAAAGACATGTTGTTACAATTGAATGGCTGCATAAGAGAGGCAGCCCTGAAAAGATGGAATTGCCTCATGCCTGCAACAATGAGCACAAGCAAAGGACCCACTGTGATGAGGGAACAGGTTGGTGCTTCGTTCCATTATGTTGTGCACATGGTTGCTATTACCCGAAGACCATTCGAGGGCACCCGACAACAGGAAGGACAGGAATTGTGCATCTAACCATGTGCTGAATTATGTCTTAAGAGAAATCTTCCCTTCATTTAGAGCAGCGGTTCTCAACCTGTGCGTTCCAAACCCTTTGGGAGAAGGGACCACCTTACACATGGGTGGCCAAATTCACCACAGTAGCAAAATTACAGTGATGAAATAGCAATGAAAACAATTTTAGGATTTGGGGATACCCTCAATGTGAGGAATGGCATAAAAGGTTTGTGGCAGTAGCAAGGTTGAGAACCCCTGCCCTAAAAGCAGAATGAAATCTATTTCCAGTAGAAGTAAGCAGAGGAGAGGAAGGCCCAAGAAGGTGGATTAGCACAGTGGCTGCAACAATGAGTGGAAGTAAATGCCCCACAGTGAGGATGGCCCTAGCAGAGGCAACCTCTCATTATATTGGGCAGAGAGTTGCTAAGAGTCAAAACCACTCATCAGAACAAAGGGCAAAAAACAGCGGATAGTGCTTCTAACAATATGCTGGAGAAGACATTAAGAGAAACTCCTATTAGTTCAGAGCAGCGGTTCTTAACCTTTGGGCCAGACCTCTTTGGGTGGTCGAACAACCCTCTCACTGGGGTGGCCCTGTGCATAACAGTAGCAAAATTACCGTTATGACATAGCAATGAATATAATTTCACGATTGGGGGTCACCAGTAAAAGAGGAATTTTATGAAAGGGTCGTGCCTTTAACATGGTTGAAAACCGCTGCCCTGGAAGGAGGCAGAATATTTGGTAGAGTACAAGGGAAACCAAGGAGATGCAGCCTGTACAAGATGGAATAGCAAAGTGGTGGCAACCATGAACTCAAGCAAAGACCACTGTGAGGATGGAACAGGATGGGGCTTCGTTTCATTATATTGTGCACAGAGTTGCGATGAGCTGAAAACCACTTGATGGCAACTATGAACAAGACCAAAAGGAACTGTGCATCTAACAATGTGCTGAAATAGACCTGAAGAGAAACTCCTCTTCATTGAGAGCAGCGGTTGTCCACCTGTGGGTGCCAGCCCATTTTGGGAAGGTACCAACTTTCACTGGGGTGGCCCATTCCACAACAGTAGCAAGTAACTGTGGGACTGTGTGCTCACCACCACATAAGTTATGAAAGTCGTGGCATTAAGCAGGTTGAGAACTGCTGCCCTAGAGAAAGAAAGACATGTTGTTACAATTGAATGGCTGCATAAGAGAGGCAGCCCTGAAAAGATGGAATTGCCTCATGCCTGCAACAATGAGCACAAGCAAAGGACCCCCTGTGATGAGGGAACAGGATGGTGCTTCGTTCCATTATGTTGTGCACACAGTTGCTATTACCCGAAGACCATTCGAGGGCACCCGACAACAGGAAGGACAGGAATTGTGCATCTAACCATGTGCTGAACTATGTCTTAAGAGAAATCTTCCCTTCATTTAGAGCAGCGGTTCTCAACCTGTGCGTTCCAAACCCTTTGGGAGAAGGACCACCTTACACATGGGTGGCCAAATTCACCACAGTAGCAAAATTACAGTGATGAAATAGCAATGAAAACAATTTTAGGATTTGGGGATACCCTCAATGTGAGGAATGGCATAAAAGGTTTGTGACAGTAGCAAGGTTGAGTACCCCTGCCCTAAAAGCAGAATGAAATCTATTTCCAGTAGAAGTAAGCAGAGGAGAGGAAGGTCCAAGAAGGTGGATTAGCACAGTGGCTGCAACAATGAGTGGAAGTAAATGCCCCACAGTGAGGATGGCCCTAGCAGAGGCAACCTCTCATTATATTGGGCAGAGAGTTTCTAAGAGTCAAAACCACTCATCAGAACCAAGGGCAAAAAACAGCGGATAGTGCTTCTAACAATATGCTGGAGAAGACATTAAGAGAAACTCCTATTAGTTCAGAGCAGCGGTTCTTAACCTTTGGGCCAGACCTCTTTGGGTGGTCGAACAACCCTCTCACTGGGGTGGCCCTGTGCATAACAGTAGCAAAATTACCGTTATGACACAGCAATGAATATCATTTCACGATTGGGGGTCACCAGTAAAAGAGAAATTTTATGAAAGGGTCGTGCCTTTAACAAGGTTGAAAACCGCTGCCCTAGAAGGAGGCAGAATATTTGGGAGAGCACAAGGGAAACCAAAGAGATGCAGCCTGTACAAGATGGAATAGCAAAGTGGTGGCAACCATGAACTCAAGCAAAGACCACTGTGAGGATGAAACAGGATGGGGCTTCGTTTCATTATATTGTGCACAGAGTTGCGATGAGCTGAAAACCACTTGATGGCAACTATGAACAAGACCAAAAGGAACTGTGCATCTAACAATGTGCTGAAATAGACCTGAAGAGAAACTCCTCTTCATTGAGAGCAGCGGTTGTCAACCTGTGGGTGCCAGCCCATTTTGGGAAGGTACCAACTTTCACTGGGGTGGCCCATTCCACAACAGTAGCAAGTAACTGTGGGACTGTGTGCTCACCACCACATAAGTTATGAAAGTCGTGGCATTAAGCAGGTTGAGAACTGCTGCCCTAGAGAAAGAAAGACATGTTGTTACAATTGAATGGCTGCATAAGAGAGGCAGCCCTGAAAAGATGGAATTGCCTCATGCCTGCAACAATGAGCACAAGCAAAGGACCCACTGTGATGAGGGAACAGGTTGGTGCTTCGTTCCATTATGTTGTGCACATGGTTGCTATTACCCGAAGACCATTCGAGGGCACGCGACAACAGGAAGGACAGGAATTGTGCATCTAACCATGTGCTGAATTATGTCTTAAGAGAAATCTTCCCTTCATTTAGAGCAGCGGTTCTCAACCTGTGCGTTCCAAACCCTTTGGGAGAAGGGACCACCTTACACATGGGTGGCCAAATTCACCACAGTAGCAAAATTACAGTGATGAAATAGCAATGAAAACAATTTTAGGATTTGGGGATACCCTCAATGTGAGGAATGGCATAAAAGGTTTGTGGCAGTAGCAAGGTTGACAACCCCTGCCCTAAAAGCAGAATGAAATCTATTTCCAGTAGAAGTAAGCAGAGGAGAGGAAGGCCCAAGAAGGTGGATTAGCACAGTGGCTGCAACAATGAGTGGAAGTAAATGCCCCACAGTGAGGATGGCCCTAGCAGAGGCAACCTCTCATTATATTGGGCAGAGAGTTGCTAAGAGTCAAAACCACTCATCAGAACAAAGGGCAAAAAACAGCGGATAGTGCTTCTAACAATATGCTGGAGAAGACATTAAGAGAAACTCCTATTAGTTCAGAGCAGCGGTTCTTAACCTTTGGGCCAGACCTCTTTGGGTGGTCGAACAACCCTCTCACTGGGGTGGCCCTGTGCATAACAGTAGCAAAATTACCGTTATGACATAGCAATGAATATAATTTCACGATTGGGGGTCACCAGTAAAAGAGGAATTTTATGAAAGGGTCGTGCCTTTAACATGGTTGAAAACCGCTGCCCTAGAAGGAGGCAGAATATTTGGTAGAGTACAAGGGAAACCAAAGAGATGCAGCCTGTACAAGATGGAATAGCAAAGTGGTGGCAACCATGAACTCAAGCAAAGACCACTGTGAGGATGGAACAGGATGGGGCTTCGTTTCATTATATTGTGCACAGAGTTGCGATGAGCTGAAAACCACTTGATGGCCACTATGAACAAGACCAAAAGGAACTGTGCATCTAACAATGTGCTGAAATAGACCTGAAGAGAAACTCCTCTTCATTGAGAGCAGCGGTTGTCCACCTGTGGGTGCCAGCCCATTTTGGGAAGGTACCAACTTTCACTGGGGTGGCCCATTCCACAACAGTAGCAAGTAACTGTGGGACTGTGTGCTCACCACCACATAAGTTATGAAAGTCGTGGCATTAAGCAGGTTGAGAACTGCTGCCCTAGAGAAAGAAAGACATGTTGTTACAATTGAATGGCTGCATAAGAGAGGCAGCCCTGAAAAGATGGAATTGCCTCATGCCTGCAACAATGAGCACAAGCAAAGGACCCACTGTGATGAGGGAACAGGATGGTGCTTCGTTCCATTATGTTGTGCACACAGTTGCTATTACCCGAAGACCATTCGAGGGCACCCGACAACAGGAAGGACAGGAATTGTGCATCTAACCATGTGCTGAACTATGTCTTAAGAGAAATCTTCCCTTCATTTAGAGCAGCGGTTCTCAACCTGTGCGTTCCAAACCCTTTGGGAGAAGGACCACCTTACACATGGGTGGCCAAATTCACCACAGTAGCAAAATTACAGTGATGAAATAGCAATGAAAACAATTTTAGGATTTGGGGATACCCTCAATGTGAGGAATGGCATAAAAGGTTTGTGGCAGTAGCAAGGTTGAGTACCCCTGCCCTAAAAGCAGAATGAAATCTATTTCCAGTAGAAGTAAGCAGAGGAGAGGAAGGTCCAAGAAGGTGGATTAGCACAGTGGCTGCAACAATGAGTGGAAGTAAATGCCCCACAGTGAGGATGGCCCTAGCAGAGGCAACCTCTCATTATATTGGGCAGAGAGTTTCTAAGAGTCAAAACCACTCATCAGAACCAAGGGCAAAAAACAGCGGATAGTGCTTCTAACAATATGCTGGAGAAGACATTAAGAGAAACTCCTCCGGCTATCAAAAGAGATAGTGTCTGGGGTCTTTTAAAGGCTTGAAGGTGAACAAGCGGCCATCTCGCTCAGAAACAAATAATCCCACATGGAAGAAGCACACCGGCCAGTCCGATCACGAGGTGCCCAAGGGACCAGATATAAGGCATCATGCAAAAAAAAAAAAAGATATAAGTGTGTGTATGTATGTGTATATATGTGTATATGTATGTGTATATATATATTATATTAAATGAAGGGAGAAGTGCAGAGTGGAGACCCAAGGCCCAAGTGTCAGCCAATGGAGATCCCCTCATAGAGGGGCTTAGGAGAGGAGATGGGTTAATTAGGGTGTGAGGTAGTATCGATGAAGAACACAGCTTTCCCCCAGATCCTGGATGCTTCCTCCCCCCAACTACCATGATCCAAATTCTACCTTGCAGTGCTGGATAGGACAGAGGCTGTACACTGGTACATATGAGGGTTGGAGGTACAGGGAATCCAGGGTGGATGATACCTTCAGGACCAAGGGCGTGAGGGACGATGCTGGGAGAGTGGAGGGTGAGTGGGTTGGAAAGGGGGAACTGATTACAAGGAGCCACATGTGACCTCTTCCCTGGGAGAGGGACAGCAGAGAAGGGGGGAAGGGAGACCCCGAATAGGGCAAGATATGACAAAATAACGAGGTACAAATTACCAAGGGCATATGAGGGAGGGGGGAAAGGGGAGGGAGGGGGTGAAAAAAAGAGGACCTGATGCAAGGGGCTTAAGTGGAGAGCAAATGCCTTGAGAATGATTGGGGCAGGGAATGTATGGATGTGCTTTAAACAATTGATGTATGTATATGTATGGATTGTGGTAAGAGTTGTTGGAGTCCCTAATAAAATGTAAAAGAAGAAAAGAGAAAAAAATGATTAGGGCAAAGACTGTACAGATGTGCTTTATACAATTGATGTATGTATATGTATGAACTGTGAAAACAATTGCATCAGCCCCAATAAATTGTTAAAAAAAAAAAAAAAAAAGAGAGAAACTCCTATTAGTTCAGAGCAGCGGTTCTTAACCTTTGGGCCAGACCTCTTTGGGTGGTCGAACAACCCTCTCACTGGGGTGGCCCTGTGCATAACAGTAACAAAATTACCGTTATGACATAGCAATGAATATAATTAAACGATTGGGGGTCACAAGTAAAAGAGAAATTTTATGAAAGGGTCGTGCCGTTAACAAGGTTGAAAACCGCTGCCCTAGAAGGAGGCAGAATATTTGGTAGAGTAGAAAGGAAACCAAAGAGATGCAGCCTGTACAAGATGGAATAGCAAAGTGGTGGCAACCATGAACTCAAGCAAAGACCACTGTGAGGATGGAACAGGATGGGGCTTCGTTTCATTATATTGTGCACAGAGTTGCGATGAGCTGAAAACCACTTGATGGCAACTATGAACAAGACCAAAAGGAACTGTGCATCTAACAATGTGCTGAAATAGACCTGAAGGGAAACTCTTCATTGAGAGCAGCGGTTGTCAACCTGTGGGTGCCAGCCCATTTTGGGAAGGTACCAACTTTCACTGGGGTGGCCGATTCCACAATAGTAGCAAGTAACTGTGGGACTGTGTGCTCACCACCACATAAATTATAAAAGTCATGGCATTAAGCAGGTTGAGAACTGCTGCCCTAGAGAAAGAAAGACATGTTGTTACAATTGAATGGCTGCATAAGATAGGCAGCCCTGAAAAGATGGAATTGCCTCATGCCTGCAACAATGAGCACAAGCAAAGGACCCACTGTGATGAGGGAACAGGATGGTGCTTCGTTCCATTATGTTGTGCACACAGTTGCTATTACCCGAAGACCATTCGAGGGCACCCGACAACAGGAAGGACAGGAATTGTGCATCTAACCATGTGCTGAACTATGTCTTAAGAGAAATCTTCCCTTCATTTAGAGCAGCGGTTCTCAACCTGTGCGTTCCAAACCCTTTGGGAGAAGGACCACCTTACACATGGGTGGCCAAATTCACCACAGTAGCAAAATTACAGTGATGAAATAGCAATGAAAACAATTTTAGGATTTGGGGATACCCTCAATGTGAGGAATGGCATAAAAGGTTTGTGGCAGTAGCAAGGTTGAGAACCCCTGCCCTAAAAGCAGAATGAAATCTATTTCCAGTAGAAGTAAGCAGAGGAGAGGAAGGTCCAAGAAGGTGGATTAGCACAGTGGCTGCAACAATGAGTGGAAGTAAATGCCCCACAGTGAGGATGGCCCTAGCAGAGGCAACCTCTCTTTATATTGGGCAGAGAGTTTCTAAGAGTCAAAACCACTCATCAGAACCAAGGGCAAAAAACAGCGGATAGTGCTTCTAACAATATGCTGGAGAAGACATTAAGAGAAACTCCTCCGGCTATCAAAAGAGATAGTGTCTGGGGTCTTTTAAAGGCTTGAAGGTGAACAAGCGGCCATCTCACTCAGAAACAAATAATCCCACATGGAAGAAGCACACCGGCCAGTCCGATCACGAGGTGCCCAAGGGACCAGATATAAGGCATCATGCAAAAAAAAAAAAGATATAAGTGTGTGTATGTATGTGTATATATGTGTATATGTATGTGTATATATATATTATATTAAATGAAGGGAGAAGTGCAGAGTGGAGACCCAAGGCCCAAGTGTCGGCCAATGGAGATCCCTCATAGAGGGGCTTAGGAGAGGAGATGGGTTAATTAGGGTGTGAGGTAGTATCGATGAAGAACACAGCTTTCCCCCAGATCCTGGATGCTTCCTCCCCCCAACTACCATGATCCGAATTCTACCTTGCAGTGCTGGATAGGACAGAGGCTGTACACTGGTACATATGAGGGTTGGAGGTACAGGGAATCCAGGGTGGATGATACCTTCAGGACCAAGGGCGTGAGGGACGATGCTGGGAGAGTGGAGGGTGAGTGGGTTGGAAAGGGGGAACTGATTACAAGGAGCCACATGTGACCTCTTCCCTGGGAGAGGGTCAGCAGAGAAGGGGGGAAGGGAGACCCCGAATAGGGCAAGATATGACAAAATAACGAGGTACAAATTACCAAGGGCATATGAGGGAGGGGGGAAAGGGGAGGGTGGGGGTGAAAAAAAGAGGACCTGATGCAAGGGGCTTAAGTGGAGAGCAAATGCCTTGAGAATGATTGGGGCAGGGAATGTATAGATGTGCTTTATACAATTGATGTATGTATATGTATGGATTGTGGTAAGAGTTGTTGGAGTCCCTAATAAAATGTAAAAGAAGAAAAGAGAAAAAAATGATTAGGGCAAAGACTGTACAGTTGTGCTTTATACAATTGATGTATGTATATGTATGAACTGTGAAAACAATTGCATCAGCCCCAATAAATTGTTAAAAAAAAAAAAAAAAAGAGAGAAACTCCTATTAGTTCAGAGCAGCAGTTCTTAACCTTTGGGCCAGACCTCTTTGGGTGGTCGAACAACCCTCTCACTGGGGTGGCCCTGTGCATAACAGTAACAAAATTACCGTTATGACATAGCAATGAATATAATTTCACGATTGGGGGTCACCAGTAAAAGAGAAATTTTATGAAAGGGTCGTGCCGTTAACAAGGTTGAAAACCGCTGCCCTAGAAGGAGGCAGAATATTTGGTAGAGTAGAAAGGAAACCAAAGAGATGCAGCCTGTACAAGATGGAATAGCAAAGTGGTGGCAACCATGAACTCAAGCAAAGACCACTGTGAGGATGGAACAGGATGGGGCTTCGTTTCATTATATTGTGCACAGAGTTGCGATGAGCTGAAAACCACTTGATGGCAACTATGAACAAGACCAAAAGGAACTGTGCATCTAACAATGTGCTGAAATAGACCTGAAGGGAAACTCTTCATTGAGAGCAGCGGTTGTCAACCTGTGGGTGCCAGCCCATTTTGGGAAGGTACCAACTTTCACTGGGGTGGCCGATTCCACAATAGTAGCAAGTAACTGTGGGACTGTGTGCTCACCACCACATAAATTATAAAAGTCATGGCATTAAGCAGGTTGAGAACTGCTGCCCTAGAGAAAGAAAGACATGTTGTTACAATTGAATGGCTGCATAAGATAGGCAGCCCTGAAAAGATGGAATTGCCTCATGGCTGCAACAATGAGCACAAGCAAAGGACCCACTGTGATGAGGGAACAGGATGGTGCTTCGTTCCATTATGTTGTGCACACAGTTGCTATTACCCGAAGACCATTCGAGGGCACCCGACAACAGGAAGGACAGGAATTGTGCATCTAACCATGTGCTGAACTATGTCTTAAGAGAAATCTTCCCTTCATTTAGAGCAGCGGTTCTCAACCTGTGCGTTCCAAACCCTTTGGGAGAAGGACCACCTTACACATGGGTGGCCAAATTCACCACAGTAGCAAAATTACAGTGATGAAATAGCAATGAAAACAATTTTAGGATTTGGGGATACCCTCAATGTGAGGAATGGCATAAAAGGTTTGTGGCAGTAGCAAGGTTGAGAACCCCTGCCCTAAAAGCAGAATGAAATCTATTTCCAGTAGAAGTAAGCAGAGGAGAGGAAGGTCCAAGAAGGTGGATTAGCACAGTGGCTGCAACAATGAGTGGAAGTAAATGCCCCACAGTGAGGATGGCCCTAGCAGAGGCAACCTCTCATTATATTGGGCAGAGAGTTTCTAAGAGTCAAAACCACTCATCAGAACCAAGGGCAAAAAACAGCGGATAGTGCTTCTAACAATATGCTGGAGAAGACATTAAGAGAAACTCCTCCGGCTATCAAAAGAGATAGTGTCTGGGGTCTTTTAAAGGCTTGAAGGTGAACAAGCGGCCATCTCACTCAGAAACAAATAATCCCACATGGAAGAAGCACACCGGCCAGTCCGATCACGAGGTGCCCAAGGGACCAGATATAAGGCATCATGCAAAAAAAAAAAAGATATAAGTGTGTGTATGTATGTGTATATATGTGTATATGTATGTGTATATATATATTATATTAAATGAAGGGAGAAGTGCAGAGTGGAGACCCAAGGCCCAAGTGTCGGCCAATGGAGATCCCTCATAGAGGGGCTTAGGAGAGGAGATGGGTTAATTAGGGTGTGAGGTAGTATCGATGAAGAACACAGCTTTCCCCCAGATCCTGGATGCTTCCTCCCCCCAACTACCATGATCCGAATTCTACCTTGCAGTGCTGGATAGGACAGAGGCTGTACACTGGTACATATGAGGGTTGGAGGTACAGGGAATCCAGGGTGGATGATACCTTCAGGACCAAGGGCGTGAGGGACGATGCTGGGAGAGTGGAGGGTGAGTGGGTTGGAAAGGGGGAACTGATTACAAGGAGCCACATGTGACCTCTTCCCTGGGAGAGGGTCAGCAGAGAAGGGGGGAAGGGAGACCCCGAATAGGGCAAGATATGACAAAATAACGAGGTACAAATTACCAAGGGCATATGAGGGAGGGGGGAAAGGGGAGGGAGGGGGTGAAAAAAAGAGGACCTGATGCAAGGGGCTTAAGTGGAGAGCAAATGCCTTGAGAATGATTGGGGCAGGGAATGTATAGATGTGCTTTATACAATTGATGTATGTATATGTATGGATTGTGGTAAGAGTTGTTGGAGTCCCTAATAAAATGTAAAAGAAGAAAAGAGAAAAAAATGATTAGGGCAAAGACTGTACAGTTGTGCTTTATACAATTGATGTATGTATATGTATGAACTGTGAAAACAATTGCATCAGCCCCAATAAATTGTTAAAAAAAAAAAAAAAAAGAGAGAAACTCCTATTAGTTCAGAGCAGCAGTTCTTAACCTTTGGGCCAGACCTCTTTGGGTGGTCGAACAACCCTCTCACTGGGGTGGCCCTGTGCATAACAGTAACAAAATTACCGTTATGACATAGCAATGAATATAATTTCACGATTGGGGGTCACCAGTAAAAGAGAAATTTTATGAAAGGGTCGTGCCGTTAACAAGGTTGAAAACCGCTGCCCTAGAAGGAGGCAGAATATTTGGTAGAGTAGAAAGGAAACCAAAGAGATGCAGCCTGTACAAGATGGAATAGCAAAGTGGTGGCAACCATGAACTCAAGCAAAGACCACTGTGAGGATGGAACAGGATGGGGCTTCGTTTCATTATATTGTGCACAGAGTTGCGATGAGCTGAAAACCACTTGATGGCAACTATGAACAAGACCAAAAGGAACTGTGCATCTAACAATGTGCTGAAATAGACCTGAAGGGAAACTCTTCATTGAGAGCAGCGGTTGTCAACCTGTGGGTGCCAGCCCATTTTGGGAAGGTACCAACTTTCACTGGGGTGGCCGATTCCACAATAGTAGCAAGTAACTGTGGGACTGTGTGCTCACCACCACATAAATTATAAAAGTCATGGCATTAAGCAGGTTGAGAACTGCTGGCCTAAAGAAAGAAAGACATGTTGTTACAATTGAATGGCTGCATAAGAGAGGCAGCCCTGAAAAGATGGAATTGCCTCATGCCTGCAACAATGAGCACAAGCAAAGGACCCACTGTGATGAGGGAACAGGATGGTGCTTCGTTCCATTATGTTGTGCACACAGTTGCTATTACCCGAAGACCATTCGAGGGCACCCGACAACAGGAAGGACAGGAATTGTGCATCTAACCATGTGCTGAACTATGTCTTAAGAGAAATCTTCCCTTCATTTAGAGCAGCGGTTCTCAACCTGTGCGTTCCAAACCCTTTGGGAGAAGGACCACCTTACACATGGGTGGCCAAATTCACCACAGTAGCAAAATTACAGTGATGAAATAGCAATGAAAACAATTTTAGGATTTGGGGATACCCTCAATGTGAGGAATGGCATAAAAGGTTTGTGGCAGTAGCAAGGTTGAGAACCCCTGCCCTAAAAGCAGAATGAAATCTATTTCCAGTAGAAGTAAGTAGAGGAGAGGAAGGTCCAAGAAGGTGGATTAGCACAGTGGCTGCAACAATGAGTGGAAGTAAATGCCCCACAGTGAGGATGGCCCTAGCAGAGGCAACCTCTCATTATATTGGGCAGAGAGTTGCTAAGAGTCAAAACCACTCACCAGAACAAAGGGCAAAAAACAGCGGATAGTGCTTCTAACAATATGCTGGAGAAGACATTAAGAGAAACTCCTATTAGTTCAGAGGAGCGGTTCTTAACCTTTGGGCCAGACCTCTTTGGGTGGTCGAACAACCCTCTCACTGGGGTGGCCCTGTGCATAACAGTAGCAAAATTACCGTTATGACATAGCAATGAATATAATTTCACGATTGGGGGTCACCAGTAAAAAAGGAATTTTATGAAAGGGTCGTGCCTTTAACAAGGTTGAAAACCGCTGCCCTAGAAGGAGGCAGAATATTTGGGAGAGCACAAGGGAAACCAAAGAGATGCAGCCTGTACAAGATGAAATAGCAAAGTGGTGGCAACCATGAACTCAAGCAAAGACCACTGTGAGGATGGAACAGGATGGGGCTTCGTTTCATTATATTGTGCACAGAGTTGCGATGAGCTGAAAACCACTTGATGGCCACTATGAACAAGACCAAAAGGAACTGTGCATCTAACAATGTGCTGAAATAGACCTGAAGAGAAACTCCTCTTCATTGAGAGCAGCGGTTGTCAACCTGTGGGTGCCAGCCCATTTTGGGAAGGTACCAACTTTCACTGGGGTGGCCCATTCCACAACAGTAGCAAGTAACTGTGGGACTGTGTGCTCACCACCACATAAGTTATGAAAGTCGTGGCATTAAGCAGGTTGAGAACTGCTGCCCTAGAGAAAGAAAGACATGTTGTTACAATTGAATGGCTGCATAAGAGAGGCAGCCCTGAAAAGATGGAATTGCCTCATGCCTGCAACAATGAGCACAAGCAAAGGACCCACTGTGATGAGGGAACAGGATGGTGCTTCGTTCCATTATGTTGTGCACACAGTTGCTATTACCCGAAGACCATTCGAGGGCACCCGACAACAGGAAGGACAGGAATTGTGCATCTAACCATGTGCTGAACTATGTCTTAAGAGAAATCTTCCCTTCATTTAGAGCAGCGGTTCTCAACCTGTGCGTTCCAAACCCTTTGGGAGAAGGGACCACCTTACACATGGGTAGCCAAATTCACCACAGTAGCAAAATTACAGTGATGAAATAGCAATGAAAACAATTTTAGGATTTGGGGATACCCTCAATGTGAGGAATGGCATAAAAGGTTTGTGGCAGTAGCAAGGTTGAGAACCCCTGCCCTAAAAGCAGAATGAAATCTATTTCCAGTAGAAGTAAGTAGAGGAGAGGAAGGTCCAAGAAGGTGGATTAGCACGGTGGCTGCAACAATGAGTGGAAGTAAATGCCCCACAGTGAGGATGGCCCTAGCAGAGGCAACCTCTCATTATATTGGGCAGAGAGTTGCTAAGAGTCAAAACCACTCATCAGAACAAAGGGAAAAAAACGGCGGAGAGTGCTTCTAACAATATGCTGGAGAAGACATTAAGAGAAACTCCTATTAGTTCAGAGCAGCGGTTCTTAACCGTTGGGCCAGACCTCTTTGGGTGGTCGAACAACCCTCTCACTGGGGTGGCCCTGTGCATAACAGTAGCAAAATTACCATTATGACATAGCAATGAATATAATTTCACGATTGGGGGTCACCAGTAAAAGAGGAATTTTATGAAAGGGTCGTGCCTTTAACAAGGTTGAAAACCGCTGCCCTAGAAGGAGGCAGAATATTTGGGAGAGCACAAGGGAAACCAAAGAGATGCAGCCTGTACAAGATGGAATAGCAAAGTGGTGGCAACCATGAACTCAAGCAAAGACCACTGTGAGGATGGAACAGGATGGGGCTTCGTTTCATTATATTGTGCACAGAGTTGCGATGAGCTGAAAACCACTTGATGGCCACTATGAACAAGACCAAAAGGAACTGTGCATCTAACAATGTGCTGAAATAGACCTGAAGAGAAACTCCTCTTCATTGAGAGCAGCGGTTGTCAACCTGTGGGTGCCAGCCCATTTTGGGAAGGTACCAACTTTCACTGGGGTGGCCCATTCCACAACAGTAGCAAGTAACTGTGGGACTGTGTGCTCACCACCACATAAGTTATGAAAGTCGTGGCATTAAGCAGGTTGAGAACTGCTGCCCTAGAGAAAGAAAGACATGTTGTTCCAATTGAATGGCTGCATAAGAGAGGCAGCCCTGAAAAGATGGAATTGCCTCATGCCTGCAACAATGAGCACAAGCAAAGGACCCACTGTGATGAGGGAACAGGATGGTGCTTCGTTCCATTATGTTGTGCACACAGTTGCTATTACCCGAAGACCATTCGAGGGCACCCGACAATAGGAAGGACAGGAATTGTGCATCTAACCATGTGCTGAACTATGTCTTAAGAGAAATCTTCCCTTCATTTAGAGCAGCGGTTCTCAACCTGTGCGTTCCAAACCCTTTGGGAGAAGGGACCACCTTACACATGGGTGGCCAAATTCACCACAGTAGCAAAATTACAGTGATGAAATAGCAATGAAAACAATTTTAGGATTTGGGGATACCCTCAATGTGAGGAATGGCATAAATGGTTTGTGGCAGTAGCAAGGTTGAGAACCCCTGCCCTAAAAGCAGAATGAAATCTATTTCCAGTAGAAGTAAGCAGAGGAGAGGAAGGTCCAAGAAGGTGGATTAGCACAGTGGCTGCAACAATGAGTGGAAGTAAATGCCCCACAGTGAGGATGGCCCTAGCAGAGGCAACCTCTCATTATATTGGGCAGAGAGTTGCTAAGAGTCAAAACCACTCATCAGAACAAAGGGCAAAAAACAGCGGATAGTGCTTCTAACAATATGCTGGAGAAGACATTAAGAGAAACTGCTATTAGTTCAGAGCAGCGGTTCTTAACCTTTGGGCCAGACCTCTTTGGGTGGTCGAACAACCCTCTCACTGGGGTGGCCCTGTGCATAACAGTAGCAAAATTACCGTTATGACTTAGCAATGAATATAATTTCACGATTGGGGGTCACCAGTAAAAGAGAAATTTTATGAAAGGGTCGTGCCTTTAACAAAGCTGAAAACCGCTGCCCTAGAAGGAGGCAGAATATTTGGTAGAGTACAAGGGAAACCAAAGAGATGCAGCCTGTACAAGATGGAATAGCACAGTGTTGGCAAACATGAACTCAAGCAAAGACCACTGTGAGGATCGAACAGGATGGGGCTTCGTTTCATTATATTGTGCACAGAGTTGTGTAGAGCTGAAACCCACTCGACGGCACCTGACAGCAATAACTACAGGAGTGGTGCATCTAACCATGTGCTGAACTATATCCTAAGAGAATTCCTCTCTTCATTCACAGTAGCGGTTCTCAACTTGTGGGTTCCAAAACCTTTTAGAAAAGGGACCACCTTCCACAGTGGCGGCCCAATTCACCACAGTATAAAAATTTCAGTGATGAAATTGCAATGAATATAATTGTAGTATTTGGGCTTCCCCACATCGTGAGGACCGGCACGAAATGTTGGTGGAAGTAGCAAGGTTGAGAACCACTGCCCTAGAGGAAGAAAGGAATCTTGTTCCAGTAGAAAGGCAGCAGAAGAGAGGCAGCTCCAAGAAGATGGATTAGCACATTGGCTGCAACAATGTGTGTAAGCAAATGCACCACAGTGAGGATGACCCACGGAGGGACAACCTTTCTTTATATTGGGCAGAGAGTACTATGAGTCAAAACCACTCCTCAGAACCTAACTGCAAAGAACAATGGGATTATGCTTCCAACAATATGCTGAAGAAGATATTCAGAGAAACTCCTATTAGTTTAGAGCAGCGGTTCTTAACCTTTGGGCCAGACCTCTGTGGGTGGTCGAACGACCCTTTCTCAGGAGTGGCCCAGTACATAACAGTAGCAAAATTACAGTTATGATATAGCAATGAATATAATTTCATGATTGGGGGTCACCACTAAAAGAGGAATATTATGAAAGGGTCATGGCATTAGCAAGGTTGAAAACCACTTCCCTAGAGAGAGGCAGAAAAGGTGGTATAGTAGAAGTGCAAGCAAAGAGATGCAGCCCCTTCAAGATGGAATAGCGCAGTAGCTGTAAGCATGAACTCAAGCAAAGACCACTGTGAGGATGGGACAGGATGGGGCTTCGTTTCATTATATTGTGCACAGAGTGGCGATGAGCCGAAACCCACTCGATGGCAACTATGAACAAGACCAAAAGGAACTGTGCGTCTAACAATGTGCTGAAGTAGAACTGAAGAGAAACTCTTCATTGAGAGCAGGGGTTCTCAACCTGTGTGTGCCAGCCCTAGTTGGGAAGGCACCACCTTTCTTTGGGTGGCCCATTCCACAACAGTAGCAAATGACTGTAGTATGGGGGCTCACCACTACATGAGGAAAGGTATGAAAGCCGTGGCACTAACAGGTTGAGGACCCCTGCCCAGAGGAAGAAAGAAACGTTGTTACAGTCAAAAGGCTGCAAAATAGAGGCAGCCCCGAAAAGATGGAATTACCTAATGGCTCCAACAATGAGCACAAGCAAAGACCCACTGTGATGAGGGAACAAAATGGTGATTCGTTCCATTATGTTGTGCACACAGTTGCATTTACCCGAAGACCATTCGAGGGCACCCTACAACAGGAAGGACAGGAATTGTGCATCCAACCATGTGCTGAACTATGTCTTAAGAGAAATCTTCCCTTCATTTAGAGCAGCGGTTCTCAACCTGTGCGTTCCAAACCCTTTGGGAGAAGGGACCACCTTACACATGGGTGGCCAAATTCACCACAGTAGCAAAATTACAGTGATGAAATAGCAATGAAAACAATTTGGGGATACCCTCAATGTGAGGAATGGCATAAAAGGTTTGTGGCAGTAGCAAGGTTGAGAACCCCTGCCCTGAAAGCAGAATGAAATCTATTTCCAGTAGAAGTAAGCAGAGGAGAGGAAGGTCCAAGAAGGTGGATTAGCACAGTGGCCGCAACAATGTGCTGAAGTATATCCTAAGATAACACCTCTCTTTATTCTGAGTAGCGGTTCTCAACATGTGGTTTCCAAAACCTTTTGGGGAAGGGACTACCTTCCACAAGAGGTGGCCCAATTCACCACAGTAGGAAAATTGCAGTGATGAAATAGCAATGAAAACAATTTTAGAAATTGGGGATACACAATATGAGGAACCGCATGAAAGGTTTGTGGCAGTATCAAGGTTGAGAACCACTGCCCTGGAGGAAGAAAGAAATCTTTTTATAGTACAAAGGTAGCAGAAGAGAGGAAGCCCCAAGAAGATGGATTTGCATAGTGGCTGCAAGAATGAACTCAAGCAAGTTCCACTGATGATGGAACAGTATGGTGCTTTGATCCATTATGCTGTGCATACAGTTGCTATTATCTGAAATGCACTCAACGGCACCTGACAACATAAAGTACAGGAATTGTGCATCTAATGATGAGGTGAAGTATATCTTTTCATATGTTACACTGTCCGATGTCTCCCCCTGCCTTCTTCTCTGCTGTCCATCCCCCAGGGAGTAGTGTATACCTAGATTCTTGTAATCAGTTCCCCCTTTCTACCCCAGATTACCTCCCACCGCAAGGTAGCTCCATTCTCACCACTCGTCCTGAAGGAGTCATCTGTCCTGTATTCCTCATGTTTCCAGTTGCTATCTGTACCTATGTATATCCTATGGTCTAGCCAGATTTTTAATGTAGAACTGGGATCATGATAGTAGGGGGCTGGGGAGGAAGCATCCAAGAACTAGAGGAAAGTTACATGTTTCATCATTGCTACCCTGTACCCTGACTGACTCATCTCCTCCCCACAAACTGTCAATAAGGGCGTGTCCAATTGGCAACCAATAGGCTGTGAGTCTCCACTCTGTACTCACCCATTTTCAATGGTATATTTTGTTCATTGTTGCTTGATACCTTATCCCTTCTACAGCTCGTGGGCACTCAGGCTGGTGGGTTTCTTCCATGTTGGCTTTGTGGAAGAAGCACACTAGCCTGTCTGATCATGAGGTGTAGAAGGGACCAGTTATCAGACATCAAAGAACTAAAAATCATATCAATGGGTGGCCACCTCTCTGATAAAAGCAATGAAGACAAATGTGTTCATAAGCAAATGTGGTGAAGAAAGCTGATGGTGCCCAACTATCAAAAGATATAGCATCTGGGGTCTTAAGGGCTTGTAGATAAACAAGCGGCCATCTAGCTCAGAAGCAACAAATCTCACATGGAAGAACACACCAGCCTGTGTGATCACATGGTTCCAAAGGCATCAGTTATGAGACATCAAAGAACAAAAAATCATATCATTGCGTGCACACCTCCATGATAAGATTGCCAAGGACAAATGGGTGCATAGGTAAATGTGGTAAAGAAAGCTAATGGTGCTTGGCTATCAAAAGAGATAGTGTGTGGGGTCTTAAAGGCTAGAAGGTGAATAGGAAGCCATCTAGCTCTGAAGCAACAAAACCCACATGGAAGCAGCACACCAGCCTGTGTGATCACGAGGTGACAAAGGGATCAGGTATAAGGCATCATCAGGGGAAAAAAAATCTTACCATAGTGAATGAAGGGGGAAGTGCAGAGTGGAGACCGAAAACCCATTAGTCGGCCACTAGAGGTCCCCTCACATAGGGGTCTAGGGGAATAGATGAGTCAGTCAGGGTACGATGTAGCACCAATGTAGGATTCAGCTTTCCTCCAGTTCCTAAATGCTTCAACCCCGCCCCCTGCCACACCCAACTACCATGATCTGAATTCTCCCTTGCAAGTCTGGATAGAGCAGAGGTTGTACACTGGTGAATATGAGAGCTGGAGGCACAGGAAATTCAGGGCGGATGATACCTTCAGGACCAGGGGTGTGAGGGGCGATACTGGGAGAGTAGAGGTTGAGTGGGCTGGAAAGGGGTAACCAAGTACAAGGATCTACATGTGACCTCCTCCCTGGGGGGCAGACAACAGAAAAGGGGGTGAAGGGAGACGCCGGACAGGGCAAGATATGACAAAATAATAATTTATAAATGATCAAGGGCTCATGAGGGAGGGGGGAGCAGGGAGGGAGAGAGGAGTGGGGAGGAAGGGGGGAAAAGGAGGACTTGATGCAAAGGGCTTAAGTGGAGAGCAAATGCTTTGAAAGTGATTAGGGCAAAGAATGTACAGATGTGATTTATACAATTGATGTATGTATGGATCATGATAAGAGTTGTATGAGTCCCTAATAAAATGTTTAAAAACATGAGACCGATCTATAAGAGAAAGCTATGAAATTTTACTAAAGGATATAGAATTGCTGAATAAATGGAGAAATAAATCATGAAAAAACAAGGCTAGAAGATAAACAAGTGGCCATCTAGTTCAGGGCTGTAAATCTTTACCGGAGCGGAAAGCCTCATCATGGTTCTGGTGGCTTCAATCTACTGACCATGCAGTTAGCAGCCCAAAGCATAACACACTATGCCCTGATGTTCCTCTGTGTGAGGGCTCAACTCAAAAAAAATCACTGCTATTGAGTCAGTCCCGATGTTAGTGTCCCTATGGGACAGAGTAGAGCTGCCCCTGTGGGTTTCTGAGATTGCAGATCTTTATGGAAATAGAAAACCTCCTCTCTCTCCCGAGAAGCAACTGGTGGTTTTAAACTGCTGTCCTTGCAGTTAGCAGCCTGATGTGTTATCCACTTACACAGTGCTGCTGTGTGAGGACTCAAAATCAAACCAAACTCACTACCATAGAGTCCATGTCGACTCCTAGTGACCCTCTAGGATAGAGTAGAACTGCTCCTGTGGGGTGCTTAGGGCTGTAACTCCATGGGAGTAGACAGCCTCAACCTTCTCCCAGGTGAGGACTGGTGGAGGAGAAATATTCCCTAAGGAGATTAATGGAAGGGTTACTAGAGTCTGTCCCCTGAGGAGGGAGCCCTACTGACCATCCAGGCAATGCTCATAAAATTCTTTCCTGTGTGACAGCAGCAGGAACCCGGTTGGTGGAAACCGTCGATCTAGTCTAGAGGCTACAGACTGTCACAGAACCAACAGCTGAAAATGGAAAGCGTGAGTCACACTCCTTTCCCCTGGCTTCCATCTGCATGGGAGCAGTGAATCATGCTGCAGAAGTGAGCAAAGGCGGATGGGTGGGGTGAGGGGTCCCCGGGCAGACAACAGGGGCCCTTGTTGGTTCAAGCCCAGCAGCTGCCTGAATGTTGATCCAGACACCTGAGAAGGGTGGATCCAGGCTCCATGTAGACTTCCTGCCTTACCCATATGGAAGTGCATCTCCAAAACACTCACTGCCATCGAATTGAGGGCGACTCATAGGGACGCCATGGGAAAGGGTAGAACTGTCCCTGTGCATGTTTTGGGGGCTGGAACACTTGTTTGGGAGTAGCAGACCTCTTCTTTCTCCTGAGAGAGGAGCTAATGGTTATGAACTTTTGACCATTTGGTTAGCAGCCCCATGTGAACCCTATTCCACCACCAGGCCTCCTGAAGAGTGTTACAAGTAGGGAAAAACAAAAGTGGCAATCTAGCTGGCACCCAATCATGGCGACCCCATGTCAGTCATAGAACTCTGCTCCATAGGTCTCCCAGGGCTGAGAGTTTGCAAGTAGAACACCAGACCTTTCTGCTAAGGCACCTCTGGGTGGACTCAAATAGCTAGCCTTTTGGTTAGCAGCCAAGCCACTTAACCTTTAATAACTTATAGGTGTGATTAGTTACTTAATTGACTAACCACAAAGTGGATGAGGTGGGGAGAATTATCAACCCAATTTTCCAGACAAGGAAACAGAGGCCCACCAAGACACCACTTGAGGTAGAAGAGCCATCTAGGCAGTGAGCCCTCCTACTCAGTCACAATCACCGACTCCTCAAAACGGTTTCTGGAATCAGGAGACAGTGTATGTAAAGACCCCACACAGGATCAGTGTCCAGGCTGGAGTCTGAAGGCATCTATGTATTAAAGATACTTGCCTGTGTTTGCATCACTGTTATCCCTATCTTTCTGCTCCTGTGCCCAAAACTCTGTCCCAGGAGAGATGTCAACTACAGTGACCAGGCTGTTCTGACTTCTCCAGTATGACACATGGACCATCTGAATAGACCCTTTCATATGGATGGCCCTCTCACTCCCATAGACACAACTGCAGCCAGCCCCAGGCTCCAAACCTGAAGACTAAGTTTTTCACAAGTCTACAAAGAGCTCTCAATCCCCTGAAAACTAGCTTGCAGAAGAGGATATATAGAATCAAAAGCTCCAGGTGAGAGTAAATCAGACAACCGATACGAGGAGAAAACACTAGAGCTTCTCAAGGAGGTTCACCCTGGTTTAGTCGTGGTCAGGATTAAGTCATATTGGCCTGAATCAGCGTCTTCTCCCAAATCCCTAGGCTTCTGAAGTTCCCAGTAGCCTGTCCTGCAGTCCCTGTCTTTTAACCAGCAACCCTGCTGATTCCATTTTATAGCCACCTTTTCCGTTGTTCAGTTTTTAAAATTTTCTTTGTTATTAAATGTGATCTATGGAAATTAAAAAAAATTAAGCCATTAGAAACTCATTTCCCTTAAAAAAATATAAGGCCAGCATGCAAGTAAATGTGTAGATAGGTCGAGTAGAAAATAATAGTGCCCGGCTCAGAGATGGCAGCCAAGCACTCGGAATTTACCTGGAAGTAAATTGGTGTCATGAAACAGGTTCCTGCAAGTTCCCCAAATCTCTAATTCCAGGATTTAAACTATATTTGCCCCTCCCCCAATTCCATTTAGCCTTCAAAGCTTTTAAAAAACACGGGTCTATTTCACATTCTTTTCATCAGCCCACGACTGAATTGGCTCATATCAGTTCAAAGACCTGGAAAACACAATCTGATTTGTGATCTATTCAAGTTATGACAAGCTACATTATGACCATCTGCTTTCCTTCCTTTTTAAAGAGTTTACCATAAGTAGCATGCACTACACATAATGCTACAGCACATATCTCTGATATCATTCTAGTTGTAAGTTTATCTCCACCGTTTTCAACCCCACAGACTAATAAAGGTCTGATGTGTAAAGATGATGATAATAAAGAGCAAAAATAATGAGGTCTTTGACTGTCAGGACTTACTCATGACAAAATCATCAGAATGGGGCCGGTCATATCTTGGGGACTGAGTACCTGTCATCCAAACCAGTTGCTGCGGGGTTGATTCCAAGTCATGGCGAGGCTCACCTGAGCCATTGATCTCTCCGCTCTTCCATTAACTCCACCTGTGTTTGTCGGCCAGGTTAGCACAATGTACTTTAACTATCTCAATAGTGGTATCACTACTTTAAGGAAAACGGAATTGGTACTGGGCTAGGCAGGTGTGTTAGTCTGGGTACATTAGAGAAACAAATCTACAGAAACTCATATATATATATATAAGAATTTTAGATAAAGGGTAAGTGCACATCAAGAAAACATCCCAACTCAGTGCTTCCCAAGTCCACAAGTCCAACATTAACCCATATGTCCCACACCAATCCACAAAATCATCCTCCATCTTACCAAACACATGCAGTGATGCTGGCTGCAGGAGGAAAGCTGAAACAGTGAGCGTGCAAGCATCTCAGCGCTGGCAGGGGTCTCCACTCGGTTTCTCCAGCACCCAGGGCTGCCTCAGGTTAGGTTCATGTGGCTTCTCCTCACTGCTAAGGCAGCCGCACACTGGTCTGACCATCAGAGAACAAGAGACCAGAGAACAAAAAGGCGAGGCTCACCTGAGTCATTGATCTCTCTGACCTTCCATTAACTCCACCTGTGTTTGTCAGCCAGGTTAGCACAATGAACTTTAACTATCTCAATAGTGGTATCACTACTTTGAGAAAAATTGAATTCTGATACTGGGCTAGGCAGGTGTGAAAGTCTGGGTATATTAGAGAAACAAATCTACAGAAATTCACATATATATATATATGAGAGTTTTAGATAAAGGGTAAGTACACATCAAGAAAACATCCCAACCCAGTGCTTCCCAAGTGCACAAGTCCAACATTAACCCATTAACTTATATGTCCCACACCAATCCACAAAACCCTCCTCTATCTTACCAAACAAACGCAGTGATGCCGGCTACAGGAGGAAAGCTGAAACAGTGAGCGTGTAAGCATCTCTGCGCTGGCAGGGGTCTCCACTTGGTTTCTCCAGCACCCAGAGCTACCTCAGAGTAGGTCCACGTGGCTTCTCCTCAGGAAGTCTCGCAGGAAGTGAGCCTTGCTAGTGAGGCAAAGAACATTTATCTCCCTGCCCTTCAAATAATCCCACCTGTGTTTATTGGCTAGGAGAGTTAATAAACCTTAACTATCACAGCAGATCAAGTAGGGCCCACCTCACAATGCCTCTGTATTTAAAACTAGTCAGAGTGAAGCCTTGACACTGGGACATTTTTTTCTGGTCACTTAAGTCTAGTCTTTGCATTTGCCTTAAGTACCCAGAGTGTCACGAACTGGGAAGGGATGGGCAAAGACCTTGGTAGGCCTCTCAGGAGCATATGCTTGGGCACCCTACCCTTTGTCCCCCAGTGTTTTCTGGCTGACTTTCAACTGCCACTGACTGCAGTTCTTTTTCCGTAGCTTTAGAAATAGGAAGTGGCCACTCTTCTAGTGTAATGCACAGAGAGGAATTTATCCCTCCCCACTTGTGCCCCAGCCAAACCAACAGCCTGGCCACCAACCTTCCCCCACTGGCTAACATGACAGACAATAATCCCAGATTCCTGCATTCGAGTTGATTCCAGCTCATAATGACTCTATAGGACAAGGTAGAACTGCCCATGTGGGTTTCTGAGGTTGCTAACTCTTTACTGGAATAGAAAGCCACCTCTTTCTCCCCTGGAGCAGCTGGTGCATTCCAGCCCAGTGTGTAACCACTTAGCCACGAGGGCTCCAGCAACTTGCGCAGGAGAACTCAGTGATGTATGGTCTACACTAGTCTAGTGCTGCTCCAAGGGTGGTAGTTGGACCGGTGATAAACTGTGAAATGTTTATTATCTGTCCATTTTCAGCTAGGTACACAAAGGAATGTCAGAGGCCATGTCACTGGTATTTCCAGTGCCAGAAAGGTCACCCAAAGGGCAAAGGGGGCAGTGGAGTTTCCAGGCTAAGGATGAAGAAAAATTGGCTGCCCACTGCGAAGGACTCTGCCACTGAAAACTTTATGCTCGGCATGGAAACACTCGCAGGTAGTGGAGGCCTAGTAAATCAAGGCAGAACCTTGTCAGAGAGACGGCCAGAAGACGAACCCACCTGGTCCGAAGAAAGGGGAGGGCCAGCAACAAAGAGGCAGGCCGTTGACAGGATGGATGACCACAGGGGCTGCAACGATGGGTTCAAACATCAGAACGAATGTGAGGGAGGCCCAGGACTGGCCAGCGTTTCCTTGTGTTGTACATGGGGGTTGCTTTCAGGCAGACCAACTTGATAGCACCTACCAACAAGACCAACCAAAGAAGAGGAAGCCTCTGTAATCTTGGAATCTAACATCACTAGGACGTTTTAAGAGTCTTTTATAAAGGTAACCAATGGCCTGGCCCTTCATCACAGAAAGCTAGGGAAGCACCATTGTCCTGGTTTCCAGACGTTCCCTAGGGGAATTACTCTCCAGCTGCCCACTGAGCCAGCTGGCTCGATACCACAACCCGTATTGGCTGCCTTCCAACTCTTGGCTTCCTTCCCATTACCCTACCAGTGGTTCTTGCATCTCCCAAACAAACACCTTGCACTCAGTTCCTTCCTCATCTCAGGGTCTGCTTCTTGGGCACCCCAAACTCAGCCATGCTCCTTTCTAAAAGGCTGCTGACAATGCCATCTGCTGCCTGGGGCACCTCACTGGTGCCACTTCTACCATTCCCCCAAGGAGTTAAGTAGCCCATTCAGGATGGTAAAGTTATCTGCCCACCTCAGCATTTCTTCTTGCTTCCATGGTCCTAGGCCAAGGTGATTGCCCCCACTGCCCTTTGCTGCTCCTGAGTAGAGCAGACTGTCAAAGGCTGATGGAAGACATGCTTTCAAGCAGTTGGCAGCCAAGAATTGCCAACATTCCAGTGAATACTGAATGGCCCCACCTCACCTCCCAGATTGGTTCTTAACAGGGGCAACTGCTTCAAGGTAAGGGTCTGAAGCATTAATGTATAGGTCAAAGAGGCAAGTTAGGGAAACCTGCACTTTTTCCAAAGCCACTTTTACATGCCAGTGGAATGTTTTTGCTTGGTTGCAAAGCACCCAGGTGCAGCCTTTTATACCTTGAATCATTTCCATGTGGCTCAGGGCCTCCTTCGACTTGAGCACTATTATCCCCCTGCCTGTTAGACCAAGCCGCTCAAGCTTCAGGCTTGCTCCTTGGTTGTTTATGGATTTCTCAATCTGCCTGCTCAGGCTGAAAAACGTTTGCTTGCTCATAAAGTCCCATGGTTCTAAATCACATCTCTCTCTCTCTCTCTCTCTCTCTCTCTCTCTCTCTCTCTCTCTCTCTCTCTCTCTCTGTCCCCTCCCCGTCTCTTCCTTCCCCCTCCCTTTTTCCATCCTCACCCCACCCCCCTTACTCTCAACTCAGTCCTTAGGACTCTAGGAGCCTAGAATGAAAACTATTTTGAAATCTCATTTTGTTCTTCGCCTTGTAGCACCTGAATCACCTTGGACTATTTGGAGTGTCTAAGAGAGACCTGGTGGTGTAGGGGTTACGAGGTGAGCTGCTAACTGGCAAGGTCAGCAGTTTGAAATCACCAACCACTCTTAGGGAGAAGGACTGGGCTTCCTACTCTCATGAAGAGTTGCCACCTCAGAAACTCACAGGGGCAGTTCTATCCTGTCCTATAAAGTCATTGTGCATCGGTATCGACTCGCTGTCAGAGGGTTTGGTGAGTTTTTCAGTAGCCAATTAAAGGAGCCCTGATGTTGCGATGGTTTCAGCCCACTCAGGAGGAAGACTTGCTCTCATAGAGACAACAGCCTAACCCCACAACGAGAAAGTCCTGTCTGTCACATGCGGTCCCCATGCATAGAAAATCAACTGGAGGGCATCTAATCACAGCACGCCTTGACATTTTCCCTCAGTACCAGTCCTGCTTCAGGGGCTCTGCCAGGGAAGAATTCTCTGGAAGCGATTTTAAAAGCTCTGCCCAGAGCCTAGTTCTGGACTGGCCAAGGCTGAGGTCAGCAGGCTCTTGAGAACATGGTCAGTGCTGGGGTTGGGGGCTGGAGTCCATTTAGAAATCAGCCCCTGAGTGTTGGCTGAGTTCAGCACCATGCCAAGGATGGTGGTGGGGGTGACGAGTGTAGCACCTTGGTTTTAGTCAGGCTGGGGGAAAATTACTTGTGATAAATCAGCGCTCCTGAGAAGCTGGGTCAAATGTCGAGGAGGGCCAGATTCCAGAGCCGGTGGCCTGAGTTCCTGCCCTGACTTTGCCCATTATTCAGTGCATATGCTTGGCAAGGCATCTCACCTCTGTGGGTTCCACTTTCCTCAGCCATGAAAACAACCCACCAACCAACCAACGAATCTCCATTCCGATTCATGGCGATCCTATAGGGCAGGGTAGCACTGCCCCTGTGGATTTCAGAGACTGGAACTCTTTATGGGAGTAGAAAGTCTCACCTGTGTCCCACAGAGTGGCGGATAGTTTTAAACTGCTGACCTTGTAGTTAGCAGCCCAATATGTGATCCATCATGCCACCAGGCCTCCTTTGGGTGCTAATTATAGAGCGTCCTAAAATTTTGATATGAAGAAGCCTTGGTGGCACAGTAGTGAAGCAATTGGCTGCTAAACAAAAGGTTGGTGGTTTGGACCTGCCAGCTTCTCTACAGGAGGCAGATGCAGCAGGCTGCTTCTGTAAAGATGGACGTCTTTGGAAGCCCTATGGGGCAGTGCTAGCCTGTCCTAAAGGATCACTCTGAGTAAGGCTTGACTCATTGACAATGGGCTAGCACAGTGGTTCTCAACCTTCTTAATGCCATGGCCCTTTCATACATTTCCTCGTGTTGTGGTGATCCCAAACCTTAAAATTATTTTTGTTGCTACTTCATAACTGTAATTTTGCTGCTGTTATGAATTAATTGGGTGGCCTCTATGAAAGGGTTGTTGGACCCCCAAAGGGGTTGCGACCCACAAGTTGAGAACCACTGGGAGAGCATATATAGTCATTCTGCCTCATAATATTAACTATTACTACCTCGGCAACCACAACCACTATTATACTCTGTGATATTAAATAGAGCTGATGGAGATTAAATTGGGGATAAGGTGGACTGGAGCAATCAGAGAAGGCTTCCTGGAGGAAGGGGTTTTAAGAGGAGACCTGGGGAGGAATCTGGCATTGAAGGGTAGGTGGGAGGATATAAATTGTTGTACCAGAGGCCAGACTGGGTGAGATCAGATTTTCTAAGATGGTGGCCAGCCATTTCTCTCAACCCATAGACTCTTTACCACCTAATCTAGACACTCCTCCCACCACAACTCAGGATCTGGGTCTCTTCTATTTGAAGATGAGTAAGCTGGTGTCTGCTTCAACCACTAGAATACAATGTAAGTGATACTGATGGCCAGGCCGTGAAGTTGCTGCCTTATTCACTTGTACTTGAGCCTTGAGCTGCCTGGTAAGATATCCAATGATCTTGCAATCACTATGCTGCTGCTGCGAAGAAGCTCGAGCTACATAGAGGGACCACCTATATATAGATAAGCAGCTGACAGTGCTCCCAGCCTCGGTGGACAGAGGGGAGGCAGATATGTGAATGAAGGAACCCTCATGATGCAACCATCACGTCACTAATATGTATGAAAATCTGTCCACAGTTCTTCAACGAATCAGCCCAGTTATCAAGCCACCTCTGTCTCTGTGTTTTCCCAGCTGAGGCTACATGCTGGACCCTCTCTGAATTGCTGACCCACAGAATCTGTCAGCATGAGAAAATGACTGGTGTTTTCAGTCACTGTGTTTGGGGGGAATTTGTTACTCGGAAGTAGGCCCAGGGCCTCAGGTAAAAGGGCAGAGCTGAGGGAAGAAGCAGTGCAAGACAAGTCATTGTTGAGTGAGAAATCTGGGGGACACAAGATAGGGAACTGTGGGGTCTGCAGCTTACTCTTTCCCATCTTAGAGTTGATAACACGATGGTAGAAAATCAAATCAAACCAAGCCATACCAAACAAACTCACTGCCATGTAATTGATTCCAACTCATAGTGAACCTGTAGAGCAGAGTAGAACTGCCTCCATGAGTTTTTTGGAGCTGTAAATCTTTAGGGAGCAGAAAGCCTCATCTTTCTCCTGTGGAGAGGCTGGTGGGTTTGAACTATTTGCCTGGTGGTAGCAGTAACCCATTATATCACCAAAGCTCCTTAATAATGATGAAAAGTGTTAGCTACTCAGAGACTGGCAAAAGGAAATGAGGTGATAATGGAGGGTTATGGCAGAAGTTGTCCTGCCAAAAAGTAGAGACAAGTTTTCCCTTTGTACTTCCTCTGCACAAAGGAAGGGGAAGGGCAGATTAAGACACATTTCCTTACCAATGGAAGAGAGCCAAGATAATGGAGAGAATGAAGTGGCTGGGGGAAGAATGTTCACATTATGCTCACAATGACCTAATGGACTAGAGTTTGGGGTCTGAGACAAGAGCACAGCATGAAGTCTGGGGCACTGGGACTGGGTTGATAAAAGTGCCAGAATGTGGATACCTGAAAGGAGGAGGGTCTCAACAGAGGACCAGCCAATAACAGAGGACCCCACCAGAAAGCCAGCTTTTGTTGTTGTTGTTGTTGGTGGTGGTCAGCCATTTGCAGTATATAATGTCTAGCTCTACATTTTGCCAGACTTTTTAGATTGACTAAGGGCCCTTGTGGTATAGTGGTTACAAGTTGAGCTGAGATCCCAAAGACCAGTAGTTTGATACCACCAGCAGCTCTGTGGGAGAAGGATGGTGCTTTCTGCTTCCATAGAGTTAGTCTTGGAAGCTGGAAATCACATGATAGAATTTTGCAAGATGAATGACTTGTTCATAGCAAATATGTTTTTCAACAACATAAGTGGCCACAATATGTGCGGTCTTCACCAGGTAGAAAACACAGATATAAAACTGACTACATCTGTGAGAAGAGAAGATAGAGAAGCTCAATATAAGCAACAAAATGCAAAACAGGGGCCCAAGGAATGGCTCTTCATTGCTTACATATTAATTTAGGTTTTAGCTGAAGAAAATTAAAACAAGTCCAGAAGAGTCAAAATACAACATTGAATATAAATTGAGTTTAAAGACAGTCTCAAAAGAGATTTGCAGTATTGAACACTAATGACAGGAGACCTGATGAGCTGTGGAAGGACATCAAGAAGATCATTTGTGAAAAAAGCAAAAGGTCATTAAAAGAGGAAAGGAAGAAAAAATCAGCAGGGATGTCAGAAGAGACTCTGAAACCTGCTCTTATGTGCAGAGTAGTTAAGGCAAATGGAAGAAATGGTGAAATTGAGTAGTTAAATAGAAAATTTCAAATGGCAACTCTAGAAGGCAAAGTAAAATATTATAAGGAAACATAGTACCCCCTCAATGCAAGAACACTTTGTTCTAATAAGCTGGCATTCTGTGGTTCTCACCTTCCCAACACGATCACTGAAGACATATTAGGTACATAAACAAATATGGTGAAGAAAGCTGATGGTGCCCAACTATTAAAAAATATAGTGTCTGGGGTCTTAAAAACTTGAAGTTAAACAAGCAGCCATCAAGCAGGGAAATTTCAAAAACCCACATAGAAGAAGCACATCAGCCTGTGTGACAATGAGGTATTGACAAGATCAGGTATCAGGCATCAGAAGACTCAAAACAATCACAATGATGTGAAAGAGGGGCGTTGGAGTGGAGACACAAAGCCCATCTGTAGACAATTGGACATTCCCTCACAGAAGGATCAAGGAATAGACGAGAGAGCAAGGGTACAGTCACCAATGAAGTACTAATCTGGCTAGGCCAAAGCATGTGCACTAGTACAGATAGAGGTCTACACACATACTCTGGGAAAGACAAACTTCTCAGGAAGAGTAAAGGGAGTATCAATACCATTAGGGTAGGAGGAAGGTGGCGGGAGACAGGGGGAACTGATCAATGAATAACTGCCCCCACACCACCGCCACCACCAACAGCAGCAGGGTGATAAACAACAGAAACATGGGATAAGGGAGACAGTGGATGGTGTAAGATATAAAAATAATAAATATTTTATAATTTATCAAGGGTTCATGAGGGTGGGAGGGTAGGGGCGTGAGGGAAAAAAAGAGGAGCTGTTAACAATGGCTCAAGTAGAAAGAAAATGCTTTGAAAAGAATGATGACAACATATGTACAAATGTGTTTGCTTGATGGAATTGATGGATGGATTGTGAGAAGAGTTGTAAGAGCACCCAAAAATGATTTATTAAGATAATTTAAAAAAAGACAACTTACTGGTTCAAATTATGTCACGTTAGAGGGTTTCTATTACAGATGCATATTGTTGTCATCCTTAGGTGCCTTCAACTTGGCTTCGACTCTGGTGACCCTACGTACAACAAACAAAACACTGCCCGGTCCTGTGCCATCCTCACAATTGTCGTTGTGTTTGAACTCTTTGCAGGAGCCACAATGTTAATCTGCCTCCTTGAAAGTCTTTCTCCTCGCTGACGCTGACCCATGGCCCTACAGGGGACAACACTGGCCAGGTCTGACCCCGCGACCCCAAGCAAAACACTAAAAGCATGCGGCAGAGCATGGGGGGGGGGGGGAGCAGAGCAGGGAGCTCCCGAGGGAGTGCAAAGGATAGACTTTGGGGCCAGAGCATTGCACCCAGTCAGACTTGACTGGAGGACTCACCTAGAGGTAAAAAATCACTTTGATCTGTTTGCAGGCTTTTCTTTCTTTTTAAAAAGTTAAAAAAATTTTTTCTTTTTAAAAAATTAGTTTATTTTTCTCTGGGTCATTGGTTTTCTTTTTTTGTTGTCATCATTGTGTTCTCTTTTGTTGCTTTGTCTTGCTATGCCTTGTTTTTGATGCATATTATTATCTCTGCAGATCTATCTAGATAAGATAGGCTGGATGAGCAGTCTGGAGGAAAAGACAACAGGATCGATGGTTCAAGGGGGATATGGGAGAGGGGGAGGTAGGGGGGAAGGAGGTGGTGTTGACCAACCCAGGGACAAAGGAACAACAAGTGATCTAAAATTAGTGGCAAGGAGGGTGTGAGAGGCCTGGTAGGGATTCAGCAAGGGCAATGTAACTGAGATAAATTACTGAAACCCAAGTGAGGGCTGAGCATGATAGTGGGACAAGAGGAAAGCAAAAGGAAATAGAGGAAAGAATAAAGAGGCAAGAGGTATTTATAGAGGTCTAAATACAGGCATGTACATATGTAAATATATTTATATAGGATGGAGGCTAAATAGATCTATGTGCATGTATTTATAGGTTTAGTATTAAGGCAGCAGATGAACATTGGACCTCCACTCAAGTACTTCTTCAATTCAAGAACAATTTGTTCTTTTAAATTGGTATTCCATGATGCACACCTTCCTGACATGATTGCAGAAGACAAATGTGTGCATAAGCAAATGTGGTGAAGAAAGCTGATGCTGCCCAACTATCAAAAGATATAGCATTTGGGGTCTTAAAGGCTGGAGATAAACAAGCAGCCATCTAGCTTAGGAGCAACAAAGCCCACATGGAAGAAGCACACCAGCCTGTGTGGCCACGAGGTGTCAAAGGGATCAGGTATCAGGCATCAAAGAACAAAAAAATCATATCATTGTAAATGAGGTTGAGTGCAGAGTGGAGACCCAAAGCCCATCTGTAGGCAACTGGACATCCCCTTATAGAAGAGTTGTGGGGAGGAGAGGAGTCAGTCAGGGTGCAGGGTAGCAACGATGAAACATACAACTTTCTTCTAGTTCTTAAATGCCTCCTACCCCCACTATCATGATCTCAATTCTACCTTACAAATCTGATTAGATCAGAGGATGTGCATTGGTACAGATAGGAACTGGAAACACAGGGAATCCAGGACAGATGATCCCTTCAGGACCACTGGTGACAGTGGCGATACTGGGAGGGTGGTGGAAAGGGAAGAAAGAGAGGGGGAACCAATTATAAGGATCTACATATAACCTCTTCCCTGGGGGATGGACAACAGAAAAGTGGATGAAGGGAGACGTCGGACAGTGTCAGATAGGACAAAATAATAATTTATAAATTATGAAGGGTTCATGAGGTAGGGGGGAGTGGGAAGAGAGGGGGAAAATGAGGAGCTGATACCAAGGGCTCAAGTAGAAAGCAAATGTTTTGAGAATGATGATGGCAACAAATGTACAAATGTGCTTGACACAATAGATGTATGTATGGATTGTCATAAGAATTGTACGAGCTCCCAAGCAAATGATTAAAAAAAGGAAAATGAAGGTCTTTCTCTTTTTCACTGACCATCTACTTTACCAAGCATGACAAAGTACTTTCTAGGCACATGTCTCTATTAATTACACATCCAAAGTATACAAAGAAAACGTGCAATGACCAAGAGTTAGAAAACCAAAAAGGAAGAACATGCTTAGCTGTGACCTTCTCTGACCTTCACATCATACAAAATCACCTATCAACCTGAAGAGCCATTTCCCCCCTTTTTATTTCTTCTTTGTTCACTTCTTTCTTTCCCCCTTATTCTTTCTCCTCCTTCTTCATTTTGAATTTAAATTAAAAAAATAGCTCTAATGGGGGCTTTTACAGCTCTTATTACAATCCATACACCAATTATATTAAGCATATTTGCACCTATGTTGCCATCATCAATGTTCAAAACATTTCTTGCTGCTTGAGTCCTTGGTATCAGCTCCTATTTCGCCCCCAGAACGTTGTGACCCCTTGATAAATTATTATTTTCATATTTTACACCATCTGCTGTCTCCCTTCATCCATGTTTTGGTGTTCGCCTCCCTTGGATAATGGGGAAGGTTATACGTTGATCATTGTGATTGGTTCCCCCTTCTTCCCCCACCTTCTCCTTACCATTATGGAATCTCTACTCTCATTATTGTTCCTGAGGGGTTTATCTTTCCTGGATTCCATGTATTGAGAGTGCTTATCTGTAGCAATCTACATGCTCTGGGTTCATTATAGTTGGGGTGGGGACATGAAGCAATAAAGAACTAGCGGAATGCTGTGTGTTTCATCAGTGCTATACTGCAACGTGACTGGCTAGTCACTTCCTTGTGACCCGTCTGTGAGGGGGTGTCAAATTTTCTACAGATGGGCTTTGGGTCTATACTCTGACACCCTCTTGTTCACATCAATATGATTGCTTGTTTGTGGTCTTCTGATGCCTGATACCTGATCTTGTCAACACCTCATTATTACACAAGCTGGTGTGCTTCTTCCATGTGGGCTTTGTTGCTTCCATGCTAGATGGCTGCTTGTTTAACTTTAAGTCTTTAATACTCCAGATGCCATATCTTCTAATAGCCAGGCACCATCAGCTTTCTTCACCACAGTTGCATATGCGCTCATTTTGACTTCAGTGATCCTGTTGGGAAGGTGAGCATCACCGAATGCCAGGTTATTAGAACAAAGTGTTCTTGCTTTGATTGAGGACATTAGTAGAGGCCCAGTATCCCTCTGCTACCTTGATACTTAAATAACATTAAAATATATGTATATTGACCTATAACCCTATCATTATATATTAATGTATTAGCATATATACCTGCCTATATTTATACCACTATAAATGTTTTTTGCCTCCTAGTTCTTTGCTCTATTTCCTTTTACTTTCCTCCTCTCCCACTATCATGTTCGACCTTCATTTGACTCTCAGTAATCTCTCTCAGCTACATTCCCCTTAAGCCCCACTAGGCATTCTACACCCTTCTGGCCATCAATTTTAGATCTCTTGGTGTTCCCTTCTCCCTGGGTTTGTTGGCTTCTCCCTCTCTTTGCCCCACCTCCCTCTCTCTCCTGTCCCCCTGGAACTGTCGGTCCTTTGTTTTCTCCTCAGGATTGTTTATCTTGACTATCTTATAAAGGTAGATATGAAAAAAGGGAAAATTATAAAAGGTATGTGGGGGGGCTATAGATAGTTCCAGGTGTGTATGCTGACCCTTATTAATATTTTCCAATAGAGTCTGATGAGGTGCCAAGCCCTGCCCTCTGAGTCTGAAGTCTACTTTTGAGTTCCTTGGGGATTTGGTTGCTATGCTCTCCTTGCTGGTCTATTGTGCTCCCTTTGTGTATTGCCCCTGTGTGGAGTTGGGGGCATCAGGCCGGGCACAATTCCCACACTGTGTCTTTGGTGCTGTTCCTTGCAGCTCTGTGATTTCAGTGGGGGACATTGTGTCTCACGGTGGGGCCAGTCCTATGATCCTCTCTGTACTTTGGCTGCCCTGAGCAGGAATTTTGTCCATGGGGCTTGGTGGGCTAGGTTGTGGTTCTCTCTCTCTCTCTCTTAGTCTCTCTGTCTCTCTCTCTCTGTCTCCCTCTCTTAGTTTGCTCCCATGTGGTCTGGGCAGGCCCTCTGCCCTCCCCAGGCTATATCTTCAGCGCTGTCCTCTGTAGTGCAATCTTCTGGGGGAGGTGGTCGATGTAGCTGGGCTTGGAGCTGGCCCCACAGAACTCTCTGTTAAGTACACTGTGTCATCCCAGTATGCTGCCTTCAAGGATTGGTGTACTAAGTTGAGAGGTCTGATCCCTCTTCCCTGTTCCTGTGGCATTTTGCATCTTTTTTGTTTTTTAAATAATTTTACTGGAGGCTGATACAGCTCTTATCACAATTCATACATTCATCCATTGTGTCAGGCACATTTGCACATATGTTGCTATTATCATTTTCTTTCTTTTTAAAAAAATCATTTTATTGGGGGCTCCTACAACTCTTGTAACAAACCACACATCAATTGTATACAACATATTCGCACATATATTCCATCATTCTTTTCTAGACATTTACTTTCCATTGAGCCCTTGGGATCAGCTCCTCGTTTTTTACCTCCCCTCCCCCAACCCTAGTGGTTAATTGTTAATTATTTTCAAATCTCACACCGACCGATATCTCCATACCCTCTGTTTTCTGTTTTTCTTCCCCCTGGATGGGAGTGTGTTGTTATGTGCCATTCATTGCAATCAGTGCCCCTCTCTCCCCACCTCTCCCCTACTTCCCCCAATCCTTTTGGTATCTCTATTCCCATACCTGTTCCTAGGTTACATGTGTTGTGAGTTTTATCTCTTGCCTATACCTATGTACATGCTCCTGTCTAGTCTAGATTGGGAAGCGGCACTGAAGCCATGAGGGGACCTCCAGGGATCAGAGGTATATTGTGTGACCCATTAGTGCTCTACTGCATCCTGATTGACTCATCTTCTCCCTGCGACCCCTCTGTTGGAGGAAGTTCCACTGTCCATACATGGACTTTGGGTCTCCGCTCCAAATCCCCTTCCATTTTCACCAGTGCATTTTTTTGTTGTTTTACTGTTTGTTGTGAATCTTCTGATGCCTGTTGCCCAGTCTCAATGACACCTCACCATCGCACTGGCTGGTGTGCTTCTTCCGTGTGGGCTTGTTGTTTTACTGTTGGATGGCCTCTTGTTTAACTTCAAACCAGACACTATATCTTTTAATAGCTGGGCACCATCCTCTGTCTTCACCACATCTGCTTATGCACCCATTTTTCTTCAGGGACCGTGAAGGGGGGAGGGGTGAGCATCACAGAATGCCAATTTGTTAGAACAAAGTGTTCTCATATTGAGGGAAGGTCCAAAGCCTGTCTGCAGCTTCAGTGTATTGCCTTATAAATATATGTACATAGACCAATACCACTAGTGTTATGGATTAATGTATTTGCATAAGTGCATACCTCTGTTAAACTCCCTATCTATGCCTTTGGTTCCTAGAGCTTGTCTCTGTTTCCTTTTGCCTCATCCTGCCCTGTCATCACTTTCCTCTTCTTCCATCTCTAGGTACTTCCTCTCCACTAGCTTGGTGTTGCTCTAATACTCACAGGATCTCTACCCTCTCCTAGATGCTGGCTCTGCTTCCCTAGTTATTCCCATGTCCATGACACCATCTGCACACCACACCCTTTTCCCCACCTCCTTCTTGCCCTTAAATATTCCAGGGGCCAATGGCCCCATTGCCTTCTCCCTGGGTTTCCCTCCCATGGTCCAACCCATATAATTAGGCAACCCATCCATGTCCTAGTCTGAACAATAAGAAAACTTACGGTTGAAGGAAAGAGAGAAAAGAGAAAAAGATGAGAGAAAAGAAGAAAAAACAAAACAAAAAACCCATACATAGGTCCAGGTCTGTTTGCGGGTCCCCATGAGACTCGCTCCCCTGCTTGTGAGGGAGATCTGGGGGCTGCCCCTCCTTGCCCGAAGTCCATTATTAATCTTGGGGCTCCTCAGGGACTCTGTGGCTCGGCTTTACTCCAACTGGTGGTATATTATGCTCCATTCCCACACTGTCTCACCACCACGTGTACACATTATTGTTCCCCGTCTCTGTATGCTCCAGTTAGGGGACAACATGTCTTGAGCTGCTGGTAGTCCCACAGTCCTCTCTGTGCCCCAGCATCCCCATGCAGGGACCTCATCCTCTGGGCTGTTGTGCCCATATGAAGTCTAGGCCAACTGCCCCTTTCTCTTTTTCCTTCTTGGTTTGCTTCCATCTCTGTATGGTAGGTCAGTTTCTTCCCCCCACCAGAAGGCCTAGTGTCATTCTCTGAGGCTCGCACTTCCAGGGTGGGGTCAGGCTGGCTCTGGTGCGGGCCACTCTGTAGTCCAGGCTTTCCATGCATTTCTCCACGTGTTACGTTGCCCTCATGGCTTGGCGTGCCATGGTTGGGTCTGTATACACATTCCAATTCTGTGGAAACCCAACTAATACCCTCCCCCAGGGTGGGCTAGTACCCTGTTCCCCACATGTCATCCTTTCAGTTTCTTCCCACTCCTATTCTCCTTCCTCCTTCCCCCTTTCCCCTTCTTTATGTTGGGTCACATGTACCTCCCTGGGTTTGGTCTGACCTCCTCCTGACTGCCTATGCTTTTACCTGTATATTGTGAGATAAGTGTCTTTTCTTCTACTCCTGCTGTGCTGACTGTACTTACTTCAGGGGACTCATGTTATACTTATTCTTTTGAGATTGGCTTACCTCGCTTAACATAATTCCCTCCAAATCTTCCCATGAAACGTGTTTCTTGTGATCATCGTGCTTTTTAGTGCTGTATAGTACTCCATTGTGTGTATATGCCAGAGTTTACTAATCCACTTGTCTATCGATGGAAATTTAGGCTGTTTCCATCTCTTTGCGATTGTGAATTGCGCTGCAACAAACATTGGAGTACAGATGACTGGCCGTGCTTTTAATTTTTTACCAGTAGAGGGCCATCATCATTTTCAAAACATTTTCTTTGGTTTTAAAAATTATTTTATTGGGGAATCGTACAGCTCTTATCACAATCCATCCATCCATCCATTGTGTCGAGCACATTTATATGTCTGTTGCCATCATCATTCTCAGAACATGTTCTATTTGAGCCCTTCGTATCAGCTCCTCATTTCCCCTCCCTCCTTCATGAACCCTTATAATTTATAAATTGTTATTATTGGCATTTTTGATATTAAGGAGCATCCTAGATGTACTTCTTTCAAGATAGTTATGTTTGTTCTTTGGACAGTGCATAATATTTTCAGTATTCTTCTCAAGCACCATAATTCAAATGCATCAATTCTTTGTCAATCTTCCTTATTCATTGTCCAATTTCCACATACATATAGGTGGTTGAAAAAACCATGGCTTGGGTCAGGTGCACTCAAGTCCTCAAAATGAGATTGTGTGCAGCAAGATATGCCCAATGCAATACACTCTTTGATATCTGGACTGCTGCTTGCATGAGCATTGATTGTAAATTCAAGCAAGATGAAATCCTAGACAGTCTTATGAGTTGGCTTCTTTGTATGACTGAGTCCTTGATCTTCATCAGCAACTTCTTCAATTTCCCCTGGCTTTCTGTAAGATTGTGTCACCCACTTATTAAACAATTATTAGGCCTTCTTCCAATCCTTAAGCCACTTTTTTTTAATCACCAAGAAGCCACGGAAATATATATATATATATATATATATATATATATATATATATATATATATATATATATATATATATATTACGGGGGGTGGCGAATGCCAGAAACCCCTATAGTGGACCCTATTCAGTTGTAGCTTCTTGTTCCCTAGGATTAAGGAGGATTTTGAGGAAATAAAAGTTTTTTTGGAAACTCCAGGTGTAGTTGCTTTGTGTGTTGTGATGGGCAGGATGGTTGAAGGGAAGGGTGGGGGAAGGGGTTAGACCTCCATCTTGCCTCAGACTAGCTCCTGGAACCCTGGGGCTGAGAAAGTGTCGCTCTCATTCCTGCTTCTTGGAATTGCTGATGGCCACATAGTGAGAAGAATGATAAGACAGAAGAGCAACACTCCCAGCGTGCTGGTGGAGATGGTGAGCTGCAAGTCCTGGATCATCCTGATTGGTCCTGTTTGGCTCCAACACTCACTAAGCACAACTTTGTGTTGGAAGCCACATTTTTTTATTGACAACTCAATCTCTGCATGATATAGTGTTGTACAAATTTTAAGGATCAACCATTACATTCAGGAAATAAACACGAGAGCAATGATATAAAGCTCTTTGTTTGCTGCACTCTTTCCAGGGACTCCAGTGAACAGAGGCAAACATGAATCTTCCCAACACGACTTCAATTCAGGATCAGCAGGGCTCCAAAAGGTACACTTGGAAATTCACAGCATGCTTATATGCCAAACCTAGGAAAATTGGTAACTAAGTGACAAAATGAACTAAGTGAATGCTGTGAAAGAAAAGTTGGGACTAAAAATGTTGGGTCTGAAACTTTGAAACTGGGTTTAAGAGAAAGCAGCCATTAAGCACACTAAGAATGTTTAAAAACATTCCATGCGCTGCTTCACAAGAACTAATGTAATCCAAAAGAACTAACTGGATTGTTAGGTATTACTAGCATCAACCATTGCCTTATAGTACTAAATATCAAGGCAATAATTCATATAAATGGATTTTACTATAAGATTCTTCTAACTCAGAATAAAAGAAAATTAATATAATCTAAATAAAATTACTAAGAAATTTTATTAAAATGTGGATGACAGAAAGCAGCGAGGCCATCCACTTAGCTCTCCCACCTTCCTGAGATCACAAGCACACGCCACTGACAAGGAGGGGACATCTGGGAGAGTAAACTGCCCCCAACTTGCAGCCCGTGGAAGCTGGTCAAGGCCTCCACTCCCTGGGGTTCGGTTTCCTCCGTCACAGAACCAAGAGCAGGCAAGACGGCCCTTAGTCCTTTTAATGGTAAAAACTGAAGTCCGACATTTCAGGGGAAGAGAGGAATGGATTAAATGCCAGCAGGTGGAGGGATTTTTTTCCCTTTTGATACCAGTGACCAGACTTATTCTGCACAACAATTCTAGGACACTTTTGACCAATACTTCCATCTACTAGGGGTACCTCCCCTCCCCAAATGGATTTTTTTCAAAGTTATGCATTTAAACATTTTTTTAATCCAACAACCAAATCACCTTCAACGTATTCTCCATTACACATAATGCATTTGTCAAATCTGTGAGTTCCATTCATGAAAACATTTCCCAAACTCATCTGTTTGGATGGCTGACAGCAGCTTCCTCATTTTTTCCTTCACTTCTCATTTTTTCCTTCACTGCATTGGTCGAATAGCTGTTCTTTCATGCCCCTCTTTATTCGCAGAAACAAAAAGATGTCATCACATAGAGTGAGGTCAGGTGAGTCAGGTACATGTGGCAAGAGAGGCATGGGGTATTTTGCCCACAAACTGGAGCACTTAGATGCCTGTGTGAGCAGGTGCACTGTCAGGGTGACAAAACCAGTCCCCCTTCAGCAACAAATCAGGCCTTTTTGTGTCACATACTTTTAAACAATGTTTTCAGAACCTCTAAATAGAAAGTTTAACACTCTTACCTGGTGGAACGGCCTTCAAATGCACACGAGTAAACATTTTCATTTGTTCAGGAAACTGATGGACGTCCAGCATGAGGTTTGACATCAATCAACGTTTCACTGTTTTTGAAATGAGAAAACCACTTGTATACTTGAGTTTTTTCCATAGCATAGTCCTTGAAGTTGTGTTCAATATCACAACAGTTCCTTTGGCAATTTCCCCAAGCAGGAAACAAAATTTCACACACACACACACATACACACACACACACACACGTCTCTTAAATTGGCCAGCACACAAAACGAGGTTCAAGCAACTGATTTTATGATTTCTATATACAAACTTATACAAGTTTGCTTATCTAGAAAACTTAACACAATTTTTAAATGGAAAAACTGGTTTTGCTTATCTAGAGAACTTAACACAATTTTTAAATGGAAAATCAACTTGCTTTGTAAACTTTCATCCAATTCACAATATAATGTTGAGAATAAAATTAAAGAATAAGAGTTTTTACACAGAAGAGAAAGGATTATGGTCAAGAGTAGCCCTAAAGATCAAGGTGAAAACTAACTACCCTCTTCCACCCAGCTGCATCAGGCCTTACCTAAACATAACCCACATTAACTTCTCCTTACAGCAGTGCTTTGCACTGTGTGTGAGAGAGATAGTACTCCCTTTGATGTGTTCTTGTCACTTGTCTTCAGTGGTTGCATTCATTTCCTAATTAGCCTATGCACAACGTCTTAAAAGATCACCCAAGTTTAAGTCATATATACTGAGTCTGTGTTGTCTTCCAAATTAGACTGAATCTCTGAATATCACAACCCAATCCAATGCCAGGGAGCAAGTTCCCCATAGAAATGCCATAGGACAGAGCACAAGCACTCCTGGGGTTTTTGATACTACAAGTCAATGTGGAAGCAGACAGCCCTCTCTTTCTTTCTTGGTGTGTTTTGTAAGTTCAGACTGCTGACCTTCTGGTTAGCAAGCCCTTAGTAACCAACTATGCCACTGGAATTTTTTATTTAAATCATTTTATTGGGGGTTCGTGCAACTCTTACCACAATTCATACATCAATTGAATCAGGCATGTTTGTACATATGTTGCCTTCATTCTTTCCTAGACAATTACTTTCTATTGATCCCTTGGGATCAGCTCCTTTCCCCCCTCCCCCCACCCTCATAACTCCGATAGATTGTACATTATTATTTTCATCTCTCACACTGACCCCACTCTCCCTTTCCCTGTGTTTTTCTGTTGTTCTTCCCCCTGTAGAGGGGTGTATGGTTATGTGTTGATCACTGCGATCGGTCTCCTTTTTCTCGCTTCTACTCTCCCTCTTTCCCCTACCCTTCTGGTAGGTATCACTATTCCCACTCCTATTCCTGGATTCTGTGTGTCGTGAGTTCTCATCCCTCTCTATACCCCATGGGAATTTTCATAGTCTCTCGAAGGAGGTTTCATGGAAATATTTTTCAAATGTCAGGTTAACCCATTAGATGGCTGAGAAATCTATTGAATGAATTTTGACTAATTTTTTTTGTCAGTGAAAGTGAATGCACTAGAACAGAACACATATAAAAGTAAAACATTGTGATATAAAACATTTATTTTGGTTAATATACATTTGTTTACATAAATGTATGAACAAAAATATGTACATATATTTGAAACACACATTAACCCATAAGTTTATCCTGTCCTACAAGGGAAGTTTAAGTATCGGCCATTTCAAGTTTAACTATTTTCCAAGTCAAAAAACTTGGAAAAACACTGATGTTTGAGATGAAACATATACTAGATATTTACCATGTCCAGCTGAATATATAGAATGAATTAACTATAAAACCTGATAACTTCAAGAACTGGTGAACCAAGAATGAATGAAACACACACACACACACACATACACACACACACACACACACACACACACACATACACACACAGGTGACAATCAGAAGACCAGTGCTGTCTGGAGGAGAGCCAGCAAGATTAGGATGCATAACTCTGAGCTACCCCCTGAGCTGCCTGAATCTGCATACGGAGCTATCAAGCAGATCTTCTTCATGATCTTGATGGGGTAACCTTCTAATTCAGTGAAAGCATGGTCACAAAACTGCTTAGTAGTACAGCACTTCAAAGTAACGTTCGCATCCTCATTATCTGTAGAGAGAGAAAAAGATTTATTGTAAAAGGAACATCCCTGCTTCATGAGAATCTCAGAACTGAGCCTGAAGCCGAAAAATATATATCTATGTTTTTCCACCTATTCAATTAGAAAAGGTTTCTGGACCTTGGATTCCTCCACTGTGATTGACAGGAATGGGACTGACTTTGCTCTAAACTGGTTTTCACCTGCAGTTAATTTAGATGTTAATGAGGCAGAATTATTAGATGGTAAGGGAACATTTTTGGAGCTTTATTTCTTGCAGCTATAAATCCTTTAAAATCCTGCCAAAGAATGTTTGTGATAATTTGATGAAGGTAAGTCTGCAATCCATACCTTCACATTCTACAAATATATAAAATTCTCATATAGAAAAAAATGTGTCCCCAAGATGGGAACAATGAAAACCTTTTAAGATTTCCCAACTTTTATTAAAGAATGTGCTTCTTCATCAAACACAGATGACATACTACGTTGCATCCAGAACTCACTGTTTCAGTGTACCTTTGGGTATCATATGATGCCTGATTCATATCTACATGGACTAAAGAAAGAAGACCAGAGTCTTACTTCACTGCCACCCAGGACAATGTCATCTACAAATAAACAGAGTTTGATGTTTGTTCAACTAGCCCAAGAGACACTAGTTCTGCTTAGAAGAAAAAGACAAAGAAGCGTCTAAGTTTGAGTGACCATTCATTGGAAGTCAAGAAACATCTGGATACCTTTCTTGAGACAGAACCGAGATATTTTCTGCTCCTGCCTGCTCACTACTGCCCTGCTCCAGTGTTCCTATTATGATGTTCTGGGAGAGCCCACCCAATTGTACCTTTGGAAGCACAAAACGAATAGTACCTATTCGTACTCTGGCAAAGAGAGTCAAGCACATAGTATTTAGGTATCGACAAAAGTTGAGTTTTCCTGTGCAGTCCTGGAATCCTGTAGTCTTACAGACAGGACACTGTCTGCCGTTGGACACCTCCTGGGGTAGATACTTTTCACATGAAAATGTGGGTAATGTGCGCATTTTCTTTGTTGTTCTGGAATAGTCAGTTCTCTGTTCTTGTATAATTTGTAATTCTGTATTATTATTTAGGGAAATTGGGTTTTTTTCTACAAGTGTGGATTTCACTTTCTCTTCTCCATCTTTATTTTGTGTCACAGGGCAAGGGCATGTCTTGTGGGAGGAAGATTGAAGGAGTGAAGGAGGCTTTTGAATATTGCTCTCTTCACCACTGCCTTCTACAGTTGAACTCTCTCTCTCTTCTCCCTCTTGATCTGGGCAAGCACAGCCGTGGTCCGGCTCAGTCAGGTTGGCCTCCTCTTCTTTACCAGAGACGAATACTTGCAAATCGGTGTGTTCGGTGGTGTACGGCAACTGGGAAACACTCTGGACAAGCAGACTGGTGTCATTTGGAAGGACTTCTGATCCTGTCTCTCGTTTTCTCTTTTCTGATAGCTCACACGTAAGACATTTCTGCCCACCAGAGCCTGTTACTTTCAAAGATGACTCATGTGATCCTACAAAGAAAATTCATGCAAATATAGTTATTTGCCCGAGTGTAGGAAAGTTAAATCTTCTTTTCTATACTCTAAAAACTCTTTATGGTTGCATACCTGTTTACAATCTACTAAAATGCTTTACATAAATTATTTCATCGTATCTCCCCAAATTCTCTCCATTAATGAGATAAAGTACTATAGGCTTGTTTGGGAATTAGGGAAGACCAAATGCCACAGAGGCAATGGGCTTTTGCTAAAGGGACCACATGATTGACTGGTGCTGGAACGCAGAAGCAGAAAAAGCATCCTTGCACCTTGACTCAGGGCTCCATGCACATCACCAGAGGGGAGACACTTAGCGTCCCTTAACTTAATTCCATATCTGCCGCACCATAACTATCCAAGAGCAGAGCATGAGCTACTCAAATGAACCTCCTTGCACAAGTCCTCCCGTTAACTGGATTTCTAAGGAATCCACATGCGCTGACACAGAGCCTAAATTAAAAACAATTTTTAAAGTAAATACTATTGGAGGCTCTTTTTTGGGAGGGTTCTTACAGCTCTTATAACAATCAATACATCAATGGTATCAAGGACATTTGTACATACTGTATATACTCATGCATAAACTGTATAAACTAACATTTTTAATGCAGTTTTTGCGATAAAATTAGGTGCCTCAGCTGATGTTCAGGTTGGATTTTACTCAAGTCTATATAGTATGTGGTCATTGTCATTTCCAAAACATTTTCTTTCTCCTTGAGTCCTTGGTATCAGTTCATTTTCCCTCCCTCCCCAACCCTCATGAACCCTTGATAATTTATAAATTAATTTTATTTTTGTATTTTACACTGTCCAACTGTCTTCCATTCACCCACATGCTGTTCATTCCCCTTGCCGAGTGGGGGGTGTTTTACATTGGAGGGGTGTTTTATGTTGATCAATTATCCCTTTCTCCCCCTCCTTTCTCTATCTTCCCCCTACCCTCAAGGTATCAATACTCTCATTATTGTTCCTGAGGGGTTTGTTTGTCTTGGGTTCTGTGTGTTGAGAACTCTTATCTGTACCAGTGTACATGCTCCGGTCTGGCCAGATTTGTCATGTAGAAATGGGGTCATGATCATGTGTGTGGAGGGAAGCATTAAAGAACTAAAGGAATGTTGTGTGTTCATCGGTGCTATATTGTACTCTGGCTGGCTCCTCCCATCCTTGTGACCCTTCTGTGATGGGATTTCCAAGGTCTACAGTTGGGCTTTGGGTCTCAATTACTATCCTCTTCATTTGCATCCAAATGGTTGTATATTTTGGGTCTTCTGATGCCTCATACCTGATCACAGTGACACCTCATGAACACAAGTTGGTGTGCTTCTTCTAAGTGGGCTTTGCTGCTTCCTTGCTAGATGGCTGCTTGTTTATCTTCAAGCCTTTAACACCCCAGATGCTATATTTTTAAATTGCTGGGTACCATGAACTCTTGTCACCACATGAACTTAAACACCGATTTTGTTTTCAGTGATCGTGTCAGAAAGGTGAGCATCACAGAATGCCAGGTTACTAGAACAAAGTGTTCTTGCATTGAGAGAGTACTCGAGTAGAGATCCAACGTCCATCTGCTACCTTAATACTTACCATTTAAATATATGTACATAGACCTATATCCCTATCATTATATATTAATATATTTACATATTTACATGCCTATGTTTACACCTCTATAAATGTCCTTTGCCTCCTACTTCTTTCCTCTATTTTCTCTTACTTTCCTCCTGTCCTACTATGATGGTTGATCTTCATTTGTCTCTCTCTGTACTTCCTCTTGGCTACATTGCACTTGATTAAAGCCCACCAGGCATTCTATGCCCTCCTAGCCATCAAATTTAGATTTCTTGTTGTTCCCCTGTCCCTGAGTTTGTTGGCTCCCCATCCTTTTCTTACACCCCTCACCCATCCTCTCTCCTCCATCCCATTGTTTTCTCCTTGTGATTGTTTATCCTGCCTATCTTATATAGAAAGACAGGAAAGAAGAAGAAGAAGAAGAAGAAGAAGAAGAAGAAGAAGAAGAAGAAGAAGAAGAAGAAGAAGAAAAAGAAGAAGAAGAAGATTTTCTACGAATATTTCCAATTCTGTCTGCTGACGCTTATGAATGCTTTCTGATCGGGTCTGATGCAGTGCCAAGCCCTGTCCTGAGTCCAAAGTCTATTTTCAGAATTCCTTGGGGGACTTTGTTGCTTTGCTCTCCATGCTGCCACAGAGCCTAAATTGTGTCATGTCTTACTCAGAAAGAGAAAAAAGAGGAATGGGATGCATTTGAAGATGAAAAAACTAAGAAAAGAACACAAAATGCATCCCTCCTCACCTTTATTCTCATTCCTTAAAGCCAAGTATAGATGTGGACACAGTTTTCATTTCTACAGAAGATGGAGAACATGGGCTGCTGACTTCTTCCTAAAATCTAGCTTAGAGATGCCATTGAGTGAGGCAAGAATCTAAACAGTTGAGTTTGAGTACTTAAGAGATCTTTAAGGAGACTGTCTGAGTGTGGAAGGAATTCAGCATGTTAGAGCAGAGAGGACCAGAAATCACTGTATGGTATGGAGCAGGTGTCTGGGCATGTCCGATTTGTACTCATTTTCACCCTGATGCCACTGTAGATTGGGAATTAGAAGCTGTAACTCAGGGTGAGACAGAGTTCTACTTAGCAACAAGGAGCCGAGCTAGTGGGAGAATCTGTCTGGGGTGTATGTGGGCTAGCAGGAAAAATGTACTTAAAGAGGTAAATTGTGATTTTTCTCAAAATTAAAGAATTAAAACTCAAAATAAAAAAATGTTTTTTTTTTAAAGAGTACTTATGGGGAAGACAAGCCCAGATGTAGTAAAGAGAAATGTAATGGCATTAGAGACAAAGAGACCATTGTAGCCTCTCTGGAAAGGAAGGGTGGACCAACAGTGAGCTTTCTGACTTCTCAGCAGCAGGACCAAGTGCAGTAGAGGGTGAAGGGAAACACTCTGACCCTGGGATGCTAAGTCAGCAAGATTTTCACTGAGCTGTCAGGGTGAAGTAAGTCTGCTCCTAGGCAAACAAGCTGACTCACAGGACCCTCTACAGAAGTCCTCCCATAACTGGGTTGGGAAGTGAAATGAATTTACAGGAAAGTCAATGGTTCTGTAACATTAAAAAAATCCTCAGTTAATTACATAAGTAACTGCAATACAAACTGCACACAGAAGAATTTGGGAGAAAACTGTAGATCCTCTTAACATGGAAGGGATTGGAGCTGGGGAGGCAAATATCGGTGTAACATTGGGGGCAGAAATTGAACCCATGATATTTAAATCCCTTTCTCTCTCTTTTCAAGCACAGTCTTCATTCTGTGACTGTGCTAACCCTCAGTACATATCAGGGGAGGCCTGTGACTTGGGGGAAGGGAAAAGGCATTCCAATACAGTACGTGAAATGTGAGGGAGCCTATTAGGGGTCAAGAGTTTTGTGCTATATTTTTATATATGATCACTACTTGTGTGATATCTGTGTTTTATCACTTGATGATGTGAAGGTCTAATAAGGGACTCAGGCTGTAGAACTGTAAGTACCTGGGCTAGGCACCTTACAAAATTGCCATTTGGTGATTAGAGTGATTGATGGAGCAGGTAGAGCCAGTGACCTTCAGTGGAACCAAAGGGTTTCTGTAAGCCTCTGAAATTCTGTAAGCCTCAGAAAATTCAATTTCTGCTAAGTCAAGTTGAATAGGTCTGCTACCCATGGTTTTGCCACAGGAGTCTAATCATGTGTAAAGATATGACAAAGACTCCTCTGGTCTGGAGAAGAGAGACTATTAATGATGTTTGGAATCTAATTCATTTGAATTTTAACTGAAATGTTCTGTATTCTCTTTTAATTGCTAGATATATCCTCATATCCATGTATGTGACTTTTTATTTTTACTTTTGTTGACAATGAATGATCTTCCTCTTTGACTGTGATTTAATTCCATCACATGACGACTGGTGACTTTAACTAAATGATGTGACCCAAGTATCATTTAGGATGGAAAACAAAATAGGTAACTGATTTTCATTGTGAGATACAGCAGGGACTTGGAGTTAAATTACTTCATAAGCTGAAGAAGCGCTGGTGGCAAAATGGTGAACTGCATGACTACAATTTTGAAAACTGATAGTAAATATTACAGTTAAGAACATCCTATGGCTAGTGGGATCAGCCTTATGGTCCACTCTGTGCATTGGCTGTTCAGAGTGGGGATATTGTCCTCCAGGTCTGGTGAGCCAGGATGTGCTCCACTCATTCTCGATATGATCACTGAAGACAAATGTGTGCATAAGCAAATGTGGTGAAGAAAGCTGATGGTGCCTGGCTATCAAAAGATATAGCATCTGGGGTCTTAAAGGCTTGAAGATAAATAAGTGGCCATCTAGCTCAGAAGCAACAAAGTCCACAATGGAAGAAGCACACCAGCCTGTGTGACCATGAGGTGTTGAAGGGATCAGGTATCAAAGAACAAAAATGTCATATCATTGTAAATGAGGGCGAGTGCAGAGTAGAGACCCAAAGCCCATCTGTAAGCAACTGGATATCCCCTTACAGAAGGGTCGTGGGGAGGAGATGAGCCAGTCAGGGTGCAGGGTAGCAACAATGAAACATACAACTTTCCTCTATTTCTTAAACGCTTCCTCCCCAATACTATCATGAACCCAATTCTTCCTTACAGATCTGACTAGACTAGAGGATGTACATTGGTACAGATAGGAGCTGGAAACACAAGGAATCCAGGACAGATGACCCCTTCAGGAACAGTGGTGAGAGTGGCAATACCTGGAGGGTGGAGGGAAGGTGGGGTAGAAAGGGGGAACCGATTACAAGGATCTACATATAACCTCCTTCCTGGGGGATGGAAAACAGAAAAGCGGGTGAAGGGAGACATCAGATAGTGTAAGATATGACAAAATAATAATAATTTATGAATTATGAATGGTTCATGAGGGAGGGGGGAGCAGGAAGGGAGGGGAAAAATGAGGAGCTGATACCAAGGGCTCAAGTAGAAAGCAAATGTTTTGAGAATGATGATGGCAACAAATGTAAAAATGTGCTTGACACATGTATGTATGTATGGATTGTGATAAGAATTGTATGAGCCCCAAATAACATGATTTAAAAAAAGTAAATCCTATGGACTAGTTCTACTTTGTCATGTGGGGTCATTTTAAATCTTCTCGGGCAATTTTCAAAGATGGTATGGTAGGGAAATAGGTAAAAACTAATTTTGAATTGTTGCAAGCAAAAAGAGCAGAATATATTGATACATTTGTTGATGTCTTAGTTAGGTGCTTATTAATAGGGACTCTTAGTGACCCTGTGTACTACAGAATGATATCATGCTGCGTCCTGCACCATTCTCACAGTTTATGTTATGCAGAAGCCCTTATTGACATAAAGCATGCAGAAATTTCCTGTGAATCTCTTGAGTCTTTTCCCATTTTTTCCCCCATACTTACTTCCAGCCCCTGATCATCCATGGTGGATAACAGGCATATTCATTAACCTCTATGGTAAGTCAAAGATGCTATGGGATAATGTTTGGTGTAATGGAGCACTAGGGGATATCTTTTCCTGACTCTAAATACATACTGTCCTAGAGAAAGAGAAGTGATGTGCCGTGCAGGTGGACCTGCAACCAATAGGCTTTAGCTTCTGCTTTTCATTTTTTTCCCTCCTGACTTAAGTGACATCATAAATAGTTGGTTCATATGGTGGTAGATTTGGTTAAACGTTGGATTAATCCAAGGACAAGGTCAAGGTCAATGGAGTCAAACCCACCACTTTCTGTAGAGGAGAAAGGTGAAACTGCTTGCTCCCATAAAGGATCAATCTTTGAAAGCCAGTATTGTGTCATCTGAGTTAGAATCAACTTGATGGCTGTTGGTTTGGTTTGGTGTCTGCAGAGAGAGGCATAGACCTAGTTTTAATTAGATAAAGATGGACTTGACAAACATTAGGACACTGGCTCCAGTGTTGGTAAGGAGTTGGGGGTCATCAGAGTCCTTGTGTATGATTGGTGCAATCTGGTCATGAGGATACTCACACAATCTCACTAATAAAGATACAGCCCAAATAATGTTTCCTACACATTCAAAGATGTGTGAAGATGTTCCAGGAAGAGTTGGAGGGAACCTTGATGTCCAATCTTTGAGAAATGGAGAAATCAGGATAATAAATGTGCAAGATTATTATAGCCTGAAGAAATAATGAACTGAATCTTCATATAGAATCACAAATAGTGCTTAGATATAGAATTGAATTAAAGTTGAGGAAACCACAAGGGTTCCGCATAATATTTTTATAAATAATAATGAACCCAGCAAGACTGGATTACTTGTTAGGGAATCATTTAAATTATTACATGGTGGGGTGAATGGAAAGATCTTTATTATATACACCAAGGTGGATGCATAAAGGTGGAAGGGAAAGAGAAGGATTATGAGAGAAAAATAATAAAATAAAACAAAATGAAACTTGGTTCTTATCTGGTATTTTCTTCAACTGAGTAAGCACTTGAATTTTTAAAAGTTATAAGTTTAAAGAAGAGGAAAAAGAAGCTTAAACAAGAGGGACAAGAAGCATCCACTGATTCCCATGAGACACTGAAAAAAAACAAAAAGCCATTTGCAGCCTGTTCAATGCCAAAATGACTCTTCTCTTGCCCTTTTGTGCCTATTCCAAGCAATCGTGGTCTATTTCTGACTTTGTGCAAGCCTGAGACTCAGGAGGTGTAGGGCAGGGGTGTCTGGAACAGCTCAACTAGAGATGGAGCGGTGAAAGGACCATAGCCACAACCACATGGACGGAAACACAGGAGAAAAGCAAGACGAAGGGCACATAATTTTCCCACTGCCTGCAGTTCTCCCAGAGAACATTGCTCTTTTCAGTTTTGAACATTTGGTACTCTAAGAAGAGTGGTCCACAGCCTGAAACTTCCACCTGTTCTCAGGATTTGCCCAGAAACAAGGGGAAAGCCCTGGTTCCATTATCCATTATCATCTTGGTCTGTCTAGTATTGTGTGGCCGCGGGCAGGTCTCTCTAGTTCTCTGAAGCATGGTCTTCTCAGCCCTCAGTTGGGTTGAAGAGAGGAGGCCGAGGTCCACAGTTGCCTCTATGCGTGATGGAATGGACCCATCGGAACTAGTAGGCCTCTGGCATGTAGTAGGTGCTGAGACCCTGCCTTTCCTTTATCGCAGACACACTCACAGAAAATACAGTCTGAAACCCAGGAAGGTTTCCATGGTGGCACCTGGGGAATAGCATTCACTTGATGGCCGGCCTCATTTCTGGCCAGATGAGGCCCTGCCGTCCACGCCCCTCCCCCAGCTTGGTTCTCACCTTTGATCACGAGGATGAGGATGAAGGCCAGGCTCTGGAGGCACGGTGTCCTCCTCATTACGTGCATTCTTCTGTAGGACGGAGCTAGAAGGAGCAGAAGGTGGGGTCACGGGTGGATCTGGTGCTTGGATTCAAGGCATTTTCTCAGGCTTGGGCGAGGCCCTCAATGTGCGGATCTAGTTCTCAGGATATCACGGGGTGACACCTGGCTAGACCCACCTGGTGCTTGAGTGAAACCATGGTGACCATTCCCCCACCGCCACCTCCCACCCAGACGGTCCTACAGAGAAGCCTTGATGACCACCAGCCTCAACTGGCCGAGACCGCAGTGAGTCCAGAGGAGAGTGCAGGCCGTTAACACTCACCGCGGACGGACGCCTAGCTGCCCTGGCACAGAAGGGAGAGCAGTGGGGGCAAGGGTGGGAGGCGAGGGGCCCTTAGGAGAGTCGAGTCTGGGTGGAGTTTCCTGCTGTGGGCTGTGAGGGCAGTCAACGGTCAGTTCTGCAACGGTCAGTGGAAGTTTGTGGGAGGGGCTGTCGCCTTCCGACCCCAGGGCCATTACCTTGGCTCCACCTTCTCTGCATCTCTTTCCCCTTCGTTTCTTCTTCACCCACTGCTCCCAGCACCAAGCACAGTCCCCTACCACCTCTGCAGTAGTCCCCCCACCCCCAGGACCCACGGACTGCTCCAGACTTCCGATAGCCCTGAAGCTTCATTGGAGCGGTGCAACTATTGCCCGGAGATCATATTTAAGCTCAAATCAAAAGTATTTTAGTTAAGTATAATTAACCAATAATGCATTGTAAGAAATAGATATAATCAAATTGAAAACAGAAACCGGAGGGATTGACTAGGAACCCAGGGCAGCAGCGAATTTATGTTAAGGGGAAGGAAAAACTCAGATCAGGAGGTTGAGGATGGTTACAAAACTCAAAAAATGTAATCAATGTCACGAATTGGTACATGTAGACATTATTGAATTATTACATATTTTGGTGTGTATATTCTCAACAGTAACAGAAAAAGGGCAATTAAAATGGCAACACAATTATTTTAGTGTTTATTAATGTGGTGCCATTATCCATTTAGAAATTTGTTTCTTAATTGGGGCCTTCCTTCCTCTCCCTCCCTCCCTATCTCTCTCATCATATTTAAGCAAAACAATTTTTGAATGCTTGCTCTAGCTATTTTAAATATTGGAAAGCAGCAGGGAATTAAGTTATTTTCGTTTTGGAGTTTACATTCTGGTGAGAGTGGGAGACAGTTGACAACAGACCTAGAAAATGCCTCGTGTATATGAAAATGAGATGGCAGGATGAGGAGGTCAGAGACCAGACAGAGAGATAGCCCTTGTTGTCTTGGGTCAGAGAACCTTCATTTCTAAGGCGAATAAAGAACTGTAATATGAAGACAACTTGATGTTTGGAGAAGCAACAAGGTGGAAGAAATCATACCGAGTTAGATTGTGGCAAGATAAAAGGGAAAGGCACAGTGGATGACAGGCCAGAACTAGGTGCAGAAGGGCATCTCACACTGTTGTGAAGGATGCGTGAAGTCATGGGGGGAATTTGGATAAAGGAGCAGAAGCACATACGTATTTTTATAAAATAGTTACTCAACAACTCTGCCCCCATCTACCCACAGAAAATTAAGGCAATTATGTGGGCATATACGTTGCTCCTGAAGATAATAAGATGTGGACAAATGTAAACATGTAAAAATGAATGCCATTGATTTCCCATTTTTTTCTTCTCGGCCGACTGAATAAGCCTGATTTCCCATTCTTTAAGCAGAAGCATTTATTTTTTTTATAAAGTCTTTCCACTAATTGGATTCCTTTATAACTGAGTTCTAGTTTTTTGTAAAAATTTCCTATATTGAGTAACCTTTCAGGAACATATTTAATGTAGTCTATGAATTATTGAGGGAGCCCTGGACTGAGATCTGCATGGTTGGCAGTTCAAAACCATCAACAGCTCAGGGAGAAAGACTGGGTTTTTACTCCCACAAAGAGTTACTGTCTCTGAAACCCACACAGGCTCACTATAATTCAGCATTGACTCAATCGCAGTGAGGCTGGAGTTCGGTTTATGAATTATTATTTACACTAGATGTAGGAACCCTTCACTATTTTGCTCAGCCAAGAACTTTTGATGAAATCCTACTTTGTTCAGCCACCCTGCGGAGTATCTTTGGAGGATATAGAGATTAAAAAGTGGTTCTACTCTGCTGAGATGGAAGATGTATGCCCAACGAAGTAAGGAGGGGGACAAGTTGCAAAGGAATGCTTTACAAACAAGAACTACTCAGAATAGTGGAAATCCTTAAGGAGGTTGGCATTTGAGGAAGACCAGTCCTAATGAAGGTGACAAGGTTTTCTGCACGGCAAGTGAATCTGTGTTTAGTACCACCTGTGTTCCAGTTAATTTCAAATAATGGGCCCTGTCAAAACGTGGAGACATGAAATGATATGACATTTTTGTCAAGGCCTGAGTCCCCCAGCTCCACTAAATGCTGGGAGGCAGTGTGAACATAATTAGGTGCAAATTAATTTTTATGTAAACCTAAGAGCTATACAAAATTATTTTTAATACTTTTGGGGCCAGATAGCAAATATATCAATCTCAACTCTGAACTCATTGCAATGATAGATGGAAGTATTTCAAACATTTTCCTTTTAGAGTGAGCATGGTGCTACTCTTTCTTAGTACAGTATGATAAAGGAATGCTCCAGGAGTCGGGTGTGCATGAGAACACATATGGTGGGTGCCTCAGGCTTTCGAATACCTTCCTGTAGCCATTGTGACATAAAAACCAAGAGTCCTAACTCTCAACTCCCTTTGCATGCTCACAAGTTGTTAACCAGCAGGAGGTCATCTGTTACCCAGAGGTTCCAAATTGCTTCCCAGGGACTACGGACTAACTCAGATGTGGGCAAATCAGTGGGCTTCTCAGTTTGGAGAAACTATACTTTCTCCAAAAATGTATAAACTTCAGCCTGGTTTTTCTTGCATCCGCGCCTTGAAATTTGTCGTTTCTTAAGGTCTCTCCTTCAGTCCTAGTTGTACAGTTTAGTTATATCTTTTTAACTATTCTTTTATCATATCTATTTAACATACTTCATTATATTCAACTTCCTTTGTCTAAACCACTGTCTAGAGTTTATCTCCAGATACTGAAAACAATGCCATTTGTATTTAAGATACCAGCAGAGTCACTGAGGGTGGACACGTTTCTGCAGATTTTCTAGCTTAAAAAAGCTTAAGAAGAAGGAACAGGTCATTCACTTCTGAGGAATTAGCCACAGGAAAGTGGGATTAGCAGCGGAACACTCTCTGATATTGTACTGGGAGATGAGCCTCTCAGGTTGGAAGGCATTTAAAATACTACTGGGAAGAAGTGCTTCTTTAAATAGATTTCACCAAAATGACATGAATGGAGGGAACACAAGTCTTAGGACCTTCATTTGCCGAATATGGCATGAGTCAAAATGATAAGAAATAGCTGCAGACACCCATCAATATTTGGAACACGGAATGCACAAAGTTTGAATGTAAGAAAACTGGAAATCATTAGGAATCAGATGGAAAACATCACAATCGATATCTTGAGTATTTATGAACTCAATGGACTGGGTAGTAGTCATGCTGAATAAGGCAATCGCATAGTTTACTATGCCAGGAATGACAAGTTCAAGAGGAATGGCATCACGATCATTGCCAAAAAGAACATTTCAAAATCTATTTTTAACACTTTATTGGGACTTCTTACAGCTATTATTACAATACATGGTTCCAATAGATTAAATTTAATTGTACAATTGCTGCCATAATAATTTCCAATACATTTTATTTTCTTCTTGAACTCCTTGATATTAGTTCCAATTTATCCCCTCCATTCTCACCCTACCACCCCCCTGATCCCTCAATATATAATTATTTATTTTGCTATAACTTCCACCATCCAATTTAGCCAATCACCTAAATTTCTGATGTTCGCGCCCTTCGAGTGGGGTTATATAAGTACAATGTTGTCTGTGATAGGACAATATCCATATGACTGCAAGGTAGATGGCTTAATAAAAAATTGTTCAGATTTATGCACCAATCACTGAAGTTAGTGGTAAAGAAAATGGAAGAATTCTAATAGCATTTTCAGCCTAAAATTGATCAAACATGTAGTCAAGATGCATTGATAACTATTGGTCATTGGATATAAAATTTGGTGGAAAATGACAGGAGGTGGATAATACAACCTTGGTGATAGACATGAAGCTGACAGCCTGGTAGACTTTTGTAAAACTGTCGCTTCGTGTAAATATCTTTTTTGTCAACAACACATGGACCTCACCAGATGGGATGGTTACAGATTATGCCAACTAGATGTTCCTGGGTAAATAGGGGCACTGCCCAACCTGATAGTTGGGCCTCAGCCTGATGACACCTTGGAGTCATAAGGCTTTTTTTTTTTTAAATAAGAGGAAGCGACCAAGCCGAGGCCAATCCTCTGTGGCCCTTTGCCTTCTACAGGAGCTGGGTCTTATATCTGTTTCCTCTATCTCTTATTGTGTCACCTGTGGATACCAGGAGTCATCAGCGGACTACCAACCAGGGATTCATTATGCCAACTCTAGATCTCTGCACCCACCAGCCTGTGGCCACTGCTGCCTCTGCTTCATAGTTTTGCATCATGTTCCCTAGACAATTGGAACTTGACTTGAACCAGATTGGATTTACATTTTCTCTACAATGGTGTAAGCCATTTCTTGATAAAAATTTCCAGTGGTTTTCCTTCTCTAGCAAACTCAACCTATTGCAGCAGATGACCCGAACTGGAATCAAATTGACTCTGTCTGTGGGAAGAGACTATGCACAAGCTAAGGGCTATAAGCCCAAACAAAATCAGGGTCAACTGTAAAAGAGATGCTCAATTACTCATATACAAGATCAGGTGAAAGCTGAAGAAAATTTGTACAAGTTCACAAGAACCAAATTACAAGTCTGAATATATCCCACATGAATTTGGAGACTGTCTCTGGAATAGATTTGACTCATTGAGCCCTATTGACCAAAGGCTTGAGGAGTTATAGGATGATATCCAGATCTTCATACATGAAGGAAGTCTAAGATCATTAAAAAGACAGTAAATAATGAAAAGACCAAGTAGCTACCAGAAGAAAATCTGAAAGTTGTTCTTGAATGCGAAGTAGCTACAGAAAATGGAAAAAATGACAAAGTAAAAGAGATGACTAGAAAAAATGTAAAAGGTGGTTCTAGATTTTAGAAAACACTAAAACATTATAATGAAATGAACAAATACCTTCAGTTAGAAAACCAAAAAGGAAGAACATGCTGTTTATCTCAAGATGAATGAACTGAAGAAAGAATCAAGCCTGGAGTTTTGGCATTGGATTCAATGCAAAATATTGAATGATTCAGAAAGTATGAAAAGAAGATGGAAGGGATACACAGAGCCACTTTACCAAAAGTACAGGTCCTTGTTCATCAATTTCAAGAGGTAGCATCTGATCAAGAACTTAGAGTATTGAAGGAAGTAGTCCAGGTGCACCAGTGGCACTGGCAAATGACAAAGTTCCAGGGATTGATGGAAAACTAATTGAAATCTTTCCAAAAACTGATAATACTGCTGAACGTACTTCCTAGGGTATACCAAGAAATTTGAAAGACAGCTAACTGGTTAACCAACCAAAAAAGATTCATATTCTTGCCCATTCTACAAGAAGGGGACCCAATAGAATGTGGAAATTATCTCTCAATATCATTAATGCCACATACAATTAAAACTTTGCTGAGGATAATTTAAAAAATGGATGTATATCATATCATTGGAGAGCTGCCAGAAATTCAAGTGGGCTTCATATAATAATGAGGAATGAGAGATATCATCACTGCCATCAGAGAAATCTTGGTTGAAAGCAGAGAGTACTAGAAAGATGTTGTTAGTTTCTATCAAGTAGAATCCCACTGAAGCAACCATGCACAACAGAAAGAAACACTGCAAGGTCCTGTGCATCTTCACAACGATTCCTATATCTGAGCCCATCATTGCAACCTTGGTGTCAATCTGTCTCTGTGAGGGCCTTCCTCTCTTTTGCTACCCTGCCTAACATAATGTCTTTCTCCAGGGACTTGTTTCTCCTGACAATGTGCCCAAAGTATGTGAGACAAAGCCCAGCCTTCCTTGCTTCTCAGAAATGCTGTCTCGGGTCATACTTCTAAGGCAGATGTGTCTGTAATTTTAGTAGTCCATGGTACTTTCAGTATTCTGCTGCGGCACCCCAATTCAAATGCATCAGTTCTTCAGTATTTATTCAATGTCCAACTTTCACATGCATTTGAGGTAACTGACCACAGCTTGGTTAGATACACCTTAGTCCTCAAAGTAGCATCTTTGCTTTTCAATACCCTGAAGAGGTCTTGTGCAGCAGATTTACCCAATGCAATGGATCATTTGATTTTTTGACTGCTGCTTCCATGAACATGGATTATGGATCCATACAAGACAAAACCCTTGACAACTTTAACCTTTTTTCCATTGATCATTGCATTACCTATTGGTCCAGTTGTGAGGATTTGAGTCTTCTTAACATTGAGTTTTATCCATCCCGAAGGCTGCAATCCTTGATCTTCATCACAAATGCTTCGATTCCTTCTCTTTTTCAGCAAGCAAGGTTGTGTCATCTGCATGTCACAAGTTGTTAATAAGCCTCCCTCTAATGCCTATGCCTCAGTCTTCTTCATATAATCCAACTTCTCTGGTGATTTCTGCAGCATATGTATAGTGAGAGGATAAAAACCTGTCAGACACCTTTCTTGATATTAAACCATGCAGTATCCCCTCATTTAGGTTGTATAACTGCCTCTTGATTCATGTACAAATTCTGCATGAGCACAATGGAGTGTTCTGGAATTTCCACTCTTCTCAAGGTCATTCATAGTTTGTTCTTATCCACACGGTCGAATGAATACCTTTGAAGCATCAATAAAACACAAGTATACATCTTTCCGGTATGTTTTGATTTGGATGAAGAGCCATCTGATATGAGCAATAATATGTCTTGTTCCACGTTCTCTTCTGAATCTGTCCTGAACCTCTGGCAGTTCCATGCCAATGTAGTACTGCGACCATTGTTGGATGATATTAAGCAAAATTTTATTGTCATGTGATATTAGAAAGATGTTTGTGTCTTATTACTATGCAAATTCATTTGACATTGTAGACCATACCAAACCATAGATAACATTGTGAAGAATGGGAAATTCAGAATGCTTAATGCATCTTTGGGACTTGTACATAGATCAAGAGACAATTTTTCAAACAGAACAAGGGGTGCTGCATGATTTAAAATCTGGAAGGTGTGTGTCAGCTTTGTATCCTTTCGCTAACCCAGTACAAGAAGGTTGACCTCTGGATGGTGGTGACCCCCTTTAACAACCTGGTATGAAAGCCAAGAGTATATGAAACACTTGCTGATGAAGATCAAAGACCACAGTATGGAGTATAACTCAATATAAAGAAACCAAAAATGATCACAACTGTAATAATAGACAACATCACGATGAAGAAGAAAAGATTGAATTTGTCATGAATTTCATTTTACTTGGTGAATGGTCATGGAAGCAGCAGTCAAGAAGAAATCAATATATATATATTCCACTGGAAAAACATGTTGTACAAGATTTATATAAAGTATTAGGGAGGAAAGCTGTCACATAGAAGATTAAGTTATACCTGGTTCAAGCCATGATTTTTAAAGTATGCTTTATGCATATGAAAGCTGGACAGTGAATGAGAATAACCAGAGCAGCATTGATTTGTTTGAATCATGGATTTGGTGAATAATGTTTAAAGTATCTTGGATTGCCAGAAAGATAAATAAATCTGTCTTGAAAGAAGTACAGCTAGCAGTGAAGATCTCATCTCTTTTACTTTGGACATATTATCAGGAAAGATCAGGACAGGGTCAGCCTAAAAGAGAAAGATCATTGGCAAGATGGATTGACACTGTAGCTGCAACAATGAACTGAAACATAAAAACAAAATGTCATAGGACTGGACAGAATTTGTTATTTCATACATAAAAACTTACGATTTGGAACCAACTCAATGGTATCTAACAAAAAAAGAAAAATCTTTTATGTTCCAAAGTCTCTGATGAAGTTCCAGCCATGACGACTGATGGCAGCTAGCAGGAAAGAGCTTGATAAAGAGCATGATCCCATGCTGATCTCTGAAGACTACTGGAAGGCACATATGCTATGCTTGTGGCTCATTGGCCAAAGTTTGAGTACAAAGAAATTCTTAGTTATTATAAACTTTATTCAAGGTGGTATATGCTCAATTGAGAATGAAGCACAGGTATAAGAAAAAAATGGTAAAATTAGTATTATGGAACAACTCGATGCCTCTACCTCAGGAAAAGATTAACAGAAATATGATTTCCTACTTTAAAATGTCAACGATTTCTAATCTCTTTCATGGACGTGAAGTTTAAAAGCATCAATCGTTGCAAATTATGCCTTTTTTCTTTGTGACAGGTTTTACATCAAGTTGTTTGACATTTGAGGTCTAGTACTCTCATGATGCTTTGCAGTGCAATATAATCAACTCTGAAATAGGACCTGCTGTGAGCATCCAATCAGTTTTCAGATCAGGGTGACATGCAACCTCTTCACTCAGTTCACAGCTCTGATGCAAGGAAAGGACACATCTTTGGGGATGTGGCCTAAATCCTATATAAGTCGATACTGTGGAAATCTTGTTAGCTTCTTGTTGGATCCTGCATCTGACTTCCAATTTTTTGCACTTGAGTCAATAGCTCACCCTATTGCTTACCAACCATGGGAACCATCAGAAGTCTGCCATCTGACCCACAGATCTTCATGACTTTATATTCATCACCCTCTGCATCTACCAGTCTATGGTCTCCTCAATTTGTCTTCTTGTTTCCTAGTTTGTAAATCCTCTATAAGCCAGGAGAGTCTCTAGCCTAACATCTAATGTCTGAAAACTCTGGGAACTTTTAAGGTAACTCATGGTGATTATCATACTGTTTTTTTTTTTTTTTGCAGTTGCTATATGTACTCCAAATACCTGAATGGTAAATGTGTAACCTATCTTTTGAGATACAAGAATGGAATGAGGAATTGTACCTTCCTTTCTCCTTCTCTCCTTCCCTACTGCTTTCCTGTCTCTTTAACTGATGACAATCTGTTTATTTTTATTTTTTTGTATTAGCTTCTTTATTTTTTTTCCATTCAACTTAATTCTTTTTTTAAAACAATTTATTGGGGCTCATACAATTCTTATCACAGTTCATACATATACATACATCAATTGTATAAAGCACATCCGTACAGTCTTTGCCCTAATCATTTTTTCCTCCTCTTTTTTTTTTTTACATTTTATTAGGGACTCGTACAACTCTTATCACAATCCATACATATACATATCAATTGTATAAAGCACATCCATACTTTCCCTGCCCCAATCATTCTCAAAGCATTTGCTCTCGACTTAAGCCCCTTGCATCAGGTCCTCTTTTTTTTTTCCACTCCCTCCGACAATCTGTTTTGATCCCATTTCTTTCTTATTCATCTTTCTACAATTTAAGGAGATTTATTAAGTCTTAAACAGAAATTGAACCTGACATGTTTTACCTGCCTCGACAATTTTGTGAGTCATTTTCTTGATATAAATTTCTCTCTTTATATGAATGTTACTGATTTTGCTTCCCTAGAGAACTCAGCCTAATATTCTTAAAGTAAGCACTGAAGAACTTAATTTTTATTGTTTCAAATTTAAACAAATGTAAGTCATGATTATGGAACATGGGCTAGTGAAATTCTCTTCTGGAATGATATGATAGGTGTGTGTTCATGATATTGTGCATACCATGTAATAATTAGAAATAGACATTACTCATGCCTGAGTAAATTCACAGTGTACATTTTTGGGATAAGGAATGTAGTGAAAGTCTTTTTATGAGAATGAATTTCTCAGTGCTGTATCACTTTTTATCATAAGTGTAGAGAAATTTAATTCAGCTGCAACAAAATGGATTTAGGTTAGACTTTAAAAATGATCCTCTGAAAACTCTTTGGGATCCCTTAGATAACTGAAGGTGATTATCATATATCCTTTCGCCAGTTGCTATATATTTCAAATACCTAAATGGTAAAAGAGTGACTAACTTTTTTTTTACCCATAGAAGAATACATCAATTAAAAGAAAAAAATTAGAAAGAAAGAAAAACCTGTAAATAGATCAAGGTCTGATTTTTGATCTCTAGGAGTGTCCTTCAGTCAGGTCCCATGGGGTAGCATGATTTCTCCCTAGAGTCTGTCCATTGTACTCCCTCAGGAACTCCCTGCTCTGCTCCCATGGTTGCTCTGCTGCACACTTTTAGTGGTTTGCCTTGGTGGAGTGACTCACTTTTGAGCTACAAGATTGGAATGAGGAACTGTCTATTTCTCTCCTGCCTCTTGCCTTTCCTACTGACTGTTTACTTTTTCTTTCCCTTTATTTTTACTTTTGTATAGTTTAAGGAAAACATTTGTTAAGCCTTAAACAGCACCAAAATAAGACAAAGACAAAGAAACATCATTTTGGTAAAAGAGACCATTAAACTAGGTTGAAATGGCAGCCTCTTTTCCTATTTTCTTTAATATTTACTGAGGCTCTACATTATAATGTCCCAGGCACAATGTGAGGTGCTGCAGGGAACACTGGTGAACAAAGTCATAAAGACTCCCTGCTTTCATAGGATATACAGTCCTATGAGGAGATATACTTACCGTATATACTCGAATATAAGCCGACCCGAGTGCTATAGTTTAATGTGCCAGCCTGGCCGATAAACACAAGTAGGATTAACTGAAGGGCAGAGGGATAAATGGCTCAGTGAGCCTCACCTTGCTTGTTCTGTGCCTCAGTTTAAAGGGGTACACTACCTGTGGGATGCCTAGCCTGTGGACTGTGTCGCTGTAAGTTGAGGTCCCTTTAAGCCCACACGATTGGAATGTTCATCTCTGGAGCTGGGGACTGACAGATGATGACAGTTGGGGACCTGCCTTGCTGTTTGCTGCCTGGGTATATACAGCCCAGCTCTCTCTACAGAGGGGGACTGGCACCTGGCAGCTCTCAAAACTTGAAGGACTGCTAGTGTCTCACTGCTTTATAATTTAGCTGTTAATTTCTTGTATTATCTATCTGTATATAACTTAATGGTTTATTTCTTGAATTATATATCTATCTTTATAAATATATTTATATATAATTACTAGCAATCTGGTTTGTCTCTCTAGAGAACCCTGTCCAATACACCGAGTATAAGCCGAGGTACCTAATTATTACCTGGAAAACCAGAAAAACCGATCAAATTGAGTATAAGCCTAGGGTGGAAAATGCAGAAGCTATTGGTGAGTTTTAAAAAAAAAAATGAAAATAAAATTACTAAAAATTGAGACATTGGTGGGGTAATATATTTAAATATTTATTTAAAATAAAAAACATAAATAAAAGGACAACAAGTCATTTAACATTAGTAAACCAGCACAGTAAGTAGAAAACAGGTTCAACAAAAACAATAAGGGATCAACAATGATACCCTAAGAGTACTATTCCCTGAGCTCAATCAGCAATCAAGCTAAAATGTAAACAGTTAAAATACTTCAAAACTGGATAACTCATCATCATACATATCCCAATGCAGAGCTTCAGCTGGTGTGAGGTCATCATAGACGCTGTCCTCACTGAGATCGCGTCATCACCATCACTGCTGTCATTTTCTTTTTTTTTTTAATTTTAACAATTTATTGGGGCTCATACAATTCTTTTCACAGTTCATGCATATACATACATCAGTTGTATAAAGCACATCTGTACAGTCTTTGCCCTAATCATTTTTTTCTCTTTTCTTCTTTTACATTTTATTAGGGACTCTTACAACTCTTACCACAATCCATACATATACATACATCAATTGTATAAAGCTCATCCATACATTCCCTGCCCCAATCATTCTCAAGGCATTTGCTCTCCACTTAAGCCCCTTGCATCAGGTCCTCTTTTTTCCCCCCCTCCCTCCCCATTCCCCCCTCCCTCATATGCCCTTGGTAATTTATACATCGTTGTTTTGTCATATCTTGCCCTATCTGGAGTCTCCCTTCCCCCCTTCTCTGCTGTCCCTCTCCCAGGGAAGAGGTCACATGTGGATCCTTGTAATCAGTTCCCCCTTTCCAACCCATTCACCCTCCACTCTCCCAGCATCGTCCCTCACACCCTTGGTCCTGAAGGTATCATCCACTCTGGATTCCCTGTACCTCCAACCCTCATATGCACCAGTGTACAGCCTCTGTCCTATCCAGCCCTGCAAGGTAGAATTCAGATCATGGTAGCTGGGGGAAGGAAGCATCCAGCATCCGGGGGAAAGCTGTGTTCTTCATCGATACTACCTCACACCCTAATTAACCCATCTCCTCTCCTAAACCCCTCTATGAGGGGATCTCCATTGGTCGACACTTGGGCCCTGGGTCTCCACTCTGCACTTCCCCCTTCATTTAACATGATATATATATATATATATACATATATATACATACATATATACATATACACATATATACGCATGCATACACACACTTATATCTTTTTTTTTTTTGCATGATGCCTTATACCTGGTCCCTTGGGCACCTCGTGATCGCACTGGCCGGTGTGCTTCTTCCATGTGGGCTTATTTGCTTCTGAGCTAGATGGCTGCATGTTCACCTTCAAGCCTTTAAGACCCCAGACACTATCTCTTTTGATAGCCGGGCACCATCAGCTTTCTTCACCACATTTGCTTATGCACCCATTTGTCTTCAGCAATCCTATCATGGAGGTGTGCAGTCAATGATATGATTTTTTGTTCTTTGATGCCTGGTAACTGATCCCTTTGGGACCACTCGATCACACAGGCTGGTGTGTTCTTCCATGTGGACTTTGTTGCTTCTGAGCTAGATGGCCGCTTGTTTATCTTCAAGCCTTTAAGACCCCAGTCACTATCTCTTTTGATAGCCGGGCACCACCAGCTTTCTTCACCACATTTACTTGTTCACCCACTTTGGCTCCAGTCGTTGTGTCGGGAGAGTGAGCATCATAGAGTTCCAATTTAATAAAAGAAGGTATTCATGCATTGAGGGAGTGTTTGAGTAGAGGCCCAAGGTCCTTCCGCCACCTTAATACTTGACCTATAAATATAGACACATAGATCTATTTCCCTATCCTCCTATATATATTTGCATGTACATGTCTTTGTCTAGACCTCCATGAATGCCCTTTGACTCCTAGCTCTTTCCTCCATCTCCCTTGACTTTCCTCCTGCCCTACTACCATGCTTCATCGCCACCTGGGCTAGAGTATACCTCTTCTCTAAGCAACCTTACCCTTGATCGTTTCCCACCAGGCCTGCCACTCCCCCTTCTCTACCATTTGGGGTCCCATGTTTTTCCCTTGTCCCTGGGTTTGTTAACACCACTTCTTTACCCCCCCTCGCCCCCCACCCCAAGTCCCCCCAGAACTGTCGGTCCCATTGTTTTTCCTCCAGATAGTTCATCCAGCCTGTCCTATTCAGACAGACCTGTGGAGTCACTAACATGCACGAAAACTAGACAGAGGAAAACAAAGCAACAGTATACAACCAGACAACAAAACAACAAAAACAAACCACTGACAAAGAACAGAATAAAACAGTTCACAAGAGAAAAGCTTGTAGTTAGTTCAGGGATCGTTTGCTGGCCCTTAGGAGTGTTTTCCAGTCCAGTCTGTTGGGGCACCACGCCCTGGCCCCAAAGTCCACTTTCAGCATTCCCTGGGGACCTTGCCACTCCATTCCCTTGCTGTTCCGCTGCACTCCCCCAGTGATTTGCCTCGGTGTGGTGGGATCAGGTCAGGTGCAATTCCCACTCTGTGTCTCCGGTGCTGTCCCCTGTATCGCCCTTAGTCACTGAGGGGCATCATGTCTCATAGTGGGGCCAGCCATGTTGTTCTCTCTGTGGACTGTCTGCTCTACTTAGGAACATCATGATCACGGCCTGGTGGGCCAGGCTGTGCTCCACTCTCTCCTCCTGCCCCTTCATCTGCTCCCGTGTGCTCTGATCAAATATGTCCATCTCCCAGAGCTGCAGAGTCAATGTCGTCCTTTGGAACAAATTCTTTTCAGGGGAGGGGCAGGAATCCACTTAATTTATGGTGCTGGAGCCAGCCTCCCAGACCTCTCCACCGGTTCCCTCCTCCACACCGGGATATTGCGTTCACACCTTGCGACACTGGGTTGAAGTTTGGTCCCACTTTCCCTGTGGAGATGTAAACAATACCCTCCCCTTGGGTGGATTAATGCCCCATGACCCCACTACCCTTTTCTTCCTTGTATTCATCCTTTTGTTTTCCTTTCCCCACCTCCTCCACCTTTGTCTACCATGTACATCCCTGGTTTTGGTCTGGTCTCTTCCATACTACCCCGTCTTCACCCCTAAAATGTTTGTATACAGTAGCTTTTTTCCCTATGCCACTTTTGCTTTTTTAAAAAAAATTTTTTTTTTAAATTCTTACCTCAGCGGACTCATGTTGTACTTGTCCTTTTGTGCCTGACTTACTTCACTTAGCATGATTTCCTCCAGTTCTTCCCATGCCGCTATGTGCCTCATATGTTCATCACTGCTCTTTAGTGATGCGTAGTATTCCATTGTGTGTATATACCACAGTTTTTTAATCCAATCGTCAGTTGATGGAAATTTGGGTTGCTTCCAACTCCTTGCAATTGTGAACTGTGCCGCAATGAACATTGGAGCACAGATGTCTGGTCTTGGTTTGTTTCTTGCCTCCTCTGGGTATATGCCCAGTAGGGGGATTGCTGGGTCATATGGTAACTCTATTTCCATCTGTTTTAGGTATCGCCAGATTGATTTCCATAGTGGCTGTACGTACTTACAGTCCCACCAGCAGTGGATGAGAGTTCCTGTCTCCCCACAGCCCCTCCAACACTTGTTGCTTTCTGATTTTTTGAATTGGGCTACCTTTGAGGGTGTCAGGTGGTACCTCATTGTTGTTTTAATTTGCATTTCTTTTATGGCTAAAGATCGGGAACATTTTCTCATATGTTTGTTGGCCATTCGGATTTCTGCCCCCGTGAAACTTCTGTTTAAGTCCTTTGCCCACCTTTCAAGTGGGCTATTGGTTTTTTTCTTTTTGGAAGCTAGCAGAGTACTGTAGATTTTAGTAATAAGGCCTTTGTCTGATGTGTCATTGCTAAAGATGTTTTCCCAGTCTGTGGACTCTCTTATTACTCTCTTGGTGAATTCTTTAGATGTGCACAAGTATTTTATCTTCAGTATATCCCATTTGTCGATTTGTGCCTCCTCTGTGTTTGTGTCCTTCCCTATTTCTGATAGCCTGTGTATTCCCTGCGCCAAAGTTCTCAAGTTGGTCCCAATTCCCTCATTGATGGCCCTAATAGTTTGGGGTTTAACTTCAAGGTCTGTGATCCACCTTGAGTTTATTCTTGTGCATGGAGTGAGATAAGGGTCTTGCTTCATTTTTCTGCATGTTGATATCCATTTTTTCCAGCACCACTTGTTAAAGAGGGCATCTGCTTCCCATTTGATCTTTTTGTGGCCCTTGTCAAAGATCAGCTGTGTGTATGCTGATGCTTTTATTTCTGGGTTTTCAGTTCTTTTCCATTGGTCTGAGTATCTGTCATTGTACCAATACCATGCAGTTTTGAAAACTGTGGCTGTATAGTATGTGCCAAAGTCAGGTAAAGCAAGCCCTCCCACGGTGTCCTTCTTCTTGAGGAGTTCTCTGCTAATTCTGGGCTTCTTCCCTCTCCATATGAAGTTGGTAATCAGTTTTTCCATTTCTTTGAAGAAAGATGATGGTAATTGTATCGGGATAGCATTAAACTTATATAGTGCCTTTGGCAGAACTGACATCTTAACTATATTAAGTCTCCCAATCCAAGAGCATGGAATATTCTTCCATTTGTTGAGGTCGCTCTTGGTTTCTTGTAATAGTGTTCTATAGTTTTCCCTGTATAGATCTTTTGTTTTTTCAGTCAAGTGTATCCCTAGATATTTCAGTTTGTGTTTGGCTATTGTGAAGGGTACCACCTTTTTGATCTCTTCTTCTGTGGTCTTATCTGATGTGTATAACAGTCCGATGGACTTCTGTTTGTTGATCTTGAATTCTGCCACTCTGCCAAACTCTTCTATTGCTTCCAGTACTCCCCTTGTGGAACTTTTGGGATTTTCCATATATAAAATCATATCATCTGCAAATAACGATAGTTTCACCTCTTCCTTCCCCAGACGAATACCTTTGATGTCACTTCTTTGCCTTATGCTGTTAGCTAAAACCTCCAGCACGATATTAAATAGGAGTGGAGACAAGGGGCATCCTTGTCTGGTTTCCTTTTTCAGTGGGATTGTGTTAGTCTTTTCTCCATTGACTATGACTTTGGCTGTTGGTTTTTCATATATAGCTTGTATTGTCTTGAGGAACTTTCCTTCCATTCCTATTTTCGCTAGTGTCTTAAACAGGAATTGGTGTTGGATGTTGTCGAATGCTTTTTCTGCGTCTATTGATATTATCATGTGATTCTTATACTTTTTCATGTCAATGTGACGAATAATACTAATGGTCTTTCATATGTTGAACCATTCCTGCATCCCTGGTATGAATCCCACTTGGTCATGGTGAATTATTTGTTTTATATACTTTTGTATTCTGTTGGCTAGTATTTTGTTAAGGATTTTTGCATCAATGTTCATTAGGGATATCGGTCTGTAGTTCTCGATTCTTGTGGGATCCTTGCCCGGTTTGGGTATCAGAGTTATACTAGCTTCATAGAAGGAGTTTGGGAGTTTGCCATCTTTTTCTATGTTCTGGAAAAGTTTGTGTAGGATTGGTATTAATTCTTCCCTGAATGCTTGGTAGAATTCTCCAGTGTATCCATCTGGTCCAGGGGATTTTTTTGTTGGTAATCCCTTGATAACCTTTTCTATTTCTTCTATTGCGATGGGTCTGTTGAGATTTTTGATGTCCACCGAGGATAGTCTAGGGAGGGATTGTTTTTCCAGGAATTTGTCCATGTCTTCCAAATTGTTGAATTCATTGGAGTACAATCCTTCATAGTATTGTGTAACTATCCTTTTGATTTCATTAGGGTCTGTTGTAATGACCCCTCTTTCATCCCTTATTCTTGCTATTGAGATTTGTTCCCTCCTTTCTTTGGTTAGGTTTGCCAATGGTCTATCGATCCTGTTTATCTTTTCAAAGAACCAACTTTTAGCGATATTAATTTTTTCCATAGTTTTTTTATTTTCCCTCTCCTGAATCTCAGACCTGATTTTTATAATTTCTTTTCTTTTGCTATTAGTAGGGTTGTCCTGCTGACTCAGCTCTAGTTTTTGTAAATTTTGTGTCAGCGTATCCGTCATGAGTCTCTCTTCCTTTCTCAGGTGTGCTTGTATTGCTATGAACCTTCCTCTTATGACTGCCTTTGCTGTGTCCCATAAGTTTTGGTACGTCGTGTGCTCATTTTCGTTGGTTTCGAGAAATTTCCTGATTTCATCTCGGATCTGCACCAGTATGCACTCCTTTTGCAGTAGAGAGTTATTCATCCTCCAATTATTTGCTCTTATTTTCTTTGTCTTCCTTTTGTTGATTTCCAGTCTTATGGCACAGTGGTCAGAGAGAGAGGTCTGTATTATTTCAATGTGCTTAAATTTATGTAGATTTGCCTTATGCCCCAGCATGTGGTCTATCTTCGAATATGTGCCATGAGGACTTGAAAAGAATGTGAAATTTTTTGTATTTGGATGGAAAGCTCTGTAAATATCTATTAGGTCAAATTGTCTAATTGTGGAGTTTAGCTCTCTAGTCTCCTTGTTGAGTTTCTTTCCCTGTGATCTATCTCAGTGAGTGGTGTGTTGAAGTCACCCACTATAATTGTCAAGTCTGTGATTTCTTTCTTAATCTTTTGGAGTGTTTGGTTCACGTATTGAGCTGGTCTCTCATTCGGGGAATATATGTTTACAATGCTTAGTGGTTCATTGTCTATCATTCCCTTGAGCATTATATAGTGTCCCTCCTTATCTCTTTTTATGGTTTGCACTTTGAGGTCAATTTTATCCGAGATAAGGATTGCAACCCCTGCTTTTTTTGTGTTGCTGTTTGCTTGGTAGGTCCTTCTCCAGCCTTTGATTCTCAGCCTATTTTTGTCTGTAGCCTTGAGGTGTGTCTCCTGTAGGCAGCAAATTGATGGGTTGTGTTTTCTAAGCTATTCTGCAAGTCTCAGTCTTTTAGTGCCTGAGTTCAGGCCATTGATATTCAGGGTTATTATCTCCATGTGCGGACTCTGTGATGCCATTTTATACTTTTTGTGTTGGGAGTTTTCCTACTTTCCTTTCTCATTAGTGTGTGTTTTGTGTGTGTATCATTCTTGACTTCTTTCCATCCTTAAGTCATTGCTATCTTGGGGTCTGTTTTCTCTTTGTTGTGCTCTGGGTGAGGTTGTTCTATGTGCTGGTGTCTTATTTGTGCTTGGTGAGTGTTGTTCTTCTGCCCATACTGAGTCGGCGAGGATCTTTTGTAATGCTGGGTTTGTTGTAATGTATTTTTTGAGTTTTTCCTTGTCTGGGAAGACTTTTACTTCTCCATCGATCTTGATCGATAATTTGGCTGGGTAGAGTATTCTTGGATTTGCGTTGTTTTCTTTCAATTTTTGGAATATGTTACTCCACTCTCTCCTTTTTTTCATAGTTTCTGCTGATAGGTCTGAGCATATCCTTATGTGGGAACCTTTATATGTGATTGCTTGCTTTTCCCTAGCTGCTCTCATGATTTTCTCCTTTTCCTCAAAGTTTGAAAGTTTAACTATTATGTGCCTTGGTGATTTCTTCTTGGGGTCCCGTCGTGCTGGTGTTCTTTCAGCCTCCTGGATGGTTGCTTGGTTTTCATTCATTAGGCTGGGGAAGTTTTCCTCCAAGAATTCTCCCGCTATTGTTGCAGATGACTTCTTTGTTGTGTCTTCCTCCGGTAGGCCAATAATTCTAATGTTGTTCCGCTTCATAGCATCAGACATAGCTCTTAGGTTTTCTTCGGCTTCTCTGATGCTCTTATTAGATTTTTGTTCACGTTTATTAAAGTCTGCTTGGCTGTCCTCCACGCCACTGATGCGGTTCTCTGATTCCTCCAATCGATTCTCAAGGAACATGATTCTGCTATTGTTTTTCGTTACCTGCTCCTCAAGCGCCTGCATTTTCCTTTGGTACATGTCTTTAATCTCCTCTATCATTTCATCCTTTTTCTGTAGTGTTTCCCTCATATTCTGCATCGCTCCAAGCACCATTCTGAGAGCTTCTTTGTATGGCATCTCAATGTCTGCTTCTTCTATGTATGTTGTTATGTTCAGGACATCTTCTTCCTTTGCCTTTTTTTTTCTCCTGTTTTTTCGTTGAGGTCATTGGGGGTGATGGCTGTTTGCGTTGAGTTGTTTTTGAGGGACCAGGTGCCATTTTCTAGTCTCTCTCTGGAAGACTTATAGGAATTCTTCTTCGCTCTGCCTACAGCTGATTTTGCTATGGGATTAACCTACCACGTTATCTTTCTGTGGCTTCCCTATTAGGGGAGTGCCCCAGATGGCAGATCGACTGCCTGCACCAGTGTTGCAGAGGCTGGGCTGAAGTTCCCGCTATTGGTTTGAATATTGATAAGTGTTGGCTGAGCTGCCTTATGTCCCCAGGTACACAGGCAGGAACTCCCTGGTGAGAAGTCTGAGGAGTATCCCCTGGAGAGCAAGCAGGCCTTACCCTAGCCTTGGGCTATCTATGCAGGGTGGAGCTCACCTAGCTGGGTGTGACCCAGGCGCAAATGCCCTAGGGCAATGGGAGTGCCCCGTAAGTCCGCAATGGAGTGTGAGAGAGCAGGGCAGGAACAAGGGGGGTGAGAAAAATCAAAAAGTGAGACTGGACTGTGCAGGGGTACAGGGAAGCGAGGGAAGCAAAAGAAAATATGTAGCTGAGTCCCACTCCCTGCCTGTGGATCTACAAGGGCTTACTCCCTGCCCCAAGCCCCAGCGGTAGTTCGCAGCTGAGCCCCAAGAAGGGTCGCAAGAAAACTGCTGAGCCGCCCCCAGAGAAATGGGGGGACAGAGAGCAGAGATGTTAACAGACGCCGCCGTGTAGCTGAAGCTTGATCCCTGCCTATGGAACTGTGGGGGTTTGGCTTTATTCCCTGCTCAGACCACGCTGTGCGGCTGCGGCTGCGGCTGTGCCTTGAAAAAGCCCCTGCGCAGCCCTCCAAGGCTGTGTGGGAATATAAAGCAGAGACGCAAACAGAAGCAACAATGTAGATGAACCCCGATCCCTGCCGGTGGAGCCGCAAGAGTCCTGTTCCTGCCCTGAGGCAGATAGGGAAAAACTGTGGCTGTGCTGAGACCAAGCCCTGCTACAGGCTCCAAATGGTCCCGGCTTGGGCAGATCTGGCAACTGGACTAGGGTCGACCCCCAGCCGGCTTCCACTGAGGTAAGCCAAAAGCCCCCAGCCCCTCAAAACTCCGTGGATCTGTGCCTACTTATCTTTATGATGCACCTCCTGCGATCAAGTGGCGTTGAATTTCACTCTGAGCAACTCTCCTGGGCTGGATTCTGCAGAGTCCCTCTGGTGTGTGTCACTCCGTCGCCCTCTTCCCGGAAGTCTCCACTGCTGTCATTTTCATACAAAGCGCAGTCTTCACTGCCATCCATAGCATTACTAATACTACATTTCTGGAAGGCACATCGCACCATGTCTTCTGGAATGTCTTCCCATGCATCTCGAACCCACTTTGCTATTAACTCTATGTCAGGCTTAATGAGATTTCCTCCTTTTGTTAGTCGGACTTGACCAGATGACATCCATTCATGCCACATCCTTCGCACATGGTCTTTAAAAGACTTATTCAAAGATACATCCAGAGGATGCAGTACAGATGTAAGCCCACCTGGAATAACGGCTAAAGTAACTTTTCTAGATTTTACTCTGAACATACCTCAAACCAGTAATGATGGCTTTTTCTTTAAGGCTGCTCCTGGTCATCAGTTCCAAATTTCTTCCAGCCATTTTTTTGTTCTATCTTCATCCAGCCAGCCTTTAACATGTGCATGCACAGTAATTCTTGGTGGGAAATTGATCATTTTTAGCAAGGTCTTTCTTTTAAAAATAATGACAGGACGCAGCTTAGTTCCATTAGCTAAACATGATAGAACAATTGTAAAGGTTTTTTTTTTAATTTCCTGTGGTTTTGAGAAAAATGTTTTTCTCTCCTAAACTTGCCACAATTCTGTTGATTGGAAGATCAAAAGTCATGGAAGTTTCATCCATATTCCCAATATCTGCCAGGTCATCATTATAAATCCTTCTTTGTTTTATAATTAATGACTGGAATGACATAATTTTTCTTCAAGATCTTGTGGCAATTTCTGGGAAATTGTCGTTCTTTGTCTCAAACATAAGCCAAACTATTCATGAAGCGGGTACACCATCCTGCTGACGCAGCAAATTTTTCAATGCCTGGTGTTTTATATTTGTCATCCTTAGCCATTTGTAGAGCACATATGCGGATTCCCATGAGTGTTACGCAGTAACCATTTTGATGACACTCCATTACTCATTTATGCAATTCGCTCTCTACAGCTCTATAAAAAGATGTTAAAGCACAACGAGCTTTTTCAGCTTTTGGAATCTGTTCCAAGTCAGCCTTCATTTTCCGCCACTCCCTCAATTGCTTTTCGTTAACACAGAATTCCCTACTTGCAATACTGTTATTGCTCTCTTCTGCTGTTCACACAACCTTCATTTTGAAACCAGCCTCATATGACTGGCATTTTTGTTTTGGTTCAAGAGTATCCATTTCTAATAGGATAAAAAAAAATAAGGCGTTGAAAAAGAACTTTCATGGTAATGTCACCCCCTCTCCCCCTGCAACGTGTTAGCCGGGAAGAGGGGGGTAGTCTGTGTGGAGGGGGATGCAGGATGTGAATTTAACACAGAGATCAGAGGGGAGAGATGGAGCACAGCCACAGACACATCCTTACCAGTTCACGTGCCGGTGTAAGTGAATCACTATGGGTACTTCTGCGAATTAGAGCCGTCCATGTCATTGGACAGCTCTGAATGGTTAGATGTGAGTAAACAAACATTCAAAGCCCTGTAGTGTCAACGGGGCTTTGAATGAACAGCGGAGAAACGGTAATTACCCACGAGACAATGGACACTCATCCCGTTACCTGGGGCGGGGGTCAGGGACATGTTACACTTCGCTGGGGTACCACTGACCCATGTATAAGATGAACCCCAGTTTATACACAAGTATATATGGTATTATACACGAGTATATATGGTATTTAAGAATCCAGGACCAGAAAGAACATGTTTAAAGGAACCTAATAGTTTGGGATTTCAGAGAAGGCTTCCTTAAAGAGGTTATTTCTGAGCTAAGGAAGGAAGGAAGGATACACAGGTATTAATTAGAAAAAGAGAAACATTATTTCCCACAGAGGGCCATTAGAAGTGGGAAGGAACTGGGAGAGGATGCAGTCACCATGGAAAATAGGATGACTCTGGCTTCAAAATACAAAAATGAAGCATATGATTCAAGTAGCATATGATTCTATCTATCTATCTATCTATCTATCTATCTATCTATCTATCTATCTATCTATCTTATGTATCATCTATCTATCTATCATCTGTCTAGCTAAAAGCTATGACACAAATAGATAAACACTCAATAGCAAATGGATGGAAATAAACTAAGTGTACATTAATGACTGAATGGATAAGCAGTGTGTTCCCATACACAATGGAACACCATACAACATTAAAGAATACTAATCAATCTGGGAAACATCTCATAATAAAGATAACCTAGAAGGCATTGTGCTAGGTCAATCACAAAAGGACAGACATTGTATAAGAACACTACTATAAAAAGTCCAGAAAATGTTTACATATAGAAAGAAACATTAGAGGGGCGGGGAGTAAAAAAAAAAGAAAAAGAAAGAAACATTCTCTGAAGGTTTCTAGGGGTGAGAGAGGACGGGAAAGTTATCACTAACTAAAGTATAGACACAAATTTACTATGACAGGAAAGGCAATATATAATAAGGGAGATGTCAACACAAAATGATTAAGACAAAAGCAAATACTAGGAGGTACATAAGAGTTAAAGTCAACAAAGGCAAATACTATTACATTTATAATCCTATGATAATGGTAATAGCATAATCTATGAGTAGATACCTAGATACAAACTCGAGCTGATCAGAGATGGATGGTAAAAATTCAACTATACTCAAGAATATATATATATATATATACTCAAGAATATATATATATATATACAGATGATAGTTCTGCAAATATATTTATATGTACTGCAAATATATCCACTGATATTGAAACACATGGTATAAAAATTTCTGAAAACTGCTTAGACATAACAAAATGCCTTGAGGGTATAGGTCACTAGGGATTCAGGACACGGCCTTGGGGGACATCAAGTTCAGTTGACATAATGTAGTTCACAAAGAAAATGCTATATATCCTAATTGGGCGTGCAGCAATTGGAGTCTTAAAAGCTTTTAAATGGTGATGTGCAAGTCCTGGTGTTTCCCTACCTGGAGGAAAGAATGAAGAACAGTAAAGACCCATGGAAACAGTAAGTTCCGATGACTACAGGATCATGTGAACTGCCATCTCCACCACCCTGATACCAAAAGAATTAGGTTGTGCCTGGCTACCACTGCTGAGCTCTCCGAAGGAAATCACAATAGGAGTTCCTGGATAGACGAGGAGAAAAATGTGGAACAAAACTAAAATTATAAAAATGACCAGGTTTACCAGGCTGATAGAGACTGGTGGATCCCTGAAACTATGACCCTAAACAACCTTCAGGCCTGAAATGGAACTCACTCTTATGGGTCAAATTTCATCCAAAGCATTGACAACTTCTAAGATGAACAATAGCATCAGGGAGATGTGCACTCCTTAAAAAAATCAGGTATAAGATATCAAAATAGAAGTATTTGATCAAGTACAAATCTCACAAGGCAGAAATGTAAGGAAAGACAAATGACAGCGGTAATCACAGGGAAGAAGTGGCAAAATTATTGGTACGTTGTGGAAATTGCAATTTATTTCATATAAAATGTATATGTATGGAAAACTAATTTGCTCTGTAAAATTCCATCTACACAATAAAATGAAAAAAAGGGAAAAATTAAGATTGTGAGATGAGGCTAAAAAGGGTAGAGTATGCAGAGATTTTTGAGGACTGGGAAGGACAATATCTTATTCCTAGTGTATTAATTTGATCATTATTCAATATTTTAAAACCGCCAATTATGTACATATGTGCTGTCATGAAGTTCACTTATAAAAGGAGTAGGCAGTCATTGAAATTAATTAGGTTAGTAAAATATATCGTACATTAGGGTAGGCGTAATGGGGATTGATAAAGATATTTGAGCAAAAGTTAAGGGATAAGTTAAGATAGGGTTGGTGGCATATGATTAGATTTTCATTTAGAGACTTCTTTATCTTTGTATTGGAAATTAGAAATAGATACCTATGTGGGGGATGAAGTAAAAAAGAGACTTATTGGGAAATTATTATAGCCATTCAGGTAAGAGATGACTATCTTTCTTTTTTCCCTTAAAAATCATTTTATTGGGGGCTAGTATAACTTTTATCACAATCCATCCATCCATCCATTATGTATATCATATTTGTACATTTGTTGCCATCATCATTCTCTTATTTGCTTTTTACTTGAGCCCTTGGTATCAGCTCCTCATTTTCCCCTCCCTCCCCATTTCTCCCTCCCTCATGAACCCTTGATAATTATAAATTATTACTATTTTGTCATATCTTACACTGTTCGACAACTCCCGTCGCCCACTTTTCTGTTGTCCATCCCCCAGGGAGGAGGTTATATGAAGACCTTATAATCGATTCCCCCTTTCCAACCCACCCTCCCTCCACCCTGCTGGTATTGTCACTCTCACCACTGGTCCTGAAGGGATCATCTGTCCTGGATTCCCTGTGTTTCCAGTTTCTATCTGACCAGTGTACATCCTCTGGTCTAGCCAGATTTGTAAGGTAGAATTGGGATCATGATAGTGGAGGGAGAGGAAGCATTTAGGAACTAGAGGAAAGTTGTATGTTTCATTGTGGCTACACTGCACATCTGGCTCATCTCCTTTCAATCATGATGGCAGCAGTGGTTCTATGAAGCACACCCAGTGGAAAGATCAACATAGGCAGTACAATGGACATGACCTGGAGAGGAACTTGATGTGGATTATGATGGAGACCCCCTAAGTTCAGAGACCCAGAGATGAAAGTTGAGCGCTTTTCTGGTGGAGAGGTGACTGGAGAAGAATCTGTACTGGAGTTTGTTGAGACTGGGGAGAGTGAAGAGTGGATCCAAATGATCGGGATAACATTGAAGAAGGAGAAGGGAAGTGACTGGAGGGAAGGGAGCGGCTGTCTTTTACTTCCTTGAACATGGATTTGAGACTCTTACATCTCATCTTGGAAGATAATCCTAGGACAGGGTCCTGAAGCCACAAACAGCGAGGATCTTTAAAAGTAGATTTGTCTTACTCTCTGTTTCCATGCATGTGACTGAACTGATGACTCCAATGTGTGTCTCCCAGGCCTCTCTTCTGGGTTTTACACACTTCTAGTCTCCTCACAGCTTCTTATTGCCCTTTTCACTGTCCCTGTCACTTCCTAGTTCCCGAGGAAACAGGTGACAGGATTAAGCATGGGTTTGAAAGTGGTATAGAAGATGGGCATTACGTAATCTTGGTCTGGAGACTGGTGGGATAGGGTGTCAACTAACACTAATAAAAAATTTTGAAGATTATTGGCTTGGAACTAGTTTGTGGCAAGATAGACAAATGAACCAAGAAGGTTAGGATCGTGGGAAAATATGGGACCCGTTACAGTGCCTCCCTCAGAAAAATGGTGAAGAAAATTGAAATCAGCGAACATGCCAAGTACACTTGCCCCTCTGTGGCAAAACCAAATTGAAGAGATGCTCTGTGGGCATCTGACACTGTGGTTCCTGCATGAAAACTGTAGCTGGTGGGACCTTGACTTACAGTCTCATCTCTTCTGTCACAGGAAAGTCTGCCCGCAGAAGATGGAAGGAATTGAAAGACCAGTGGGGGAAAAAAAGACAAAAAGACCAGTAGAAACGCCACTACCTGTGACCTCTCTGGCCTGGGGTTACTTTATGTAAGGTTTTTTTAAAAAAAGAAAATAATTTGATGACTAGCCAGTGGGAGGAACAGGAAGCCAGGGCCTTCTGGCATTCTTCCATTAAGCACATGAATGTGGAGCACAGCCACCAGAATGAGGGCTTAGATACTGTAAGATTCCCACCCTTGTCACAAAGAGCACCTGCTTGTAGATTTATTTTTCACAGACTGGGCTTAGTAGATGTGTTAGTCAGGGTAGACTAGAGAAACAAATTCATGGACACTCATATGTGTATGAGAAAGAGATTCATATACGTGAGCAATTGAATATTGAGAAAATATCCCAGCCCAGTCCAGATAAAGTCCCTAAGGCTGATATTAGCCCACATGTCTGATACCAATCTATATAGTCCTTTTCAGACTCACTGAACACATGCAATGATGCCGAATGCAGGGAGATCACAGGCCAGTGGACCGCCATCTTGTGGATCCAGTGGGGTTCTAAGCATCTCAGCCCTGGCAAGGGTCTCCATGTGATTCCTTCAGCTGTGAAACTCTGACTGCCTCAAGGAAGCTTCATGTGACTTCTCATCAAAAATGTCTCACAGGCAGTGAACATTGTAGAGTGTCTCCAAGGGTGTGAACAGAGAGAGAAAGTCTCCCGCCTCCCAAGGAAGAAACACTGGAGTTCCCAGAATCCTCAGGAGACGTCCATGCCCACACAGAGGTCTCATTGACTATATCCTGATAGACAGCCTAGACTCCACTCCTACACTTAAAAAAAAATCCTTTTACTGGGGACTCATACAATTCTTATCACAAGCCGTACATCCATCCATTGTGTCAAGCATATTTGTACATTTGTTGCCATCATCATTCTCAAAACATTTGCTTTCTACTTGAGCATTTGGTATCAGCTCCTCACTTAAAAAATCATTTTATTGGGGGCTCATCCACTCCTATCACAATTCATACATACATCAATTGTGTAAAGCACATTTGTACATTCCTTGCCCTCATCATTCTCAAAATATTTGCTCTCCACCCAAGACCCTGGCATCAGGTTCTCATTTTTCCCCCTCCTTCCCCACTCCCCCCTCCCTCATGAACCCTTGATATTTTACAAATTATTATTTTGTCATATCTTGCTCTGTCCCACATCTCCCTTCCCCCACTTTTCTGTTGTCTGTCCCCCAGGGAGGAAGTCACATGTAGATCCTTGCAATAGGTTCCCCCTTTCCAACCTATCCTCCTTATTCCCTCCCAGTATCACCACTCACACCACTGGTCCTGAGGGGATCATTTCCCCTGGCTTCCCTGTGTTTCCAGTTCCTATCTGTACCAGTGTAATCCTCTGGTGTAGTCAGACTTGCAAGGTAGGATTCAGATCATGACAGTGGGAGGGGGGCGGAGGAAGCATTTAGGAACTATAGGAAAGTTGTATTTTTCATTGTTGCTACATCGCACCCTGATGGTCTCATCTCCTCCCCAAGACCCTTCTGTAAGGGGATGTCCAGTGGCCTACAAATAGGCTTTGGTTCTCCACTCCACATTCTCCCACTCATTCACTATGGTAAGATTTTTTGTTCTGATGATGCCTGATACCTGATCCCTTGACACCTTGTGATCGCATAGGCTGGTGTGCTTCTTCCATGTGGGCTTTGTTGCTTCTCAGCTAGATGGCCACTTGTTTACCTTCAAGCCTTTAAGATCCCAGACACTATCTCTTTTGATAGCCAGCCACCATCAGCTTCCTTCGTCACATTTAGCTACTCACCCACTTTGTCTTCAGCAGTTGTGTCGGGAAGGTGAGCATCATAGAATGCCAATTTAATAGATGGAAGTATTCTTGCATTGAGGGAGTACTTGAGTGGAGGTCCAATGTCCCTCTGCTACCTTAATACTAACCTTATAAATATATGCACATAGATCTATTTCCCCATCCTCATGTATAAATATGCATATGTACATGTCTTTATCTAGACCTCTATAAATGCCCTCTGCCTCCTAGCTCTTTCCTCTATTTCCTTTGACTTCCCTCCTGTCCCACTATCATTCTCAGTCCCCACCAGGGTTTCAGCAATTCCTCTTAGTTACATTGCCCTTGATCATGCCCAACCAGGCCCCCCACACCCTTCTCACCACCAATTTGGATCGCTTGTTGTTCCCTTGTCCCTGGGTTTATTAACACCACTACCTTTCCTCCCACCTGCCCATCTCCCATGTCCCCATGGAACTGTCGGTCCCGTTGTTTTATCCTCCAATTGTACATCCAGCCTATCTTATTTAGACAGACCTGCGGAGATTATAACATGCACAAAAACAAGACAGAGCACAACCAAGCAGCAATATACAACAAAACAGCAACAAACCAATTACAAAACAAAACACAACACAACAGAAAGAAAAGCTTATAGTTAGTTCAAGGATTGCTTGTTGGCCTTTAGGGGTGTTTTCCAGTTCAGTTTGTTGGGGCACCATGCCCTGGCCCCAAAGTTCACTTTCAGCATTCCCTGGGCACCTCGCCACTCCAATCCCTTGCTGTTCTATTGCACCCCGTTAATGTGTTGCCTCAGTGTGGTGGAATCCGATCGGGTGCAATTCCCTCACTGTGTCTCTGGTGTTGTCCTCTGTAGCGCTATGTCAGTGAGGGACATCATGTCTCATAGTGGGACCGGCCATGTGATCCTATCCTCTCTGTCGACTGGCTGTTCTAATTGGGAACATTGATCTCCTGGCCTGGTGGGCCAGGATGTGCTCCACTCTCTCCTCCTCCCTCTTCATCTGCTCCCGTGTGCTCCGATCAAATGTCCCTCTTCCGGAGCTGTAGATTCAGTGCTGTCCTTTGAAATGAATTCTTCTGGGAGGAGGGGCAGGTGTCAACTCTGTAGTTGGGGTTGGGTCAGCCCCCAGACCTCTCCACTGGTTCCCTACTCCACACAGGCATGTTGCATTCACATCTTGGAGCATCGGATTGAAGTCTGGTCCCTCTTTCCTGGTGGAGACACAAACAATACCTTCCCTTTGGGTGGGTTAGTGCCCTGTGCCCCTTTCCCTTTTCTTTATTATTATTATTTTCATTTCCCCATCTCCTTTTTAGTTGTTTACCATGTGTATCCCTGTATTTGGTCTGGTCCCTGCCATATTACTTGGTCCTCACCCCAGGAATATTTGTATACCATAGCTCTTTCCCTATGCCCCATTTGCCGTTTTTTTAAGCTTAGCTCAGCAGCCTTTGAAGTCTTTCTATATTTAAGTCAATGCTATCTTGAGGTCTGTCTTCTTCTTTTTGCCCTCTTATGGTATTTACTTTGATATTTTTCTTTTTGCCGTCTATTTAATGAGCTTTTGCTTTTTTCATGTATGATTTTTTTCTAAATCACATTATTGAGAGTTAATACAGCTCTGTCACTCCATCACTCCATCAAGCAGTATTATACAGTTGCTATTACTATCACTTTCAGAACATTCTTTTCATTACTGAGCCCTTTGATATAATCTCCCTTTTATACCCCCCCACTGTACCCCCTACCTCCAAAACCCTTATTCAACTTGCTGTCCCAGTAGGTTCATCAATCCTGGATTTCATATACTGAAAAACAGGAAAACATAAGAAATATTCAAGAGGGTGACTCACACTGACAAAACACATCTGAGATAAACCAAAATATGAACAAATGAAAAAAACACAGAAAATGTTGAAAATCCTCAGGCCCAACATGGCTCCCAGGGGGGATCGACTGACAGGTTTTAACCATTCAAGTCAGGTCTATCATTTTGATCTCCTATAGCCATCTTTCCAATGCACCCTGTTTGTAACCTCTTTCCTCCCACCCCTGTATTATGGATACAGGGAAATCACTGGTGGCTTACTTCCTGTGTAAATCTCACAAATGTATCTTGGGCTCCCACTGTCACATGTATGATATTCTTGATGTCATCCCATAGTTCATTAAGTCTTATGTCATTAGTGTTCAATGGGTCACATCTGTTCATGGGATGTTCTCAAAATTCAGATGGGAGAGACTCAGGGTCATATTTTGACTCTCTAAGTACTTGTTTTAATTTTCTTCAGTTTCAACTTGAACTAACATATGAACAATTGATGGTCGGCTCTGCCTTGGGGCCCTAACCTGGTTTTAGCTGTTGATATTGAACATCTCCATGTTTCTTCCCACAGATATAGTCAATTTAATTTCTGTGTAATTGATCAGAAGTCCGTGAGTATAGTCACCTTTTGTGCTGTTGAAAAAAAGCTATTTGTGATGAAGAAGTCATTGGTCTTGCAAAATTCTTTATGTGATTTCCAGCTTCCTTTCTATCACTGAGGCCCCATTTTGCAAGTACTACTCTTTCCTCTTTGCTTCCAATTTGTGCATTCCAATTGCTAATAGTTATTAATGCATCTTCATCACATGTTTTATCAATTTCATACCAAAGACATTGGTATAAAACACTTGGTATAAAATGCTAGATTTGGTGATATACTTGGACCTAAGTGTAAGTTCAAAGAACTCTAGAAATACACACAAGAAATTGAAAACTTTGTTTACTACCAAGGAGTTGAGCAAGAGGGATAGTATAAAGAGAGAAAATGCCAGATTCTTTATATCTTTGGCATATCACACCATGGGCATTTATTATTCATTCTAAAAGCTATAAAATAAAACATAAATAAATGGGTAAAGAGGAATAGGAAGACTCGAAAGTTTACTATTGACCCGGGATTGGGGGGGATGGTAATAGAAACTATTCCAGCAAACATCACTACAAATCACACATACAAAAGAAGGAAACAAATGATCACCCTGGTTGAGTTGCCCTCAACCACTCCTCACCCCTCTTATGCCCATCTGGGTCTACTAACAGCCAATTGTAACTGAATTAGAAGGAAATACAGAATATGTGCCATATGAAAACTCAACCAAATACACAGCTAATACAGTTGCTTATGCTTGATACTCAGTACATGTGTCAAAACACTGATTTTAAAATGTTCTAAGCTTTGGTTTCCATTAAAATGCAGAGCACCTTGGGTAACATAATAACCCTGTCCTCCTTCATTCAGAACAAGAGAAAGAATGATTCTCGTTGGAAATAAATTCGGATAGGAAAGATTCAATGAGGCTGGCTTTGCTCTTCGGAGGCAAGGTGTGAGAGAGCGGGGAAGGTAGGGACTGGGGACTCAAGAAAAGGACTTGAAGACTCGTGAAGCGACACGATCAACTCGCACAGTTTACCTAAGGGCGGTCCCCAAAGAAACGAAGCAAGCGGCTTTCTGCAAGCTTTTCTGTGTAATCAAGAAAGATTTGTCATTTAATGTAAAATTATCCTGGTCTTTCTTATCAACAAGCCTGAACTGGATCATAATATATTCTCACTGACTGATAACTGTTTGTGTTGTTATAGTTCACCCATGAGTATAAAGAAGAGAGGGGAGGGGAGGGGGACAGATCTTTGGGCCAACTTTCAGTCAGTCCTTTCCCTGTTGATCAAAGTAAAGATGACCATTGAGAAGATGAGAGCATAAGGGACAGTGTGAAGGAGTGGGCATAATAGTCAAAGCCCCCGGCCACTGAATTAGTCAACTGTCCTAGTGGTGGAAGTTGGCTTGGGATATTATCACCAGGACACCCTGGTGATAATAGAGGAAATCTTTAAAAATATTGGGTAATATTAACTGAATTAGTCCTTCCCATGAACAATCCAGTACATCCTGCCTCTAGTAAGCAAATAAGAATGGTTCACGCTTGTTCACAAAATAAGTATCTCGTAATGGTCAGCATTATCTTGGGAAAAATAGAACTACCTGGAAAAAGACCCATGATTTAGATTCTAGTGGTGAACATTTTCTTTCTTCTTCCCTTAAGCTACCATTTAACGAGAGCTCACTAGCTGCCAGACATTACGTCAGTCTTTAATAATCTCACTTTTCCACATAACACCTCTGAAGGGCAGGAACCAAGACTCTTAGTTACTGTCAAAAATGGAAATTGAGGCATTAATAGACTCGGGAACTTTCCCCAGGCCTATCAGTAAGTAAGGGACTACTCTGAACGATTCTGTCCCCAACCCTGGTCAGTTGTCTGTGAACGTTCCTCAAAACAGCATGACAAGGGAAGGCAGGCGGATGGGGTGAGGTAGGAAAGCAAGCAAGGTCTCACTACTGGAACGCTCACCTGCAAAGAAGGACATCAAAGGAAGACTGCAGGCCAAGAGGAGGCTCCTTGGAGCTCAGCGGCACATGGCTGAGGCTGTGTCTCTTTTCTCTGTGAAAGATAGAAGCCAATGACCAGAAGTCAATTCTCTGATAAGGAGCATGCCCAGGCAGCCCCATGGCCACCCTCCCGTGCAAGTGAGTGTGCTCTGTGCTGTGTCTCACCATGTTCCTCACACATTGGGCCTCATAGTGCAAAGTGACCTCAGGCCTCAGAAAAGAGTCCTAGGCTTGATGGAATGGTGGGGGGCTTCTACATTATCTTATCTTCCCAAAGGGAGGGTGAGTTGCAGTTAGGCAATTGTTAGGGTAAGGTAACCCCTTTTCTGGGTGGATCCTGTCACCACCGGCTTTTGAAAGGAGAAATGGTGTGGCGGCAGTGCAGACACCAAACAAACAGGTGGGAGGAGAAAGGGATCCCAGCAGCTTTACTGAGCAGTGAAGTTAGGATAGCCTGGGGACAGCCCCCCCAGTGGGTCAATACAAACAAATGGGTGAAAGCAGTGCGACAGCTCCCAGAGTTGGCAGGCTTTCCGTCTCTGTGGCAGGAGCTGCTGGGCTCAGTACCTGGTTTGATGGGACTCAAGTGGTGGTCCTTGTTGGTTCAGACCCAACCATGTCCTTATTTGGCAAGATACTGGTTGGTCAAGCTGCCAGCTCCCCTTTTTCAGGTATGTGGTGACTCGTCCATTGGACTGGTCAGGTGGTTTTCCCTGTCCTTCTCACAGGGTGGGCCAGAGAATGGAGCAATGCTAGCTGGCACAGCCATCTCAGGATGTAGTGTTCCTTTCCCTGTGTGAAGAGACTGTGTATGCATTGGCTGTTCAATGTCCCATGCCTGGAGCTCTGGTCAGTGAGACCTCAATGTCTCAGAGCCCACTTGACTGGAGAAAGTATGGTGAGCTCTGTCATTAGTTCTGAGCATTGGGAGAATGGCAAGAAGGCAAAGTCTGTTTTTGCTATTTCTTTAGTTTTCATGATTTCCTCCAGCTTCTGGAAACATGGAAGTCTTACTGTGGCTGTTCCCTTTCTCCATTCTAAGTGTGAAGCTTGGTCTAGGGCTCTCTGTCACCCCCAGGGAAACTAGCAAGCTCCAAACCCATGTGATTTGTCAGGGTAGGGAGATAAGCCGTGCTCACACATGTATGCACACAGCAGCAAAGAGTTAAGCCAAACATTTATTAAAGTATAGAGTCACTTCAAAAGAAATGAAGTGGTCCCTTTCAAGACTTGTGAAGCACACCTTAAGCACAGAAAATCTACACTTGCCTCCGGACCGAAGTGGGTTTTCTCTTTTGAGTTGAGATGAGGACGTTGTCTAGGGGAATGCTCCTAGTTTTCATGTGGCACTTTCATAAAGGTGGGGGCTGCCACTCTGCAGATGGTCAAGACTTTTCAATTAGTTACTCAGTTTGTCATTGGGTCTCATACATCATTTCTTTCAGTTTTATCTGGGCTGCTGCTCTGGGTCAGCATGTCTCAGAATTACCTGTGAGTATAGTCCTGTACCAGAATTTTCCTAGGGCTTGGTTTCAAGTTTAAGGTGTTTTCCAGGCCAATTCTCATCGAGTCCTCTGTTCATTCACTGGGTCCTGTGTTCATTTCCTTAGCAGACACAGTAGAAGTCCCTGTTCTGTCTCTGTCACTAAGCATCTCTGAGGAGAAGCTACATAGATCCCTATTCTCTATCCCATGCCATTTGGATACTTGGATGTGGAACATTTTGACACTTTAGAGTATCTTCTCATGCACCCAAAGGAAAACGTTGGTTTGAACTTGAAGAAGGAGGGACCCATTGTACTTTCTGTACCATTCAGCATATACCCAGTTAGCTGTAATGTGCTTGGGACAATAACATATTCTCATTATATGTTAATGAATGCAGAAGCCCATCTATCTTCATTTGAGTGCTAAACAATTAGACTTTTTTTCTGTTATTCCATTTGCTGCCTTCAAGTCTTGCCTCCCCACCCCCACCCCCAGGAGTTGAAACATTTTTATTCCTTTCACATTTATGGTTAAAATCTTTATACTGTCTTTTCCTTTTTTTGTGGTAGACTTACCAATCACTAGGTCAACTTCTGACTATTTATCAAGTGTTTTAAGCTGTGTGCACAAGCTTCCTCTAACTAAACAAGCACCATGCAAAACAACTATTTGTACCTGTGTGTTCCAGATGCCATAATCATTCTTTAGAGAGAAAGAAAAATGAATTGCCAGCTTTTATGTGGAAAGAGACCCCAGATAAACAAAGCACTCCTAAAAATGAATAAAGTAAGGGAACTCACTCTTCCTGATCTAAGAATATGCTATATAGCCATACTGTCCCATACAGTCTAGTACTGGAACAATGACAGACACAAAGAGCAATGTGATGGAATTTACAACCCAGAAATCAATCCATCCACCTATGGACAGCTGATTTTTTGCAAAGAGTCCAAACCCTTTATATGAAGATGAGATAATCTCTGTAACAAATGGTGATGTCAAAACTGGATATCTACTGCAGAAAATGAAACATACCAATGTTTCTCATCATATATAAAAGTTAACTCATTGAACAAAACTCAAATCTAAAACTTGAAAGCATAAAGATCATCAAAGAAAAAATAAGGGTAAACTTAAAAGTCTTAATAAAACTTGCTACCTTTGAATCAACTCTGAATCATAGTGACTGTATCAAGGCATAAATACAATATCAATCAAATCTTGAAATGTACAAACAACAGAAGCCAAACTAGATGACTGAGATCTCCTAAAAATTAAACATTTATGCACATCAGAAGACTTAACCAAAAATCTAAAAAATGAATCTGCAGACTCTGTTGGACCAAGGACTAATCTTTAAAATGTATAGAAAACTCCAATATCTTAACAAGGAAAACACAAATAATCCAATTAAAAAATGGATAGAGGACATGAGCAGACAATTCACGAAAGACATCCAGGTGACCAACAAGCACAAGAAGAAATACTTGTGATGATTAGCCACTGCCACTGAGTGCCTTCCATGTCCTAGCAACCCTGTATACAAATCCAAAAACAGTGAGCTATCATTTCACTTCACCATTCAAATACAAGTTCAAAAACAAAAGCAGAAACCAAAACCAATATTCTGGTTGGGGTATGTAGAGACTGGAACCCTAACCACTGCTGTGAGCTGTAAAATGGTGCCACCATTGTGGAAAATGGAATGTGTGTTTTTTACAAAGTTGGAATAGGCATAACATACAATCTAGCAGTACCACCAAGTGTCATCCCTCTTACTTCTAGCAAGTAAGGAACATGTCATGAACAAAAAAGATGGCAAGTTAAAAAGTATTATAACTATTAAACAAAAATGTGAAAATGTGAAGCTATTATTTTTCAAAATACCCTCCATCTCAGTCTTTATATCTGAAGATGGTACTTCGACCTCTCTAACCATATTCCCTAAGAATTCTGTTTAAGCCACATTAAAATAGTTTTGGTATTCTTGATAAAGTCAAGTTATGTTCTTCATGTATTTTGAGTTTGGCATACAAATAAAAACTTAAAAGAGTAAAATCTGTGTTGGAAAATGGATAGGAGAAATGTCTGAACCAAATTATAATGGGACATTCCTTTTTACGGTGGAAGAATTGACAGATGCATTACTGTACTGACAAAAAATTCATTAGTGTAACTTCCCTGCCCCATTCTTATCAATGCATTTTTCAGTTTTCTTAAAACATTTTCATGATAAGATTCTGTGATTCTCTGATGTCTTTGAGATAACAAGAACCCAAACTAAACACAACGCTATCAATTCGATGCTGACTCATAGTGATTCTATAGGGAAGGGGGAAGGGTAGAACTTCCCCTATTGGTTTCTGAGATTGTACTTTTTTTTTTTGCTGGTTGGATTGTCTTTATTAACAAATGGGATGTCCAAGGCGACTACATTGAGGGGGGAGGGCAAGGAAGGGGCTACTTGCTGCTCACACTATCTACACATGCAAGCAAGGGGGCCTGGGGGCCAGAGATTGTACTTCTTTAAGGCTGTAGAAAGCCCTGTCTTTCTCCAGAGGAACAGCTGGTAATCTGAAACTGTGGACCTTGAGCTTCATAGCCCAATGTATAACCACTATACCACCAAGGAGTCCTACTGAATCAAAGAAAGAGTAACCATAATCTTCTTAGTTCATCTGTCTCCTTTGAATTTAAATGGCCTAGCAAAACCCCTTGGAAGCTACTGCTTTAATTGAATTATTGTTTTTGAAGGCACCCTAATGAGACTAAAAAACAATATTACTCAGAGAAATCTCTTACAGTCATATACTGATCACAGAGACACGTTTAAACACATTTAGTACACAAACACACCCCATGTATGTATTAACTGACACTCTAGTAGCAATTCTTAAAAAAATCATTTTATTGGGGGCTCACACAACTCATCACAATCCATCCATCCATCCATCCATTGTGTCAAGTACATTTGTTGCCATCATCATTCTCAAAACATTTGCTTTCTACTTGAGCCCTTGGTATCAGCTCTTCATTTGTCCCCTCCCTGCCCGCTCCCCTCTCCCTCATGAGCCCTTGATAATTTATAAATCATTATTATTTTTTCATATCTTACTGTCTGACGTCTCCCTTCACCCACTTTTCTGTTGTCCACTCCCTAGGAGGAGGTTATATGTAGATCTTTGTAATCTGTTCCCCCTTTCAACCCCACCCTCCCTCTACCTTCCCAGTAGCAATACTTTTTAATTTATTTTTGTTCATAGCATGATTCTTTACAATAGATAAAAGATTAAAACAATCTAAATGCCCATTAACAGATGAATGAATAAACAAACTGTGGTATATAAACAAGCAATGCTATTATTAAAACAATATGATTAATACCAATAATTACTAGTAATTATTAGTAATACTACCACTACTACTATTATTATTACTAATAATATCATTACTATTCATAAAAATAATGAATCTGTGAAAAACTAGCAACATGAATGAACCCAGATGACTATGTTGAATGAAATTAGTCAATCGCAGGACAATACTGCATCTGACTGTTACTATAAAATATTAGTAAAATATTTACACTCAGAAAGTAGCACACTTTAAGGGTTACCAGGGGTGAGAGGAGGAGGGAGACTAAATCACTAACTCCAAAAAACCTAACTCCAGTCTAGGCTGACCCAGAGTGACCTCCTGTGGCTTTCTGAGACCATAACTGCTTACAAGAGTAGAAAGCCCACTCTCTCCGACGTCACCAACTGGTGACAGTAAGGGTCACATCTCAACCTGTAAGAACTATGCCACCAGAGCTCCTTTAAATCTCTAACTAGAGGGAAAATATATTAACTTAGGTGAAGGGAAAGGTAAAATATAATATGGGGTCGGCACAAGTAACAAGTAACCAACCAAAGGAAGACACTGGAGCAAGCACAAGAGTTAAAGGCAGCAAAAGTAAAGATTGTTGATGTCATCGTCAGGTGTCCTGGATTTGGTCTGACTCATAGTGACCCAATGTACAACAGAATGAATCACTGTTTAGTCTGGTGCCATCCTCACAATTGTTCTTATGTTTGAGACCATAGATACAGCAGCTGTATCAATCCATCTAGTTGAAGAGTTTTCTTGTTTCCTCTGTACCATGACTGTACCAAGCATGACGTCCTTCAGGAACTGGTCTCTTTTGGAAACATTTCCAAACTACATGAGACTAAATCTCACCATACTTGTCTCTAATCTGGCTCTACTTCCTTTAAAAGATTTTTGTTGTTCTTTTAACATTCCATGGTATTTTCAGCATCGTTTGCCAGTACCTTATTCAAATGCATCAATTATTCTCCAATCTTGCTTATAAGATGTCCAGCTTTCAACATTCATAATGAGGAGATTTGAAAATGCCATGACTTGGGTCAGGTGAATCTTTTTTTTTTTTTTTTAAACATTTTATTAGGGGCTCATACAACACTTATCACAATCCATACATAGACATACATCAATTGTATAAAGCACATCTGTACATATTTTGCCCTAATCATTTTCTTTTTTTTTTTTCTTCTTTTACATTTTATTAGGGACTCCAACAACTCTTACCACAATCCATACATATACATACATCAATTGTACAAAGCACACCCATACACTCCCTGTCCCAATCACTCTCAAGGCATTTGCTCTTCACCTAAGCCCCTTGCATCAGGTCCTCCTTTTTTTCCCCCCCTCCCTCCCTTTTCCCCCCTCCCTCATATGCCCTTGGTAATTTATACCTCGTTATTTTGTCATATCTTGCCCTATTCGGGGTCTCCCTTCCCCCCTTCTCTGCTGTCCCTCTCCCAGGGAAGAGGTCACATGTGGCTCCTTGTAATCAGTTCCCCCTTTCCAACCCACTCACCCTCCACTCTCCCAGCATCGTCCCTCACTCCCTTGGTCCTGGAGGTATCATCCACCCTGGATTCCCTGTATCTCCAACCCTCCTATGTACCAGTGTACAGCCTCTGTCCTATCCAGCCCTGCAAGGTAGAATTCGGGTCATGGTAGTTGGGGGGAGGAAGCATCCAGGATCTGGGGGAAAGCTGTGTTCTTCATCGATACTACCTCACACCCTAATTAACCCATCTCCTCTCCTAAGCCCCTCTATGAGGGGATCTCCATTGGCTGACACTTGGGCCTTGGGTCTCCACTCTGCACTTCCCCCTTCATTTAATATAATATATATATACACATACAGGTGAATCTTATTCCTCAAAGTAACATCCTTTCTTTTCAACAATCTAAAGAGGTTTTGTGCAGTAGATTTAACCAACACAATACATACTTTGATCTCTTGACTGCTGTTTCCATGAGCATTGATTATGGAGCCAAGCAAGATGAAATCCTTGAAAATTTCAAACTTTTCCAATTTATTGAACTGTTACCTAGTGGTCTTGTCATGAAGATTTGGGTCCTCTTTACATTGAGTCATAATCCATACTAAAGGCTGAAACTCTTGTTCCTCAGCAGTACATACTTGAAGTCCTCTTCATTTTCAGCAATAAAGTTGTATCACCTTAATATAACAGGTTGTTAATAAAACTTACTCCAATCCTGAAGCTATAATCTTCTTCATACAAATAAACTTCTCAGATTATATGCTTAGTGTACTGACTGAATAAGAATGGTGAGTGGATACAACTCAGACACACATCTATCCGGATCTTACACCATGTAGCATTCACTTGTTTTGATTGCACATCTGCCTCTTCATCCTTGTACAGGTTCTTCAAGAGCACAATGTAGTATCCTGGGATTCCCAATTTTCTTAAGACTAACCATATTTTGTTATGATACACACAGTTAAATGTCTTAGCATTGTCAATAAAACATAAGCAAATATCTTTCTAGTATTCTTTACTTGTAGGCAAGATCTGTCTGACATCAGCAATGATCTTCCTTGTTCCACATCCTCTTTGGAATCTGGCCTAAAGAGGGCATCTTCCTGCTAAAGTATTGCTATAACCTTTGTTGGATGATCTTCAACAAACTTTTATTTGCATGTGATGCTAATGATATTGCTGTATAATTTGAGTATTCTCTTGGGTCACCTTTCTCTTGAATAGGTGTAAATATGGATCTCTTCCAGTCAGTTAGCTAAGTAGTTGTCTTCTAATTTTCCTGACATAGACAAGTCAGTGGTCTCCATGCTTCATCAGCTTGCTGAAACATTGTGATTATTATTCCATCAATTCCTGGAACCGGGATTTTGACAAATTGGGTGTCTCCTTTAGTACTATTGGTTTTTGATCATATGCTATTTCTTGAAATGGTGGAATATTGACTAGTTCTTTGGAACAGTGATTCTGCATATTTGTTTTATTTTCTTTTAATGCTTCTGTATCATTCAATATTTTGCCCCTGCAATCTTTCAATAACACAACTTGAGGTATGAAATTTTTCTTGAGTTCTTTCAGTTTAAGATATGCTGAATGTGACCTTCCTCTTTGGTTTTTTAACTGGGTCATTCCATAGTTTATGTAATATTTTGTTTTCTTGAGCTGCCCTTTGGAATGTTCTGTTCAGTTCTTTGATTTTATCATGTGTGGTAGCTACTCTACAATTAGGAACAATTTCAGAGGCTCTTCTGACATCCATACTGATTTTTTTATTTCCTGTCTTTTGAATGACCTTTTGCTTTCTTCATAAATGATGTTCTTGATGTCGTCCCACAGCTCATCAGCTCTTCTGTCATTAGTGTTCAGAGCATCAAATCTGTTCTTGAAGAGTTCACAAATTCCGGTGGGATAGAATAAAGGTCATATCATTGCGTCTCTACTCAAGTACTCTCTCCATGAAAGAACACTTTGTTCTATTAAACTAGCATTCCATAATGCTCACCTTCCTGACACAATCTCTGAAGACAAAGTGGGTGAGTAAGCAAATGTGGTGAAGAGAGCTGATGGTGCCCAGCTATCAAAAGATATAGTGTCTGGGGTCTTAAAGGCTTGAAGATAAACAAGTGACCATCTAGCTGACAATCAACAAAGCCCACATGGAAGAAGGACACCAGCCTGTGTGAGCACGAGGTGTTGATAGGATCAGGTATCGGACATCAAAGAACAAAACTCATATTATTGTGAATGAGAGGGAGTGGGGAGTGGAGACCCAAAGCCCATCTGTAGGCAACTGAACATCCCTTTACAGAAGGGTCTTGGGGAGGGGACAAGTCAGTTAGAGTGCAGTATAGCACTAATGAAACATACAACTTTCCTGTAGTTCTTTAATGCTTCCTCCCCACCTCACCCCACACTATATGATCCCAATTCTACCTTACAAATCCAGCTGGACCAGAGAGGATGTACACTGGCACAGATAAGAACTGGAAACACAGGGAATCCATGAAACATGAACCCCTCAGGACCAATAATGACAGCAGAGAAACCAGGAGGATAAGGAGAAGGTGGGTGAGAAAGGGGGAACCAATCACAATGATCTACATATAACCCCAATGGACAAAAAAGTGGGTGAAGGACGATATTGGACAGTGTAAGATATGACTAAATAATAATTTATCAAGTATGAAGGGTTAATGAGGAAGAGGGTAGTGGGGATGGAGGGGGAAAATGAGCTGATATTAAGGGCTCAAGTAGAAAGCAAACATTTTGAGAATGATGATGGCGACAAATGTACAAATGTTCTTGACACAATGGATGTATGTATGGATTGTGATAAGAATTGTATGAGCCCCCAATAAAATGATTTAAAAAAAGACACGAACAAAGAATAATAATTTATAAATTATTAAGGGTTTGTGAGGGAGGGAAGGTGGGGCAGGGAGGGGAAAAGTGAGGAACTGGTACCAAGGGCTCAAGTAGGAAGAAAATATTTTGAGAATGATGATGACAAGAAATGTACAAGTGTGCTTGACACAATGGATGTACGTATGGATTGTGATAAGAATTGTAAGAGCCCCCCAATAAAATGATTTAAAAAAAGAGTCATTGTAATAATCTCATGAGATGATATTGTGCAATACCCTTATATAATTTAACGAAATATATAAATGTACATCAGTACATTAACCCATATATGCAATTACTCACTGATTATTTCAAAAGAATATTGCCATCATTTTGTAAATTTCCATAAAGTATCTTGCTGTGATTTTAATAGGTATTGCAATAAACCCATATATTAATCTAAGTAGAACTGTCATCTTCACAATTTTTAGTCTTACAAATAAATAGTATGGTACGGCACTTAAAAAAAAAAGAATGAAGATCATATTCCTGTTCTCATGGATTTGTTATAATTTTCTTCACCATCAATCTGAACTCATATGTAAGCAGTTGATAGTCTCCTCCACTGGACAGTTGCTCCCTGTCCTGGTTGCAGCTGCTGATATTGAGCTTCTCCATCATTTCTTCCCACAAATGTAGTCCTTTTTTTCTTGTGTTTTCCATTTGGAGAAGTGCATGTGTTATTGTCACTTTGTAATTAGAATAAAGGTACTTGTCATGAACATATTTTTGTCTTGCAAAATTCTATTATGAGCTCTCCTGCTTTCTTTCCATCACCCAAGGCCATATTTTCCAACTACTTTATTTTTTATTCCAATTGACAATAATTATCAATGCATATGTTTTTTTAAAAATCATTTTATTGGGAGCTCTTATAGATATCAAACCATTCCCCCATTCAATCACATCTCCAACAATTGTTCAATTCTTGCCACAAGGTTTTCAGTGAATAATTTCTCAGGAGTGGACAGTTGCAGTCTTTGTAGACAGTTGTTAGTGTGGAAGCTCTACTGAAATATGTTCACTCCAAATAACCCTGTTATGGCATAGATTTCGACATCTCAGCAACACACAATCTACCACATCTGGACAAACTGACTGTGGAAGAGGAGGATTATTATATATGTAATGCTGCATTAATAGTTAATGTGCTAATCTATGACTAGGTGTATAGATATGCATTTAAGCTGGACAGCAGTGAGAAGGAGTGCATTCTATTATATATATTTATGTTTGAACAGAATTGTGTTTGACGAATGTGGGATACAAAAAGGTTTTTCCCCATTTTGTCTCCTCAACTATATGTCAGACCTAGGACACTGCTTGCAACATATAGTAACTAATTGTAGCGCACTTGGGAGCAAGCTGGTTAGAAGTTGTCTCCTTGAAGGCAACAGTCATCCATTTTGCTATCAGACTACACTCTGGTCCACAATAGGTGGGGCTCACACCTTACTGATAAGGATAGTGATTGTTTCCCTGGAGAGCCCAGAGAAGTGGTCAAACCAGCTCTAGGACAACTAAAGTTAGGCTGCCATCTTGAATGTAGGATCCGCCCATCTTTTCACACGTGTAACCCCTATCCTTCCTATTCCTATTGTGTGTACACCCCTAGATCGTCTCCCTCCTCTTGTTGTATTACTTATTGTATGAGCCCTTCCTGTGACGTATGTGGTTACCTGTAATCAAGGGGCTTGCATGCCCCCAAGTATATATAAGCCTTGATTAGAAATAAATCTCTCTCCCTCCTCTCTCACCTCCTCCCACTCTCTGCATGAACCTGGCTGCTGAGATCACAGGGGTGAACATGATACCATGAAATGTGTCTGACTCCTTTATTTTATTCTCTCTCCTGTCTCTCTTATTCTTTATGACTTTACTATGATCTTTATCTGCTATCCCCATACAATTGTGCCTATGGACCTGTGATATTGTCAGGGGCTGGCTACCCTAACAACAGAAGATATTTCTACATGTATATTTAAATGTACTACAAATATATCCATGAATATTATAGAGAATATGTGGTCAACATTACGAAAACTTCCCAAGCAAACACCTGGAGGAATAAGTTGTTTGGTTTGGGAATCAGTAATGCAGCCCCTGGGGACATCCAGGCTAATTGACATAAATAACATCATCCACAGAGGCAATGTTATATATTCTATAGTGATGTACAGTAACTAAGGCCTTAACATCTTGTGAGTGGGTAACATTGGTGCAACTATTGGTTTCTCTTTGCATGAATAAAAGAGGAATAAAGAAAATCAAAGACACAATTTTTTTCAAAGAACGAATGGGCAACTCAAAACCTCAATCTCTAAGACCAGAGACTAGAAGAAGCAGATGATTCCAGTTACCACTGCTGACTGCTCTGAAAAGCATCATAATAGGACATCCTGGACAAAGTGGGGGGAAATGTTGAATAAAAAATAACGACTAGAGAGTGATAGAATCTCCAAGATCATAACCCTTAGTCACCCTTGTAGCCCTTTCAGCCAAGCCCACAGCTTAACTTTCAGCCAAACAATAGACAGGTTTATAAGGTGAGCAATAACACTACACATTTCCTGTAACTGGACAGAAGAGATCAAAAGGTAGCACTACTCCAAAGAATAATGATCAGAAGGCAGGAAGTGATAAGAAAGGGCAAATGGGAATGCCAAAGACAGGGAAGAAGTGGGAAGAGGGTTGTTACACTGTGGGGATGATAAATTCCATGAGTCAAAAAGTGTGTGAATTGTTGTGATGGCTAGGGATTATGTCAATTAGATCTTCCTGGGTAAGGGTCGGGGAAGAGCCCAACTTATCAATTGGCGTCTCAGTCTGATGACATCTTCTTGGTGATCTATATCTATATATCTATATCTATATATTACATCCTGACTGGCTCATCTCCTCCCCATGACTCTTCTTAAGGGGACGCCCAGTTGCCTACAGATGGGCTTTGGGTCTTCACTCTGCACTCCCCCTCATTCACAATGATATGAAATTTTGTTCTTTGGTGCCTGATACCTGATCCTATCGACACCTCATGGTCACACAAGCTCATGGAAGCTTTTGAAATGTCAGGTCAAGACCCATTAGATGGCTGAAAAATCTATGGAATGAATTTTGACTAACACTTTTTAGTCAATGAAAGGGAACAGAATATACTAGAACAGAACACATATAAAAGTAAAAGATTGTAATGGAAGATTTTAATTTTGTTTACTAGACGTATGTATATACAAGTATATGAACACAAATATGTAAATATATTTGAAACACATATCTACCCATAAGAGTACCATAATTTAAAAACTTTGAAAAACACTGCTGTTTGAGATGAAACATATACTAGATACTTACCGCATCTAGCTCAATATATAAAATGAACTCTAAAGTCTGATAACTTCAAGCATTGGTTGACCAAAGACTGAATGAAACACGCACGCACGCGCGCGCGCGCACGAACACACACACACACACACACACACACACACACACACGCAGTGGTCAGGAAAGCGGCATGCTCTGGAGGAGCGCCACCAAAAGGAGGGCGCCTGCAGGTGAGGCGCCCCCGGGGCTCCCGGACAGCTTGCTTGGAGCCACCACGCAGCTTTTCTTTACAATGTTGACCGGGTGACTCTCAAACTCCGTGAACGTTTGTTCGCAGTGCTCGGTGTCAGTACAACACTTCAGAGTAATATTCTGGTTGTCCTTACCTGTAGAGAGAAAAAGAAAACGTGTTCTGAAAAGAGAGCCAGAGACATCCCAGCCTTATGAAACTCTCAGAACTGAACCTTAAGGGAAAGAAATAAATCTCAGTTTGCCACCTATTCAAGCCGAGAAATGATTGGGGGCCTTGGTTTCCTCACCTGCAATGGAAGGAAAGGAGCCGGACTGGTTTTTCTCTAAACAGACGTCTTATTAATAGAGCTGCTAGCTAGGGGGAATGGGGCAAATTTCTTAGCTATTGAGAGATAATGGTGAGAGCTCCCCAACTTGCAGACACATCTTTTTAAGACCTGCCAAAGATCTTTTGTGATAATATGATGGAGGCCAGTCTCCAACACCTGTCTTCAAAATCTACAACTGTGCAAAATTCTCCTACAGGGAAAATGTGTCCTAAAGATCGGAGCAATGAACACCTTCTACTTTTATTTCCCAACATTAAAAGAAATCCATGGATCCTACTCAAAGCAGATGAAATAGCACTTTTGAATCCTGAACTCACACCATTTCAATTTCTCTTTGGTTTCTATGTGATGCCTGATTCAGCTACATGAAATGAAAACCGGACTCTTTATTCACTGTCACTCACCAAAATGCCCTTGGTGAACAAGATACAGTCTGACATTTGTTCAAGGGAACCAAGAGACATTCAACCTCATTGCTTCGAAAAGAAAAGAAAAACAAGCTTCTCACTTTGACCATTCACTGGAAGTCAGGAAATATCTGGATACCTTTCTTGAGAAAGAAAAGGATAGTTTTGGCTCCTGCCTGCTGTTACCCCTGTAGCACTGTTACCCCTGCTGTTCTTCTGGGACAGCCCACCCAACTGTACCTTTAGAAACACAAAGGGTAAAGAAATACCTATTCGTACTTGGCCAAAGAGGGTGAGGCACAGGTTGTTTTCGGATTTGCAGTAGGTGAGTTGTCCTTGGCAGTCCTGGAACCCCTTCGTTTTGCAGACGGGACACTGTCTGCCACTGGACTCACCTCCAGAATAGTTCGTTTCACATGGAAATGTAGGTATTTGGAGCACTTTCCTTGTTGTTCTGAAATAGGCTTTTTGTAAAATTTGCAATTGTGTATTATTATCTGGGGAATTTGGTTTTTTTTCTACAAGTGTGGATTTTGCTTTCTCTTCCCCATCTTTATTCTGTGTAGCAGGGCAAGGACATGTCTTGAGGGTGGAAGACTGAGGAATCCAGGGAGTCTTTTGGATATGGCGCTCTCCATCACTGTCTCCTGAAGTTGTACTTGCTCTCGTTACCCACTCTTGATCTGGGCAAGCACAGTTGAGGTCCAGCTCCGTCAGGTTTGCCTCCTCTTCTTTACCAGACACGGATACTTGCAAATCAGTGTGTTGGGTGGTGTATGGCAACTGGGAAACACTCTGGACAAGCAGACTGGTGTCATTTGGAAGGACTTCTGATCCTGCCTCTCGTTTTCTCTTTTCTGATAGCTCACACGTAAGACATTTCTGCCCACCAGAGCCTGTTACTTTCCAAGATGACTCATGTGATCCTACAAAGAAAAATCATGTAAATACAATTATTTCCCGAGTGTAAAACCTTTGTATATTTGCATACCTGTTTCTAATCTACTAAAATGCTTTACATACATTATTTCATAGTATCTCCCCAAAGTTCTCTCCACTAATGAGATAAAGTACTAAGGTCTTGTTTGGGAATTAGGGAAGATCAAATGCCACAGAAGCAATGAGCTTTTGCTAAAGGGGCCACATGAGTGACTGGTGCTGGAATGCAGAAGCAGAAAGAGCATCCTTGCACCTTGACTCCGGGCTCCATGCACATCCCTTAGTCAGTGGTTCTCAACCTTCCTAATGCCATGACCCCTTTATATAATACCTCATATTGTAGTGACTCCCAACCATAAAATTATTTTCATTGCTACTTCATAACTGTAAGCTTGCTACTGTCATGAACTGTTATGTAAATATCTGATATGCAACATGTACTAGGCACCCCCTGTGAAAGGGTCATTCGACCCCCAAAGTGGTTGCAACTCACAGGTTGAGAACTGCTGCCTTGGGGTCTCTTGGCTTGAATCTATACCCGCCACATCGTAACAGTCCAGGGATCAGTGCGTGGGATACTCAAACAAACTTCCCTGCACAAGTCCTTCCTTTATCCCGCTTTCTAAAGATGCCACATGCTTTGACACAGAGCCCGAATTGTGTTATGTCTCACTCCAAAGAGAAAAAAGAACGGGATGCATTTGAAGAGTGAAACCAAGAAAGGACACCAAGACATGCATTTTGTTCCCTTTACATTCATTCCTCAAAGCAAGTGCAGATGAAGTCACAGTTTCCATTTCTGGACAAGACGGAGAACTAATATGGTCTGTTGACTTCTTCCTAAAGCCTAGCTTAGTAGTGTGATTGAAGGGAGTGGATGTTGAGTAAGGCAAGAACCTCAAGAAATTGACACTGAGAACTTCAGAGATCTTTAAGGAGACTGTCTGGGTGTGGAAGGAATTCAGCATGTTAGAGCAGAGAGGACCAGGAACCACAGTATTGTATGGGGCAGGTGTCTAGTCGCATCCTAGATGTCCTCGTTTCCATTGTCCACACAGCTCTAGGTGAGTCTTTGTCCACCCTGATGCCACTGCAGCCTGGGAAATAGCAGCTGTAACTCAGGGTGAGTCAGAGTTCTACTTAGCAACAAGGAGCCAGTGGGAGAGTCTGGCTGGGATGTATGTGGGCCAGCAGGAAAAATATATTTAAAGAGGTAAATTGTGATTTTTCTCAGAATTAAAGAATTAAAACTCAAAATAAAAAAAATGTTTTTTTTTAAAGAGTACTTATGGGGAAGACAAGCCCAGATGTAGTAAAGAGAAATGTAATGGCATTAGAGACAAAGAGACCATTGTAGCCTCTCTGGAAAGGAAGGGTGGACCAACAGTGAACTTTCTGACTTCTCAGCAGCAGGACCAAGTGCAGTAGAGGGTGAAGGGAAACACTCTGACCCTGGGATGCTAAGTCAGCAAGATTTTCACTCAGCTGTCAGGGTGAAGTAAGTCTGCTCTTAGGCAAACAAGCTGACTCACAGGGACCCTCTACAGAAGTCCTCCCATAACTGGGTTGGAAAGTGAAATGACTTTACAGGAAAGCCAATGCCTATCGAAATATTAAGGAAATCTTCAGTTATGTACATAACTGCCAAGAAAAATGTACACAGGGAGAAAATTAATGATTCTTGGAATCAAATTTATTTGAATTTTAACTGACACATTCTGGATTCTCTTTTAATTGCTAGATAGCAGATTTTCATTGTAAGGTACAGCAGGAACTTGGAGTTAAATTACTTCAAAAGCTTCTGATTGAAGGTTTGATGGCATAATGGTGAAGGGGTTGGTCACTGTTGGTTACTCTACATTTTACAGCCAAGAAAATGCTATGGATAATTTCTGCCTTGTCACATGGTGTCGCTATGAGTCTGTTCTGGCCATTTTCAATGATGCGGTTGTCGGCATGGGGCAAAAGCTAATTTTGAATTGTTGCAAGGACAGAGCAGAATATATTGAAACATTTGTTGTTGTTTGTGGTAGGTGCCGTTGAGTAAGTTCTGGCTCAGTCCTACCCTATGTTCAGCAGGATGCAATATTGCAGGGCCCTGCACCATGCTCAGTTTTTGTTTGGTTGGCATCCTGTGGATATAAAGAATGCAGAATTTCCTCAGAACCTGTTGAGTCTTTTCCTACTTTTCCACCACTCCTTACTTCCATTCTTATGTCACTCATTGCGACTAATCAACGTACTTATTAAGCTTTATGGTAAATCAAAGGTGCTAGGGGATAATGCTTCATGCAATCGGCCTTTCGGGAATACCCTTTTCCTTGCTCCAAATAAATACTTCCTAGAAGGAGAGAAGTGATATTCCTGATTGGTGACTCTTCAGATAATAGTCCTTTGGCTTCCTTTTTTTCCTTTTCCCCCGACTTACATGCCTACCTAAAAATTGGCGGTTATGGTGGTGCGTAGGATCTCTGGTGGTGTAATAGTCAGTAGTTTGAAACCACCAGCCAAAGCATTCTATTCTCATACAGAATTATGGTCTAGGAGACACACAGGCAGTTTTATCCCATCATATAGAGTCACTATGGGTCAGCATCAACTCCATGGCTGTGAGTTTGAGATGGTAGTACAGGTGGTTAAACATTGGGCTAAGCCAAGCATGAGTTTGATGAGTTCAAACCCACTGGCTTATTTGGAGGAGAAAGGTGAGGCTGTCTGCTATTATTTAAAAAAAAACACACATACCAAAAAACCAAAACAGTCTTAGGAAGCCCTATGAGTCAGGGTCAATTTGATGAGAATGGATTTGGTTTGGTATTGACATAGATGTAGTTGTAATTAGATTGAGTTGGTGTTAATTAAAACAGGTTTGACTCCAGTGTTGTTAAGGAGGTGAGGAATCAGAGTCTTTTGCATAGTCGGTGATGTAGAGATTAGTGCAGTCTCATCATGAGGAAAATCATACATTCTCACTCATAAAGACATAGCTCAACATTTTTTTTAACTACAAATTCAAAGACATGAAGATGTTTTAAGAAGAGTTTGAGGCAAATGTGAAGTCCAACCTCTAAGTAAAGGAGAAAAAAATGTTGATAAATGTATAAGATTGTTAGAGTTAACAGAAATAACAAAAATATATATAGAATCATACATATATAGTATTGAATGGAAATCGAGGAAACCAAGGTATCCATATAATAGCACTTCAGAAAATGAAAAAAAATACTAGATTTTTTTAGGGAAACATTTAAATTACTATAGGGTAGGTAGATTGTAAAGATCTTTATAAAATATACCAATGTGGATGCCTATGGGTGGAAGGGAAAGGGAGATGATGAGAGAAACAGAACAAAACAAAATGAAATTTTATTCTTATCTGACTTTGCCTTCAACTAAGCAAGTCACTTGATTTTTGAATGATAAAAGTTTAAACAAGAGGCAAATGGAGCAACCCCTGGTGCCTATGGGACACTATATTGAAGGTGGACTTCGCAGCCTGTTAAATGATAAATGACTGCCCCTTGCCCTTTAGTTTCTGCTTCAAGCAGACCACGGCCCATTTCTACTTTTGTGCAAGCTCTGAGACTCTTAGGAGGTGTAGGGGAGGGGAGGGGGCCTGAAACAGCTCAGCAAGAGATGGAGCAGTGGACTAACCGGAGTCACAATTATGCTGAATGAAAACACAAGGAGAAAAGCAAAAAACCTGCCTATAACTGTCCCAGTATTTGTAGTTCTCCCACTGAGCATTCTTTTTTTCATGTCTGAACTTCTGTCTCTGGAACAATGGACCAGAGACTGCAACTTTTCCTTGCTCTCAGAATTGGTCCAGAAACACCTAGTCTTTTTTTTTTATCACCCCCCCCCCCACACACACACAGAGGAGAGAGAATAGGGAGAGAGAACAGAGAAAGAGAGGGGAGGGGAGAGAGGAGAAGGGAGAGGGGAGACAGGGAGAGAGGGAGAGAGAGAGGGAGGGAGGGAGAAGGAGAGGGAGAGGGAGAGAGGGAGAGAGGGAGAGAGGGAGAGAGGGAGAGAGGGAGAGAGGGAGAGAGAGAGAGAGAGAGAGAGAGAGAGAGAGAGAGACAGAGAGAGAGAGAGAGAGAGAGCTCAACACCTAGTCTTATGAAAGAACTTCCAGAGGGTTAAAGCTCTGGCTCTGTCATTTACCAAAATGCCCATCATCTCTCACTGTGTGGCCGCGGGCAGGTCTCTCTAGTTCTCTGAAGCATGGTCTTCTCAGCCCTCAGTTGGGTTGAAGAGAGGAGGCCGAGGTCCACAGTTGCCTCTCTGCGTGATGGAATGGACCCATCGGAACTAGCAGGCCTCTGGCATGTAGTAGGTGCGGAGACCCTGCCTTTCCTTTATCACAGACACACTCACAGAAAATACAGTCTAAAACCCAGGAAGGTTTCCATGTGGCACCTGGGGACTAGCATTCACTTGATGGCCGGCCTCATTTCTGGCCAGATGAGGCCTGCCGTCCACGCCCCTCCCCCCAGCTTGGTTCTCACCCTTGAGCATGAGGATGAGGATGAAGGCCAGGCTCTGGAGGCTCAGTGAGCCGCTCATTACGTGCATTCTTCTGTAAGACAGAGCTAGAAGGAGCAGAAGATGGGGTCACGGGTGGATCTGGTGCTTGGATTCAAGACATTTTCTCAGGTTTGGGCGAGACCCTCACTGTGCGGATCGAGTTCTCAGGATATCACGGGGTGACACTTGGCTAGACCCACCTGGTGCTTGAGTGAAACCTTGGTGACCATTCCCCCACCACCAACTCCCACCCAGACGGTCCTACAGTGAAGCCTTGATGACCACCAGCCTCAACTGGCCGAGACCGCAGTGAGTCCAGAGGAGAGAGTGCAGGCGGTTAACACTCACCACGGACGGACGCCTAGCTGCCCTGGCACAGAAGGGAGAGCAGTGGGGGCGAGGGGCCCTTAGGAGAGTTGAGTCTGGGTGGAGTTTCCTGTTGTGGGCTGTGAGGGCAGTCAACGGTCAGTTCTGCAACGGTCAGTGGAAGTTTGTGGGAGGGGCTGTCGCCTTCTGACCCCAGGGCCTTTACCCTTCTCTCCATCTCTTTCCCCTTGGTTTCTTCTTCACCCACTGCTCCCAGCACCAAGCACAGTCCCCCTACCACCTCTGCAGTAGTCCCCCCACCCCCAGGACCCACGGACTGCTCCAGACTTCCGATAGCCCTGAAGCTTCATTGGAGCAGTGCAACTATTGCCCGGAGATCATATTTAAAGCTCAAATCAAAAGTATTTCTAGCATTTTAGTTTATCTTAATTAGTAAGTAATTTCTTTTACTACTAATGTCTGTTACTTTTACAATGAAGTAACATTGTGGAAGAAATAACACAGAATTAGATTCTGGAAAGAGAAAATTGAAAGTCCGAAGGGTAACATCCCCTCACCAGGCGAGGAAGGGCATCTCTGGCTGTGGTGAAGATGTAGGCATTTACTTTGAAGGATGTGTAAAGTCACGGGAGGATTTTGGGTAAATTAACCTAGCCATGTAAGTATTTTAATAAATTATCTACTCATCAGACAACCGAAGGTGATTTTCATATGTCCATTTTGACAGTTGCTGTATAAAAATAAATACTTAAATGACAAAAGTGTTACCTATCATTCGAGGTATAAGACCGGAATGAGGAACTGCCCCTTTCTACCCCTCTCCTGCTCCCTCCTGCTTTTCCATCTTCCCCACAGAATGCCCACTTTTTTCTTCATCCCGTCCTTTTAAATATATATTTTAAGCAGAACATTTATTAATTCTTAAACAGGGCAAAGAGAAGACAAAGGCACATCATTCATAGGAGGGAGACCATGAATATGAGCCTGTAATGGCAGTCCTCTTTTCTTATTTTAATACTTACCAAGGCTCTGCAATGTCCCAGACAAAATGCCAGGCACTGTTGGACGCAGTGGTGGACAAAGTCATTCAGACTCCCTGCTCTGGGGGGCGGGGGGGGGGCACAGTCCTGTGAGGAGATAGACTTCTTTGAAGCACCACAGATTAGGAAAAAAATGCTCAAAGGAAGCTAACCATTAGGGGTTTCAGAGAAGGCTTCTTTGAAGAGGTTCTATCTGAGCTAAAGAAGAAGGCTACATAAGCATTAAATAGTCAAAGAGAAGCAAGCATCATACCGTACAGAGCGGCAGTAGAAATGGTAAGGAGCTGTGGGAGAGTGCAGTCACCTTGGAAAATGGTATGGCACTGGGTTAAAAATAGAGAAAGAGAAGCATCATATGAGTCAACAATCCATCTGTCATATATCTGTCTATCATCTGCTTATCTATCTATCTATCTATCTATCTATCTATCTATCTATCTATCTATCTATCAATGTATCTGTCTATGTATCTATGTATGTATGTCTCTATCAATCATTTATAATCTATATCTCTTAGGTACATAGGATCATTGGCACAAACACCCATGTATTTTTCAAAATGGCAACAAGATGAAACAACCTAAGTGTCTATTAATGTAAGAGTGGATAAGCAAGCTATGTTCATAGACAAGAGAGTATACTATGAAATGTTAAATAATAACAATGAATCTGTGGGGAAAACTCATAATATGGACAACCAAGAAGACGTGGTGCCGAGTGAAATTGTGTTGTCTTGTCTGGTGCCATCACGTTAGCGCAGACCCACAGTCACCCTGTGTGCAACAGAATGAAACACTGTACCGTCCTGGACCATGCTCACAATTGTTCATATGCCTGAGCCCATTGATGCAGCTACTATGGTGACCCGTTTAATTGAGGCCCTTCATCTCCTTTACCACCCCTCCAGTTTACCAAACATGATGTCCTTCTCCAGAGACTTCTCTCCTGATAATATGTCCAAAGTGTGGAGGGCAAAATATTACTGTTCTTGCCTCTAAGACTAATCTGGTCTTACTTTTTCCAACACAGATAGGGTTGTCCTAGCTGTCCTTCACTATTCATCTTCAGAACTATAATTCAAATGCATTCATTCTTCTTCGTTCTTTCTAATTCAGTGCCTAACTTTCACATGCGTGTGTTGCACCGAAAGACTATGGCTTGGCTCAGGCACCCCTAAGTCCTCAAAGTAACATCCTTGTTCTTCAATACTCTCCAGAGGTCTTGTGCAACAGAGTTACCTAATGCATTACATCTTTTACTCTCTTGATTACTGCTTCCATGTGCCTTAGTTATGTATCCAAGTAAGAAAGTAAGAAAGTTCTTAACGTCAACCTTTTCTCCACATAATCATGATGTTGCCTATTGGTCCAGTTGTAAGAATTTTGCTCTTCCTTACATCAAGTTGTAATCCATACAGAAGGCTACAATCTGTGATCTTCATCAACAAGTGCTTGACTTCCTCCTCACTTTCCCCAGGTAGTGTCATCTGCATACTGCATGTTGTTAATCAGCCTTGCTCCCATCGTGATGCCTCACTCTTCTTCATATAAGCCAGCTTCTCTGATGATTTTCTCAGCATATAGATTGAACAAGTATGGTGAGAGGATACAACCCAGACACACACTTTTCTCAAGTTGAAACCATGCAGCATTCCCATGTTCTGTTAGCACAACTGCTGCCTCTTGATCCATGTACAAGTTCCTCATGAGCACAATAAAGTATTTCAGATTTCCCATTCTTCTCAAGGTGATGTACATTTTTTTATTATACACATAGTTTGAAATTAGTCAATCACAAAAAGACAAATATTTTATGATACCCCTACTGTAAAGAAATTATTAAATCATTTTATTGAGGGCTCATGCAACTGTTATTACACATACATCCACTGTGTCAAGTACTCCTGTACATTTGTTTCCCTCATCATTCTCAAAACATGTGCTTTCTACTTGAGCCCCTGGTATCCGCTCCTCATATATTATTATTTTGTCATATCTTACACTGTCCAACGTCTCCCATCACCCACTTCTCCACTATCCATCCCCCAGGGAGGAGGCTATTTGTAGATCCTTGTAATCTTTTCCCCCCATCTCCCCCACTTCTCCCTACCCTCCTGGTATCACCATTTTCACCACTGGTCCTGAGGGGTTCATCTTTTCTGGATTCCCTGTGTTTCCAGGTCCTATCTGTACCAGTGTACATCCTCCGGTCCAGCCGGATTTGTAAGGTAGAATTGGGATCATGATAGTGGGTGGGGGAGGATGCATTTAAGAACTAGAGGAAAGTTGTATGTTTCATCATTGCTTCCCTGCATCCTGACTAGCCCTTCTCTTCCCCACAACCCCTATATGAGAGGATGTCCAGTTGCCTACAGGTATGCTTTGGGTCCCCACTCCGCACTCTCCCTCATTCACCACGATACGATTTTTTGTTCTTTGATGCCTGATACCTGAATCCTTCAACAACCCATGATCATGTGAGCTGGTGTGCTGAAAGAAATATTCTTTGAAGGTTACCATGGGTAAGAGGGGAAAGGACAGTAAGTCACTAACTAGAGAATAGACACACATTAATTAGTGTGAAAGGAAAGGCAATATTTAATACAGGAGATGTCATAACAAAGTGACCTAGACAAAGGAAAACACTGAGAGGTAAACAAGAGGTAAAGTCAGAAAAAAGTAAATACTATTACATGTACTATGATAACACAATCTATGAGTAGATTCATAGAAACTCAAGCTGAATAGAGATTGATGGTAAATGGGACCACACCCGTGTGTGCATGCAGTTGATGGAGGGTACTTCTACAAATATGTGTACTCCAAATATATATGTCCTCCAAATACTTATATGAACATTGAGGTACATAGTCAAAAAATTATGAAAACTTCTTAGCTGTACCCAAACACCTTTAAGGGATAATTAACTAGGGGCTCAGGACATAGACATGGGGGGGCTCAAAGCCAATTAGCATAACATACACAAAGACAATGTCATACATCCTTCTTTGGAGAGCAGCAACTGGAGTCTTTAAAAAATCATTTTATTAGGGGCTCATGCAACTCTTATCTCAATCCATCCATCCATCCATTGTGTCCAGACCATTTGGGCTTGTAGCCAGAACATTTGTACATTTGTTGCCATCATCATTCTCAAAACATTTTCTTTCTACATGAGTCCTTGGTATCAGCTCCTCATATCCCCCCTCCCTCCCCATTATTCCTCCCTCACAAACCCTTGATAATCTATAAATTATTATTCTTTTTTCACGTCTTACACTGTCTGACATCATCCTCCACCCACTTTTCTGTTGTCCATTCCCCAGGGAGAGGGTTACATGGGGAAATCATTGTGATCTGTTCCCCCTTTCTACTACACGTTCCCTCCACTCTCCAGTATTGCCACTCTCACCACTGGTCCTGAGGGGTTTATGTCTTCTGGATTCCCTATGTTTCTGGTTCCTATCTGTACCAGTGTACATCCTCTGGTCCAGCCAGATTTATAAGCTTAGAATTGGGATCATGATGGTGGGGGTGAGGAAGCATTTAAAAACTAGAGGAAAGTTGTGTGTTTCATCATTGCTACATTGCACCCTGACTGACTCATCTCCTGCAACTGGAGTCGTTACAGCTTGTAAGTGACAAGGTGCCAGTACTGGTGGGTCCTTACCAAAGAACAAGAAGAGTAAATAACATAAAAGCTACATGGAAGCAATCAATCTGGAAGACTAAGGATCATGTGACTTTCTGTCTCCACCACCCTCCATACCAGAAACATTAGATGGTGCCTAGCAACCCCTGCTGAACTCTCTGAATAAGAGGTCATGGATAGAGTAGGAGAAAAATGTAAAACAAAACTAAAAATCATAAGAATGACCAGGTTTACTGGTCTGATAGAGAGTGTTGGAACCCTTAGTCCACGCCCCTTAAACACCCTTCAGGCCTGTAATAGAATTCTCTCCATGGGTCACATTTCAATCAAAGCATAGACAACTTAGAAGGTAAATAATCACATGAGGGTGGTATGTACTCCTTTAGAAGAAAATCATTTATAAGATATAGAAAAACAGCATTTGCTAAGGTAAAGAGCTCAGAAGGCAGGCATGCATCAGAAAGGACAAATTATAGTCGTAATCATAAGGGAAAAATGGAAAGATTGTTGTTACATTATGCGTCTTATAATTATTGTCATATAAAAGGTCTATGCATTTTATATGGAAAACCACTTTGCTCTGTAAACTTTCACCCATATTAAATAAAAGGGAGAAAAAACCAAAAGAGTAAGATGAGGCTAAAGAGGGTAGACTACGCAGAGTTCTGTAAGCAACAGGAAAGATTATTTTATTCCTAGAGTATTAATTGTCATTTTTTCAGTATTTTTATGTGCATGTCAGTTATGTGCATAAAGATGCTCTCATAGGACTAGGCCATAATTTAAAGCAGTTAATTAGGTAATAATTAAAATATACATTAAGGGTAGGAGTAATGGAATTGGTAAAAGGATTTGAGAAGTTAAGGGATCGAGTTAGTGGCATATAATGAGATTTGCATTTAGAGACTCCTTTAGGTCTTGTATTAGAAATAAGATATGGCGCATAACTAGTGGAAAGATCAAGGTAGGTAGTAAAATGGACAGGACTTGGTGAGGAACTGGATGTAGACTGTGAGGGAGACCCATTGATCTACTGGTGAATTCTCTCATTAAGTCAGCTTGGAAGAGAAAAGATTAGGCAGTAAAGATTATTCTGTCTATTTATCTGTCTGTCTACTTTTTCATGTGTGTATGCTTGTGTGATAATGACTTTGTGGTACCTTTGAAATGGCCAGTGGGTGTGTCAAGATGAAGTTGTGTATATAGTAAGGAGATTGGAGGAGATTTTGGTGTCAAGTGGTAGTTGAAGTCACAGTCCATAGTACTATGGACTGCCAAAAGGACAAGCAAATTTATCTTGGAAGAAATATGTCCAGGCTGCTCCTTGGAGGCAAGGATGACAAGACTGTGTCATATACTTTAGACACGCAATCAGGAGGACTGGTCCCTTGAGAAGGACAGCATGTGTGGTAACGTGGAGGGGCAACCAAAAAGAGGAAGAGCCTCAATGAGATGGATTGACACCATGGTTGAAACAATGGGCTCAGACATAGGAACAACTGTGAGGATGGTGCAGGACAGCGTAATGGTTCCTTGTGCATAAGGTTGCTATGGGTTGGAACCCACTAGATGGCATGTAACAACAGAACCACTTTAAAAAGTTTTATTGGCACTCCATCCATATATCATTCAATTCAATATTTCAACCATATCGAGAAGAGTTGTACAATCTTTACCACAATTCATTTTAGAACATTTTCTTTTTTCTCATACTCATTATTATTCATACAATTCTGCTCCTCCTCACAACTTGGCAAAAATATACACATCAAAACATTCACCAATTCAACAATTTTTACCTGTATAATTCAGGCCATTGATTATAATCTTCATATTGTATAACCATTATTATGCTTCTCAAAATTGTTCTACCACCATTAAAATTCAATGCCCTTTAAGAAAAACCTCTTCCTCTTTGACTCATGGTGCCCATAGCTCAAGTTTGGTTTCTCTCTCTCTCTCTTTCTCTCTTTTGTTCTTTCTTTTCATTCTTTTAGTAGTTTTATTGATATAATATCCATTCACCATACACTTTGACAGTTAAACCGCTTTTATAAAGAGTTGTATATATATAATTGCAATCAGCTCCTCGCCCCCACATCCACTGATTGATCCCCAATGCCCTTCCCCCCTTCTCAATAAACCATTGTTTCAGTTATTGCTTCTATGTATACATTCCTTGGGTGCTTCTTAAACTGGGAAACCTAACAGAAACAATAAAAAAACCAAGGAGGGTGTAAGAGGCCTGGTAGGGCTTGATCAAGGGCAATGTAACCAGGAGGAATTACTGAAACCCAAATGAAGGCTGAACTTGATAGTGAGGCAAGAGCAAAGTAAAAGGAAATAGAGGAAATAACTAGGAGGCAAAGGACATTTATAGAAGTCTAAATACAGGCATGTACATACATAAATACATTTATATATGACAATGGGTAAAGAGATCCATGTGCACATATTTATAGGTTTAGTATTAAGGTAGCAGATGGACATTGGGCCTACTCAAGCACTCCCTCAATGCAAGAAGTTTGTTCTATTAAACTGGCATTCCATGATGCTCACTTTCCTGAAACTATCATTGAAGACTAATGTGTGCATAAGCAAATGTGGTGAAGAAAGCTGATGGTGCCCGGCTATCAAAAGATATAGTGTCTGGGGTCTTAAAGGCTTGAAGATAAACAAGCGACCATCTAGCTGAGAACAACAAAGCCCATATAGAAGAAGCATATGAGGCTGTGTGATCATGAGGTGTCGATAGGATCAGGTATCAGGCATCAAAGAACAAAAAATCACATTACTGTGAATAAGGGGGAGTGCAGAGTGGAGACCCAAAGCCCATCTGTAGGAAATTGGACATCCCTTATAGAAGGGTCTCAGGAAGGAGATGAACCAGTAAGGGTACCAGTATAGCACCAATGAAACATACAACTTTCCTCTAGTTCTTTAATACTTCCCGCCCCCCCCCAACTATCATGACCCCAATTCTAACTTATAAATCCAGCTCGACTCAGAGGATGTACACTGGGACAGATCAAAGCTGGATACACAGGGAATCCAGGATAGATAAACCCCTCAGGACCAATAATGAGAGTCGAGATACCAGGAGGGTTAGGGGAAGGTGAGGGAGAAAGGGGCAGCCAATCACAATTATCTACATATAACCCTCCCTGGGAGGTGGACAACAGAAAAGTGGGTGAAGGGAGACATTGGTCAATGGAAGACATGAAAAAGAATAATAATTTATAAATTATCAAGGGTTTGTGAGAGAGGGAGGGGGTGTAGAGAGGGGGAAAATGAGGAGCTGATATCAAGGCATCAAGTAGAAAGAAAATGTTTTGAGGATGATGATGGCAACAAATGTACAAATATGATTGATACAATGGATGGATGTATAGATTGTGATAAGAGTTGTATGAGCCCCTAATGAATGATTTCAAAACAAGCCAAAGCAAACAAAACCCCAAAATGAAACAGAAAGAGGAAAATAACAATATAAAGATAAAATTAAAAGTAAGAAAGACAAAAACACCAACAATATTTTAAAAGCTAGAGAAAAAAATTCTTTCCTGGAACAATCTAGAAATATTTGAGCCTAGATCAAATTCAGGATTGGTTGAGGGGGAGATCACCTGACTAAGTATCATATTATCCCATGATTCAATCCACCACAGTCAAGTTTACAATAATCTGTCTGTTAGTAAAGCTGCTTGAGTCCCTCACCTGTGACTAGAGGGGATCTGCCAGAGACTGAATCTGACTAGTTACTCTGCAGACGGATTTTGGGTTCCCACTGTTCTCCATACCCTTCTACAAATTAGGTGTTCACAATTTAAGCTCTGATACTTTTCCCCTCAGTATTTTTATTATTATTTTATTGTCAGCTTTGGATCACACAGGCTGGTGTGCTTCTTCTGTGTGGACTTGGTTGATAACTCACTTAGGGGTTGCTTGCTTGAATTCAAGCCTTTAAGACACCAGAATCTATTCCAATTGGTAGTAGAGTACCATCTCCTTTATTCACCGCACGTGCTGTATCACCCTTATCTTCAGCCATCTCTTTGAGAAGGTGAATATTGAGCAAGGCCATGTTGGAAGAACTAACTATTCTTGGATTAGGGCTAGAATTATGAGAACCCAGAAAACATCTGCTTGTCCCCAGGTTAGGAATGACTCTGGTTTACTTTGGTGGTCATATTATGGCCAAAACTGTAAACAAAACCAGAGCCAACAAGATGAGCAAAGCCAACAACAACAAAAAATTAAAAACAAACATACAAACAAATTGTTTTAAAAATCCCCAAAGAACAAAAGAAACCAAAAGGAAGAACATTGTCAATCATCCCTTTAGGTTATAAGACAATTGAATTGATAACAACAATAATTTATCCAATGTAAAATTGACACAATTTAAGGTATTACTGATATGAGGTACTTATGCGAGTATAGTCCAACAGTGAGCTGCTATCCATGAGTTATTGCTTTGTACAGATTAATTTCTTAATTGATTGAACTATATTTACTTCGAGCATGGCGATTGGTGCGAGGAAACTTTCTTGCATCATCTCTTATGAAGGCCGACCTTTGCCTCGCAGACAAAAACATGTCATATTAATGTATGAGGAGCATTGAGACATCAGAAATATGGTGGTTCTGTGTCTCCTTTCATTGGACACCCACTAAACCTGGGGTCCCACCCAAGGTCCAACGACTGCCATTTCCACAGTCTTAGGGTGGCCCTCCTTGCATCCTTTCCCATCAGGGTATTTCAGTCTTAAGTCCAAGTGCATAAGTACTTTTGAGGTAGGGCCCAAATCATTCAGTCAAGCTTCCATGCTGAGTCCCTCTGTGCGATAGTTTATTGGAAACACAGCACGGATTCCACTGAACTGGCAGCTGAGAATGCCCCCTGGGCACTTTGGACTTCTCATGCCTTTGGATCAACAGGTCAGGAAGACTATCACTGTACTAAGTGGTGTGATTGATCCTGATTACCAAGGAGAAATTGGACTGGTGCTACATAATGGAGGTAAAGAAGAATATGTCTGGAATCCATGAGATCCCATAGGCCGACTCTTAGTGTTACCATGCCCTGTTATTAAAGTAAATGGTAAGTTACAGCAACTCAAACCTAACAGGACTTATGATGACCCAGACCCCTCAGGAATGAAGGTCTGGGTCACCCCGCCAGGCCAAAAACCACAGCCAGCTGAGGTGCTTGCTGAGGGCAAAGGTAATACAGTATGGGTAGTTGTAGAAGGTAGTTCTACCTATCAATTATTACCACATGATCAATTGCAAAAGCAAGGTTTGTAATTGTCAATGTATTTCCTTTTATATGCTTATTGCATATCTTTCCTTTGTTCAGGTATGATATATCAGATGCAATTGGACTCGGTGTGTTTTCATTTATATGTATGATAGATGATTGATGATAAGTGTGATTTCATTAATGTCTGGAAATTATAAAAGTTCATATGGGTCACGAATTGTGTACAGGTGCCAGGTTGGCAAGGGGTGGATTGCGATAGTTTATTGTGCCAGCCTGGCCAATAAACACAAGTAGGATTAATTGAAGGGCAGAGGGATAAATGGCTCAGCGAGCCTCGCCTTGCTTGTCTCTCGTTCTTTAATCATCAGACCTGCGTGTGGCTGCCTTGCTTGTTCTGTGCCTCAATTTAAAGGGGTACACTACCTGTGGGATGCCTAGCCTGTGGACTGTGTCGCTGTAAGTTAAGGTCCCTTTAAGCCCTAACGATTGGATGTTCGTCTCTAGAGCTGTGGATTGACAGTTGGTGACAGTTGGTGACCTGCCTTGCTGTTTGCTGCCTGGGTATATATAAGCCAGCTCTCTCTACAGAAGGGGACTGGCAACGGGCGGCTCTCAAGCCTTAAAGGACTGCTAGTGTCTCACTGCTTTATAATTTAACTGTTAATTTCTTGTATTATCTATCTGTATATAATTGAATGGTTCATTTCTTGTATTATATATCTATCTTTATAAATATATTTATATATAATTACTAGCAATCTGGTTTGTCTCTCTAGAGAACCCTGTCCAACACACTCTATGTGGCCTTTAGGGGATTCCAAGTTCCCTGTAAGGCCAGCATCTAAGACCATCATAGTGCCCAGTCCATGGTGTTAGATGAAAACATACCTAAAGTGTCTACTCAGAACCATAGAACCAGTTTCTTTCTCCCCTTAGGCTCCCTACAATTATTGTTCTGTATCCCTTTCCAATGAGGTAGCTTCTCCCCATTTATCCACCATACTCACCAACAGAAAACTCAGTGCCTCCTCTGAAATATAGATGCTCCCACCCCTTGGTCTCAACCTGACTTTCCAGGAAGGCTCTCCTCTCTTTCCTATGGATGTGCTGTTGATCTGTCAATGTCTTGCCTCAGTGTTGTACAGCATTAAGTGAATGGTCTTCTCACTTTCCCTCCTTCTTGAAAGAGTGACCCAAGCCATTGTGTGGTCTTCTCCCATGAGGTGCAGGACCCCTTTTTTAGACACTCCATCATTTAAGGAGAGGGAGAGAGAAAGGAGTAGGGAAAAACCAGTAACATATTGTCACCACAAAGAAAAGAGAGATTTTCAAGATGACGGACCTGCTGGGATTAGGTAAGATAAATGACCCTTAGATTTATCCCTTCATTCAACAAGTAATTGTTATTTTACTTCTAAATGACAGGCAATCTCCTAGGTATCAAAAATACAGTGTTAAAACAAATAAATGAATAACCATGCTCTAGTGAACAAAAGGAGCAACACAAATGAGGTTAGAGAGTGATGGTAGGTGGGTTGAGAATGCAGTTTGGATAGGATCATTAATGCTTGTGTCTCTGATATCTTGACATCATACATCTCTGATATTTGAGAAGTTCATAAATGGAAAATGGCAGCAATCTAGGCAAAATTTGTATAAAGGATTTTGTAGGACCATTAAATTATACTTAGAGGGAGAATAAAACTCACTGTTGTCAAGTCAATGCTGTCTCATAGTGAGCCGCTGTGGGTTTCTGAGATTCCAACTGTTCACAGGAATAGAAAGCCCAGTCTTTCACCTTGGAGTTGTTGATGTTTTTAAACTGCCGACCATGTGGCTCACAGCCAAACTTGTAACTACTACACCTACAGCAGGAGAATAGGAGTCTTTGACTATTCAGAGACCCAGAGATGAAAATTGAGAGCCTTGCTGGCGGAGCGGTGACTAGAGAAGAATCCATACTGGAGTTTGTTGAGACTGGGGAGAATAAAGAGTGAATCCAAATGATCGGGATAACATTGAAGAAGGAGAAGGACAGTGACTGGAGGGAAGGGAGGGGTTGTCTCTTACTTCCTTGAACATGGATTTGAGACTCTTGACTTCTCATTTCAGAAGATAATCCTAGGTGGCACCGATCACAGTGAATGGCACATAACCTCACAACCCATCCAGGGCGAAGAACAACAGAAACCAGAAGCGAAGGGAGCCAGTGGTTGGTGTGAGATTTGAAAATAATCGGCAATCTACAATCTATCAGGAGGCCACGAGAGTTGGGGGTCAGGTGGGGAGGAGTGAGGGAAAAAAAAGAGGAGCTCAATGGAAAGGGCTCAATGGAAAGTAAATGTCTAGAAAAGAACAATGGAATATATGTATGAATATGTCAGATACAATGTACAGTTTGTAACAAGATGTTACAAGATGTAACAAGATGTTACAAGATGTAACAAGATGTAACATGATGTATGGTTTGTAACAAGAGCTGTAAGAGCTCCCAATAGAATGATAAAAAAAAGAGAAGATAATCCTAGGACAGGGCCCTGAAGCCACAAACACATCCTAGACAGGGAGGATTTTTGAAAGTAGATTTGTCTTGCCCTCTGTTTCCATGCATGTGACTGAACTGATGACTCCAATGTGTGTCTCCCAAATCTCTTCTGGGTTTTAAGCATTTCAGTGTCCTCACACTTTCCTATTGTCTTTTACACTACCCTTGACACTTCTTGGTTCCGGAGGTTATCGATGACAAGGCTATGCACTTGAAAATAGTGTAGAACATGGGAACTACATCATCTTGGTCAGGAATTTGGAGGGACGTGGTGTCAACAGCACTAATAAAAGAATTTGATGACTATCAGGTTGGAGGAACAGGAAGCCAGTGTCTTCTGTTTTTCGTCCATTAAGCACATTAAGCACATGAGCACAGTCACCAGAATAAGGACTTAGACACTATGACCACACCCGTTGTCATAGAGCTCCTGGTTGTTGTAGACTGCTAACTTAGCAGAGAGGGCTCCTTGCAAGAGTAAGCAAAATCCCATAACCCAAAGGGAGCTGTATCAGTGTGGGCTGAATGAAGTTGATGAAGCAGACATGCACAGCCATAAGGCCTTAATCATGAACACTGAGGTCAGCCTGTTCCTGATTACAGGGGTAGGCAGAGAGGGTTGCAGGTGGTCGCTTAGCAGTCATGGCCATGAGAGATAGAAATTACTCTGCAGCCCCCAGAATACAAAAGGGTAACTACCCCCCCCAACTCAGAATTTTTTTTCAAAGCTATTTAAATTCACAAAACAACCTTATCACCTTCAAAGTACTCTCCACTATACTTAATACAATTGTCAAATCTGTGATTCCATTTGTAGAAACATTTTTCAAACTCATCTGTTTGGATGGCAGACAGCACCTCCCTTGCTTTTTTTTGCTTCACCTCTTCTACATCATCATATCACTGTCCTTTCAGGCCCTTCTTCATTCGAGGAAAAAAAGAAATCTCATGGAGTGAGGTCAGGTGACTAAGGTGCATGGGGAAAGACAAGTGTACAGGATTTTTAAAAAAAATTTTGCCCAAAACTGTTGCACTGAGATGGCTGTGTGATCATGTTCATTGTCATGGTGGCAAAGCCTGTCCCCTGTCTACTACATAATAGGCCTCTTTTTGTCACATATCGTTACGCTATCTTTTCAGAAACTCTTTACTGAAAGCCTGATTAACAGTCTGATCTGGTAGAAGGAACTCCAAATGCACTAACCTCTGTATGTGAAACAAAAAAGCCAAATCGTGGATTTTTTTGAGTGTGGGGCATACCTCCTCACATATTAACAGTAAAAATAGTGAATGACATATACCCTTTGGTCATATTTCATATGAACTCGTGTCTTTTGGAAATGGAAGTGCCTGTTTGTGTTTATTCATGGAGGAAGGAGAACAAAGTGCCTCAGGCTTTACCAGTGTGTTTCTAGTGAGGCAAGGCGGAACACAGTCCCATGTGGTCTGTGGATCTTGTATTACTTTGCTGTGTACATAGTGTATATGAAGGATACATGCTAATTTTAAACATCTAGTCTTTTTAGATACTCAAGAGGTTGCCAGTGTATGATAAAAGTAAACTTAGTAAACACACACATTTCGTAAACTTTATGTTCAACTTCAGAGGGATGACTTGTGGAAGTGAAATTGTGTAAAGTCCCCTCTAAGTATTACAGATGCTTGCTTTTGTCAACTGAGTCGATAGAGAGGAGGGCTCAGGGGGAGATTGTAGACCAGCATGTTTAGTTAGAGGACATCTTCAGATTCTAGCCTTTGTTACAAATGTGCAGTTGATTCAAAAACTGCTGTGTGTAGTGGACAAACATAAGTCCTGATTGGAAACATCTAGAAAGAGTCCTTTCAGATGTTTAGAATTTCACAATATATTAAGAGAGGACGTAAAGTAAAACCCTTTAGATCCCTTTTCAATGTTTTTTGGTTGTAATCATAGGAATGGTTGCATTTGGGAGATGGACTGTTCATTTTGATGTCTTGGAGGCAGTAAACTGTGCAGTGGGGATGGGGGTGGGGTGAGAAAGGAGATGGGGAGGGAAGGGCTCTATGGCAGAATTTGACAAGTTCAGATTGTCTACACATGGTTTCCAATGTACATTTTAGTTAATATTACTAGGTGTTAAAGGACGAATTAGTCCTAATGCTCCAAGTGTGTTAAAAATAGGCATAGTATGTTAAAATCAATGTATTAAAACAGTCTCTTAGAAGGACTGTCTTCAGTGGGGTGGCCTCTGTTAATCCCCCTCCGGGAGCTGGTCATTCTCTACTTCGTCATTGAAGGTGGTGGAAGGAGAAGAAGAAAGGCAGAAGGGAAGGCTGTTGGCTCATCTCTCTGTATCTAAGATGCTGTGTAAAATGATAACAATAGGCCATATATGCATTTTAAATAAAATGCATGTGCTCATTCTAGATAATATTTATTATTTGCAGCAGCTAAGCATTTTAGGTGTCTTGAGGTGACAATGTATGATAAAACGTCATATTAGTGAGTTAATCAATCTGTGAATATCCTTTTGTCATAATTTAGAATAGCATCTTGGACATGGAATTATTAATCGACCTTTGAGCAGTGTCCACCAAGATTGGTTAGGTTGGTGGCAGGAGGGTAGCAGGATGTGCAAGGAGGGGAGCAGTGTCTGCAAGTGTGTGCCTGAAATTGCACTTTGATGATAACTGGTGATGTACACGAGCATCTCATGGCTGTACTAGAGAAATACATCCAAATACAGGCATACAGGTAGCCAACTGAAAAGGAGGGGTGTGTGTGGGGGAAATAAATACATCAAGTTCAATGGAAACACCTTAGTAATATTTTAATAGTTTAAAATATAATAATTCCCCATAGAAGCATTATACTCTGTGTCCTCTGGTTGATGTTTCATTTTAAATTGTGCAGTAGGGGAATGCAGTGTTTTAATTGTAAATGTGTCCATACCATTATCTAGAGGCCTGTAAATCATTTCTGTCTTATGATTATTTTTCTCCCCAAGACACTTTTTGTTGTCCTTTTCTAATTGACTCATCATATTATATTCTTGCTTGTCAAAATACTGATGGCTTTGGTACTTTGAAATAATAAATATTCATGACGCATGGAAAAAAAGCATTAATCTATACGGTGTAATCTCAATCACTTAAAATTGTATATTCAATCATTTATATACACACTTAGGATGTAGAAAGACATGTCAAATCATCAAAATGGTTCTGGATGCCTTTTGTAGTTTTTGGTCCTAGTCTTTCAGTTTTCTAAGGTTCACAAAACAGTTTGAAGGGGGGAAAAAGTGATTTTAAAACTTGCCTGGAGGTCCCATGGCCTGTCCAATAAAGTTTGCTTGCTGACACTTCTAAATAAAAAAAAAAGATAAACAAGTACAATGGAGACAGTTAGTAGTTTTTCTGCCCTTTTAATTGGAATATTCTTCAATATCCCACAGGAGATTCATCAACAGAAACTTTCTTGTACGCTTCTAATGGGCAGAGAAAAAGAGGGTGATGGCACTGGTCCCTTGATCTTTGCCAGCTTAACTTTGACCACACTCTGTTCTACATTATGAAGTCTCACATCATCTACTGGTGCTCCAAGCAGACATGCAGACAGACCTGCGGAGCAAAGGGTAACCAATGTCCGTAAATATTTACTCTGCTTTAATACATCCAGTGAATTCTTGACAATATCTCCTTAACATATTCCTGTTTTTCTCTATTTTTATGAGGGAAAGCAAATCCTCATTTTTCTTTGCATCTATTCATAAAACATTTATTAATTGCGACATAGGAGAAAATTAATTTTGTTTCCAATTTGCTATGTACAAAACAGTATCTATTCTCCCTGTATTTTCAAAATAAGGTTAATGTAAATTAGGTGGGGATTTACATTTTAGATAATAAGGCTTTCAACAACTTAACAACTTATCAAATCACCCAATACTTTATTCTGTCCCCTCTTTTTATTTTCATCTTCTCCCTCTTGGAGGATACTATCGCCCTCTCCTCCCAGGTTAACACCTGTCTCTGTCTGGCCTATTGCTTCCCTTACCGCCTAACCGTTTCCAACCCCAGTGACCATCAACGTTTGTTCCTTATTGTATGAAAACATTTATCTTGACTTTTTATTCTTCCCACATATTGGATGATGTTTTTGTTTTTATGAAATTGGAAATTTAAAGAGAAAAATGGCTTATTTTAATTCCAGTAAGACTATGTCTGAGAGATAACATTAGAAACAAATGTCTGTACAATACTCTTATTTCTCCAATGAAACTCCAACTGGGTGATGTAAAACTCAAGTAGAAGACTGATGATGGTGGAACTGAGTGTCGGAGAGCTGTGAAGAAGTGTTATTGGCTGTGGACCCAGCACAGCAGTTGAAAGGTGAGTTTTCTCTGTGACGATGTACAGAGGAGCAGATGATCGCAATTTTCTCATCTCTGCAAATAGAAAGTAAGGATTCATTTCTCACAACTTCTTGGGCACATTAGGCGGTAAAGCACAAGAACAATACCTGATATGCATTGAGATCGCCCCAAAAGTTTTTATACTACTCCACCACCTGCACTAATGATTTTCTAAGTTAAACAAGGAATGGATTGAGAAGATTATGAATGAGCAGACATTTGCTTTCAGAGGCATCTCAGTGTCCACCTCACTGGGACCATTCAATAAGGCTCATTGCCAGTGACATTTCACAAAGTGCAGCAGAGGTTTGACAGCACGCATGCTTTGCCCCTTGTGCTTCCTCTACCCAGCCTATAATCATCCAGAAAATATGACCTTCAAGTTCTACTTCAGTGTCAGTGTTTGAAAGAATCACCATTATGCTTTGAATGTTCACAGAGACTAATTTAGCGGGTGTGTTTTGCAGTGTAAAGAGCTGTTTGTACCTTTTATATGGAACCTAGCTTCCCTCTGTCAACCGAGGTGAGATGTGACAGATAACACTTTTGTTTGTGCAATGTGTGTAGATTTCATGGATATTCATGACAAACACATTTCCAGCAGAATTTAGGACTCTTAGTAAGTTGACTATCTTTGGAATCATACAGAAAACATGCTTGAAACATCTGTAAACTTTTCCTGAAACACCTCATCTCCCTTCTTTGAATGTCTTCCCACTGAGACGATTTGGTGTTTCCTTCCTGTTGGTAAGGGCTTTCAAAATCACTATTTCAGAAACTGAAAAGATGTATAGGTTTAATGCCAGCACGAGAAAATGTGGAAGATGCTAATATTGTATCATTTCAGAAAAGGCAGTTGTGTTTCCAATCAATTGCTGTCCCTTAGTTGATTTGTAGTTCATTTAAGTTCTACTTTAAATCATATTTATGTGAGCTATTTTCTCCATGTAACAGATTTTGACTTCCTTGGGGTTAATAAAATTTTCTTTGAATCTCTTTAAGTTTTCTTTTATTTATGTTAAGGTTCTAACAGAGCTAGATTGCAGGAAGTAAAATAGAGGAGGAAAGCAGTGATTAGAATCAAAGACATCTCACTGTTTTCCCAATTTTTACTCTGCATTGCTTTCCATGAAATTACTAAGGAGCAGTAAAATTGATGAAATTTGTGCAAAAATAGTATATGGTAAATGATAAAGAAACTGTAAATGCTAGTTCTTCACTTTATCCTGAGATTTGGAAAAAATTATAGTAAACGATGAAATATTAAAAATCACTTTCACCTTAGGGAATTGTTTAGGTAAGGGTAATCAGATAGAATTCCTTAACATCTGCTTTAGCAGAAGTGTAAAAATGAACAAGTTGTAAATAAACAAGTGGTTTGGATCACATAAATTATCAGACCCCAAATTTTTAGGATATAATTTTGATGCACAAATGAGGAAACTGAAAGGATGTATCTCAGATGTTGTTTTCTCCAAAACAAAAAGAGTTAATGAAGAGATGTTGTGTAACAATAAGCTTATATCTCAGTACTCTCTAAACTAGAAATTTATTTGTTTGTTCACGAATGCCAGGTAATGTTCTAAGTTTTATTATTATGTAACCTCATATAATCCTCACGGTGAAACTATTTCTCACCTGGAGACTTGGTGGCATATTGCTTATGCATTGTGCTGTGATACACAAGATTGACATTTTGAAACCACCTTCTGTTCAGGTGGGGAGGGACAGAGCTTTTTACTTCTGTCAAGAGTTAGAGTCTCAGAAACTCACAGAGGCAGTCCTACCCTGTATTATAGGGTCACCGTGAGCCGACATATATGTGATGGCAGTGAGTGTGGTTTTGAGATGGACTAAAGAGTGAAGGGTTTGGCAACTTACAAGAAGATACAGGAGATGCTGGACCCAAAGCCAGAGTCTGGTTGAAGGATGTGTCCCTCATCCTGTGCCCTTGAGTTCTCTGCGGGCTGACATATGCCATTATGATTCTGTAATTCCACTTGGGTCCTATAGCAGGGAGCTTAATTTAATTCATACTTCCATAATAAAATTTTATAAAGAAGTTAGTGCTTTTCTTCATCTTTTTTCTCCATGTTTTCTGCCTCTTTGTGTTCCATAGGACAATGATATTTCAAGTTTCAACTACATACTGATAGGGGCACCTTCATCCAGAAACTTCATTGCCTTGAACTGTGGCGACTTGAGTATAAGATACCAATTATTTTAACCCAGAGTGATCTTTCATAGGATTCTTTTTGTCAATTCCCAGGCTGCTGAAAGTTATTCACTATTTACATTGTTTTTCTTGAGTGAGGGATTAACAGAGGTTCTGACTATTAGACCATGTTGGATTCCACTCCCTCTTAAGCCACAGTTGTGAATTCACTAGAGTTTTCTTGTAAATTTGTGAATTTCAAGTCATTAATAAACCCTAAATCAGCACAGGCATTATACCACTAAAGTAAGTCTCTTTTGTTAGCAAGAAGATGGACACATAAACCCACACACCCCCGAACACACACTTCAGAGGACCACATCCTCACTGAGATCTGTGTTTCTTTACTGTCACAGGTAAAACTCATGGACAACACCACATGGCTGGCCAACTACACTGGAGGATCCAATTTCATCCTGTTGGGGCTCTTCACTCAATCAAATCACCCTGTTCTGCTCTCTGCGGTCATTTTTGTGATTTTCCTGATGGCCTTGTCTGGAAATGCCCTCCTGATCTTCTTGATACACTCCAATGCCCACCTCCAAACGCCTATGTACTTTTTCATAAGTCAGTTGTCCCTCATGGATGTGATGTACATTTCTGTCACTGTGCCCAAGATGCTTATAGACCAGGTCATAGGTGTCAAAACGATCTCGATTGCTGAATGTGGCATACAGATGTTTCTATACTTGACATTAGTAGGATCAGAATATTCTCTTCTAGCTGCCATGGGTTATGACAGATACATGGCTATCTGCCATCCCCTCCGCTACCCAGTTCTTATGAACCACAGGATATGTCTTCTCCTGGCAGCTGGTTGCTGGTTCCTGGGCTCAGTGGATGGCTTCTTGATCACTCCCATCACCATGACCTTTCCCTTTTGCAGATCCAGGGAGATCCAGCACTTCTTCTGTGAGGTCCCTGCCATAATGAAGCTCTCCTGCTCAGACACCTCACTCATTGAGACACTCATGTATTCGTGTTGTGTCCTCATGCTCCTTATCCCCGTGACAGTCATTTCAAGCTCTTATTCTTTCATCCTCATCACCATCCACAGGATGAAGTCTGCAGAGGGCCGGAAGAAGGCCTTCACCACTTGTTCCTCCCACATGACTGTGGTCACCTTATTCTATGGGGCTGCAATCTACACCTACATGATCCCCAGCTCCTACCACACACCAGAGAAGGACATGGTGGTATCTTTCTTTTACACCATCCTCACTCCTGTACTAAACCCTTTAATCTATAGTCTTAGGAATAAAGATGTCACAGGGGCGCTGAAGAAAATGTTGCATGTGGGACCTGTTATTCCAGGAACTATAAAGTAGCCGATCTTGGTAATAAGTATCTTTTCCTTATACTTCTATATAAGAATTTTAGAATTTCAGGATATGTCAACATTATTCATGATGTTTCCCTATCACACTATATCACATTGTGTCATCATATTATCTTCTTTTTAAAAGTTAGTTATTGATGTTTTGCCTGAAAGAGCATATTCACAGTCTTAGGAGATGCATAATGAAAATATTTAGAAGTAAATTTTAATGAACTATCAAGTAAGAAGTGAGTGGAGGAAAATAGTTAAGCAAAATGGAAAAAATTAACAAAAGCTGAATTTAGATAAGATTTTTATGGACAGTATATTATTTACACTTTTCTTTTTCATATTGCTTTTCTGTAACTTTGAAATTAATTCCAAATAAAGTGTTAAATATTAATCCTTTTCCCACACTACTCTTTCTGCAGTTTTTATTTTCTGGTGATAGTGTCACAAAATACTTTAGAAAATGTGTCCACTTGAACATGACTCTCTTATGGAGCATGTATTCATTTCTGAAAATACTGACTACAACTGCACAATTTTGTCGGGGACTTCTTTGCTCAAAATGGAAGTGCTAAAGAAATTTCATGGGTAGGAACTATTGGTGCTGCATGATTAATTTAGAATCTAGGGCTTCATAAGGTACTGTGTGGTGGGATAGGCATTAACCAAAAGTGGACTGGGGATTAAGAGAGAGCTCCGTAAAAGAGATGACATCCATGTGAGATTTTAATATGTGATTCATTAAGCATAGAAGAGAAATGTTATTCTAATATTCAGTCCTTCATTTAGCCAGTGAACATTTTAAATAGTACATAATAATCCAAAGTCATAGGTAAATGAGCTTTAAATGTCAACATTTCATTCCTGCTGTTTCTAAGAGATTTGAATGGTGGGTATAGTTGTATATGTAAATAGGGGTAATAATCCTTATAAATAACTTTTTTCATCATGCACAAATAGTGTAGCTCATAATGATTATGATGTATAAGTTTTCTCAAAGCCAAGGTGACAAAAAAATTATCCTGGCACTGAATGTTGTAAGATGACCCAATGTTACCCTCTGATGAGTATGACAGGTGGGACTTGTGGGGAGGGAGGTATCAACTCAGATGTATAATGTCAGTGGCAAGGTAGAAAAGGAGCAATGGGACAAAGTTTAACCAATTAAGAGTGCAAATCTTCCCGTGGCAATAATTTTCCTGCTTTAGTTAGCCTTATTTCTTGCATTTATGTGTGTTAAGGTTTTAGCAACAGTAGGGATTTTTAAATTTTAGAAAGGCTACATTGGAGAAGTTGGAGAAGCACATGAATGGAGTCCAGGAGACCATGTTGGTGATGATAGAGAATTGTATGATGCTGATTCAAGTGGTACTGTGTCCCAAGACTCCCACTGACTGAGTTGGGGAATACTGAGAGCAAGTAGACCTTAATGAACACGTGAAATAAAATCAAATAGCTGGTAGCATAGCTACTATTTTATGGATGATGTTGTCCAATTTGTAAGGAATCAAACTCTAGTAAAACTCAGATGTCAGTCTCTTCATAAAATAGACAGCTTTTATTTTTGAAAGACTGAGAAGTACATATATTTCCCCTCTATTTGATGACTCCATTTGATAACATTAAAAGTTTGGATGGTTCTATTTAAAAGACTCTAAAAATGAGGTGAAATAAATTACTGAGGGAGAGAATGAAATGTTTTGGAAAAATTTTTTATTCTATTTTTAACTCAAAATATTTAGATATGAATATTTTAGAAGAATAAATTCTTATTTTAGATATCCTGTTGAATACAACTTTGTTTCTTGTTACAAAATTTTAAAATTACTGTGTATTTGGTAAATTCTTTGCCAATTTATATAGTTTATCCAAACCTTAGACATTCTGGACATAGAAAGACAATGAGTATTACCAGTTTCTTGTATCCAGAGTTCAAATCAGAATTTAAATCATTCCAGTAATTTCATTTTCTGTAGTGTGAAGTCACCATGCCCTGATGTATTTTATTTTGTAAAACGCAGCATGCATTCATTTGTTGAAGCTTATGATGCAATCAATATTTGATAAAATTGATTGCTTTGCCCAAGTGATAGTAGACATCAGTGTTTCTGTCTCATAAAATACTATGAAGTAACTATGATGGGAATTCATCACCAGGTTTAGGAAGAAATCAGCACACGACAAAGCACATAAACTTGCATCAATTTTGACAAATTTTTGCTTCTTTAAGTGTGTTCAGAGGATATAATGCAAAGAAACATAATTCTCTGCTATCTTAAGTGTGTGCAAAGGATATAACTTGAAGAAACCGAATGAACAATACTAGAGATTGGTCAGGAAATTAGACAACAAAATCAGATGTATTGAAATTCACATTTCATACCATTGTCTTCCATACTCCTCTGCCAGTCTGTGATACTGTGGTGGCTTTCATATGACTGTGATTCTTGCAATTATTCAACTGGTATTTCAAATACCATCAAGGTCATGCACAGTGAAGAGATCTCACAGGAGTTTCATGACTAAAAGCAGAGTAGGAAAAGGAAGTAGGAAGAGGCTGTCCATTTCTAAAAGATTGGATACTGAAATCTTTATAAATAGCAGTGGAAAACTGTCTTGATAGAGTGCAAAAAGAGGAGGCCCTCCGGATGGAAGGCATTGGAAATACAACTGGGAAGAGCTACTTCCTCAAAGTAGAGTCAACTTCAATGACATGGATGAAACAAAGCTTTCAGGACTTTCATTTGCCTATGATTCAAAATAAGAAGATACAGCTACAAATACCCATCAGTAATAAGAACATAGAATGCCTATCTAGGAAAATTGGAAGTCATCAAAAATGAAATGGAATATACAAGTTTCAAGAAGAGAAACAGTTTACAGATCAGTATATTGTATATACAACAGTATAAAGAAATGTGCAAAGATTTGGAAATAGAAAACCCTAAGCGAAGCTTTTCGACATAGCCTAAGTTTATAGAACCGAAGAAAAAATTACCGTCAAGTTGGAATATTGAAGGATTCTATGGGGGGAAAGATGAGCGGTGCAGGAAACATCAAAATGAAGCTGGAGAAATACACAGTCACTATGCAAAACAGAATTGGTCAGCTCTCAATCATTTCAACAGGTAGCATATGATCAAGAGCTGATTGTATTGAAGAAAGAAATCCAAGCTGCACTGAAGACATTAGTGAAAAATAAAGCTTCAGTAATTGAGGGATTATCAATAGAAATGTTTCAACAAACAGATGCGATGCTGGAAGCACTCACTAGTCTATGCCAAGTCATCCAGAAGACAGGTACCTGGCTAAGAAACTGCAAGAGAACTGTATTTGGACCCTTCTTTAAAAAAAAAACAAAACTATCTCACAAGGTGTAGAAATTATCAGATAATTTGACTAATATTGCATGTAAGTGAAATTTTGATGCAGATAATTTTTTAAAGTTTAGCGTTACATGGACAGAGAGCTACCAGTACTGCAAATCAGATTCAGAATAGGATGTAGAATGGGGCTTTCATTGCTAATTTCATTTGGATATTGGCTGAGTACAGACAGTGCTATAATAATGTTTACCTGGGTTTTATTGACTATGAAAAGGCATTAGATTGTGTCAATCAATAATAAAAATACAAGTAACAGTGTAGAGAATGGGAAATCCTGAGTACTTAATTGTGCTCAAGAGGAATTTGAATGTGATCTAACAAGCAGCTATTCAAACATATCAAAGGAATACTGTTTGGTTTAAAATCAGGAAAGATGTGGATCAAGATTGTCATGTCACCATTTTTATTCAATGTACAGTTGAGTGAATCATCTGAGAAAACATCATCTAAGAAAAAACACACAGCATTAAGTTTGGAGGAACATTTATTAAAAAACAGACATTCAGATGGCATAACCTTGTCCCAAATAAGCCTAAAGGACTTGATGCACTCGCTGATTCAAATAAAAGGCTGGGGTCTTCAGAGTAGACTGTAACTCAATGTATAGAAAACAAGATCCATCACAACTTGACCAAAAGACAAAATCATGATACATGGAGAAAGTGTTGGCATTGTCAAAGACTTCAGTTTTCTTTTTCTTGGAAGCATCAATCAAGAAATCTGAAGATGCATTCATTGCATTGGGCCAACTTGCTGCACAAGATCTCTTTAAAGTCTTAAAGAGCAAAGATGTAATTTGAGGGCATGGAGGCACCTGTCACAGGCCATAATATTTTACTTTCCTTATAGATGTGTGTGAAAGTTGAATCTGGAATAAGGAAGATAATAGAAGAATTGCTGCATTTTAATTATGGTGTTCATGTAGTGGTTATGATTTGGGCTGCTAACCACAAGGTCAGTAGTCCTCAACCACCACTATCTAGGGAGGCAGTGGGTAAATGTGAAGTTTTTCTATTTCTGTAAGGATTTACAGTCTTGGAAACACAAAGGGACAAGTCTACCCTGTTCTAAAGGGTTGCTATGAGTCGGATGAACTGCTCTGAGTCACGCAGTGAGTTTGTTTTGGTTTGGAAAGAATACGGAAAGTACCATGAACAGATTTGTTTTCGAGGAAGGACAAACAGAATATTCCTTAGTATTCAGGATCTTGAAACTTTGTCTCACATACTTTGGCTGTTTCATAAGGAAAGATCATATACAGAAAGCACACCAAGCCTTGAGAAATAGAGTGCCAGAGAAAAAGAGAAAATGGATTGATGCCATAGCTGCAACAATGGTCCAAACATAGCATTGATTATGAGGATGCTCATGGGCCAAGTAGAGTTTCCTTCTTTATATACATGGTCACTATGAATCAGATATGATGTGAAGACACAGAACTACAACAACACAAATCGGTATCAAATAATTATAAGATACACATACTGTAAATGCTGCTTCAACTCAATTAGAAAAGAATAAAGAACAGCAAATTGCATAATCATCTCAGAGTTGCATAAAGTCACTTGAAAACTATACTCAACCAATTGGAACAGAGGGAAATTTTCTCAATTGGCTGAAAGGATCTACAAAACCCTTAGTTGTATGAGGAGAGAATAATGCTACTATGAGATATTATATATCCAAATATTAATAAAATTCTATGTAAAATTTGTTAGTGAAAATTCACATATATTAAATTAGAATGCATTTTTTCCCAGTAGAATAGACATTTCAAGGGGCAGGAGAAAAAAAGTAAGAAAGCAAACATCTCAATAGTGACAGGCTAAATGCTTTGTGTCAAAGGTCAGGAGGAGATGACAATGCCAGCTCTATCTATTTTTACTCACATGATATTAGAGGCATTATGCAGGACCATTATCAGCAAAGTACAATAAAATTCATGTAAATGAGAAAGAGAAAGTACAATATTTGATTAGAGCATAACTACTATATATAGGGTTGCTATGCAAAAATAATCAGAGAAGCTTGAATATATGAAGAAGAGTGAAGCATCAGACTCTGAGAAAGGCTTACTGACAACCTATAACATGCAGGTGACATAACCTTGCTCACTGAAAATCAGTAGGCTTGAAGCACTTGCTGATAAAGTTTCAGGATTGCAGCCTTCACTGTGGATTATGGATTAATGGAAAGATGACCCAAAAACAAATCCTCACAGCTGGATCAGTAGGTAACATCATGATTAAGGGGAAAAGTTTGACATTGAAAAGGATTTTATCTTGCTTATATTCATAATGAATGGTCATGGAAGCAAGACATGCTGCCTTAGGTAAATCTGCTGTTCAACACTTTAGAATCTCAACTGATAATTAGTCCTACAGTATGTAAAAGGAATTTGTCCGAGTTTGAACCTAGTCAGAGTAAAGAAATAACACCTGAAAGAAAAGAAAAGCTTGCTTACAGTTAGGTAAACCCAATTTTAGGTATTAATGCAGACTCATAGCCACCCCCTGTGGGTTTCCAAGACTGTAACCATTTATGGATTTAGAAGGTCCAGTCTTTTCCCCCAGACCTGCTGGTGGTTCCAAACTGTGAACCATGTAGATCAAAGCCCAATTACTTTCCTCACCAAAGGGACACTTTAGTTGAAAAATGAATGAAAAAACGTTAGTTATGTTTGAATTTTGATCGACGAGATGTCGGTGATTTTGTTTTTCTTGGTAGCTATTATTTTATTATTGATATCATGATGTCACACACACACACACACACACACACACACACACACACACACACACCCCCAAATATACGTTTTGTTATCCTGTTTGTCTTCCTGGAGGACATTGCGACATAAAACCACAATATTGAATTTAAATTTACCAGGTGTTTGTGGGACTGTGAATAATGATGAGATAAATGAAAAGAGATTAGATTAAAAACTACTCTTGGGTTTAAGTCCTGGACTTTCCACTTAAAATCTAAAGATCTCTGAAATATTTTTGAATTTTCCTAAACTCACCGAGTTTCCCTAATAACATTCTAAGGTGGAGACAATAATACTTTCTATTCAGGTAGAGTCGTCTGCACAGAAAGCCCACACTACTTGCTCCAATGGGCTAGTTCCTCTGCCTCCTTTGGATCACTCCGCAGTCCTTCTATTTCTCAAGCATGATTTCCTACAGTCATGACGTGGGAAGGGATTGTAGAGTCTGCCTAAACTGCTAAGGTGCCTCCCTCAGGCTGAGTCAGATTTGTTACGCAGCAATTCTCATGAACAAATTACTTTCACTTCAACCTTGCTTTGTTATTACGAAAGTCCTTCTGTCGATATGAGGTTCAGTCAACAGTACTGCTGCTACGGTTCCAGCTCAGACATTTGCAGGTTTTCTCTTTGTTTGTTTTCCCTGGAAAAATTTATTTTAAATGTCTCTGGGATCACAGGAGGGAGTCCTGGTGGCATAGGGAGTTACATGTTGACCTGAAATGTCAACAGTTCAAAACCACCAGCTACTCCAAGGGAGAAAAAGCTGAGACTTTATACTCTCGGGAAGAGTTTCCATCTTAAGGCACCACAGCAGGCAGTGTGACTCTGTTCTCTAGGGTTCTATGAGTTGGAATGGACTCCATGGGAGTGAGTTTGATTTTTAATTTCAAGTGATTCCTGGATGATTGTAGACAGCTTCCTCAATAATGTGCTCATGTTAGTCTCACTAGACTGCCTTTCAAAAACAATCCCAACAAAAGTGTAACTTCTAAGGGGATCTGCTAAACCAGTTAAATTCAAGTCAGAGAAGTAATCTCAGAAGGGTATGAATACTATTTTGGGTGCCATTGAAAGCAGCAATCATGATAAAGTTTTTAAAACGACATGAGATCACTCTGATGGCTATTAATAGAAATTTTAAGAAAACTGTACTGTTTTAGTGTGAGAACATTCAGGAAAGTTGAGTGGAGGAATTTCCCCCCATCATGACAATGTACCTGCTCTGTCTTCCAGGGCAGCCTACAAGATTTTCACTGAAAAATCTTACTCCCCTTACTCTGTGGTTTTGATCTAACAGACCCATCCACCCTGGCCCCCAATGTATCTTTGTCACCAAACTTCAAAAAACATTTAAAAGTAACAGAAATTCGAGCACTCCAAAGTCAGTATTTTGAAGTGATGTTACTCAAAGAGTTTAAAATTCATTAGGGGAGGGTTGGAGAGTTGGAAACATCATCTTCAGAAGTTTATGCGCATAGATTGAGTATATGCCCAGAAAGAACAGTTTAGTTTTTTGTCATTTTTATTTAATAAAGGTTTTCAACTTTTTTTGTGGCAATACTTTAAAGGCTCCTTTTATTTGGGGCTCATACAGCTCTTATCACAATCTATACATACATACATGTATAGTGTCAGGCGCATTTGTATATACGTTGCCATCATCATTTAAAAAATATTTTCTCTCTGATTGAGCCCTTCATATCAATTCCTCTTTCCCCTCCCGTCCCACTCTCCCTCCCTTCTGAACTCTTGATAATTTATCAATCATTATTTTTTCCATTTCTTACACTGACTACACTCTCCCTCCATCCATCTTTCTGTTGTTGGTTCACTTTTGGGGGTGGTGTTTATATGTCAATCATTGTGATCCATTCCTCATTTTCCCACACCATCTCTACCATCCTCATTCTAATACTTTCAATATTCGTCCTGATGGCTTTATCTCTCCTGGGTTCCCTCTGTGTGAGCTCTTATCTCTATCAGTGTACATGCTCTGGTCTAGTCAGACATGTAAGGCAGAATTGGGGTCATGATAGTGGGGCGAGGAAGCATTAAAGAACTACATGAAACTTGTGTGTTTCATTGGTGCTCTATTGCACCCTGACTCACTCTTCTATTCCTTGTGGCCCTTCTGTGAGGGGATGACCAATTGTCTACAGATGGGCTTTGGGTCTCCATTCCACCGTCCTCCTCGTTCACATCCATATGATGTTTTATTCTGGGTCTTTGATACCTGACACCTGATGTGGCAATACTTTTTGACTTGTCACAGTACATAGAAGGAGTCTTGTTTAAGCTCTTATCTGACAACCAAAAAGTCAGCGGTTGGAACACAGCAATGGCTTTGTGGAGAATAGACCTGATAATCTGCTTCCATAAAGCCTATAGCCAGAAAACTATATTTCTTCTCTGTCATATAGAGTGGCTATGAGTCAGTATTGACTCCACGGTACACCACAGTTACATTTAAATAAATAATACAAATATCAATGAGATGTTTTGAATACATGGAACGTGTTCGATCTAAAATCTGTTATCTCTAAAAGCCTTAAAAAACCAATCAACTTTATTCCAACTCTCAGTGACCCTGCTGGACATGATAGAGGTGCCCTGTGGGTTTCCAGGCGTGTAAGCCTTCCTGGGGGTAGAAAACTCATCTTTCTTCTATGGGTTGAATGGTGGTTTCAAATCGCTGACTTTATGGTTAGCAGTGTTCGGTGTAACCACTATGGCATCAGGGCTCCTTCTCAGAACCTAGATAATTACTGATTCCTTTCACTTTTCTCTAGGATGTGACTGCAGGTTTATTGTTCCAGCTCATGGCTCTCTCCTTAGTATGTCTGTTCTGGTTCATCATTGTGCACTTGAAAATCAATCTCCAACATACAATAAGAGCCCACTAGAGGCCTATGGATCACATGGTCATTTCTGGTCTTATTCCATCTTCTTCGAGTTAGACAGCTCTACCCTAAGTATTGTATTGAAATGAAAACAATCTTGGATAAAATTTATTTTATATTTTCCCACAGATTTTTTAATTCAAATGCACTTTGATTTGATATTACTAATCTGACCAAAAGCCACCTATTCTCTGTGGCTCATGCGGGGTGCAGCAGTGAAGAAAAGGGCACAATAAACATGACATCCCAGTGTAGAAGAGCTATAATAAGCCATAGCGATAGAGGCGTGAAATTCATGTCTCAGCAATGATATAAAAATTAATCTGTCCTGTGAATATATAACACTATTTTTAAAAAAAGTTCAGTACTATCCTGAACTTAATAGAAATGATGTTGTTATTTTGGGTTATAGGTTTATTATCTACTTATGCATACCTAACAATACTAATTGATTTCGGGCTTACATCAATAGATATTATTCTGTATATTATCTTGCAAATGTCTTCTTTTCCTTTAAAAATTAGAAAGAGACTTTATTTGGGGCTCTTGCATCTGTTATCATAATCCTTACATTCACCCAGTGTGTGAAGCACATTTGAGCATATGCCTCCATCATCATTTTCAAAGCATTCTCTTCCCACTTGAGCCCTTCTTCTTTTAAACTTAAAAGTTATATTGACAGAATTCACACATCATACAGTTCAACAGTTTCCGCTGTTGTTAGGGGCCATCAAGTGGTTTCCTATCCATAGGGACCCCATGAGCAACACAACCCAACACTGCCTGCTTCGGCTCCATTTTCACGATGGTTCTTATGCTTGAACTCGTTGTTCCAGTCACTGTGTCAATCCATCATCTTTTGTACTTGCTGCCCCTCCGCTTTACCAAAAGTGACTGCTGTTGCTGGGAGCATGGGCACCTTGTCTAGGGGAAGGAATACAGAGGGCGATCAGGACACATGACTGTGTGAGCATGCTTGGCGAACTGCATAAAGAGCTCTCGGAAGACAGGGACTGAGCCCTAAGAATCCAAAAATTGAATGTGATTTCATCCCTTTTTCTAAACACACACTCACTCTTTCAAGAAAAAATCTTTGATTGACCCCAGTTCTTCATCATTTCTACATGTCTTATTTGTACAGTTCTCCAACTTTCTCACCTCACCTCAGGACCACGCATCTAGCAGTTTCTCAAACATGTCATGTGAAGTCTTGCCTCAGGGCCTTCCCCTTCCTGTTTTTCCACCCAAATTATCAATGTTCCATTCATGCACCTTATGAAATTCTATTTTCTAACTGAAAGACTCTTTGTAGATAATATGATCCTGAAAGCCATGCCACTGAGATATCAAATAGCCGAGTTACACATGGTGAACAGGTTTCAACAGAGCTTTCTGACTAAGACAGACTAGGAAGAAAGGTGTGGAAATCTATTTCAGAAATTAGCCAATGAAACCATATGGATCACAACAGAGCATTTTCAAGACAGTGCCTGAATATTAGCCCCCTTGGTTGGACCGAAAGAGCCCTGGTGGCATAATGGCTTACAGTTTGGCCCTTTAAACCCAAGGTTAGCACTTGAAAGTCGTAGCTATTCATGTACTGGGGCATAATAACAGTTAGGAATATGTTGTACATTTGAACAGTGTCTTGGTTCTGTTGTGTGTGTGGTCACCATGAATCAGAGGCAACTTGAAGGTAAATATGAAAAACAATGTTTAACCTGTCTAAAAGAGATTTCCTCATAATTTCTATCTCTTTACTAACATTATTTTGACACATTGTAGATATTAATGCCTGATATTGTACATACTTGGTATATATTTATTAGTCTACTAATGAAAGCTTATAATAGTTAATGCTAGTGAAGATAAAGTTTGATATTTAATACAATTTGCATAAGCTTTCAGAATAGCAATTAAATATTGTGTATTATGATTCTGAAAAGGTTTTAATGTTTTCTGCTAATTTACCTTTAGAGTTAACACAATCAGATGATTTTAATAAAACTTTCAGCATAAGTCATAATTTAGAAATTTAGTATACATATGCCTTTAATATCAAAAGGGGATTATAATTGTGATCTAGTTAATGGATAGAATTTTAAGCTCACTGGTTGGCATTCAGTTACATGAAAATTTTCAAACTTTCAAACTTGTTTTTCAAATTGATAAGCAAAATGCATTCTCAAGACAAAATGTATTATGAAACATCATATATTTGAAAACTTTTAACACAGAAGCAATATCATTAAAATACCCATAATAATGTTTCAACAAATTAATGCTCATTAATTTATGCAAGAAATCTGGAAGACAGCTGACTTCCTAGCTAACTACCTCTAAGAGATCTAAATTTATGTCCAGTCCCAAGAAAGGTCATTCACACAATGTGGAAATTTCCAAAATAACACTAATATCATATGCAAGTAATTATTTTTCTGCAGATATTCAAAATTTTGACTTTACTTGGGTTCACAATTGATGTTCATGAAAGTGGCAGGCATAAAATCAAAAGATTGCTGCACAAGACCTATGTAAAATGTTAAAGAGTAAATATCTCACCTTGAGAACTGAGGTGAGCTGGACCTAAGTTACTGTATTTCTATTCTCTTCATAAATATGTGAAAACTGGACAATGAGTAGATAAGGACAGAGAAGCATTGCACATGTCTGATGCTGGAAAGGAACAGTGGAAGTACTAAAGACTGTCAGAAGGACAAACAAACCTGTCTTGGAGGAAACAGCCAGAATGCTCCTTAGAAGCAAGCCTGGCACGACTCCCTTTCATGTAGTGTGAATGTGCTCTAAGGAGACAACAGTGTCTGGAGAAGGACATCTTACTGGATAAATTAGAGGGTCAGGAAAGAAGAGGAAGATCCTTGTCAAGGTGGATTGACACAGTGGCTGCAACAATAGCCTCACACAACAAGAATTGTGGAGATGGCATAGAATCAAACAGTGTTTCTGTTACACACGGGTCACTATGAAGGGAAACCAGTTCGACAATGTTTAACTATAGCAGCGACCACACGTTTGCTTTTACTTCATTATTAATGTGTGAGCACATGTTTTCTGCTCCTGATACTGAGTTCACAAAATGTGTATATTTCTACCTTATTACTAGGGAAACCAAGAGTTGTATAATTCAAAGTTCTTTTCTAGTCAGAAAATTCTGACTTGCAGCATGTTTTGATTTGCTTTATTTATTAACCAATTATGTGGCATCTTTTTAGTTTAAGGCATGGAAATTGCATTCTATTCCACATGATAGATATGTTTTGTTTTAAATTTCCCAATAATGGGAGTATGATATTCTTTCTGAATTTTGAAAATTATTATTAATATGAATGACTAGTAATATATTTCTTTATCTATAAATATAACAACAATAACAATATAATTGCTGCAGAAGACCTCTTATAGTATTGAAAAGCCAGGATGTTACATTGATGACGAAGGTACAGCTGACTAAAGCCATGATATTGTCACTTGCTTCTTCTGCATGTGAAATAAGGACATTGAATAAGGAAGCCTGGAGAAGAATTGGTGCATTTGAATTGTGGTATTGGAGAAGAATATTGGAAGCACTCTGAACTGCTTGCTAAAAGAGTGAGACTGAGCAGTCTTGGAAGAAGTAGGACTAGAGTGCTCCTTAGAGGCAATGACCCTCCTGTATCAGGCAGTGTTCTCTAGAAAAGCAAAACGAGGACACTTATGATTATATATAGTCATATATATTTGTATGCACACACCTATGTTTATATATAAATATATACATTTTATATATATACAAAAATATGTACATGAGTGAGATAGTTAAGGTTTATTGTGCCCACCTGGCTGATAAACACATATGGGATTAATTGAGGGGCAGAGAGATAAATGGCCCTGTGAGTCTCCTCTTTCTTGTTTTCAGGTCTTTTGCTTTCTAATGGTCAGACCAGGGTGCAGCAGCCTTAGCCGGTTGCCTGCTTCAGCTGGCAATGCTCACTTCCTGTGAGATATCCCTGAGGAAAAGCCATATGGACCTACCTTGATGCAGCCCTGGGTGCTGGAGCACCCTTGTCAGACCCCTGCCAGCGCTGAGATGCTTACATGGTCACTGATTTGGCTTTCCCCCTCCAGTCGGTATCATTGCATCTGTTTTGTGAGATTTAGGAGGACTTTCTAGATTGGTGTCGGACATATTGGCTAATGTTGGACCTATGTGCTTGGATAACACTGGGCTGGGATGCTTTCTTAATGAACTTACCCTTTATATTTAAACTCTTTTATATACATATAAGTTTCTGTGGATTTGTTTCTCTAGTCTACCCAGACTAACACAATGAGTCTCACACACACACACACACACACACACACACACACACACACGCACGCACGCACATACTCACAGGTTTATAGAGTAAAAAGGAATGTAACAGCAAATTAGTCCACGCAGCAGTGCAGAGAGCTCAGTACAATTCACCTTTGTGGGTCAGTTAATATGAGGAATGTCCTACCAACTCATTCAACCACTAGACCAAGGTCAAGGAAGCAGACAGTCAGAAGATGAGAGTCAAGGTCAGCAGAGGTCAGCAGAACAGCACGGCAAAGCAGGTCTCAGTGTAGCAATGTGAGGTAGCAGGAGGTGAGGCATCTGGAGTAGTGGCAAGAGGAGTGGAGCTGACCCACAGCCACAGCCAGCAGACACCCCAAGGTGGGGTGGTGCCTCGACGTGGAACAGCATGGCACTGCTAACTGGTCCACCGTGGTCCCAGGTTGGCTCCTCCAGGGAGAGCCGAACACTGCATGGCCCACACGTAGCAAAGCACACGTGACGAGGCAGAGCAGCTAGATCAGGCAGCTTGTTGCTCTGACCATCAGGGAGACAAAGAAGAGGGGTCGGCTTCCAGAGAGCCATTTCTTTTCTTCACCTCTCCAAAGGAAGTCATCAATCTGCGACTGGTGACAGGCTAAACTCTACGCATATCTTCTCGCAGGTGCCATGTTGCCACCAAAAACCATACCTATCACAGGTGGCAAGAATTCATCTCGCATACTTTATTTTTTTCATCTTGCATACTTTATACATGTTGTGAGGAGAGATCAGTCCCTAGAGAAGGACATCATATTTAGTAAAGCAGAGGGGCAGTGAAAAGACGAACTCCCTAAGGAGATAGGTTGACGCAGGGGCTGCATCAATCGGCTCAAGTACAGGAACAATTGTGAGGATGGTGCAGGACCAGGTAGTGCTGCCTATAAGAGCGTTATGGGATGAACCCTAACAAAAACAATGCACGAATATAAATAGTTCAAGAAGAAAGGACTTCCCAGAAAGAGGGGTATTGTGAAGGCCATAATAAAGCCAACATGGCATCCCAGAAGACCAAGTGGCAAAAGCCATGCTCATTAGAAATCTGGTCAGGGGCCAGCTTAGAGGTCATCTTGGCACACAGACCAGTGAGGATACAGTAGATGCTGGTTTAGCTAAGTCTGTAACTACTCCTGTGCCATTGAGCATGTAAAGTCTCCTGAACTTACATGAAATTGATAAGCATAACCCCCAAACAAAACTCACAGCCACTGAGTTGATTCTGACCCACAGCTACCTTATAGGACTGTGGGTTTTCTGAGACTGTAGATCTTCACTGGAATGCAGAGTCTCATCTTTCCCCAGCAGAGGTGTTAGTGGTTTGAACTACTGACCTTTAGCCCACTATATCATATCTAGGTTTGTGAAAGACTAAACAATACCCAAAAGGTCTCAATTATCAGAGAGACTAGTTAATCTGTCAAATCTAAGATATTACCTGCAAGGTTTAAATGAATCTTTTTCTGTCTCAACTGTCTTGTATGAAGCAAGTATTCATTACAGAAAACAAATGCCAGTCAGTCTGTCAACTTGTGTCACAATTTTCCCTTATCATTTCCCAGAAGCAACACATATCTTAAATAATGCATATCCTCTAAGACAGTGGTTCTGAACCTTCCTAAGGCTTTGACCCTTTAATACAGATCCTCATGTTGTGGTGACCCCCACCATCACAAGCTTATTTATGTTGCTACTTCAATTAACTGTAATTTTGCTGCTGTTATGCATTGGGCAACCCCTGTGAAAGGGTTGACCCCCAAAGGGGTTGCAACCCACAGGTTGAGAACTACTGCTCTAAGACCAGTTTTATTACATATTTGTATCTAAATAATATTACAGCATCTTAATGTATATATTTTCAATAGAGAATGCTTTCTAGTGCAGTAAATCCTAAAATGCGTAACACTGTAAACACATTGGACGATTGTTTATAACACCAATGAAGTTAAAAAAGGTACTGCATTTCCTAAAACTAAGATACTGTCTTATATGGTATACATGACAGTCAGAGCACTCTCATTCACAGAGTAATACACACAGGCTCTTTCCACCATGTACCTGTGCTATCTTTACTGTGTGCCTTTTAACTTTGTATCACTGTCCTGTACCAAGTTGGCAGAATGAGGAGGAACATGAAATAATTCTTTTGTGAGATTCTTTTCACTCAGAACTGAAAATGCTATATAACATTTTCAATCATGTTTCATTGATCATATCTGAGTCTGATAGTCACAAAGGTGTCTGGGAAATGTCGTTGAGTGCCTAGGAAGAAGATGACGGTCAGGACATCAGTCTTTACCATCATCTACAAATTTACATATACATTAGATTTTTGTACAGATTGTTAGGAAGCTATTGTTTTCAACTAACATGGCTGTTTTGAGATTTCTCTCTTTTCAAGGATATATACTTCAGATATGATATTAGCTTCCAATAAAATGGTTTGGGAAAAATAAATAAGAATAAATAAAGGGTCAGAGTACAGTATAGCACCGACGAAACACACAAATTTCCTCTAGTTTTTTGGTGCTTCCCCCCCACCCCCACCTATCATGACCTCAATTCTACCTCACAAATCAGATTAAACCAGAGCATGCACACTGCTACTGATAAGAGCCCATGACACAGGGAATCCAGGATAGATAAACCCCTCAGGGCCAACATGGAGAGTAGAGCTACCAGGAGGATTAGGAGAGGGTGGGAGGAGAAAATGGGAATTGATCACAAGGTTCCCACTAGATTAGAACTCCCTCCCAGGGGGATGAATAATGGAAAAGTGGGTGAGGGGCGATGGAGCACGATGTAAAATATGAAAATAATAATCTATAACTTATCCAGGGTTTGTAAGGGAGTGTGGGTGGTGGAGGGAGAGAGAAGTGGGCAGCTGATATCAGGGGCTCGAGTGGGAAGAGAAGGTTTGAAAATGTTAATGGCAGCATATATATGTGCTCGACACACTGGATGAATGTATGGATTGTGATAGGAGATGTAAGAGGAGATAAAAGTTAAAAAAGAATAAATAAAAAGGGAGCCTGCAAAAATATATATACTTCAATTTACTAAATGTAATAAAAATTTCATAAGTATAAAGTTACCAAATAATTTCATAGAAAAATAACTTCAAATTACATAATATTTAGTTAAAAGACCTATCTGTCATGTTTTCTATAAGAAAATATTATAAAATATAGGTATTAATCTCTGGACTTTTCAATTTTACGAGATACTGCCAAGTAGCTGATTATTTTTATGGTCAAAATTATTAGTAGTTTAATCAAGAAACATTTCTAAAACATTTCAAGTCAGTTACTTTATTCTGCATTTGGGGATTATAATGTAAGCACAACTGGGCTCCTGCCCTAAAGCTTTGTAGGACTTTATGGTGGAGGTTGAGACAATAGAATTAGTTGCCATTGACTCAATTATGAGTCATGGTTACTCCATAGGTGTCACAAACTAACAATGCTCAATAGGGTTTTCAACAAATGTTTTTTCAAAATTAGGTTCCCAGGCCTTTCTCTTGAGTTTCTGCTTGGAGTACTCAAAATTGACCCTTTGGGATAGCAACTGAGGACACTCACCTTTATACCACCCTGGGGCTGCAAGAGATAAATAAACAGCTTTATAATATGTCAGGTGGAGAGATGTCAAATGAATAACCACACACCAGAGGATGATGACAAAGAGAAATTGACTGTTGATGTATCATAGCCTCAGTGTTCCCATGAGGGCTCTGTGGTAGGAGGCTATTTGGATAAAGATCTGAGGAAAGAATAAACAACTCATATGCGTGTGTAAAGTAGTCATTATTGAGATGTGCTAGTCCCAATAGGGACTACATTTTCCAGTGCCCTGTTACTTGGAAGGGGGAATGTTATTAGTTTTTACTCGTGATATGTGAAATGCAGGTTATTTATGAGTTAAAGTAGCCTAGAAAGAGGTGTGTGGACTTCTTATTTCTCTATTATTTTGTGTTCTGAATGAATAAAGAGCAGGGGAGACATTCTTGGAAACATTTTTCAAACTCATCTGTTTGGCTGACCCACAGTACCTCCCTTGTCTTTTTTTGTCACCTCTTCTATATTTTCAGATTACTTTCCTTCCATGTCCCTCTTCATTCACAGATACAAAAATATGTGTCACAAGACCAGAGAACACACATTGGTACAGATAACAGCTCTTGACACATGGAATTCAGGACAGATGAAACCCTCAGGAACAGTAGTGGGAGGAGCAAGATCATGATGGTAGGGGGTTGGTCGGTGAGTGAGAAGGGTGAAACTGGAGAACCCATCCCAAGGTTGTAGATGAAGCCTTTACCCCTGCCCCATCATAGGGGACGAACAGCAGAAATGTGGGTGAAGGGAGATAATGGACAGTGTAAGATAAGAAATAAACACAATATATACAATTGATGAAGGACTCATGAAGGTGAGATGGTGCGGAGGGGAGGGGGAAGAGAGGAGCTTATATAAAGGGCCCTAGTAGAAAATATTTTGGAAGTGATGATGGCCACAAATGTACACATATGCTTGAATCAATTGATGTAATATTATAAGAGGTGTAAGAGCTCCCAATAAAATGATTAAAAAACACCTCATGAAGTGAGGTCAGGTGATTAAGGTATGTGGGGACAGAGCCATGGTGGAGTTTTGTTTTTTGCCCCAAACTGGCACATTGAGATGGCTGTGTGGACAGGTTAATTGTCATGGGAACAAAGCCCGTCAGTCTGCTCTCCCCTTCATATCAGAATTTTTTTGTCACACATTCTTAGGCTATCTTTTTCAGAAAAATAAATAGAAAGCTTAATTAGCAGTCTGATCTTCTGGGAGGAACTCCAAATGCACTATCCTTCGCATATCAAAAAACTCAAATGAGCATCGTGGGTTTTTTGGGGGGTTACCCCTTCATATGTTAGAAGCAGAGATAGTAGATAATATATACCCTTATGTCAAAATTCATATGAACTCTTGTCTTTTGGAAATAGAGTTGTGAAACTGTCTCTCTGAGCAGCACGTTTGTATTTATTCATGGAGGAGGGAGAACAAAGTGCCTAAGAGTTTACCAGTGTGTTTCTAGTGAGGCAAGGCAGAACACAGTCCCATGTGTTCTGTGGATCTTGTATTACTTTGCTGTGTACATAGTGAATATGAAGGATACATGCTAATTTTACACATGTAGTCTTCCTAGATACTCAAAAGGTTGCCAGTAGACTTAGTAAACTCACACAGTTTGTACATTTTATGTTCATCTTCAGAGGGATGACTTGTGGAAGTAAAATTGTGTAAAGTCCCCTCTAAGTATTACAGATGCTTGTTTTTGTCAACTGAGTTGATAGAGGTGAAGGGTCAAGGGGAGATTCTAGACCAGAATGCTTATTTAGAGGAAATCTTCAGACTCTACCCTTTATTACAAATGGGCAGTTGATTCAAAACTGTTGCGTGTAGTGGACAAACTTAAGTCCTGATTGGAAACATCTAGAAAAAGTCCTTTCAGATGTTTAGAATTTCACAACATATTAAGAGAGGATGTAAAGTAAAACCCTTTAGATCTTTTTTCAACGTTTTTTGGTTGTAAACATAGGAATGGTTGCATTTGGGAGATGGACTTGTTCATTTTGATGTCTTGGAGGCAGTAAACTGTGCAGTGGGGATGGGGGTGGGGTGAGAAAGGAGATGGGGAGGGAAGGGCTCTATGCCAGAGTTTGACAAGTTCAGATTGTCTACACATGATTTCCAATGTACATTTTAGTTAATATTGCTGGGTGTTAAAGCACAAATTAGTCTAATGGTTAAAGTATGCTAAAAATTGACATAGTGTGTTAAAAATCAATGTAGTAAAACAGTCTCTTAGAAGGACTTTTCAGTGGGTGTCCTCTGTTAATCCCCCTCTGGGAGCTGGTCATTCTGTACTTTGTCATTGAAGGTGGTGGAAGGAGAAGAGGAAAGGCAGAGGGGAAAGCTGATGGCTAGTCTCTCCATATCTAGGAAGCTGTGTAATATGATAATAAAAAGTGCATACATGCATTTTAAATAAAATACATGTGCTCATTCTGGGTAATATTGATCATTTTACAGCATCTAAGCATTTTAGATGTCTTGAGGTGACAATGTATGATAAAAAGTAATACTAGTGAGTTAATCAATCTGAGAATATCCTTTGGTCATAATTTAGAAAATCATCTTGGACATGGAATTATTAATCGACCTTTGAGCAATGTACACCAAGATTGGTTAGGTTGGTGGCAGGAGGGTAGCAGGACATGCGAGGGGAGCAGTGTGGGCCTGTATTTACACTTTTATGATAACCACTGATGTAGGTGTGCATCTCATGCCTGTACTAGAGAAATACATTGAATTCAATGGAAACACCTTGATAGTATTTTAATAGTTTATCATCGGAGAATTCGTTTAGAAGCAATATACGCAGTGTCCTCTGACTTTGTGTCTCATTGTAAATTGTGAAGTAAGAGAATGCAGTGTTTTAATTGTAACTATGCCTTTATCTAGAGGTCTGTTAACCATTTTTGTCTTTTATAAATTTTTTTTCTCCTCCCCAGGAGATTTTTCTTGTATTTTTTTCTAATTGACTCATTATATTATATCCTTGCTTGTCAAAATACTCATGGTTTTGGGACTCTGAACTGGTAAGTATTCATGATGCATGAAAAAAAAGGCATGTATCCATACGGTGTGATCTCAATCACCAACAATTTTATGCTCAGTCATTCATATACATGCTTAGGATGTAGAAAGAGGTGTCAAAAAGTGTAAAATCATCAAAAATAATTCTAGATGCCTTTTATGGTTTTTTATTTTTGCTGTTTGCTTTTAAGTTTTCTAAAATTCACAAAAGAGTTTGAAGGAAAAAGTTAATTTAAAACTTGTCTGGAGTCTCCATGGCCTGTAGAATAAAGTTAACTTACTGAAACCCCAAAATAAATAAATAAAGGAGGTAAAAGAAGTACAATGAAGGTATTTATTAGTTTTTCTGCCCTTTTTAATTACTTTGTTTTTCAATATCCCACAGGAGATTCATCAACAGAAACTTTCTAATACACTCCTAATGGGCAGATAAATCCAGGGTGATGTCACTGGTCTTTGAAAACTTGACTTAGCCCTCACTCCATCATACAGCATTATGAAGTCTTGCATCATCTACTGGTTGTCCAAGCGGACATGTAAACAGAACTGCAGAGCAAAGGGTAACCAATGTCTTTAAATATTTACTCTACTCTATTACATCTTAGGAGTTCTTGAAAATACCTCCTCAACATATTCCTGTTTTTTCTTTATTTTTATGAAGAAAAGCAAACTCTCATTTCCTTTCCATCTATTCATAAAACACTTATTGCAGCATAGGAGAAAATTATTTTTCATTCCAAATTTCTTATTTAAAGGCCAATTTCTACTTTCCCTGCATGTTAAAGATATGTTTAATTGTAAATTAACAGCGAATTCACATTTCAGATAATATTTTTCTCAACAACTTAACAACTTTTAAATGTCCCAATAGTTCATCTGTCCCCTCTTTTTATTATCATCTTCTCCCTCTTGGAGGATATTATCGCTCTCTCCCCCCAGGTTATCACCTGTCTCCGTCTGGTCTACTGCTTCCCTTACCGCCTAACTGTTTTCAATTCCAGTAACCACCAGCGTTTGTTCCTTATTGTATGAAAACCTTTATCTTGACTTTTTATTCTTTCCACGTTATTGGGTGATGTTTCTGTTTTTGTGAAATTGGAACTTTAAAAAGAAATATGAAATATTTTAATTCCAGTGGTAATATGTGTGATAGACTAGAAACAAATGTCTAGACAACATTGTTGTTTCTCCAATGAAACTCCCACTGGGTGGTGTAAAACTCAAATAGAAGATTGTTGATGGTGGAACTGAATGTCTCAGAGCTTTGAAGCAGTGTTATTGGCTGTGGACCCTGCACAGGAGTTGAAAGGTGAGTTTTCTCTGTGACTAAATGCAGAGGGACAGATAATCAGAATTTTCTCATTGATGCAAATAGAAAGTAAGGATTCATTTTTCACAGCTTCTTTGGCACATTAGGCAGTAAAGCACAAGAACAATACCTGATATACACTGAGATCCATAAAAAAGATTTTATACTGCTCCACCACCTGCACTAATGATTTTCTATGTTAAACAAGCAATGGGTTGAGAAGAGTAGGAATGAGCAGACATTTGCTTTCAGAGGCATCTCAGTGTCCACCTCACTGGGACCATTCAATAAGGCTCATTGCCAGTGACATTTCACAAAGTGCAGCAGAGGTTTGACAGCACGCATGCTTTGCCCTTGCGCTTCCTCTACCCAGCCTATAGTCATCCAGAAAATATGACCTTCAAGTTCTACTTCAGTGTCAGTGACTGCAAGAATCACCATTATATTTTGAGTGTTCACAGAGACTAATTTAGCAGGTGTGTTTTGCAGTGTAAAGAGCTGTTTGTAGCTTTTATATGGAACCCAGCTTCCCTCTGTCAACCGGGGTTAGATGTGACAGATTACACTTTTGCTTGTGCAATGTGCGTAGATTTTGTGGATATTCATGAGAAACTCACTTCCAGCATTGCCTACTCTATCAAAATACCAGAATTTAGGACTTTTAGTAAGTTGACTATAAGCTGGATTTATACAGAAAACATGCTTGAAGCATCTGCAAACTTTTCCTGAAACACCTCATCTTCCTTCTTTGAATGTCTTCCCACTGAGAGAATTTGATATTTCCTTCCTGTTGGTAAGTGCTTTCAAAATCACTATTTCAGAAACTGTAAAGGTGTAAAGGTTTAATACCAGCACGAGAAAATGTGGAAGATGCTAATATTGTATCATTTCAGAAAAGGCAGTTGTATTTCCAATCTATTGCTGTCTCTTATTTGCTTTGTAGTTCCTTTAACTTTTTCTTTAAATCATATTTATGTGACCTATTTTCTCCATGTCACAGATTTTGACCTCCTTGAGGTTAGTCAATTCTTCTTTGATTCTCTTTGCTTATCATTGATTTCTGTTAAGATTCTAACACAGAGACATATTATAAGAAGCAAAATAGAGCAGGAAAGCAGTGTTGGGAATCAAAAGCATCTCAGGGTGCTCCCATTTTTCCTGCTCTGTGCTTAGTTTCCATGAAAGATTATTCTTAAGAAGCAGTAAAGCTGAAGATATTTGTTACAAAAAAAAAAAACAACTAGAGTCTGGTTGCTAAATGATACGGACACTCTAAATGCAGGTTCTTCATTGTTCCCTGAGACTTAGCAAAAATGATAGCAAATGATGAAAAAATGAAAATCCCTTTCACTTTAGGGAATCGTATATTTGTCTGTAACAAGATAGAATTCTTTACACTCTGCTTTACCAGATGTATAAAAATAAGAAAAATAAACAATTCATCTGTACAACACAAATGATCAGATTGACAATTTAAAAAATATGACCATGATGCAGAAATTGGAAAATTGAAGGAATGTGTCTAAGATACATTTGCCCTAAATAATAAGAGTTAACACAGATATGCTGCACAAAAGTATGCCTATATCTTGGTAGTCCCTGAATTAGAAATTTATTTATTTGTTCACCAATACCAGGTAATGTTCTAAGTATTGTTACTATTTAACCTAGTATAACCTCACCATAGGGCGAAACCATTTTTCAATCGGATCCTTGATGGTGTATCGGTTATGCACTGTGCTGGGATCCACAAAATTGACCGTTTGAAACCACGCACTGCTGGGGGGGAGACAGAGCTTTCTCTCCTGTCAATAGGGCGAGTCTCCGAAACTCACAGAGGCACTTCTACCCTATATGATAGGGTCACCGTGAGCCGGCATTTATGTGATGGCAGTGAGTTTTGTTTTGAGGTGGACTAACTAATGAAGGGTTTCGTAACTTACAATGAAGATAGAGGAGGTGCTGGACCCAAAGCCAGAGTCTGGTTGCAGGATCTGTGTCCCTCATCCTGTGCTCTGTGAATTCTCTGAAGGGTGACACATGCCATGGCGATTCTATAATTCCAGTTGAGTCCTAAAGCAGGAAGGATAATTCATACTTCCATAACACAATTTAATAAAGAACTTAGAGTTTTTCTTTGTGCTTTTCTCACCGTTTCTTCCTCTTTGTGTTCCATAGGACAATGATATTTCAAGTTTCCACTAAATAATGAGAGAGGCACCTTCATCTGGAAACTTCATTGCCTTAATCTGTGGTGACTTGAGCATAGGTTATCAATTATTTCAACCCACAGTGGTCTTTCATAGGATTCTTTTTGTCAATCCCCGGGCTGCTGAAAGGTACTCACTGTTTTCATTGTTTATCTCGAGTGAGGTATTAACAGAGGTTCTGACTATTAGATCATGTTGGATTCCACTACCTCTTAAGCCACAGGTATGAATTCACTAATGTTTTCTTGTAAATTTGTGAATTTTAAGTAATTTATAACCGCTAAATCAGCACAGACATTCTACAATTAGAGTAAGTCTCTTTTGTTAGCAAGAAGATGCACACATAAACCCACACCCCCCCCCCGAACACACACTTCAGAGGACCACATCCTCACTGAGATCTGTGTTTCTTTACTGTCACAGGTAAAGCTCATGGACAACACCACATGGCTGGCTAACTACACTGGAGGATCCAATTTCATCCTGTTGGGGCTCTTCACTCAATCAAATCACCCTGATCTGCTCTCTGTGGTCATTTTTGTGATTTTCCTAATGGCCTTGTCTGGAAATGCCCTCCTGATCTTCTTGATACACTCCAATGCCCACCTCCAAACGCCTATGTACTTTTTCATAAGTCAGTTGTCCCTCATGGACGTGATGTACATTTCTGTCACTGTGCCCAAGATGCTTATAGACCAGGTCGTAGGTGTCAAAAAGATCTCGATTGCTGAATGTGGCATACAGATGTTTCTATACTTGACATTAGTAGGATCAGAGTTTTTTCTTCTAGCGGCCATGGCCTATGACAGATACATGGCTATCTGCCATCCCCTCCGCTACCCAGTTCTTATGAACCGCAGGATATGTCTCCTTCTGGCAGCCGGTTGCTGGTTCTTGGGCTCAGTGGATGGCTTCATGCTCACTCCCATCACCATGACCTTTCCCTTTTGCAGATCCAGGGAGATCCAGCACTTCTTCTGTGAGGTCCCTGCCATAATGAAGCTCTCCTGCTCAGACACCTCACTTATTGAGACACTGATGTATCTGTGCTGTGTGCTCATGCTCCTGATCCCTGTGACAGTCATTTCAAGCTCTTATTCTTTCATCCTCATCACCATCCACAGGATGAAGTCTGCAGAGGGCCGGAAGAAGGCCTTCACCACCTGTTCCTCCCACATGACTGTGGTCACCCTATTCTATGGGGCTGCAATCTACACCTACATGATCCCCAGCTCCTACCACACACCAGAGAAGGACATGGTGGTGTCTTTCTTTTACACCATCCTCACTCCTGTACTAAACCCTTTAATCTATAGTCTTAGGAATAAAGATGTCACAGGGGCGCTGAAGAAAATGTTGCATGTGGGACCTGTTATTCAAGGAACTACAAACTAGCAGATCTTAGTAGTAAGTATCTTTTCCTTATACGTATATATAAGAATTATAAAATTTCAGTACTAAATGTCAACATTATTCATGATATTTCCTTGAGTTAATGTTAATATACTTCCAAGTAAGAAGTGAATGGAGGGAAATGGTTAAGCAAAATGGAAAATATTAACAAAAGCTGAATTTCGATAAGATTTTTATGGACAGTATGTTATTTACACTTTTCTTTTTCATATTGCTCATCTGTAAATTTGAAATTAATTCCAAATAAACAGTTAATATTATTCTTTCTCCCCCAGCAGTCTTTCTGGAGTTTTTATTCTCTTGTGGTAGTATGACAAACTACTTCATGACTGTGTCCACTTGAACATGACTCTCTTATGCAGCATATAGTCCCTTCTGAAAATACTGAAGATAACAGCACAATTTTATCAAGGATTTCTTTCCTCAAAATAGCAGTGGTAAAGAAATCTAGTGTGTGAACTATTAGTACTGTATGATTAATTTAGAATCCAGGACTTCATAAGGACTGTGTAGTGAGATAAACATTAACCAAAAGTGGACTGGGAATTAAGAGAGAGCTACCTAAAAGAGATGACATCCAAGTGAGATTTTAATGTAGGATGTATTAGGCATAGAAGAAGAAATATTCATCAAATATTCAATCCTTCATTTATTCAGTGAACTTTTAAAATAGTACCATAATAATCCAAAATCATAAGTAAATGAGCTTTAAATCTCAACATTTCATTCCTGCTGTCTGTAAGGGGTTTGAATGGTGGGTATAGTTTTATATGTAAATAGGCATAATAAGATGTATATATATCACTTTGTTCATCATGCACTAAGAGTAGAGCTCATAATGAATATGATGTATAAGTTTTCTCAAAGCCAAAGTGATGAAAAAATTATCCTGGCACTGAATGTTGTAAGATGACCCTATGCTACCCTCTGATGAGTGGGACAGGTGGGAGTTTCGGGAGGGAGGTATCAACTCGGTGTATAATGTCAGTGGAAAGGTACAAAAGGAGTGATGGGACAAAGGTTTACCAATCAAGAGTGCAAATCTTTCAGTGGCATTACTTTCCCTGCTTTAGTTTTAGCTGTATTTCTTAAATTTATGTGTACTAAGGTTTTAGAAACAGCAGGGGATTTTTATTTTTATTTTAGAAATGCTACATGGGTGATAATCAGTTGAAAAAGTGCATGAATGGAATCAATAAGACTCCGGGTTGGTGATGATAGAGAATGCTGACTCAAGTGGTTCTGTGTCCCAACACTCCACTGACTGAGTTGGGAACTACAGAGAGCAAGTAGATCTTATGTTAAATAAAATCAAATACCTAGTAGCATATCTACTATTTTATAGTTCATGTTGTCCAATTTGTAAGGAATAAGGTACTCTTAAAAGCCAAATGTCATTCTCTTAATAAAATAGACAGTTTTTATTTTGGAAATACTGAGAAGTACATACATTTCCCCTCCATTTGATGACCCCAATAACAGTAAGTGTTTTGGATAGCTCCATTTAAAAGACTCGGAAATAAATTACTGAGGGAGAGAATGAAATGTTTTGCAAAAGATTTTTGATACTATCTTTACCTCAAAATATTTAGATTTGAATATTTTTAGATAATGAATTCTTATTTTATATATCCTGTTAAATTTAATTTTTTCCCTACTAACAACATTTTAAAATTACTGTGCATTTGAGAAATTCTTTGTCCATTTTATATAATTTATCAAAACCTTAGACATTCTAGACAGTAAAGACTATTCATATTACCAGTTTCTTGTATCCAGATTTCAAATCAGAATTTAAATGCATTATGGTAATTTCATTTTTTATACTGTGAGGTCACCATGCCCTGATGTATTTTATTTTGTAAAACCCGTGCATAAATTTATTTGTTGAAGTTTGTGATGCAATCAATATTTGATAAAATTGATTGCTTTTGCCCAAGTGATAGTAGACACCAGTGTTTCTGCCTCATAAAATACTATGAAGTAACATCAAGTTTAGGAATAAATCAACACGTGACAAGCACATGACCTTGCATCAATTTGACAATTTTTTGCTTCTTTAAGTGTGTTCAGAGGATATAATGTGAAGAAACAGAATTCTCTCCTACCCTAAGTGTGTGCAAAAGATACAATTTGAATAAATAGAATGAATTATACTAGAGATTGGTCAGGAAATTAGACTTAACAAAATCAGATGTATTGAAATTCACATTACATACAGTTGTCTTCCATACTCCTCTGCCAGTCTGTGATACTGTGGTGGCTTACATATGACTGTGATTCTTGCAATTATTCAACTGGTATTTCAAATACCATCAAGGTCATGCACAGTGAAGAGATCTCACAGGAGTTTCATGACTAAAAGCAGAATAGGAAAAGGAAGTAGGAAGAGGCTGTCCATTTCTAAAAGATTGGCTACTGAAATCTTTATAAATAGCAGTGGAAAACTGTCTTGATAGAGTGCAAAAAGAGGAGGCCCTCCGGATGGAAGGCATTGGAAATACAACTGGGAAGAGCTACTTCCTCAAAGTAGAGTCAACTTCAATGGCATGGATGGAACAAAGCTTTCAGGACTTTCATTTGCCTATGATTCAAAATAAGAAGATACAGCTACAAATACCCATCAGTAATCAGAACATAGAATGCCTATCTAGGAAAATTGGAAGTCATCAAAAATGAAATGGAACATACAAGTTTCAAGAAGACAAACAGTTTACAGATCAGTATATTGTATATACAACAGTATAACGAAATGTGCAAAGATTTGGAAATAGAAGACCCAAAGCGAAGCTTTTCGACATAGCCTAAGTTTATAGAACTGAAGAAAAAATTACCATCAAGTTGGAATATTGAAGGATTCTATGGGGGAAAGATGAGCGGTGCAGGAAACATCAAAATGAAGCTGGAGAAATACACAGAGTCAATATGCAAAACAGAATTGGTCAGTTCTCAATCATTTCAACAGGTAGCATATGATCAAGAGCTGATTGTATTGAAGAAAGAAATCCAAGCTGCACTGAAGACATTAGTGAAAAATAAAGCTTCAGTAATTGAGGGATTATCAATAGAAATGTTTCAACAAACAGACGCGATGCTGGAAGCACTCACTAGTCTATGCCAAGTCATCCAGAAGACAGGTACCTGGCTAAGAAACTGCAAGAGAACTGTATTTGGACCCTTTAAAAAAAAAAAAAAAAGCTATCCCATAAGATGTAGAAATTATCAGATAATGTCAGTAATATTGCATGCAAGTGAAATTTTGATGCAGATAATTTTTAAAAGTTTAGCATTACATGGACAGAGAGCTACCAGTACTGCAAATCAGATTCAGAATTGGATGTAGAATGGGGCTTTCATTGCTAATTTCATTTGGATATTGGCTGAGTACAGACAGTGCTATAATAATGTTTACCTGGGTTTTATTGACTATGAAAAGGCATTAGATTGTGTCAATCAATAATAAAAATACAAGCAAATACATTCTCTATTGTGGAGAATGGGAATTCCTGAATACTTAATTGCGCTCAAGTGAAACTTGAATGTGGACAAGAAGCAGTTATTCGAACACAACAAAGGAATACTGTATGGCTTAAAATCAGGAAGGATTTGCATCAGGATTGTGTCCTTTCACCACTTTTATTCAATGTATAGTTGACGAACCATCTGAGAAAACATAATCTAGGAAGAAATATGCAGCATCAAGATTGGAGGAACATTTACTGTAAAACGGACATGCAGATGGCATAACCTTGTCCAAAATAAGCCAAAAGGACTCGATGCACTTGCTGATTCAAATAAAAGATTGTGGCCTTCAGAATGGACTGTAACTCAATGTAAAGAAAACAAAAATAATCACAAACTGACCAGAGGCGAGATCATGATACGTGGAGAAAGTGTTGAAGTTGTCAAAGACTTCAGTTTTCTTGAATTCACTATTGGTGCTCTTGGAAGCAGCAACCAAGAAATCAGAAGATGCATTGCATTGGGTCAATTTGCTGCACAAGGTGTCTTTAAAGGTTTAATGAGCAAAGATGCCCTTTTGGGGGCACGGAGGCACCTGTCACAAGCCACGTTGTTTTACTTCTCCTTATATATATGTGTGTGAAAGTCGGATCATGAATAAGGAAGACAGGAGAAGAATTGATGCATTTTAATCTCTTTAAAAATCACATTATTGGGGCCTCATACAACTCTTAGCACAGTCCACAATCCATTGTGTCAAGCACAATTGTACATTTCTTGCCATAATCAGTCTCAAAACATTTTCTTTCTTCTTGAGCGCTTGGTATCAGTTCCTCATATTTTCCACTCCAGCCCCTACCCTCCTCCCTCATGAACCCTTAATAATTTAGAAATTATTATTATTTTGTTATGTCTTACACTGTCCAACATCTCCTTTCACCCACTTTTCTGTTGCATCTCCTCCAGGGAGGGACTTATATGCAGATCCTTGTCATCAATTCTCCCTTTCTACTCCACCATCCCTCCACCCTCCCGGTATGGCCACTTTCACCACTGGTCTTGAAGGGCTCATCTGTCCTGGCTTCCCTGTGTTTCCAGTTCCTATCTGTACCAGTGCACATCCTCTGGTCTAGCCGGATTTTTAAGGTAGAATTGCGATCATGATAGTGGGGGGTGTGTGTAGCAGCATTAAAGAACTAGAGGAAAGGATGAATTTTAATTATTGTGTTCATATGGTGGTTATGATTTGGGCTGATAATCACAAGGCCAGTAGTTCTCAACCACCAGAAGCTAGGGAGGCAGTGGATAAATGTGAAGTTTTTCTTTTTCTGTAAAGGGATACAGTCATGGAAAGTCAAAGAGAACACTTTCCCCTGTTCTATAGGGTTGTTGTGAGTCGAATGAACGGCTGTGAGTTGCGTGGTGAGTTTGCTTTGGTTTGAAAGGACCTGGAAAATACCAGGAACTGCCAAAAGAACCGATTATTCTTTGGAGGAAGCACAAGCAGAACACTCCTTAGTGTGGAGGGCCTTGAAACTTTGTCTCACATACTCTGGCAGTGTCATCAGGAGAGATCATATGCAGAAAGCACATCATGCCTTGCAAAACACCGTCAGGGAAAAAGAGGAGATGGATTGACGCTGTAGCTACAACAATGATCTAAAGACAGCATTGATTATGAGGATGCTCGTGGACCAAGTAGAGTTTCCTTCTTTGTATACAGGGTCACCATGAGTCAGAAACAATGTGAAGACACAGAACTACAACAACATGAATCTGTACCCAATAATTACAGGATGCACATGCTGTAATTGCTGTTTCAACTCAATTAGAACAGAACAAAGAACAACAAGTTACATGATCATCTCAGAGTTGCATAAAGTCATTTGATGAAATACAAAACAATTTCTTGAAAACAGTATTCAACAAATTGGAACAGAGGGAAATTTTCTCAAATGGCTGAAAGGATCTACAAAAACCTGAAGACAATAATGCTGCTGTGAGATACTATACATTCTGATATTAATAAATTTCTATGTAAAATTTGTTAGTGAAATCTCCTCACATGTATATTTAATTAGAATGCTTTCCTTCCAGTAGAATAGACATTTCAAGAGGCAGGAAAAAAATAACCCAGAAAGCTAACATCTCAATGGTGACAGGCTACATGCTTCCTGTCAAAGGTCAGGAGGTGATAAAGATGCCAGTTCTAACCATTTTTACTCAACATAATATTCAGGACCATTATCAGCCAAGTGATGTAAAATTCATGTCAATGGGAAAGAGAACGTACACTAGGTGATTCAAGAATAACAATTGCAAGGATGGTGCAGGACAGTAAAATGCTGTGTTCTATTGTACATGGGGTTGCTATGAAAAAATAATCAGAGAACCTGGAATATATGAAGAAGAAGAAGGCATCAGAATTTGAGGAAGTAATCGTGCTTGATGAAATTCCATAGGACTTTAAACACTTGCTGATGAAGTTCAGGATTGCAGCCTTCAGTGTGGATGATGAATCAATTTTAAAATGACCCAAAACCTCACAACTGGACCAATAGGTAACATCATGATCAATGGAAAATTGTTGATGGTGACAAGGATTTTGTCTTCCTTAGATTCATAATCGATGGTCATAAAAGCAGCAGTCAGAAGATCAAAAGACATGCTGCGTTAGGTAAATCTGCTATACAAGACTTCTTTAGAGTATCTAAAAGCTAGGATATTAATTTGAGGACTAAGGGATGCCAGACTAAAACTTTGGTATTTTCCATCGCCTCATATGCATGTCAAAGTTGGACATTGAATAAGAAAGGTTGTAGAAGTGGGATATATGGAAGATAAGTCACCTGTGTACATCGACATAATTCACCAAGAGAGTAATAAGAGAGCCCACCAACTGGGAAAACATCTTTAGCAATGACACATGAGACAAAGACCTTATTACTAAGATTGTGGAAGAATCAATGCATTTGAACTGTGGTGTTGGATAAGAATATTGAAAGTACTGTGGACTGCTAAAACAACAAACTAATCTGTCTTGGAAGAAGTATAGTCAGAGTGCTCCTTAGAGAAAAAAATGATAATATTTCATCTTGCATACTATGGACATATTGTCAGGAGAGGTCAGGCATTGGAAAAGGGTACTATGCTTAGTAAGTGAACAGGCAGAAAAAGAGACGGACCCTTCGTGAGATGGATTGTCATAGTCGCTGCAACAATGGGTCTGTGCAGACAGAGGGACAATAGCTAGGATGGTGCGTGCGTGAGAGGGCAGTGTTTTGTTCTGTTGTGCATACGGTCACTATGGGTCAGAACCAACTCGATGGCACCTATCAACAATCAATATGAAAAACAGCCAACTTATGACACTTAACAGCAACCGACTGATAGCATCATCTCATGAATATGATATTCTAAAACTGAAATCTATTAGAACTAACACAAGTTCAGTAAAGTTCCAAATTCCAAAATTAATCCACAAAAACCAATTTTGTATCAGATTCCTAGTGGTGTAGTATATATTAACTGAGCTGCTAATTGTAATATCAGCGGGTCATATCCTCTAGGAGATTCAAAGAAGAATTAGGAGACTGAACTTCAGCAAAGAGCTGCAATCTCAGAAACACACAGGTCTATTCAATCCCGAGGGCCACTCTGAGTTAGAGTTAACTTGGTAGCATGACTTTTGAGTTATACTAACAATGAATAATTTGAAACTATAGTTAAGACAATTCTATTTAGAATACAGTAAAATAATTTGACATACATTTAACAAAAAAGATGCTAAACAAATAGTAAAATCCCAACAAAACTGTGTCATTGTTAGGTGTTTTGAGTCAGTTCTGACTCAGGTTGAACAAACGTATATAAGACTTAAGGAAATACAAAGACTGTCAATATTCAGCATCGTAAGAATTAGTAGGATAAAGATGATAGTACATCCCAAATTGATCCTCAGATTCAAAACTTTACTTATTAAATCTTCAGTGCCCTTTTATTTTACATAAATTCAAAAACGTATCTTGAAATATATTTTTCAAGTCAAGAATTCAAGCATTGTTAAATTTTAATACAGAATTATAAGCTAGAGGACTCACATTCTGCAGTTAACAGGATAAAAATATCTTCTCAATGGTACTTATGACTCTGAATACCAACCCCCTCAGAAAGTCCATTTTTATTGACTTATTTTCATACAACACCTGAAAAATTACTAAAATTGATAATAATTTTCAAGTGTAAGAACTCAATAAATACATGGTAAAAATTCAGGAGTAATGTAGGAGTAAATCTTCATAGCCTTATGCTAGGATTCTTAGTGTAACTCATAAAATTTAGACATGACATTCTTCGCTACGACTCTAGAAGTACACGACAACTAAAGGAAAGAAAGGAGGACATTATAACAATGGAAAACTTTTACGATTCAGTGCATCTCACTGAGATTCAAAAGGCAAGTCAGAAATGGAGAAAATATTTGCAAATAATATATCTGTTAAGAAACTTGCATCTAGAACATAAAAGTGGCTCTTTAATAAAATAATAGTACAAGATAATTAATTAAAATAATCAAGTATCTGAATAGTCATTCCTCCAAAAGGAAAATAAGAATGTCCTACGGACATATGAAAAAAATGCTTAGCCTTGGTAACCATCTAGGAGATGCAATTGCAAATCACAGTGAAATCTAGGACCTCCTACTCCTGTTGCATGCTGTCTTAGTTATATCCTCTTACAGAACCACAAACATTTATTGTCGCATAGTTTAAGAGGCCAGAAATCCACTTTAGCTCCAACATGATTTTCCATATGACTTAGCAATTCCAGCCCTTTATATATATCTGACAGAACTCAAAATACACACTGTAATTCATTAAACTGAGTTCCTAAAAAAGATTTCTTGAAGCCCTAATTATAGCACTGTGAAGTCTTTGCAGATGTCATCAGTTAGCGTGAGGCCCTTCAGGAGTGGTGTGGCCCTAAATCCACTTGTGCATTGGTATGAACATTAAGAGAGAACAGAAGCAGAGATACAGACTGCAGAAGAATGCACATATGATGCTGCATCTACAAGCCAGACAATGCCAACCAGTGCATACGGCTACAGAAAGTTAACAGAGACAAGAGACTGATTCTTTCTTAAAGGCAACAGAGAAAGAGCATGAATGTGCCAGATAGCTTTCTCGACAGTTATAGTCACAAAACTGTTCGACAATAAAAATCTCTTTTGTAAAAGCACCTCACTGCTTGCATTTTGTTTTGGTAGCCCCAAACAGGTGTGCAGGTCCACGCAAAAACTTACACATAACTATTAGGGCTAATCTTGTATCTTAATGCAGAAGTGAAAAGAACTCATATCCAATCACTGATGAATCAATAAAATACTGTGTTATGTTCATATAAAGAAATCTCCAACCCCCCAGCTGTCTAGCTGCTTCAGATAAAGAGCTACCACATGAAACACAGTGGAACTCTCCCATTTCATTTCCAAAGTTGTAAATATTTATGGAAGCAGAATGCCACAACTTTCAACTGCAGAGCAGTTAATGGATTAATTTCAACTGTTGACTTTGGTTAGCAGGCAAATGCATCACAAATACACCACCAGGATTCTGGGTACAGTGGTAAAAAATTAATAAAAAGAATGAAATATGGATAGATATAATAACACGGTTGAGCCTTTAAAAGATTATACTAAGGGAAAGAAGCTGTCACAAAAATGACATATTGTGCACCTTTGTTATGCAAATGTCAACAATAGGCAAATCTATTAAAAAAGATTAATTAGCTGCTTTGCTTTCTGTGTATCATTAGAGGAGGAGAGTGGCAGTGTGAACCTGAGTACACATTTTATTTTTAGATGATGAAAACACTCTAAAATGGTGTTTAATATAATAAAACAATAGAAGAAATGATATATTGGGATTTGTTGAATGTTTGATGTGTGAATTATTTATCATTATATCTTATTTTAAAACAAAGTATATGCCTCTATGCTTTTAACATGTACAACCAGTTTGGAAAGTAATATGTTGTTGTTTCTAGGTGCAATCAAGTTGGTTCGACTCACAGCGGCCCTACGCACAACCGACCCAAACACGGCACAGTCCTGCACCATTCTCACAATCATCCCCATCCGTGGGCTCCTTGTTGCAGCCTCTTTGTCAGTCCATCTCACTGAGGCCCGTCCTCTTTTATGCTTCCCGTCCATTTTCCCAAGCGTAATGTCCATCCCTCTCCAGGGACTGGTTGTGTCTGACACGTCCAAAGCGTGTACGACGAAGCCTTGCCACCCTCTTCTCCAAGGATCGCCATGGCCCTACTTGTTCTAAGACAGATTGGTCTATCGTTTTGGTAGTCCATGTTATTTTCAATATCTTCACCAGCACAGCAATTCAGAGCATCGATTATTCTTCTGATCTCCTTGTTTAGTTTTCAGTTTTCACAGACATATGAAGCAATTGAAAATATACCAAGGGCTTGGGTCAGGCACAACCTAGACATCAAAGTAACATCATTACCTTTTAATTCTCGCCCGATTTTAAGCCAATCATTATTCTTTTGTTTTATTCACACTACTGACTCTCGATCCATGCACACGTTCTGCAGAGGCACAATGTAGTGTTTCAGAAATTCCATCTCCTCAAGGCTATCCATGATTTGTTATGATCTACAGGGTCAAATGCCTCGGCAGAGTGAGTAAAATGTAAGGAAACATCTTTCTAATATTGTTTTCAGTTAAAAATCATTTGACATGAAAGATAGTCCTTGTTTCACATCTTCTGGATCCTGCTTGAACCTCTGCAGCTCACGGTCAGTTTTTTTGCTACATCCATTGTTGTATGATGTTCAGCAAAACTTTCCTTTTATGTGATAACAGTAGTATTGTTCTCATTAAGCATTCTGTTGAGTCTCCTTGCTTTCGAGTGGGTACAAATATGGACCTCTTCCAGTCAGTTGGTCAAGTAGCTTTCTTTCAGATTCCACAGTTCCTGGAGCCTTGTTTCTTATTATTGCTTTCAGTGAAGCTTGGAATTCTTCCTTTTGTACTAATGGTTCTTCCTCATTTGCTACTTCCTGAAATAGTGGCATGTCATCTAGTTATTTTTGAACAGTGACTCTGTTATATTGTTTTCATCTCGCTTGGATGCTTCCTGCATTTTTTAGTATTTTTCCCTTAGAATCATTCCATCTTTCAACTGAATGCTTGATTTCCCCCCCATATTTTTCCATACTTCAACGGAATGCTTTGGGTTTTTTTTTAGTTTATATTATGCTGAGCATGTCTTTCCTGTTGGTCTTCTAGATCTTTGCACATTTAATTAAAATATTTTACTTTGTTTTCCCAGTTGCCCTTGAAGTATTCTGTTCAATTCTTTGACTTTATCATCTCTTCCATTTGGCTTAGCTAGTACACAAGTAAGAACAAGTTTCAGAGTCTCCTTTGCCATCCACACTGATCTTGCCTTTCCTGTGTTTTGAAAGACCTTTTGCTCTTTTCATGAATGAAGTCCTCCCACCACAGTTCATTAGGTCTTCATTCATTAGTATTCATGCAGCTAGTCTGTTCTCAGAATTATATGGGATACACTCAAGTTTGTATTTTGGAGTTGTTTTCACTTTTTTCTCCTCCAGCTGAACTTACACGAACAAATGATGGTTTGTTCCAGTCAGCTTCTGGTCAGACTTTAGCTGCTGATATTGAGCATCTCCATAGTCTCTTCCCACAGATGAAGTTCATTTTACTTCCACGTATTCCTTCTGGAGAATTCCTCCATGCCTATAGACACCTTATGTTTTGTTGAAAAAGATATTTTTTATGGAGAGATTGTTGTTCTTGCAAAATTCCATTATGCCATCTCTGGCTTCATTTCTATCAATCCATTTCTATCTTTATTTTCCAACTACTGTTCCTTCTTATTTGTTTCCAACTTTTGCATTCCAATTGCAAATAATTATCAATGTATCTGGATGGCATTGATCACATTTTTTAATCAATTTCCAATGGAAGACTTAGTAAAATCCATCAATTTCCTCATAATTAGCTTTGCTGCTTCTGCATATATTTGAGTATTGTTTTTCTTATTATAAAAGTGTTATCAAATATTTAGCCAATAAATATAAATATTTAAAGCCATGTGAGAGTGTTCTAATCTCTCTGCATCATCTCCAGAATTTCTTATTTTCTGTTTTATTGAATTTTGCTAAATGGGTATTGTTCAAAATAACATTTTTTGATCTACCTTAATGTTCAATGAGGTCTCTGTTGATATTACATCTCTCCACTTTCAAGGAAATCCAAACAATAGAAATATATATTTTTGTATTGACTAAGGTAGCTAAGTATATGTTTTGTACTGTTGCCAATGCTGTGTGTTATTTAAGAGAGTTGTCGTTGTTTGACTTTTCAATGCTTCTTTGCTAGCAAGGTTATTCATTCCTCAATTGTAATGAGAGGGAATTCCTCAGAATTGCTTCATTCATGTGGGGACCCTGCAAATGGATTTTGGATTTCCAGTGTGATTCACAGAGACTTCTGCAAACTGGATGTTTGCAATTTAAGCTCTTACATAGTTCCCTCCTTCAGATTCTGATTTTATGATTTGCAATCCTTGGATCACACAGACTGGTGTGTTTCTTCCTTGTGGCTTAGTTGACACCTCACTTAGATGACTGCTTGCTTGAAACCAGCCTTTATACCACAGACGTTATTGTTTTCCTGATAGCCAGGCACCAACTGGCTTATGCACTACACTTTGTTGTAGCCCCCATATCATCAGTAATCTTTTCATATGGACAAGCATGGAGCAGTTTTTGAAAGTGTCTGGCCTGGTACCTTATCTGGCGTATTAGTTGTATTGTGAAATTTCTATTGGGAAATGCAAAACAGTCTTTTATTTGAATTAACTGCATGGAATCTACCACTACATGGAGACTTTTGAATTTCATGAAACTCACTTGAAACTACTTTGTCATACGTTTCCATTAAAAATGGAACATTCGATAGAGAAAATGGAAACGAGTCATTATTGACTCAAAGATAAATTGAAAATATTTCTTTATTTTTTTTACTTACATTGTTATTTGTGTTAGACAGGGTTCTCTAGAGAGACAAAACCAGATAGCTAATAATTATATATATATATATTTATTTATACATATATATATGAAACAAGAAATGAACAGTTAAATTATATACAGATATATATACATATAATACAAGAAATGAACAGTTAAATTATACAGCAGTATAAATAGTATAAATGGCTCAGTGCAATTCACTCCCATGAGAGAGTTGTGAGACACTGTCAGTCCTTTAAGTCTTGAGGTTTGCCAGGTAGTCCACTGTTGAGAGAATTCCAGCTATACCGGCACAGGAAGCAAACAGCAAGGCAGGTCACCATCAGTCAGCCAGGTCACCAACATTCATTCCCTAGCTCAAGAGATGTAAATTCCAATTGTGTGGCAATGTAGGTCTTGAAGGAACCTTAAATTACAGCGACACAGTCCACAGGTAGTGTAGATTTCAAATTGAGGCGCAGAACAAGCAAGGCAGCCCCATACTGGTCCGATGATCAAAGAGCAAGAGACAAGAAAGGCGAGGCTAGCCAAGTCATTTATCTCTCCGCCCTTCACTTCATTCCACATGTGTTTATCGGCTAGGCAGGCACAATAAACTAACTACCTCATTATTCAAGGCTTAAAAACATGTACCAGGTACAATTAGGAAAATAAACGTGGTACATTTGTTCCTTGGGATTTCTGCAACAAATTGGGTAACTTAAAAGAACAATAATAAGTTTTCATAGATTTATGTATATGAAGTAGTTCAAAATGAAGTTGTTGCAAAAGTAATACTTTCCTTTGAGAAACCTGGTGGACCCATTTCTTCATTATTGTAGTTTTGCTGACTGTGATTGTTTTTTATTCATGACCATATTTCTTCAATCTTTCTCTCCTCTTCATGTGTCTTCTTAATAAGTATACATGTGGTTATAACCTGAGTATAATAGAAAATCCATGGTAAATTTCTCCTCTCCAGACACTTGATCACAATATTTGTCTTTTAATACATTATTGACATGTCTTGATAATTTAAGACATATTTTTGTGGATGGTTACAAATCATATATCACACTTCAAGATCTATCCTAAAGTACAACAATGACCACGATAGGATAATAAACACACATCTGTACACATCTTCCTCAGGCTGAGAGAACTAAAGAACTAATTCAAGCTTCCAGTTGCAACATTGAATGATTCTGTGAGAAAAATATTGAATAAGGTAGGGAATATCAACAGAATATAGAATGAATACGGTCACTATATGGAAAACAATTTGTCAAAATTCAAATATTTCAAAAGATCAAGAACCAATGGAAGTGAAGGAAGAAGTCCAAAGTGCACTGAAGGAATTAGTACAAAACCAAACTAGACCAAATCTAACTCACTGCCACTCAGTTGATGATGACTCATAGTAACCAGATAGGACAGGGTAGAAGTGGCCCCGAGTTTTTGAGATTGTAACTCTTTAGTAGACAGCCCTGTCTTTTCCCCATGGAGTGGCTATGGGTTTCTGAATGGCTGACCTTGCGGTAATCAGCCTAATAGATAATCACTATGCCACCAAGTTCCTAAGCATACAGCAGATTCCAGGACGTGAGGGAATACCAACTGAAATGTTGCAGCAAATGGATGGAGCACTGACAGCATCTCCTGGTTTCTGCCAAATGTCTTGACAATAGCAACTTGGCCAACTGAATGGAATGGATCCATATTTCTTCTCATTCCAAAGAAAGGTGAGCCAACAGAATTTTAAAAAGTATCAAATAATAACACCAATATCACCTTGCTAAAATTTTAAGAAAAAGCAACTTTTGAGATTTTTAGAAAATGGTTGCAGTTTAACATTAATAGTGAGCTGTTGGAAATTCAAGCCATATTTCAGAATAGGATGCAATGCATGAGATCACTGATAATGCTCGATGGATCTTGGCTGAGAGTAGGGAATACCAGAAAGATGTTCACTTGTATCCTGTTGCTTATGAAAACATGTTTTGTTGATCATAATAAATTATGAATAACATTGAGAATTATGGGAATTCCAGCATGCTTCACTGTGTTCCTGTGAAGCATATACATAAATCACATATTTATAAAATGTCAGTATTAATCTTCTTTATTTCCACATATTTTTATTGATTTCTAATTTTTCATTCATCCTGTCAGTAATTGTTTTCAGGGGGAGTCATATTTTTCTTAATTCTTCTACTTTTCTCCTGTATTTTCCTTGATCTCCAAGTTATCTGACTGAGTCTAAATGTCATTAGTGTGAATTCCTTTCCAGCAAGATCCAGTGACCTAATAATTCCAGGTCTATCTGCTGACCTTTGTGACTGTCTCCCACTGGACACGGGGGAATTCTGGGAGCTGCATCTCTGAGCCTGAAGTCTATTTTTTTTGACTCATCAATGGGCTTTGTGTCTTTTCTTTGCTCCCGTTGCTGTTCAGTTTCATTCACTTCTTGGTTTCCTCCATTCCGGGGCTAGGGGGTGGGGTTCAGACTGGTCTACCTCCCTGCCGCATAGCTCCAGTATGGTCCTCTGTCACAGTAAGTGGGACACCATTGATAAAACTCAGATCCTGGCGAAATAGCCACATGGCAGCCAAAAACCATATACCCTAGCTTGTCGTGCATTCTTTCCAAAAATCCAGACATTTTTAAAATGCCGCAGGCGCGGGACTGTCCCACTAAGAACAGGACGTCTGGTCACATTGGACCGTCTTGAGCTCTTGAAGAACCTACAGTTCTTTCTGTGCCTTAGGAGCTCTGGGCAGAGACGTTGTCCTCGAGGCTTGGTGTGCAGTCATGGGGTCTAGACCATCCCTTTCTCTTTTTCCTTCTTGATTTGGTTCTGTGTGTGCGCGTCAGGCCGGCCCCCCTCCCCAACCTGCAGGTTTGGTGCTGTCCTCTGTAGTGCACGTGTCTAAGGAGGAGGTCAGTTTGGTTGTGTTTGAGGCCGTCCTTGTAGCTCAATCGTTTCATGCATTGCTCCAAGTGGCTATGTTGCCCTCAAGGTTTGGTGTGCCATAGAGGGGTCTGTATGCACACTTCCAATTCTGTGGAGACATAAACAATACTCTCCCACTGGGTGGGTTAGTGCCCTGATCCTCCCGTGCCATCATCCCTCCTTTTCTCCCTCCCCCCCCCCATTTTCCCATTCTTTGTGTTACAATAAGATGTACCTCCTTGGGTTTGGTCTGACCTTCACCTGACTGCATATACCTCAACTCGTATAGTGTGAGATAAGTCACTCTTCGTCTATACCTACTGTGTTGATTGTACTTACCTCAGGGGACTCTTGCATTTGTCCTTCTGTGATTGGCTGACCTCTCTTAGAATAACTCCCCACAACTCTTCCCAGGAAACGACATGTTTCATGTGATCATCTGTGCTTTTAGTGATGCATAGTACTCTCATTTGTATATGTGCCACACTCTACAAATCTACTTGTCTGTCAATGGAAATTTAGGTTGTTTTCAATCCTTTGCGATCATGGTGTGCTTCAATAAAAATTGAAGCACAGATGAGTGTTTGTGGTTTATTTCTTACCTCCTCTATGTATATATCAGGTAGAGGGATAGCTGGGTCATAAGGTAGCTCAATTTCTTTAAATATCACCAGATCTCTTTCTACAGGCTGTACGTATCTACAAGACCACCAAGAGAAGAATTCCTGTCTCACCACATCCCCTCCACTATTTGTTGTTCTCTGATTTTTCTAATTTGGGCTATCCTCAAGGGTGTTAGATGGTATCTCAGGGTTGTTTTAATTTGCATTTATCTGATGGCTACTGATCTTGAGCATTTTCTCATATGTTTATTGGCCATTTGGGTCTCTTCCCTTGTGAAACTTCTGTTCAGGCATTTTGCCCACATCCTCAGGGAATTAACTGTTTTCCTCTTTTTGCAGGCCAGGCAATATTGTAGATTTTAGTACTAATCCCTTTGTCTGTTTTGTTATAGCTAAAATTCCTCTCCCAGGCTGTGGGTTCTCTTGCTATACTCTTGGTGAACTCTTCTGATAAACACAGTGTTTTATCCTTAGTATCTCCCACTTGTCGATTTCAGGTTCACCTTTGTGTTTACCCTTACCAATTGCAGTTAGCCTATGCATTCCCTGACCCAAGGTTTTTGGTTTGTCACAATTCCTTTGTCGGTGGTCCTGAAAGTTTGGGGGTTTACTTCTAATTCTTTAATCCACCTTGAGTTTGTTCTTGTACACATCTTGTTTCATTTTTTACAGGTGACCATCCATTGTTTCCAGCACCACTTGTTAAAGAGGGCTTCCACCTCCCACATAATGATTTTTTGGCCCTGTTGAAGATCTATTTCACCGACCATTTTAGTATGAGATTAGGGGAGTCAAAACTTTAACTCTAAAAATGGATCATTGTGAAGATTCCACATCCTAGCACAATCCCTTAGAGGGAAATTGGATGTTTCCTCAAATGCTCTAAATCATACCTAATTTGTGCCACCCAGTGTATTGCTATGTCCAGAGTTGTATCTTCTCCAGGTGTATCTGAATCTATTCTTTGTTTTTAAATATTGATAAACAAACAATATAGCATATGAGGCCTTAAAGACAAATTAAAAAAAGTGGCAATATAGCTGAGAGGCAACAAGCCCACATGGAGGAAACACACCAACCTGTGCAATCAGGATGTGTCGACGAAGTCAGGTAACAGGCACCAGAAGATCCAAAATGAACAAATAAAAGACCATATTGTTGAGAATGAGAGGACTCAGAGCAGAGACCCACTGCCCATCTGTAGACAATAGGACATCTCTCACAGAAGGGTTCCAAGGAAGGGATGAGTCAACCAGGGTACATTAAAGCACCGATGAAACACACACTATTCCTCTACTTCTTTGAGGTTCCCTCACCCCCCACTTTCATGACCCCAGTCTTGCCTTTCAGTTCTGGCTAGACTGGAGCATATACACTGGTACAGGTAAGAATCCAGGTGAGATAAACAACTCAGGAACAGAAATGGGAGTGGCAATATCAGGAGAGGTGGGGATGTGGGGAGAGGATAGGAGAAAGGGGAAAGTAATCACAATGACGAGCAACAGAAATGTGGATGAAAGGAGACAGCAGTCATTGTAAGATGTGAAAACACAATTTATCAAGGGCTCATGAGGGTGGGAAGAGGGAGGGAGGGAATAAAGAGGGGCTCATATTTAGGACTCAAATAGAAAGTAAATGCTTAGAAAATGATGATGGCAGCATATATAAAATATGCTTGATACAATAGATGTATGGAATGCTATGAGAGCTATAAGAGCCCCCAATAAAATGATTTTAAAAACAAAAATAAAAATATTGATAGCAAGATTCATAAGGCAAATACCAACAGTCTCAATATTGTTTGGCTATAAAAATTCCTAGACTAAGTACCAACTCACACTAAATTTCTAAAGTGTAAGTAGAAATCCCTAATTGTACATGTCATGAAGTCATAAAAATGTGGTTGCCTATTTGTATTCTATATACTTTAACTGAAATATGAAATTTTAGGGGAGGGTGAAGATTTAGGAAATGTTAATCTCAGCCTTTTTCCTTCTGAAAATGGGATGGATAATAGTTCTAGGTTTGTCACCGGCCTTGCTTCTTCTCACGCCCCTCCTGAACACAACCAGGTTACTGGTTCAAATCGACTACCAGCATCAAGTCATTAGTATTTTCACAAACACAACTACTTCTGGATCTTCCAGAATGCCAGAAAATGGGAATGAAATGCATTTGTTCATATTAATGTACAGCAAGGCGTTTGCTGTCTCAAAGTTATCAAGGTTGTACCACTTGGCACAGAAGCTTGCCCTTCCTTTACTTACCAGCAAAAAGAATAACTCAGGTGTTTTCTAAGCTTCTGTAATCTCAATAACTGGACATACATTTTCCTTTTAATATACTTGAGTTATACACTTTTACTTCTCAACTGATAATTTTCCTACAGTGTGTAAAGGGAATGTGTCTGAATTGGAAACAATTACAGTTAGACAGACTAAATAAATAACACCTGAAAGAAAAGAGAAACTTGTTTACAGTTAGGTAAAACTAATTTTAAGTATTAATGCAGATTCATAGCAACCCCTTGTGGGTTTCCAGGACTGTAAATTTTTATGGCTGTAGAAGGTCCTTTCCTTTGCCCACGGAGCTGCTGGTGGTTTCAAACTGCCAACCATGCAGATCACAGCCCAACCACTTTCCTGACTAAAGGAAAACTACAGTTGAAAAACTAATGAGAGAATTTCAGTTATCTTTCACTTGGGATTGACTAGATGGTGGTGAGTTTGTTTTTCTTGGTGGCTATTATTTTATTATTGATATCATTATGTCATCTTCCCCGACCTGAAATATGCATTTTGTTATCCTGCTTGTCATCCTGGAGGAAATTGCTACATAAAACCACAATATTGAATTGAAATATAACAGGCATTTGGGGAACTGATAATAATGATGAGATAAATGAAACAGGGCTTAGATTTATAACTAGTCACTCTTGGGTCTAAGTCCTCAGCTTTCCACATAAAATCTAAAGAACTTTGAAATATGTTTGAGTTTTCTAAACTCACAGAATTTCCCTAATAACATTATAAGATGGAGATAACAACAAAATCAGATGATTTTAATAAAATAATTTTTATTTCAGCATAAATCATAATTTCTACATTTAATAGACACAAGCATCAAATATTAAAAGGGGATTATAATTGTGATATAGTTAATTTATAGAATTTTAAGCTCACTAGTTGGCATTCAGCTACACAAAAAAACTTCAGTCATTTCAAACCTTTTTGTCAATTTGATAAGCAAAATACATCCTCTAGACAAAATTTATTATGATAATTCATACATTAAAAAACTTTTGACACAGAAGCAATATCATTAAATCCCTATAAAATATTTCAACAAGTTAGCAGTGCTAGATACCTCATTAATTTATGCCAAGAAATATGGAAAACAGCTGACTTCCTAGCTAACTACCTTCAAGAGATCTATATTTGTGTCCATTCCCCAGAAAGGTCATTCACAGAATGTGGAAATTTCCAAAATAACATTAATGTCATATGCAAGTAAGTTTTTTCCAGCATATAATTCAAAAATGGTTTTAACAGTACATGGACATATATCTGTCTCAAATGTAAGGCAGATTCAGAATAAGATGTGGAATGAGGGAATTTGCTGCTGATCTCAGGTGGACCTTGGTTAAAAACAGAGAATAGCAGACCAATGCTTGCTTACTGGTGTTATATTGATTCTTCATAAGTTGTTTGGATCATAACAAACTATGGATAACATTGTGAAGATTTGAAATTCTTGAACACTTAATTGTGTTCTAGTGGAACCTGTACATAGACTAAGAATGTGTCATCCCAAAAGAAAAACGAGATACTGAATAGTTTAAAATCAGGAATGGTGTGCTTCAGGCTTATTAATAACCTGTGATATGCCAATGACTCAACTTTGTTCCTGGCCAATGAAGAGGATTTACTGATGAAAATAAAAGCCTATAACACTCAGGATGAATTACAACTCAGTGTAACTAAAGCAAAACTTCCTTAACATTACACCATTAGAGAAGTTCATTCTCAGTGGAGTAAAAATTAAAGTTGTCAAGTGCTTTACTCAGGTTCACTATTAATATTCATGAAAGTGGCAGCCATGAAATCAAAAGATGGAATGATTGCATCAGGTAAATCTGCTGCACAAGACCTATGCAAAATGTTGAGCTGGACCTAAGCTACTGTATTTTTATTCTTTTCATAAATATGTGAAAACTGGACAGTGAATAGATAAGGGCAGAGAAGCATTGCACATCTACGATGCTGGAAAGGAACACCAGACTTGCTACAGACTGTCAGAAGGACAAACAAACCTGTCTTGGAGGAAACAGCCAGAATGCTCCTTAGAAGCAAGTCTGGCATGACTCCCTTTCATGTAGTGTGGATGTGCTCTAAAAAAAAAGCCCCCAATAAAATGATTTTTAAAAACCTCATGAAGTGATGTCAGGTGAGTAAAGTGTGTGGGGACAGTCATGCTGGATTTTATTTTTGCCCAAAAATTAGTGCACTGAGATGAATATGACACCTTTTCTGTCACATATTGTTAGGCTATCTTTTCAGAACTCTAAATAGAAAGCTTAATTAACAATCTGATCTGGTGTAAGGAACTCCAAATGCACTATCCTCTTGATATAAAAAAACTCGAATAAGCATTGTGGTTTTTATTGGGGGGGGACCCCCTCATAAGTTAGAAGCAGAGATCGTAAATAACATATACCCTTTGTCAAAATTCATATGAACTCTTGTCTTTTGGAAATAGAGTTGCAAAACTGCTCTCTGAGCAGCACGTTTGTATTTATTCATGGAGGAGGGAGAACAAAGTGCCCAAGAGTTTACCTGTGTGTCTAGTGAGGCAAGGTGGAACACAGTGCCATGTGTTTTGTGGATCTTGTATTACTTTGCTGTGTACATAGTGAATATGAAGGATACATGCTAATTTTACACATGTATTCTTCCTAGATATTCAAGAGGTTGCCAGTGCATGACAAAAGTAGACTTAGTAAACTCACACATTTTGTACATTAGATTTTTAACTTCAGAGGGATGACTTATGGAAGTGAAATTGTGTAAAGTCCCCTCTAAGTATTACAGATGCTTGCTTTTGTCAACTGGGTCGATAGAGGGGAGGGATCAGGGGGAGATTGTAGACCAGCATGTTTAGTTAGAGGACATCTTCAGATTCTAGGCTTTGTTAGAAATGTGCAGTAGATTCAAAAATGCTGTGTTTAGTAGACAAACGTAAGTCCTGATTGGAAACATCTAGAAAGAGTCCTTTCAGATGTTTAGAATTTCACAACATATTAAGAGAGGATGTAAAGTAAACCCCTTTAGATCCCTTTTCAATGTTTTTTGGTTGTAATCATAGGAATGGTTGCATTTGGGAGATGGACTGTTCATTTTGATGTCTTGGAGGCAGTAAACTGTGCAGTGGGTATGGGGGTGGGGTGAGAAAGGAGATGGGGAGGGAAGGGCTCTATGCCAGAGTTTGACAAGTTCAGATTGTCTACACATGATTTCCAATGTACATTTTAGTTAACATTGCTGGGTGTTAAAGGACAAATTAGTCCTAATGCTCTGAGTGTGTTAAAAACAGACGTAGTATGTTAAAATCAACGTATTAAAACAGTCTCTTAGAAGGACTGTCTTCAGTGGGGTGGCCTCTGTTAATCCCCCTCCGGGAGCTGGTCATTCTCTACTTCGTCATTGAAGGTGGTGGAAGGAGAAGAGGAAAGGCAGATGGGAAGGCTGTTGACTAGTGTCGCTGTATCTAGGATGCTGTGTTAGATGATAACAATAAGTCCATATATGCATTTTAAATATAATACATGTGCTTATTCTGGATAATAGTTATTATTCTGCAGCATCTAAGCATTTTAGGTGTCTTCAGGTGACAATGTATGATAAGAAGTAATATTAGTGAGTTAACTTATCTGTGAATATCCTTTTGTTATAATTTAGAAAAGCATCTTGGACATGGAATTATTAATCCACCTTAGAGCAGTGTTCACCAAGATTGGTTAGGTTGGTGGCAGGAGGGTAGCAGGACGTGCATGGGTAGCAATGTCTGCAAGTGTGGGGCTGTACTTGCACTTTGATGATAACCATTGATATAGGTGTGCATCTCATGGCTGTACTGGAGAAATACATATTTTAATATGTTAAAATTTTATAATTCGTCTAGAAGCATTATACTCAGAGTCCTTTGGCTTTATGTTTCATTATAAATTGTGCATTAAGAGAATGCAGTATTTTAATTGTAACTATGTTCACATCCCTACCTAGAGGCTTATTAACCATTTTTGTCTTTTATAATTTTTTGTCCTCCCCAGGAGATTTTTTTGTATCCTGTTCTAATTGAGTCATCACATTATATTCTAGCTTGTCAAAATACTCATGACTTTTAACTGATAAATATTCATGATGTGTTTTCAAAATGCATAAAATCATATGGTGTGACTTCAGTCACCTAAAACTGTGTGTTCAATCATTCATATACATGCTTAGGATGTAGAAAGACATGTCAAACTGTCAAATCATGAAAATGATTCTGGATGCCTTTTGTGGGTTTTTGATTTTTGCTGTTTTCTTTTTAGGTTTCTATAATTCACAAAAGGGGGAAAATGTGATTTTAAAAACTTGGCTGGAGCCCCATGATCTGTAGAATAAAGTTAACTTGCTGACATCTCAAACTAACTAAATAATATAAACAAATACAATGGAGACATTTATTAGTTTTTCCTGCCCCTTTTAATTGCGTTATTTTTCAATATCCCACAGGAGATTCATCAACAGAAATTTTCTACACTCCTAATGGGCAGATAAAACCAGGGTAACTTGACCGCACTCCATCATACATCGTTATGAAGTCTCACATCATCTACTGGTGGTTCAAGCAGACAGAACTGTAAACAGAACTGCAGAGCAAAGGGTAACCAATGTCCTTAAATATTTACTCTCCTTTAATACATCCAAGGAGTTCTTGAAAATATCTCCTCAATATATTCCTGTTTTTCTCTATTTTATGAAGAAAAGAAAATTCTCATTTTTCTTTGCATCTATTCATAAAACAATTATTAATTGCGAGATTGGAGAAAATTATTTTTTGTTCCCAATTTCTTATGTAAAGAACAATATCTATTCTTCCTGTATGTTAAAATATTTAATTGTAAATTAAAGGGGGGGGTTACATTTTAGATAAAGTTTTCAACAACTTATAAACTTATCAAATGTCCCAACACTTCATCTGTCCCCTCTTTTTATTTTTATCTTCTCCCTCTTGGAGGATACTATCGCCCTCTCCTCCCAGGTTAACACCTGTCTCTGTCTGGTCTATTGCTTCCCTTACCGCCTAACCGTTTCCAACCCCAGTAACCATCAACGTTTGTTCCTTATTGTATGAAAACCTTTATCTTGACTTTTTATTCTTCCCACGTTATTGGATGATGTTTTCGTTTTTATGAAATTGGAAATTTAAAGAGAAAAATGACTTATTTTAATTCCAGTGAGACTATGTCTGAGAGATAACACTAACAACAAATGTCTGGACAACTCTCTTATTTCTCCAATGAAACTCCCACTGGGTGGTGTAAAACTCAAGTAGAAGATTGAGGATGGTGGAACTGAGTGTCTCAGAGCTGTGAGGCAGTGTTATTGGCTGTGGACCCTGCACAGGAGTTGAAAGGTGAGTTTTCTCTGTGACTAAATGCAGAGGGGCATATGATCACAATTTTCTCATCTCTGCAAATAGAAAGTAAGGATTCATTTCTCACAACTTCTTGGGCACATTAGGCAGTAAAACACAAGAACAATATCTGATATACACTGAGATCGCCCCCAAAAGATTTTATACTGCTCCACCACCTGCACTAATGAGTTCCTAAGTTAAACAAGCAATGGGTTGAGAAGAGTAGGAATGAGCAGACATTTGCTTTCAGAGGCATCTCAGTGTCCACCTCACTGGGACCATTCAATAAGGCTCGTTGCCAGTGACATTTCACAAAGTGCAGCAGAGGTTTGACAGCACGCATGCTTTGCCCCTTGCGCTTCCTCTACCCAGCCTATAGTCATCCAGCAAATATGACCTTCAAGTTCTACTTCAGTGTCAGTGTCTGCAAGAATCACCATTATGATTTGAGTGTTCACAGAGACTAATTTAGCAGGTGTGTTTTGCAGTGTAAAGAGCTGTTTGTAGCTTTTATAGTGAACCCAGCTTCCCCTTGTCAACCGGGGTTAGATGTGACAGATAACACTTTTGTTTGTGCAATGCACATAGATTTCGTGGATATTCATGTCAAATCAGTTCCAGCAGAATTTAGGACTTTTAGTAAGTTGACTATCAGAAGTAGTCTCTGGAATCATACGTAAAACGTGCTTGAAACATCTGTAAACTTTTCCTGAAACACCTCATCTCCCTTCTTTGAATGTCTTCCCACTGAAAGGATTTGGTATTTCCTTCCTGTTGGTAAGGGCTTTCAAAATCACTATTTCAGAAATTGAAAAGTTGTAAAGGTTTAATACCGGAACGAGAAAATGTGGAAGATGCTAATATTGCATCATTTCAGAAAGGGCAGTTTTATTTCTAATCTATTGCTGTCTCTTAATTGCTTTGTAGTTCATTTAAGTTTTACTTTAGATCATATTTATGTAAACTGTTTTCTCCCAGTAACATATTTTGACTTCCTTGAGTTTAATCATATTTTGTTTGCTTCTCTTTAACTTATCATTGATTTATGTTAAGATTCTAACACAGAGACAGATCTTAAGAAGCAAAATAGAGCAGGAAAGCAGTGCTGGGAATCAAAGGCTTCTCAGGCTGTTCCCATTTTTTTGCCCTGCATTAGTTTCCGTGAAATATTCTTTGTAAAGGGCAGTAAAGCTGATAATATTTGTGCAAAAAATGAGAGTCTGGTATGGTAAAATAACATGGACTCTCTAAATGCTAGTTCTTCACTTTTCCCTGAGATTTAGCAAAAATGATAGTAAAGGAGGAAGTAATGAAAATCACTTTCACTTTAGGGAATCATGTATTTGATGATAATGAGATAGAATACTTTAAACTCCACTTTGCCAGACGTATAAAAATAAAATAAATAAACAACTTATCTGGACAACACAAATGATCAGATTCAAAAATTTAAATATATGACAATGATGTAGAAATCAGAAAATGAAGGAATGTGTCTAAGATATATGTTATCCCCAAATTATAAGAGCTAACACAGAGATGCTGAATAAAAGTATGCCTATCTCTTAGTACTCACTGAATTAGAAATGTATTTTTTTGTTCACCAATACCGGGTAATGTTCTAAGTATTGTTACTATTTAACCTAATATAATCCTCACATTACGGCGAAACCATTTGTCACTTGGAGCCTTGATGACATATTGGTTATGTCTTGTGCTGTGATCCACTGAGTTGGCAGTCTGAAACCACCTGCTGCTCAGAGGGGGAAAGACAGAGCTTTCTCCTCCTGTCAACACTCAGAGCCTCAGAAACTCCCAGAGGCAGGTCTACTCTGCAGGTTAGGGTCACCGTGAGCCGACATTAATTTGATGGCAGTGAGTTTGGTTTGGGTTTTGAGAAGGGCTAAAGAGTGAAGGGTTTGGTAACTTACAAGAAGATACAGGAGATGCTGGACCCAAAGCCAGAGTCTGGTTGCTGGATGTGTCCCTCATCCTGTGCCCTTGAATTCTCTGTGGGCTGACACTGCCATGATGATTCTGTAATTCCAGTTGAGACCTAAAGCCGGGAGCTTAATTTAATTTAATTATGGACTACTTCCATAACAAAACATCATACAGAAATTAGTGTTGTTTTCTTTGTGCTTTTCTTCATCTTTTTCTCATTTTTTCTGCCTCTTTGTGTTCCATTGGGCAATGATATTTCAAGTTTCCACTACATAATGAAAGAGGACATTTTCACCTGTACACTTCACTGCTTTGAACTGTGGCATCTTGAGTATAAGTTACCAATTCTTTCAACACACAGTGGTCTTTCATAGGATTCTTTATGCCAATCCCTGACTGCTGAAAGTTATTCACTGTTTTCCTTGTTTTTCTTGAGTGACGGATTAACAGAGGTTCTGACTATTAGACCATATTGGATTCCTTTCCCTCTTAAGTCACAGTTGTGAATTCACTAATGTTTTCTTGGAAATTTGTGAATTTCAAGAAATTTATTACCCCTAAATCAGAACAGGCATTCTATAATGAGAGTAAGTCTCTTTTGTTAGCAAGAAGATGCACACATAAACCCACACAACCCTAAGCACACACTTCAGGGGACCATATCCTCATTGAAATCTGTGTAACATCAAACCTTTCTTTACTGTCACAGGTAAAGCTCATGGACAACACCACATGGCTGGCCAACTACACTGGAGGATCCAATTTCATCCTCTTGGGGCTCTTCACTCAATCAAGTCACCCTGATCTGCTCTCTGTGGTCATTTTTGTGATTTTCCTAATGGCCTTGTCTGGAAATGCCCTCCTGATCTTCTTGATACACTCCAATGCCCACCTCCAAACGCCTATGTACTTTTTCATAAGTCAGTTGTCCCTCATGGACGTGATGTACATTTCTGTCATTGTGCCTAAGATGCTTATAGACCAGGTCAGATGTGTCAGAAAGATCTCAATTGCTGAATGTGGGATACAGATGTTTCTTTACTCCACATTAGTAGGATCAGAATTTTTTCTTCTAGCAGCCATGGCCTATGACAGATACATGGCTATCTGCCATCCCCTCCGTTACCCAGTTCTTATGAACCGCAGGATATGTCTTCTCCTGGCAGCTGGTTGTTGGTTCCTGGGCTCAGTGGATGGCTTCATGCTCACTCCCATCACCATGACCTTTCCCTTTTGCAGATCCAGGGAGATCCATCACTTCTTCTGTGAGGTCCCTGCCATAATGAAGCTCTCCTGCTCTGACACCTCACTCATTGAGACACTCATGTATGCATGCTGTGTGCTCATGCTCCTGATCCCTGTGATAGTCATTTCAAGCTCTTATTCTTTTATCCTCATCACCATCCACAGGATGAAGTCTGCAGAGGGCCGGAAGAAGGCCTTCTTCACCTGTTCCTCCCACATGACGGTGGTCACCCTATTCTATGGGGCTGCAATCTACACCTACATGATCCCCAGCTCCTACCACACACCAGAGAAGGACATGGTAGTGTCTTTCTTTTACACCATCCTCACTCCTGTACTAAACCCTTTAATCTATAGTCTTAGGAATAAAGATGTCACAGGGGCGCTGAAGAAAACGTTTCATGTGGGACCTGTTATTCAAGAAACTATTAACTAGCAGATATTGATAGTGAGTATCTTTGTCCTTATACTTCTATATCACAATTTTAGAATTTCAGGTTTATATGTCAACATTATTCATGACATTTTCCTATCAAACTACATCACTCAATTTCATCATATTGTCATCTTTTTTTAAAGTTAGTTTTCTTGTATTTTGTAATATTATCCTGTAAGAGAATATTCATATTCTTAGTATATGCATAATGAAAATATTTAGAAGTAAATGTTAATGAACTTTCAAATAAGAAGTGAGTAGGGGGAAATGGTTTCACAAAAGAAGGGGTATATTAACGAAAGTTGAATTTAAATATTTACATGGATAGTATATTGTTAACACTTTCTTTTTCATATTGATTTTCTTTAAATTTGAAATTAATTCGGAATAAAGAGTTAAATATTAGTCCTTTTCCCACACCACTCTTTCTGGAATTTTTATTCTCTGGTGGTAGTGTCACAAAATACTTCATAAAATGTGTCCACTTGAACATGACTCCCTTATGGACCGTACCGTCATTTCTGAATATACTGACTACAACTGCACTATTTTATCAGGGACTTCTTTGCTCAAGATGTCAGTGCTAAAGAAATCTCGTGGGTAGGAACTATTAGTACTGCATGATAATTTTACAATCCAGGACTTCATAAGGTACGGTGTGGTGGGATAAGCATTAACCAAAAGGGGACTGGGGATTCAGAGAGAGCTCCCTAAAAGAGATGACATCCAAACAAGATTTTAATGTGTGATTTGTTATGCATAGAAGAAATGTAACTCAAATTTTCAATCCTTCATTTATTCAGTGAACATTTCAAATACTATATAATAATCCACAATCATGGGTAAATGAGCTTTAAATATCAACATTTCATTCCTGCTGTCTCTAAGGGATTTGAATGGTGGGTATAGTTGTATATGTAAATAGGTTTATTAATATATAAACTGTGTGTACTCCAGTATAGGCCCATCTGATTATCAGCCGAGGCACCTAATGTAACCACAAAAACTGCCTGAAACTTGTACTTAAAAAATCAGCTTATAGCAAATGCCTTGAGAATGATTGGGGCAGGGAATGTATGGATGTGCTTTATACAATTGATGTATGTATATGTATGGATTGTGGTAAGAGTTGTATGAGTCCCTAATAAAATGTAAAAGAAGAAAAGAGAAAAAAATGATTAGGGCAAAGACTGTACAGATGTGCTTTATACAATTGATGTATGTATATGTATGAACTGTGAAAAGAATTGTATGAGCCCCGATAAATTGTTAAAATTAAAAAAAAATCAGCTTATACAGAGTACATACAGTAAATCACTCTGTTCATCACGCACAAAGAGTAGAGCTCATAACGAATATGATGTATAAGTTTTCTCAAAACAAAGTTGATGGAAAAACTATCCTGGAACTAAATGTTGAAAGATAACCCTATGCTACCCTCAGATGAATGTGACAGGTGGTATTTGGGGGGAAGGAGGTATAAACTCGGGTATATAATGTCAGTGGAAAGGTACAAAAGGAACGAAGGGACAAAGGTTGACCAATCAAGAATGTAAATACTCCAGTGGCAATAATTTCCTTGCTTTAGTTTTAGCCTTATTTCTTGCAATTATATGTATTAAGGTTTTAGAAACAGTAGGGTTTTTTTTAATTTTAGAAAGGCTACATTGGTGATAATTGTTTGGAGATGTGCGTGAGTGGAGTCCAGGAGTCCAGGTTGGTGATGATAGAGAATTGTATGATGCTGATTCAAGTGTTACTGTGTCCCAACACTCCCACTGACTGAGTTGGGAGCTATTAAGAGAAAGTAGACCTTAGTGAACATGTTAAATAACACCAAATAGCTAGTAGCATATCTACTATTTTACAGTTGATATTGTCCAATTTGTAAGAAATCTGACACTTAAAAGTCAAATGTCAGTCTCTTAATAAAATAGACAGTTTTTATTTTTGAAAGACTGAGAAGCACATAGATTACCCCTCCATTTGTTGACCCTAATACCAAGAAACATTTTTTGATAGTTCCACTTAAAATATTATAAAAATCGAGGAAATAAAATAAATTACTTGGGGAAACAATGAAATGTTTTTGAAAAGATTTTGATTCTATCTTTACTTCACAATATTTAGATTTGAATATTTTTAGAAAAATGAATTCTTATTTTAGATAACCTGTTAAATGCAATTTTGTCTCGGCTAATAACATTTTAAAATAACTGTGAATTTGGGAAATTCATTGCCAAGTTATGTAGATCATCCAAACCTTAGACATTCTAAACATGGAAAGACTGAGTATTATCAGTTTTTTATATCCAGAGTTCAGGTAGAATTTAAATGCATTCCGGTAATTTCATTTTCTATAATGCCAAGTCACCATGCACTGAGGTATTTCATTTTGGGAACCCCAGCATGAATTCATTTGTTCCACCTTGTAATGTCCTCATTATTTGATCAAACTGTTTGCTATTGTCCAAGTGATAGGAGACAACAGTATTTATTTTTTTTAAAACATTTTATTAGGGGCTCATACAACTCTTATCACAACCCATATATATACATACATCAATTGTATAAAGCACATCTGCACATTCCCTGCCCCAATCATTCTCAAAGCATTTGCTCTCCACTTAAGCCCTTTGCATCAGGTCCTCTTTTTTTTTCCCTCCCTCCCTCCCCGCTCCCCCCTCCCTCATGTGCCCTTGGTAATTTATACATTGTTATTTTGTCATATCTTGCCCTATCCAGAGTCTCCCTTCTCCACCTTCTCTGCCGTCCATCTCCAAGGAAGGAGGTCACATATGAATCCTTGTAATCAGTTCCTCCTTTCCAACCCACTCACCCTCCACTCTCCCAGCATCGCCCCTCACACCCTTGGTCCTGAAGGTATCATCCACCCTGGATTCCCTGTGCCTCCAGCCCCAATATGTACCAGTGTACAACCTCTGCCCTATCCAGCCCTGCAAGGTAGAATTCGGATCATGGTAGTTGGGTGGAGGAAGCATCCTGGATCTGGGGGAAAGCTGTGTTCTTCATCAGTACTACCTCACACCCTGACTGACCCATCTCCTCTCCTAAACCCCTCTATGAGGGGATCTCCAGTGGCCGACACTTGGGCCTTGGGTCTCCACTCTGCACTTCCCCCTTCATTCAATATGGTATATGTATACACACACACACACATATACACATACATACATACATATATATATTATATATATATATATCTATTTTTTTTGCATGATGCCTTATACCTGGTCCCTTTGACACCTCATGATCTCAGACTGGTTTGCTTCTTCCATGTGGACTTTGTTGGTTCTCAGTTAGATGGCCACCTGTTTATCTTTCAGCCTATAGGACCCCCAACTCTATATCTTTTGATAGCTGGGTGCAATCAGCTTTCTTCAACACATTTGCTTATGCACCAGTTTTGTCTTCAGTAATCGTGTCAGGATAGGCTGGAGTTCTTCTTTCAGGTGGGCTTTGTTGTTTCTTAGCTAGGTGGCCGCCAGTTTATCTTCAAACCTTTAAGACCCCAGACACTGTATCTTTTGATAGCCAGGCACCATCTGCTTCCTTCATCATATTTGCTCTGCCTCTGTCGTATTCAGAGATCGTCCCAGGTAGGTGAGCATCTCAGACTGCTGAATTGTTAGAACAAAGTGTTCTTGTGTTGAGAGAGGACGTGAATCGGGCCACTGTCCATCTGTTTGATTAATATTAAACCTATAAACATATGTACATAGATCTATAGCCCCCTCATCATATATAAATATAATTACATATGTATATGGCTGTATTTAGATCTCTATAACTCCCCTTTGCCTCCTACTTCTTTCCTTTATTTCATTTTACTTTCCTCTTGTCCCACTATCATGTTTAGCCTTCATTTGGGTTTCAGGAATTCCTCTGGGTTACATTGTCCTTGATCAAGCCCTGCCAGATCTTCTACATCCTCCTTGCCACTGATTTTGGATTACTTGTTGTTCCCTTTTCCCTGGGTTTGTTAATATCCATTTCATTTCCCTCACCTTCCCTCTCCCATGTCCCCTCAGAGCTCTTATCCTATTGTTTTCTCTTCTGGTTTATTTATCCTGCCTATTCCTTTCAGGTATACATGCATTGACAACAATACACACCATCACAAGACCGAGTACAATCAAGCAACAATAGAAAATAAAATAATAGCTACAACAACAACAACAACAACACAAAAACCCCCTATAAATAGTTCAGGGTCGATTTGTTGTCCTTTATGAGTGCTTTCCTGCAGAGTTTTATGTGGTGCCATGCCCTGTCCCAACATCTATTCCTGGAATTCCTTGAGGATTCATTGCTCTGCTCCCCTTACCCCACCCCCACCCCCGCCACTGTGTTCTGAAGCAACACGCCCCCCACCCCTAGTGGCTGGCTTCAGTTTAGTGGGTTTAGAGCAGGCACAGTTCCCGCCGTGTATCTCTGGTGTTTTCCCACATGGTGCTATGGGTCAGTAAGGAACACTGTGTCCCATGGGGAGGGGTCGTCCCTGTGGTCATCCCTGTGCATTGCTGCTCTAAGCAGAAACATTGTCCTTAGGGCTTGGTGAGCCAGATTGTTTCAATCTTTTCCCCCTTCCCCACTCATTGGCTCTTGTGTTCTCTGATCAGACAGGTGCTTCCCCTTGAGCTGTGGCTTCAGTGCTGTCCTCTGAAGTGAATTCTTCTGGGGGTGGGGGAAGGGTGGTGCTTTCTACTTAGTCGGTAAAGGGGCCAGCCCCTCAGGCCTCTCTATCGGTTCTCTGATTCATGTCAGTGTGTTGGAGCACTGGGCTGAAGTCTGGTCTCTCTTTCCCTGTGGAGACACAATCAACACCCTCCATCTGTGTGGATTAGTGCCCTGTGTCTCCAACTACCCATGCCTTCCCCCGCCCCTTTTGAGTGGGCTACCATCTGTAATCCTGAGTTTAGTCTGGCCCTGCCATATTGCCTGGACCTCACCCCAAGGGCGTATGTAAATAGTAGCTTGTTCCTTATATTAAATTTTTGGAGCTTTCCTCAATGGATTCATGTAGTACTTGTCCTTTTGTGCTTGGCTTACTTCACCTAGCATATTTTCCTCCAGTTCTTCTCATGTGGCAATATGCTTCATGCACTCATCACTGCTTTTTAAGGATGCATTATGCTCCATTGCATATGTACCATAGTTTTTTAATCTATTCATTTGTTGATGAAAATTTGGGCTTTTTCAAACTCCTTGCAATTGTGAACTGTGCTGTGATGAACATTGGGACACTGATGTCTGGCCGTGGTTTGTTTCTTGTCACTTCTGGGTATATGCCCAGTAGGGGGGTTGCTGGATCATGTGGAAACTCAATTTCTAATTGTTTTACATATTGACAAATCAATTTCCATAATGGCTGTACATATTCTCTGTGCCAAGGTTCTCAGGTTTGTCCCAGTTCCCTCATTAATGGCCATAATAGTGTGGGGTTTTACCTCCAGGTCTTTTATCCACCTTGAATTTATTCCTGGGTATGGAGTGAGGTAGGCGTCTTGCTTAATTTTTCTGTAGCTATTTTTTTTCCAGCACCATGAATTGAAGAGGCCATCTGCTTCCCATTTGATTTTCTTGGAGCCCTAATCAAAGATCAGTTGTCTGTTTGCTGATGATTTTAATTTCTTGGTTTTCAATCCTTTTCCATTGGTATGAATATCTACCATTATACCAATGCCGATTATAGGACTCTACAAAAACCTCCTCACTGGGGGATGGACAACAGAAAAATGGGTGAAGGGAGAGAGTGGACAGTGTAAGATATGACAAAAATAATAATTTATAAATTATCAAGGGTTCTTGAGGGATGGGGGAGTGGGAAGGGAGCAGGAAATATGAGGAGCTGATATAAGGGACTCAAGTAGAAAGCAAATGTTTTGAGAATGAAGAGGGCAGCAAATGTACAAGTGTGCTTGACACAATGGATGTATGTATGGATTGTCATAAGAGTAGTATGAGCCCCCACAAAATGAATAAAAAATTCTATAAGTAACTAAATATGATTGGAATTTATCAGCAAGTTTAGGAATAAGTCGTCAAGTGACAAAATATATGAGCTTGCATCAATTTTGACAAGTTTCTCCTTCTTTAAGTGTGTTCAGAGGATATAATGTGAAGAACCCGAACTCTCTGCTACCTTAGTGTGTGCAAAGGATACAACTTAAAGAAACATAATTCATTTGACCCAGTTATGCTGGCCTTTCATACTCATCTGCCAGTCTGTCATACTGTGGTGGCTTATGTATTGCTGTGATGATTGCAATTTATCAACTGGTATTTAAATACCATTACGGTAGTTCACAGGGAAGAGATCTCAGAGGAGCTTAATGACTGAGGGCAGAGTAGGAAAAAAGAAGTAGTAAGAGCCTGCTGTTTCTCAAGGATTAGCTACCGAAATCCTTAGAAATAGTAGTGGAAAACTATCTTGATATAGTGCCAAAAGAGGAGTCTCTCTGGATGGGAGGCTTGGGAATACAACTGGAGAAGAGTTACTTCCTCAAAGCAGAGTCAACTTTAATAACATGGGTGGAACAAAGCATTCAGGACTTTCATTTGCCTATGATTCAAAATAAGAAAAAATAGCTGCAAATATCCACTGGTAATCAAAACCTAGAATGTACATAGCATGAATCTAGGTTAGGAAATTTGGAAGTTGTCAAATTGGAACATATAAGTTTCAAGTCGACAGGCTGTGTAAAGAACGGTATAATGAAACGTGCGAAGATGTGGATTTAGAAATCCCCAAAAGAAGAACTTGTTTAACATAGTCTAAGCTTAAAGAAGCAGAGGGAAAAAATAGCCTCACTCAAGCTGGAGTATTGAAATATTCTATTGGGGAAAAGATTAATGGCGAGGAATCATCAAAAGACGCTGGAGAAATACACAGAATGACTATGCCAAAAAGAATTGATCAGCTTTCAATAATTTCAAGAGGTAACATATGATCAAGAACTGATGCTATTGAAGAAAGAAATCCAAGCTGCACTGAAGGCAGTAGTGCAAAACAAAGCTTCATGCATTCAAGAAATATCAATAGAAATGTTTCAACAAACAGATAGAGTGCTGGGAGCACTCATTATCTATGCCAAGTAATTCCAGAGACAGCTCCAGGCTAAATACCCACAAAGTGTGGAAATTATCAATTAAGGTCACTAATATGCATGCAAGTGAAATTTGATGAAGATTATTTTTTAAATGTTTTAGCAGTACGTGGACAGAGAGCTACTAGAAATACAAACCAGATTCAGAATAGAATGTGGAATGGGAATTGGGGATTGCATTGCTGATGTCAGTTTGATATTGACTGGATGCAGAGAATGCTAGAATAATGTTTGCTTGGGTTTTATTCACTATGAAAAAGGCAATAGAGTGTGTCAATCAATTATAAAAATACAAGTAATATTGTGGTGAATGGAAATATCTGAATACTTAATTGTGCACAAGTGGAACTTGAATGTGTCCAAGAAGCAGTTATTCAAACAGAAAAAAAGAAGACTGTATGGTTTAAATCAGGAAAGATGTGCATCAGGATTGTGTCCTTTCACCACTTTTATTCAATGTATAGTTGAGCAGATCATTTGAGAAAACCTAATCTAGGAAGAAATATGCAGTATCAAGTTTGGAGGAACATTTATTAAAGAACGGACATGCAGATGGCATAACCTTGTCCAAAATAAGCCAAATGGACTCAATGCACTTGTTGATTCAAATAAAAGACTGTGATCTTCAGACTGGACTGTAACTCAATGTAAAGACAAGAAAATTCATCACAAACTGACCAATAGATAAGATCGTAATACATGGAGAAAGTGTTGAAGTTGTCAAAGATTTCAGTTTTCTGGAATTGATAGTTGGAGTTCTTGGAAGCAGCAATCAAGAAATCAGAAGATGCGTTACATGGGTCCAATTTGCTGCACAAGATGTCTTCAAAGTCTTAACGAGCAAAGATGCCCTTTTGAGGGCATGGAGGCACCTGTCACAAGCCATGATGTTTTACTTCTCCTTATATATGTGTGTGTGAAAGTTGGATCATGTATAAGGAAGAAAGGAGAAGAATTGATGCATTTTAAGTAAAGTGTTCATAGAGTGGTTCATAGAGTGTTCATAGAGTGATTTGGGTTACTAACCAGTAGGTCCGTAGTTCTCAAACACTAGTATCTAGGGGGGCAGAGAGTAAATGTGAAGTTTTTCTATTTCTGTAAAGATGTGCAGTCTTGGAAACTCAAAGGGACAAGTCTACCCTGTTCTACAGAGTTGCTCTGAGTCAGATGAACTGTTATGTCATGCAATGCGTTTGTTTTGGTTTAGAACAAATCTGGAAAGTACTATGAACTGACAAAAGAACAGATTTGTTTTGGATGTAATACAAACAGAATACTCCTTAGTGTGGAGGATCTTGAAACTTTGTCTCACATACTTTGGCAGTGTCATAAGGAGAGATCATATTTGGAAATCACATATATGGCGATCATATACGGAAAGCACTTAAAATACCTTGTAAAGCACAGTGTCATAGCAAAAGGGGAGATAGATTGACTTCGAAGCTGCAACAATGGTCCAAACATAACATTGATTATGAGGATGGTCCTGGATCAAGCAGTGCTTCCTTATTTGTATACAGGGTAACTATGTGTCAGAAAAAATGTGAAGTCATGTAACTAGGTGGTACTTACCTAATCTGGTGTCAATTCAAGGATTAAGAGTGTAGGGGTGGAGTCTAGGCTGTCAATCTGGAGATAGCCAATGAGACTTCTGTGTGGGCATGGCCTTCTCCTGAGAATTCTGAAAATCTGGTTCTTACTTTTTGGAGACAGAAGACACCTCTGTCTCTCTGCCACTCGCTGGGAGACACTGCAGAAGACGAGTCACATGGAAGCAACCATAACTCTAAAGCTGGAGAAGCTGCAGAGAACCCTGCCAGCGCTGAGATGCTTACAACATCACTGGACACAAAGACTTTCACCCACTGGCTTGTGATCATCTTGCATTTGGCTTCATTGTATGTGTTTCATGAGTCTGAAGAGGACTTTATTGATTGGTAGCAGACATATGGGCTAATATCAGACTTATGGGTTGTACTGGACTGGGTCGGTATGTTTTCTCAATGTTCAATTACTCTTGTACATAAATCTCTCCTTTATATACATGTGTCTTTGTGAATGTGTTTCTCTAGTCTACCCAGACTAACACAAACTAAAACAAAATAAATCTGTACCCAATAATTACAGGACATACTTACTTTAAATGCTGCTTCAACTCAATTAGAACAGAACAAAGAACAACAAATTGATCAAAGAACCAAAACATGATCATCTCAGAGTTGCATAAAGCCACTTGACAAAATCCAAAATAGCTCCTTGAAAACAATACTCAACAAATTGGAAGAGAGGGAAATTTTATCAATTGGCTGAAATGATCTTCAAAAAACCTTAATTGTAGGAGTAAAGGATAATGTTACTATGAGTTATTATATATACTGATATTAATAAAATTCAAAATAAAATTTTAGAGAAAAATCTTAGCATATATATTTAATTAAAATGTTTTATTCCATGTAGAATGGGCATTTCAACAGGAAAGGAGGAAAAATCAAGAAATCAAACATCTCAGTGGTGACAGGCTAAATGCTTCCTGTCAAAGGTCCAAAGGAGATAAAAATGGCAGATCTATCCAATGTTATTCAGCAATTTACTGGAGGTTTTATTCAGGACCATTATCAGCAAAGTGAAGTAAAATTCATGTCAATGGGAAAGAGAAAGTACACTAGGTGATTCGAGCATAACAATTGTAAGGATGGTGGAGGACAGTAAAATACTGTGTTCTATGATGCCCCTCAGTGACTCAGGGCGATACAGGGGACAGCACCGGAGACACAGTGTGGGAATTGCACCTGACCTGATCCCACCACACCGAGGCAAAGCACTGGGGGAGTGCAGTGGAACAGCAAGGGAATGGAGTGGCAAGGTCCCCAGGGAATGCTGAAAGTGGACTTTGGGGCCAGGGCGTGGTGCCCCAACAGACTGGATTGGAAAACACTCCTAAGGGCCAGCAAATGATCCTTGAACGAACTACAAGCCTTTCTTTTGTGAAGTGTTTTGTTTTGTTCTTTGTCAGTGGTTTGTTTTTGTTGTTTTCTTGTCTGGCTGTGTACTGTTGCTTTGTTTTCCTCTGTCTTGTTTTCGTGCATGTTAGTGTCTCCACAGGTCTGTCTGAATAGGACAGGCTGGATGAACTATCTGGAGGAAAAACAATAGGACAGACAGATCCGGGTGGGGGAGGGGGAGGAGGGTAAGGAAGTGGTGTTAATAAACACAGGGACAAGGGAACAACAGGGGACCCAAAATGGTAGTGAGGGGGGAGTGACAGGCCTGATGGGGAACGATCAAGGGTAAGGTTGCATAGAGAAGAGGTATAGCTGTAGCCCAGGTGGGGACGGAGCATGGTGGTGGTGCAGGAGGAAAGTCAAGGGAGAGGGAGGAAGGAGCTGGGAGTCAAGGGGCATTTATGGAGGTCTAGACAAATACGTGTACATGCAAACATATATATGAGGATGGGGAAATAGATCTAATTGTCTACATTTATAGGTTTAATATTAAGGTGGCGGAAGGACCTTGGGCCTCTACTCAAGCACTCCCTCAATGCATGAATACTTTCGTTTATTAAATTGGTACTCTATGATGCTCACTCTCGCGACACAACCGCTGAAGCCAAAGTGGGTGAACAAGTAAATGTGGTGAAGAAAGCTTATGGTGCCCGGCTATCAAAAGAGATAGTGACTGGGGTCTTAAAGGCTTGAAGATAAACAAGCGGCCATCTAGCTCAGAAGCAACAAAGCCCACATGGAAGAACACATCAGCCTGAGTGAGCGAGTGATCCCAAGGGATCAGTTATCAGGCATCAAAGAACAAAAAATCATCATATCATTGGCTGCACACCTCCATGAAAGGATCGCTGAAGACAAACAGGTGCATAAGCAAATGTGGCGAAGAAAGCTGATGGTGCCCGGCTATCAAAAGAGGTAGTGTCTGGGGTCTTAAAGGCTTGAAGATAAACAAGCGGCCATCTAGCTCAGAAGCAAAAAAGCCCACATGGAAGAAGCACACCAGCCAGTGCGATCACGAGGTGCCCAAGGGACCAGGTATAAGGCATCATGCAAAAAAAAGAATATGTGTATGTGTGTGTGTGTGTGTGTGTGTGTATATATATATATATATATATATATATATACCACATTGAATGAAGGGGGAAGTGCAGAGTGGAGACCCAATGCTCAAGTGTTGGCCACTGGAGATCCCCTCATAGAGGGGTTTAGGAGAGGAGATGGGTCAGTCAGGCTGCAAGGTAGTACCGACGAAGAGCACAGCTTTCCCCCAGATCCTGGATGCTTCCTCCCCTCAACTACCATGATCTGAATTCTACCTTGCAGGGCTGGATAGGGCAGAGGTTGTACACTGGTACATATGAGGGCTGGAGGCACAGGGAATCCAGGGTGGATGATACCTTCAGGACCAAGGGTGTGAGGGGCGATGCTGGGAGAGTGTAGGGTGAGTGGGTTGGAAAGGGGGAACTGATTACAGGAATCCACATGTGACCTCCCCCCTGGGAGAGGGACAGCAGAGAAGGGGGGGGAAGGGAGACTCCGGATAGAGCAAGATATGACAAAATAACGATGTATAAATTACAAAGGGCACATGAGGCAGGGGTGAGCGGGGAAGGAGGGGAAAAAAAAGAGGACCTGATGCAAAGGGCTTAATTGGAGAGCAAATGCTTTGAGAATGATTGGGGCAGGGAATGTGCGGATGTGCTTTATACAATTGATGTATGTATATGTATGGACTGTGATAAGAGTTGTATGAGCCCCTAATAAAACGTTTAAAACAAAAAAAATAATGTGTTCTATTGTACATGGGGTTGCTAGGTGAAAATAACCAGAGAAATTGGAATATATGAAGAAGAAGGGGGTATCAGAATTTGAGGAAGGCTCCTTGCTTGCTGACACTCAATAGGACTTAAAACACTTGCTGATGAAGTTCCAGAATTGCAACCTTCAGTGTGGATTATGTATCAATGGAAAGACTGGACCGATAGGTAACGTCATCATCAATGGAAAAAGGTTGATACTGACAAGGATTTTATCTTGCTTAGATTCATAATCAATGGTCGTAGAAGCAGCAGTCAGGAGAACAAAAGACATGCATTAGATAAATCTGCTGTACAAGACTTCTTTAGAGTATTGAAAAGCAAGGATATTACTCTAAGGACTAAGAGATGCCTCACTAATACCTTGGTTTTTCAAATTGCCTCATATGCGTGTCGAGGTTGGACATTGAATAAGAAACAATGTAGAAGAATCAATGCATTTGAAATGGGTGCTGGAAAGGAATATTGAAAGTACTGTGGACTGCTAAAAAAGACAACTAATCTGTCTTGGAAGAAGTACAGCAGAGTGCTCCTTAGAAAAAATATGATAATATTTCATCTTGTATACTATGGACATATTGTCAGGAGAGGTCAGGCATTGGAAAAGGGTATTATGCTTGGTAAGTGGATAGGCAGAACAAGAGGTGGGCCCTCCGTGAGATGGATTGTCATAGTGGCTGCAACAATGGGTCTGTGCAGACAGAGGGACAATAGCTAGGATGGTGCGGGAGAGGGCAGTGTTTTGTTTTGTTGTGTATATGGTCACTATGGGTCAGAACCAACTCGATGGCACCTATCAACAGTAAATATGAAAAACAGCCAACTTAGGACACTTAACAGCAACCGATTGATGGCATCATCTCATGAATATGATATTCTAAAACTGAAAACTTTGGAACGAATACAAATTCAGCAAAGTTCCAAGATCCAAGATTAATCCGCAAAAGCCAAGTTTATATCAGAGTCCTAGTGGTGAGGTGGATACTAGCTGGGCTGCTAACTGTAATATCAGCGGGTCAAATCCAGTAGGGGCTTTGAGGAAGAATTAGGAAATTCAGGAAATTCAGAATTTAGGAAAGACCTACAATCTCAGAAACACACAGGGAGCTGTTCTATTCAATCCTATAGGGCCACTCTGAGTTGGAATTAAATCGATGTCATGATTTTTAAGTTATACTAAAATTGAATATTTTGAAACTATAATTAAGAAGACAATTCTATTTAGAGGACAGTAAAATAATCAGACATTCATTTAACAAAAATGCTGCAAAACAGATAGTCAAAACTTACAAAACTGTGTTGTTTTTAAGTGGCTTTGAGTCAGTTCTGACTCAGATTGAAGAAATTTACACAAGATCTTAAGAAATATGAGACTGCCAATGTTCAGTATTGCAAGAATTGGTAATATAAAGATGACCATACGTCCCAAGTGGATCTAAATCCAAAACTCAACTTATCAAATCTTCAGTTCCTTTTTATTTTACATTAATTCAAAAGCATATCTTGAAATATGAATTTCAAGTCAAGAATCCAAGAAATGGTAAATTTTAATTCAGAATTAGAAACTAGAGGACTCACATTCTGCATTAATAGGATAAAAATATCTTTTAAATAAATGGTACTTAGGAAACTGAATACCCACCCCCTCCAAATGCCCATTTTTATTGGCTTATTTCCACATGACACCTAAAAATTAACTAAAATAGATAATAAATTTCAAGTGTTAAAATTCAATAAATACTTATTAAAAATTCAGCTTTAAATATAGGAAGAAATCTTCATAACCTTATGTTAGGTTTCTTAGTATATCTCATCCACTTTAAATAGTATGTTCTTAGCTATGACTCTGAAAGTACACATCAACTAAAGAAGGAAATGTAGACTTTATAACAACTTAAGATTTTTATGATTCAATGTATTTCACTAAGATTCATTGGACAGGTCAGAAATGGAGAAAATATTTGCAAATAATACAACTGGTAAGAAACATGTAACTAGAATTTATAAATGGCTCTTTTAATAAAATAATGGCACAAGTTAATTAACTAAAATAGTCAAGAATCCGAAAAATCATTTCTCCAGAAAGAAAATACAAATACCCAACGGATATATGAAAAATATGCTCAGCATTGGTAACCATCTCAGAGATGCAACTCCAAATCACAGTGAATTATAAGACTTCATGCTCATGTTGCATGCTGTCTTAGTTATGTAGTCTTACAGAACCACAGACATTTATTTTCTCATGGTTTAACATGACTTTCCATATGACTTGATAATTCCAGCCCTTGGTTTATATCTGACAGAACTCAAAATACACACTCCAATTTAATAATTTGATTTCCTCAAAAAGATTTCTTGAAGCCCTATTTACAACACTATAAAGTCTTTGAAGACGTTATCAGTCAGCTTGCGATCCTTCTGGAGTAGCACGTTCCCAATTCCATCTGAGCATTGGTATAAGCATTAGGAGAAAGTAGAAGCAGAGATACAGACTTAAGAATAATGGACATATGAAGATGCATCTACTTGCCAGATAATGTCAACAAGTGCATATGGCTACAGAAAGTTGAAGGGTACAACAAGAATCTTCCTTACTTTCACCAGAGAAAAAGCATGGAGATACCAGTAATCTTTTTGACATTTATATTTTCCAAAACTGTTAGAAAAGACATATCTCTTCTTTAAAGCCACCTAGTTGATTGTATTTTGTTTTGGTAGCCTCAAACGAATACACGTGTACATGAAAAAAATTATACATAACTATTATGAGTTTACTTATTTTAAAGAAAAAGTAAAAAGAACTGATATATTCAATAACTGATGAATCTAAAATAATGTGCTGTGTTCATATAAACAAATCTCCAACCCCCCTGCTGTCTAGGTGCTTCAGATAGATACCACATAAAATATAGTAGAACTCTCCCGTTGCGTTTCCAAAGCTGTAAATTTTTATGAAAGAAGAATATCATGTCTTTCATCCATAGAACAGTTAGTGGATTGATTTCAACTGTGGACATTTTGTTAGCATCCAAGTGCTTAACAAATACACCACCAGGACTCTTGGTCTAGTTATGTAAAAGTAATAAAATAATGAAATATGGATAAATAAAAATAAATAAAAGGCAGGGTGCAGTACGGCACTGAGGAAACATACAACTTTCCTCTAGCTCTTTGATGCTTCCTTACATCCATTATCATAACCATAATTCTGCATTACAAATCAGATTAGACCAGAGCATGCACACTGCTACAATATCTATAATATTGGTCTAGTTGAATATTCTGTTGTCTTCTTGCTTTCGAGTGGGTACAAATATGGACCTCTTCCAGTCAGTTGGTCAAGTTGCTTTCTTCCAGATTCCACAGTGTAGATGTAGAAATGCTTCTAGTGCTTTATCAGCTTGTTGAAAGACTTCAATTGGTATCCCATCAATTCCTGGAGCTTTGTTTCTTGCTATTGCTTTCGGCGCAGCTTGGAATTCTTCCCTTTGTACTTCTGGCTCTTTCTCATCTGCTACTTCCTGAAATCGTGGGGTATCAAGCAGTTCTTTTTGGACAGTGACTCTGTATTATTGCTTTCATTTTTTTTGGATGCTTCCTATTTTGTTCAGTATTTTGTCCCTATAATCTTTCCACATTTCAACTCAATGCTTGATTATTTTTCAATTCCTTCAGTTTATGTTATGCTGAGAATATCCTTCCTTTTTGGTTTCCTACTGCTAGGTCTTTGCACATTTAATTCTATTTTTCTTTGTTTTCCCCAGTTGCCTATGAAGTTTTCTGTCATCTCTTTGACTTTACCATTTCTTCCATTTGGCTTAGCTAGTCTACAATTAAGAAAAAGTTTCAGAATCTCCTTTGACATCCACACCGATCTTTCCTTTCCTGTATTTTGAATGGCCTTTTACTTTTTTCATGAATGATGTCCTCCCACAACTAATCAGGTCTTCATTCATAAATGTTATGCAGCAAATCTGTTCTTCAATTTGTATGGTATATATTCAAGTTAATATTTCAGTTATTGTTTTCACGTTGTTAGCTTGAACCTGAACGTATATGAACAATTGATGGTTTGTTCCAGTGAGCTTCTCGTGTGATTTTAGCTGTTGCTCTTGAGTGTCTCCATAGTCTATTCCCAGAGATGTACATAACTCTACTTCCGTGTATTCCTTCTGGAGAATTCCTCCATGAGTATAGTCACCGTTTTATTTTTGCAAAAAGGCATTTGTCATGAAGAAATTGTTGGTCTTGCAAAATTCCATCATGCCATCTCTGGCTTCATTTCTATCCCTCCATTTCTCTCTATATTTTCCAATGACTCTATTTTATTCTGTGTTTCCAACTTTTGCATTCCAATTGCAAATAATTATCCATGCATCCGGATTGCATTGATCAATTTATGATGGACGACTGTTCTTCATCACTAGCATTGGTGGTTGCTGCATAAATTTGAGTATTGGTTTTTCTTATAATAATGGTGTTATCAAATATTTAGACAATCTGATAAAGATAAATATTTAATGGAATGTAAGAGTATTCTAATCTCTGAATCATCTCCAGAATTTCTTATTCTGTTTTTATTGAATTTTGCTAAAATTGCATTAAATGTTCAAAATAACATTTTTTTTCTTAAAGTTCAATGATGTCTCTGGTGATATCATATCTGCACTTTCAAGGAAATCCAAACATTGCAAATATTATTTATATTGACTAAAGTTGCTAAATATGATGTTTTATAGTTTTGCCAATAACGTGTTATTTAAGAGAGGTGTCATTGTTTTTTATTGATGCATAATATCCCACTGCATGAATATACCCAGAGTTTGTTTATGTGTTCCTGTATAATCAGAGTTTTTGGTTATGTCCATGTTTTTGTTATTATGGAAATTGTGGCAATAAATATAGATGTGTATTTTCTTGTATTCTTCCTGTATTTACATATTTTTTTTGCTGGGTCATAAAGTACTTGTGCTTTCCTTTGTTTCAGGAAGTGCCATACTGATATCCATAGTTGTGGTACAATTCTATAGTCCCACCAGCAACAAAAGGGCATTCCTATATAGAAAGTCACATACATAAAGCATAAACAGGAAGAAAACAATACAATAACATCTATGACAGAACAAACAGAAAAACCCTAGAAAAAAGGAAGCAGATGATATTGAAAACTGAACAACTTTAAAATGGGGAAAAAGGATGATCACATGATAAGGCATTACATTGTAGGTTCACTATATATGCTGTGTTTTACTCTTCAATGCTCTCTGCTTACAAGTTTATTCATTCCTCAATTAGGATGAAAAGGAATTCATTGGAATTGCTTAATTCATGTGGGGACACAGCAAACAGATTTTGGATTTCCACGGTGATTCACAGACTTCTGGAAACTGAGTGTTCACAGTTTAAGCTCTTATACAGTTCCCTCCTTCAGATTTGGATTCTATGATTTATGATTTTATGATTTCCTTGGATCACAGATTGGTGCGCTTCTTCCATGAGGCTTAGTTGACACTTCACTTAGATGGCTCCTTGGTTGACAAGTCTTTTAGCACCCAGATGATTTTGTTTTTCTGATAGCCAGGCACCCCCTGATTTCTGCACCACACTTTGTTACAGCATCCATATCTTCAGTGACCTCTTCATATAGACTAACATGGAGCTGTTTTGAAAGTTTCCGGCCTGCTACCTTACCAGGTGTGTTAATAGTAATGCAAAATTTCTATTGAGAAATGCATAACTGTTTTTACCTTGGAATACCTGGATGGAGACTGTCACTATACAATAACTTCTGAATTTCATGAAATGCACTAGAAACAACTTTGTAATTGGTTTCCATTAAAAATCGGTAACAGAGCAGAGAAAATGGAAACAGGAGTCATTATTGACTCAAAGAGAAATTTTAAAACTAAGTCTCTTGTACTTTACTTACATTGTTATTGAAGGCTTAAAATATGTATTGATGTAAAATGAAGAAAATAAAAATGGCACATTTATTTCTTCCTTGAGATTTCTGCAACAAAGTACAACAAAGTGTTTAGTTAGGTTTTATAGTGGTATGTACATCAAACAGTGCAAAATGGAGTAGTTGCAAAAGCAACGTTTTCCTTTAAGGAATCTGGTGGGCTCATTATTGAGTCTCTCAGCTTTGATGACTGTGATAGTTTCTCTTTTTTGACCTTATTTCTTTAATCTTTATCTTAAGGCCAAATTCCCTCCTCTTTTGCATGTGTCTTCTTAATAAATATACATGTGATTATATTCTGAATATAGTGGAAAATCCATGGTAAATCTTCCTCTCAAAATTCTTTAATTGATCACAACTTTTGTCTTTTAATAAAATATTTACATGTCCTGAGAATTTAAGGCATTTATTTGTAAGTGGTTAAAACTCAATTCTCACATTTCAAGATCTAGCCTAAAGTAAAAGGACCATGATAGGATAATAAACACACACCTATAAGGAAACCTTCTTACTCAGGCTGAGAGAACTACAGAACTAATTCAAGATTCCAGTTTTAACACTGAGTGATTCTGTGGGAAAAATACTGAATAAGGCAGGAAGAAGCAACAGAAGATAGAAAGAATATAGTCAGTATACAAAAAGCAATTGGTCAAAATTCAAATATTTTAAAAGATAGCACATGATCAAGAACCAATGGCAGTGAAGGAAGAAGAACAAAGTGTATTGCAGGCATTTGCACTAAACCAAACCTAACTCACTGTCACTGAGTTGATGCTGACTCACAGTAACCAGAGAGGTAGGGTAGAAGTGCCTCTGAGTTTTTGAGAGTGTAACTCTTTAGTAGAAAGCTCTGTCTTTGCCCATGGGTTGGCTGGTGGTTTCTGAATGGCTGACCTTGCAGTTAGCAGCCTAACAGATAACCACTATGCCACCAAGTTCCTGAGCACACAACCAGGTTCCCAGAAGTGAGAGAATACCAACTGAAATGTTTCGGCAAATTGATGGAGCACTGACAGCATCCCCTAGTCTCTGCCAAATATTCTGTAGACAGGTACTTAGCCAGGTGAGGGGAGGGATCCATATTTCTTCTCATTCCCAAGAAAGGTGACCCAACAAAATGCAGAAATTATCAAACAACAACACCAATATCACATAGCTAAAATTTTAAGAGAAAGCAATTTTTGAGATTATTAAAAATGGTTGAACCTTAATATTAATAGTGAGCTGTTGGAAATTCAAGCCAGATTTCAGGATAGGACATGCAATGCGTTATATCATTGCTAATGTTAGATGAATATTGGCCGAAAGCAGAACTCTTCATTATACTCCAGGGGAGCATAAACATGTAGTATATATTTAAAATTTTTCAGTATTAATCTTTATTTTAACATAATTTTATTGATTTCTAATTTTTGATTTATTCTGTTAGTATTTTGTGGGGAGAAAAAGTCATATAATTCTTTTAATTTTCCCTCCATTTTCCCTGGTCTATCAGTTTTCTGACTGAGTCTAAGTGCCATTATTTTTAATTCCTTTACACCAAGACCAAAATACCTTTTTTTCTAAGAAAGTTCTTCCAATTATTTATATTTGGAATTTATTTGAGACTCTGACTTCTTTATCATGTGAGTTGAAGTGATATGTTTCCTGTGAGGCATTAAGGTGCTGTATTTGTATTTAATTGATAACTGTCTGCCAGTGAGAGTTTAGGCACTCAATCATGTTCTCATGTTGGATAAAATAGGGTATGAAAGTGTGTGCATATTTCTCAAATTCTTGTTCATATAGAAAAGTTGAGGGCAGGCATGGGAAATGTTTCCCGCTTGGTATAGAAATGGGTAGAGGGCCTATACAAGAATATGTACCTACATAACGCATGGGTGAGTCTGGATCATGTAGGCACAGTTAATTTATCCTGCCAGTTAAGAAAAGAAAGCATAAAAATTAACATTCCAACAATATAAAAACAAGAGGAAAATAAATTAAGGAAGTAAAGAATATAATTGAAGATAAGAAGAATAGATATACCTGAGAGAATGCAGAACTCAGCGTAGGAGAGTCAATAAAAGGGAAATTCCACACTGCCTGGTTGCAGGAGGAGCATCATAAAGATAAGTAGGAACAGATCCACTAAGTTTTGAGGAGTTGTGGGCTTTGGGCTTACCACTGGCTAGGGTTTAATCTCAGCCCTTCCACAGTCTTGGCCAGAGCTGTGCTCCTTTAGCCAGCCCAAGGACTTTTTTTCAAACCAGTCACAGCTGGCCTCCACCCAGGTGCACAGTTTAAACCCCTTCAGCCCGACTATCAGGGCTCAGGACTCAGCTATGTTGTTACTTTTGTTTCCCTCTATACTCTCTTACCCTCCAAAGTCTTAGCAGGCTCAGTTTATTATTTTTCTCTTCCCATTAATCTCACAAACCACTGCGTACCTCCAGACCACCCCTCTTAGCCTAGAGCATGTAAACGTGCCTTCCACCCAACTGGGGAGCTCAACACTTTGCAGCTTAAGACGAGGCTGGGGGAGGCTTGCCTACCTTACTGTGAGGGAAATCTGCCCCACTTTGCTCTGGAGGTAATCCTGCCAGCTTGCCTGCCCTCTGCAGCACTTATATTCTGCCCACCTTCCTCCAGGGGAAATGCCATCTGGCCAACCTGCCCTCTGTAACACCCAGCTTGGGAAACCCCACTTACCTTCTTCCAGGGGATGTCCCACCAATGTGAGTAGGGAAGCTCCTTTGTGGTCCCATGTGACTGAGGGAATGTCCTCCCACATTACATAGTGCCTCATATGGCCTAAGTCAGCTTCACCAACACTCTACATTGTTCCACACTACTATGGGAACCTCTGTCAAACATCCACAGCAATCTAGCTGAGGAGGCCAAATTTTCCCCTCATCCATTGTGCTCTACACCAAACAGGCACACCACCTACCTTCTGTTACAATACTGATGCAACAGACATCCTTGCATGCCCTATGTGGTGACCCAAGATTCCATAGGTCACACTATTATAACTTCTTGTGAGATCACACAGGGAAAAACCATCCTTGTGGGTCCACAACCACCAAACCAGCATCCTCTTAGGTGACCATCTGGCTTGCCCTTCAAATAACTGAATACTGATTGACTAGGAAAAGAGTGAAGGCACAGGAAGATAAAGTGGTAGGTCAACCCCATAGTGCAATTAGCTGTAGGCAGATTGTAAAAAAATTCCTACAAGTCTCCCCGAGAGTTCTCAAACTCTTTGATATCTAGAAAATGACACTGGGCTCCTCTAAAACAACACACTGCAAACAGCAATCAGGCCCAATGACCTCAACAACAACAACAACAAAAAACAAAACAGGAAAAACAAAAGGCAATGCCAGAAGTTGCCCTGAATTTAACAACATACATAAATGAAGACTTGGATCTGCCACAGAAATTTTCAGAATATTGCTTGGAGTCATATAGGATATGAGGGAAACAATAGAGGAAAATGATGAAATGATATAGGAGAAAAAGCCCACACATCAAAGGGAAATACAAGAACGTAGGGATAAGATAACAAAAACAAGTATCAAGCTCATAGACATTGGCCAAGCAAATGGAGGAGGCAAAGAACTGCACCAGTAACCTAGAGAACCGTCAAACAGACTTTAAAAAATTGAACTAATGTCTAATGACATCATCAGAGAAGCTGAAGAAAACCTAGGAGCTATATGGAGGCTACGAAGAGGAACAACATCAGCATAACTGCATTACCAGAGGAAGACACAACACAGAAGTCAAATGCAAAAATACTTAGAATTCTTGGAGGAAAACTTCCTCAGCTTAATGAATGAAAACAAGGCAACCATTCAGGAGGCTGAAAGAACACCAGTAGACTGAATCCCAAGAAGAAGTCACCAAGGCACATAATAGTTACACTACCCATCATTGAGGAGAAGGGGGGAAATCATGATAGCAGATAGGGAAAAAGAAGCAGTCACATATAAAGGTTCCCAAATAAGAATATGTTCAGACCTCTCAGGGACACTATGAAGAAGAGGGGAGAGTAGTGTAATATATTCCAAAATATTGAAGGAATATAACATAAACCCATGTGTACTCTATCCAGCTAAATTATCTATCAAGATAGATGGAGAAATAAGCGTATTTCAAACTAGGAAAACCTCAAACAAAGCGTTAAAAGAAACACAGACCTACAAAAATCCTTGCTGCCCAAATTTTGGCAGAAGAACTGAACTCACTAACCACAAATAAGTGATCTCCATATAGAACCACCCCACCAAGAGGGCAACAAAGAGAAAACAGCACCAAAGATTGCTTTGGCATAAAGGTAGAAAGAAGTCATTGAAACAAACACACACAAATGCACACACGCACAACACACTGATCAGACCGGGAGGTAGAAAAACACCCAACAGAAGAGGTATAAGTTAACATCACAGAGTCCACAGATGGATGTAATAAATCTGAATTTCAATGGACTGAAGTCAGACATTAAAAGGGGCAGGGTAGCAAACTGGCTTAGAAAACACACCGTCAATCTGCTGCCTACAGGAGACACATCTAAAGATTACAGACAAAAACGGCTGAGAATCAAAGGCTGGAGAAAAACATACAAAGCAAACAGCAATTCAAAAACACCAAGGGTTGCAATCCAAATCTCATATAAAATTGACCATAAAGTGCAAACCATAAAAAGAGATAAGGAGGGACATTATCCAATGCTCAAGGGAATTGTAGACAAAGAACCACTAAGATTTTAAACATATATTACCCAAATGAGAGACTCTCTGAATATGTCAAACAAACACTTCAAAAGATGGAAAAAAACATCACACACTCAACAATAATAGCAGATGACTTCAATACACCACAGGGCACAAACTCACAAGGGTGCTACAGATCTGAACACTACAATTAGACCCTTTAACCTGATAGATATTTACAAAGCTCTCCACCCAAATACAAAAAATTCACATTCATTTCAAGCTCACATGGCACATATTCTAAGAGAGACCGATCACATTGTGGGTCATAAGTCTAATATGCATAAATGTAGTCACACTGATATCATACAGATCTCTCTCTATGACCACTGTGCATTAAGACTGGAAATCTAGAAAAGGAAGGTGAAGTAAACAAGGGCAAACAAATGGAGGATGAAATACTCTCTATTACAAAAGGCATGTTCACTGGCCCAGAACACAGAAGAAATTGGGAAATTTCTAGAAACCCACAAGAATGTGAACACGACATACCAAAACTTATGGGACACAGCAAAGAGAATTATCAGAGGAAGTTTGATAATATATGCATAACTGCAAAAGGAAGAGAGATTTAAGATTGATATGCTGGCATGAAATTTATAGCAGCTAGGACATTCAGGAGAATTCTACTAAGCATTCAGGGAAGAACTGACACCAATCCTACACAAATTTCCAGAACATAGAAAATGACAGTAGACTCCCAAACTCCTTCTATGAATATAACATAACTCTGATATTCAAACCAGGCAAGGATCTCACAAGAAGTGAGAATTATAGACCAATATCCTTAATGGACATCGATCCAAAAATCCATAACAAAAAACTGGCCAATAGAATACAAAAGTATTGAAAAAATAATTCACCATGATAAAGTAGGATTTATACCAGGGATGCAGGAATGGTTCAACATACAAAAGACCATTAGTATCATTTGCCACATTGAGATGAAAAATTATAAGAACCACATGATAATACTGATAGATTCGGAAAAAAGCATTCGACAACATCCAACACCAATTCCTGTTTAAGAAACTCAAGAAGATAGGAATGGAAAGAAAATTCCTCAATATAAAAGAAAGTATATATGAACAACCAACAGCCAACATGGTAGTCAATGGAAAAAGATTAAATGATCCCACTGAAAAAGGGGACCAGACAAGGATGCCTGTTGTCCTTGATCTTATTTAACATCATAATGGAGAACTTAGCAAACAGCATAAGGCAAAGAACAGATGTCAAATGTATTCACCTGGGAAAGAAAGAGGTGAAACTATCATTATTTGCAGATTATATGATTTTACGTATGGAAAATCCCAAAATCTCCACAAAGGGAGTACTGGAAGCAATAGAGGAATATGGCAGAGTGGCAGGATACAAGATCAACAAACGGGAGTCTGTCAGACTGCGATATATATTGGACAAGACCACAGAATGGGGGATCAAAAAGGGGTGCCCTTCACAGTAGCTAAGCACAAATTGAATTTTCTAGGGATATACTCGACTGAAAAAACAAAAGATTTGTATGTGGAAAACTATAGAAAGAGACCTCAACAAATGGAAGACTATCCCATGCTCGTAGATTGGAAGACTCAATATGGTAAAGATGTTAGGTCTGTGCAAGGCACTATATAAGTTTAATGCTATCTGATACTAATACCAATTTTTTTTCAGAGAATTGGAGAAACTGTTTCCCAACTTCATATGGAGAAGGAAGAAGACCAGAATTAGCAGAGAACTCCTAAAGGACAAAGTGGGTGGACTTGCTCTACCTCACTTTAGCACATATTATACAGTCGCGGTGATCAAAACAGTGTGGCACTGGTGTAACCACAGATATTCACACCAATGGAAAAGACCTGAAAACCCAGAAATAAAAGCATCATCACATTATTATCTCTGTATATCTATCTAGATAAGATAGGCAGGATAAACGATCTGAGGAAGAAAAAAATGGAATCTACGGTTCTGGGCGTTTATAGAAGATGGGGAGGCAGGGGAAATGAAGTGGGTGTTAACAAACTCAGGGACAAGGGAACAACAAGTGACATAAAATTGATGTCAAGGAGCATTTAGGGGCCTGGTAAGGCTTGATCAAGGGCAATGTAACCGAGAAGAATTACTGAAATCCAAATGAAGGCTGCACTTGACAGTTGGACAAGAAGAAAGCAAAAGGATATAGAGGAAAGAACAAGGAGGCAAAGGACATTTATATAGGTCTAAATAAAGGCATGTACATATGTAAATATATTTATATGTGACAATGTGAAAATAGATCTTTGTACATATATTTATAGTTTAGTATTAAGGTGGCAGATGGACATTGGGCCTCTACTCAATTCAAGCACTCCCTTAATGCAGGAACACCCTGTTCTATTAACATGCATTCTATGATGCACACCTTCTCAACACAATCACTTAAGACAAAGTGGGTGTTTAAGCAAATGTGGTGAAGATGCTGAGGGTGCCTGGCTATCAAAAAGTGTAATGTCTGTGGTCTTAAAGACTTGAAGATAGCAAGTGGCTATATAGCTGAGAAGCAACAAAATCCACATGGAAAAAGCACACTAGCCTGTGTGATCATAAGGTGTCGATGGGATCAGGGATCAGACACGAAAGACCCAGAACAAAAAATCATATCATTTTGAAAGGGGCACGTGAAAAATGGAGACCCAAAGCCTATCTGTAGGCAACTGAACATCTCCTTACAGAAGGGTCATGGGGAGGATATGAGCCAGTCAGGGTGCAGTATAGCACACATAAAACATATACCTTTCCTCTAGTTCTTTAATGCTTCTTCCCTCCACTATCATTACCCCAATTCTACCTTACAAATCTGGCTAGACCAGAGAATGTGAATGGAGAGTATGTACACAGAGCTGGAAACACAGGGAATCAAGGGGAGATAACCCCTCAGGACCAATATTGAGAGTAGCCATACTAGAAGGGGAAGGGAAAGGTGGGGGAGATACAGAGAACCGATCATAATGATATATCTATAACCCGCTCCAAGGGGGATGGAAAACAGAAAAGTGGGTGAAAGGAGATATCAGAAAGTGTAAAAAATGAAAAATAAATATAACTTATAAATTATCAAGTGTTCATGAGGGAGGGAAGGTGGGGGAGGGAGGGGGAAAATGAGAAGCTGATACGAAGGGCTCAAGTATAAAGGAAATGCTTTGAAAATGATGATGGCAACAAATGTACAAGTGTGATTGACACAATGGATGGATGTATGATTGTGATAAATAGTATGAGCCCCAATAAAATGATTTAAAAAAACCAAAACTATAAAAAGAATAGAAAGAAATAATAATTTTTAAAAGAAGACAAGGTAGGGAAAGCAAGCAAAAGGAAAAATACAAGCAAAATAATTTAATAACTAAAAAGGGGGTGTGATTAAAATTGTAGGTAGAGAAAAATAAAGGTGAAAAAGTATTTTAGCAATATTAGGGAGAGTAAAAGTGAAAATGAGTAGTAGTGGGTTAAACTAAGAGAAAAAGAGAAAATAAGAGGGTAAGGGGGGAAAGAAAGAAGAGGGTAATGGAATTAAAGTAAAGAAACAGAAGAGAAGAAAGGAAAAAGGAAAGCAGAGGGGCGGGGTGGGGGAATAAAAAGAAAAAGAAAAGTAAACATGAAGAGAAGTAATTGGGCATAGGCAGGATCCAAAGACTAGAAAGAAGACCATGGAGGTTGAAGTATGTGAGGCTCATGGGATGTGGGGTGGTGACAGGGTGGCAAGTCCACTCTCAGGTGAAGTTTCCTGCTGCCCTAGCTGTTATGTGGAGTCAGGGAGAAGGTCTGGAAATATCGTGGGCAGGCTCCGAATCCAAAAGAAATAAACACTCTATCACTGAGTAAAATTCCAAGGCTCAGATGGTGTCTAAGTTAGGGGTAGAGTTTCCTGGAGATTTATTAATCCAGAGGGGAGGTGGAGCAACAAGGCACCACTGCGATTACCTGGAGAGGATGGGAAACAAGGGAGGCTCTCAGCTTTCTCCCTGTTGGCCAGTGTCGGTTGGTGTTAGTATTTACTCTCAGCCACTTAGTTGATTAAAGTCGTTAGATTGACCAGTCTCCAGGTCACCCTGGTCTTCTCAAGACTTTCTATCAGTATTATCTTCTCATAATCAATTCACTTTTCTTTCCTGTTTTAATACATTTCATTATGACCTCTTACAGATATTATAATCCACAGTTCCATTAAATCAAGCATAGTAGTACATTAGCTGCCATCATCATTTTCAATATATTTTCTTTCTTTTTGAACTTTTTGATATCAGCTCCTCTTTATCCCCCCTCTCCCACCCTACTACCCCGAACCCTTCTATATTGTATATTTTTTCCCATTACTTACACCTTTCAATGTATCCATTCACCTAAAATTCTGATGTTCATTCCCCTCGAGTGGGGTTATACAGTCATCATTGCTATCATTCTCCCTTCCCCCTTTCTTCTGTACCCGCAGGGATTCATATAATCCAACTGATGTGAAGGAGTATAGGCAAAGTGGAGAGCCAAAACCAACTTGTATGATAAGTGGACAGTCCCTCACAGAAGGGCCACATGGAAGGAGCGATATATCCAGGGTGCAGTAGAGCACTGTTGAAACACATTAACTACCCTCTAGTTCTTTAAAATCTCCTTCTCCCAGTATTACAGTCAGTTTCACCTCATTAATCTTGTTAGACCTGCATATGTACGTTGGTCCTATTAAGATCTTTCAATGCACAAAATCCAAGATAGGTAAACCCCTCGATCCATTGTTCCATCCCTTCCTCTAAGGCTTAGGACTGCAGGATTATCATCCATATCAGTTTCACTTGGTTTGTTGTGCTTTGTTGTAGAAGGTTTGTGCAGCATGTCTGCTTAGTCCCCCATCTTGTTGAAAGTTCTATTCTTACGATTTAAAACCTATTTTGTCTGTATATATAAAATCTATAAACAATTCATAAGCTATTCTTTGAATATATTTTAAAATTAACTGTGTAATTATTTTTGATTTTAAAAGTTTAAAATTATAATAAGTATACATATGTATGGGAATACAAAACATAAGATCCCTGAGAACAGTGTAAATGAAGTGCTGTGCTATTTCAAAGGTGTGAGACCTTCCCCAAATTGACAAGCTGAGAAAAACTTCAAGCAGAAGCTGTAATTTAAGCTAATTGCTTATTAGAATATTAGAGTCTAGACAAAAATGAAAGGGGTGAATTTTAGGAAGGATACAGAAAGTGCAAAACTAATAGGAAGGTGTCCTGATTGAAGGCAGCTTGAGATCTTGCAGGAAGCAAGATGTCGGGGAGGTAGGTTTCCATTAAGGAGGGAGGTGTCACTTCTGTTTCCTGGAATCAGGATCACTTTGTGCGAAGTAATTCAAGCATAAACTAGTGATCGAAGGGATAATGCAAAGGGATTTTCTGCGTCTATAAGGGTGGGGAGAAGGATGGCAAATATCTTTTATTTTTCTAGAGAACCAGAAAAGTATAGAAAGTACATAACAGTGTTTCTTTTATTAATTTTCAGAAGCTGAGACTTAGATTTGTATATCTTGACTAAAATTATACAGAAGCAAAAGTAGTGTTTGAACCCTAATTCATGAAACTTTAAGACAAATATTTTTCATTACAATATTCTATTTTCTACCTCCTTATCTCATCCATCCACAGCTCAACTACACTAGGCTGTGTTCTAATGGGAAAGTGTAGCCAAGGGAATGAAAACCTTTGGACACAATTATGCAATAAATAAATTCTGTATATAAAACTACAGTCCCACTTTACATCTTCCATTTGATATGGAAAAGGTAGTGAACTGTAAACATTATCCCTGAATCAAAAATATTATAGTTGATAATATAATAAATTTTCTATAGCCCTTAGTAGACGACACACAAATAAGAGCATTCAGATCCAGATTGTGTGAGGGGAAGAACACAGAATTATACATCATCTTTGGGCTCAAGTTTTCATTACAGTACTGATGTTCTGGATGATTCTTTCTGAGATCTAAATTTTTTAAATGACAAGTGAAAGTACACTTGTCAAGTATCAAATGTGAAGACATGATTTGCAAGTGGAAAATATAATTTTGAAAACGATAATTTCTTGATAAAAAGGGAGATTATGCTTTGTGCATATATGAAAGCTAAATGCAAACATGTACCCTGAGCTAAATTATGACTAGAAAAAAGGAAATGAAAAAGAAAAAAAACAGTATAAAAACCAAAACAATGAGTTCTTTAGATAAAATAGACGGTCCAGGGAAGATTCCATATATAGTGTTGGGAAAATCAATAGTGAAATTAAAAATTCTTCCTAATTTCTGTTATGTTTATGCTTGTTCAATTACCATAAAGGACTCCACAGCAGTACATAATTTCAACTCCCTAATGTAAAGAAAGTGCTGATGTAATCTCTCTATGTTTCCCCCTGAATTTAAATCTGGGCAGTCTCATCTTGGGAGGAGGAAGCATTTGATCACTTCATTTGATCAGTCGGTTCAAATGTAATCTTTGTGGAAGCAGAAAAGGTATGAGCTTTCTATATCTGCATTTCTCTCTCCCACTGGAAAGTGGATGTCTACTATATCTCTTCAGATTTTTAGTGACATTCAAAATAGGGAGCAAATGATTTAATAATGAATACATTTATTATGCTATTGCAACTTTCACAGTGCCAGCTTTTTCTTTTTTAATAATTTAGTTGCAATGTACTTTATTGACATTTTGTAAATTTTAGTGTATGTGAATTTTGTGCTGCACAATTTTGTATTCAAGGGAACAATAATTCTCAGGTAGGGTAGAGTTGACTGTGGTTCTCCTGAACTTTCCGTTATTGAAAATTTAATTGTTGGCATTTAAGATGTGTTAGTCAGGTGTGACTCATGCATTTTGAATGGAAAATCGAAAGTTAAAATATTCTGACAGTTTCATCCCAACTGATATATCTTGTCCCTTGAATTTCATTCACTTATTTAACAGGGTATACAAAATGTCTATGCTAATAGTAGTGGCTGTTTGGGGTGATACGTGGTATCTTCAAGAGGATAAAGAAATAATAATTTAATTATTTTTCCACTTAGCTATTATCCAGAGTATCTGCAGCTTCTACTCTGTGATTTTTATAAAGTAGTTTATGTTTTTATTTATCTAATTAATCTCCACTTATTTTGTGAAAAAATATCATTATGAAAGGGACCAGCAAGCATATTGCTCTCTTGCTCTGTCTCGTGCACACCTGCACAGATCTTCCCAACAAACTGTGCTCTTGTGCTCCTGATGCACAGTTTCTGAACTCAATCAAGAAAGGGAGAGTTGAATAAAATTGAAGTGTGTTAGTTAGGGTATGGGTGCTTGTAGATATGATTCCTAAAATGTATTTGAAGAGATTTCAATGGACTTGCAAATTTTCAAAGCATTTTAATTATATTGTTAGTAATATTAATGATAGTGATAGAAAATTCGCACCAGCAAAAAAAAAAAAAGAAAGAAAGAAAATTAGCACCAGCTACTGGTTCTCCTACTGAGTGCCTAAGATTAGCTAATGCATGCAAAAGTGGAGCAAGTGGGCACTTCAGTGAACTGCTGAATGTAAGACATAGTGTGTTCAAGATTTAGTTCATTTACTTAGTCTTTCTAACCAATCCATAAGTTGAGTCTTACATCATTCTCAATTTTAGGAGAAATGACTATAAATAAAAGTTTAAATGCTTGTTTCCGAGGGTAGCCCATAAGGACCCACTCTCCCAGGTCTATCTGATACCCGAGTTTACTTTTAAGCACAATGTAGTGTGACCCCTTCTGAACCTGTCATGGGACTCTATAATTTCAAATCCAATATCAGAAAAACCGCAAAGAGCACATTTTATACTGGGAAAATGCTAGGGAAATAAGATACATGTGAAGTATTAAAAAGAATGACTCCTTTTCCTCCCCAGGTGACCACTGTGAGCTGGACCATGCATTCAGGGAATCAAACATCAAGCACTGGTTTCATCCTGGTGGGGATTTTTGGATCCACCAAATTTTCAGTCTTCCTCTACAGCCTGTCCTTCATCTTTTTCTTGATGGCCCTGACTGGGAATGCTATTCTCATAATCCTGATCCATACAGAACCTCGACTTCACACCCCTATGTACTTTTTCATCAGCCAGCTCTCTTTCATGGATCTCATGTACATATGTGTGACTCTCCCCAAGATGCTTGTGGACCAGGTCACAGGAGACAATACTATCTCCCACCTAGGTTGTGGAATCCAGATGTTCTGCTACCTGACTCTGGCTGGAACAGAGTTTTTTCTTTTAGCTGCCATGGCCTATGATCGATATGCTGCCATTTGCAGACCTCTCCATTACCCGCTGCTCATGAACAGGAGAATCTGCCAATTGCTTGTAGCAGGATGCTGGTTCCTGGGAACGATGGATGGCCTATTGCTGACCCCAATTACCATGAGTTTCCCCTTTTGTCACTCTAGGAAAATCACGAACTTCTTCTGTGAAGCCCCTGCCCTGCTGAAACTTTCTTGTTCTGATATTTCCCTATACAAGACACTCATGTACGTGTGCTGTGTCCTCATGCTCCTCATCCCTGTCTCCATCATCTCTGCCTCATATGCCCTCATCCTGCACCTCATCCATAGGATGAATTCAGCTGAGGGCCGCAGGAAAGCCCTGGCCACCTGCTCCTCTCACATGGTGGTGGTGCTGCTCTTTTTTGGTGCTTCCATCTATACCTACATGCTTCCAGGTTCCTACCACACCGCTGAGCAGGACATACTGCTGTCTGCCTTTTATACCATCATCACTCCTGTGCTGAACCCTCTCATTTACAGCCTCCGGAACAAGGATGTCACTGGGGCCCTGAGGAAACTGATGCCATCAGGGTTGAACCTCAGAAAAGCTTCAGATGTGAAAACCTAGGAATGACAATCTATCTCCCTGGTCCCGTTCCTTCTTTCCCTTTCCCTACCTCTCATCCCATTCAATTATCTCATTCAGTGTCCCTATGTGAAATCCTACCAGATCTCCCCTCCAAGTTGTGCATTCATTATATCTCCTCCACACTGTGGCTCATCCAGATTTTTCTCTATTATTTCTTCCTTAGTCTCATTTTATCTCGAATGCAATAGAAATATCGGAGAGGGAGTTCTGTTTTAACTCCAAGCTCAAATTCATTGGCCATTTGAATATGAGATTTGGTGAGTCAAAGCTTTTAGCCTAAAAATGGATCATTGGGAAGATTCCACATCCTAGGCAGAATCCAGGAGGGAAATTGGATGTTGTCTCAAATGCTCTAAATCATAGTCATTTTGTCATCCACTATATTCTCGTGTCTGCCTTTGTATCATCAGCAAGTGTATCTGAATCTATTCTTTTGAAAAAATATTGACATCCAACTGGTCTGACCCTGAAGTTAAACTAACAGCCGTCTCACAGGGAAGCAACAAGCCCACATGGACGAAGCACACCAGCCTGTGCATTCATGAGGTGTTGATGGTAACAGGCACCAGAAGACCCCAAACAAAACAAAACATTTTTTTAAGAATGGGGGTGGGGAGGTTCTGAGCCGAGACTTCAAACCCATCTATAGACATTAGGACATGCCCTCATAGAAAGAATACAATGAGGGAAAGAGTCAACCAGGCGCAGTACAGCGCCGATGGAGTACACAGTACACAATATTCCTCTGTTCTTTGAGGCATCCTCTCCCCCTCCCCCACCCACTGTCATAGCCCCAGTCCTGCTTTCAGTTCTGGCTAGACTGGAGCATCTACACTGGGACAGAACCCAGGTCAGTTAAACCCCTCAGGAACAGAAATGGGAGTAGAGGTTCTAGGAGGGTAGGGGGAAAGTGGGGAGGAGAGGAAGGGGAATTCTAATGATGAACATGGATGAAGGAATACATTGATCATTGTAAGATATGAAAACACTAATAATTTATAAAAGTTCATAAGGGTGCAAAGGGAGGGGATAGGGATAAAGGAGAGGCCTACATGAAGGATTCAAATAGTAAATGTTTAGAAAATGATGGCAAGAAATGTACAAATATGCTTGATACAATTGATGTACGAAATGTAAGAGCTGTTAGAACCCCAATAAAATGATTTTAGAAGTTAAAATTAAAATATTGATAGCAAATTTATAAGGTAAATACCAACATTTTCAATATTTTTTTGTCATAAAACTACCTAGACCAAATTTCAACCCACACTACATTTCTAGAGCATAAGTAGAAATCCCTAATTTTACATGTCATAAAGTCTTAAAAATGTGGTTGCTTATTTATATTCCTTAGACTTTAACTGAAATATGGTTGCTTGAGGGAAGGTGGAAATTTAGGAAATCTTAATCTCAGCCTTCTACAGTAGTTCTAGGTTTGTCACTGGCCTTGCTTCTTCTCACGCCCCTCCAGGTTACTGGTTCAAATTGACTACCAGCATCGAGTCATTATTATTTTCACAATCACAACTACTTATGGATCTTCCAGAATGCCAGAAAATGGGAATGAAATGCATTTGTTCATATTAATGTACAGCAAGGCGTTTGCTGTCTCAGAGTTATCAAGGTTGTACCACGTGGCACAGACGCTTACTCTTCCCTTACTTACTAGCAAACAGAAGAATTCAGGTGTTTTCTTATCTACTGACATCTCAATAGATGGACATATACTTACTTTCCTTTTATTACATTTGAGCTAAACACTTTTACTTCTCAACTGATAATTATTCCTACAGTGTGTAACAGGAATGTGTCTGAATTTGGAAGCAATTGCACTTAGTTGTATTAAATAAATAACACTTGAAAGAAAAGAGCAACTTGTTTACAGTTAGGCGAAATTAATTTTAGATATTAATGCAGATTCATAGCGATCTCCCCATGGGTTTCCAAGACTCTGTTTATGGATGTAGATGGTCCAGTCCTTTGCCCACAGAGCTGCTGGTGGTTTTGAACTGTCAACCATGCAGATCACAGCCCAACCACTTTCCTGACTAAAGGAACACTACAGTTGGAAAACTAATGAGAGAATTTTAGTTATGTTTGAATTTTTATCGACTAGATGACGGTGAGTTTGGTTTTCCTGGTAGTTACTATTTTAATATTGATATCATTATCTCATCCCCCCCTCCACACCGATATATGCATTTCGTTACCCTACTTGTCATCCTGGAGGACATTGCTATGTAAAACTACAATATTGAATTTAAAGTTACCCGGCGTTTGTGGGACTGTAAACATTGCTGAGATAAATGAAAGGGGGGTTAGCTTTAAACCTACTCAGTCTTGGGTTTATGTCCTGGACTTCCTACTTAAAATCTAAAGATCTATGAAATATTTTTGAGTTTTACTAAACTCACAGAATTTCTCTCATAACATTCTAAGGAGACATCAATACTTTCTATTCAAGTAGAGTAATCTGCACAGAAAGCTCGTACTACTTGCTCCAATGTGTTCGTTCCTCTTCCTCCTTTGGATCACTTTATATTCCTTCTATTTGGCAAGCATGATTTCCTTATAGTCATAAAGTGGGGAGGGGTTGCAGAATCAGGCTAAGCTGCTAAGATGCTTCCCTCAGGCTAAGTCCTAAATTTGTTACACAGCAATTCTCATGGACCAATTACTCTCTCTCACTTCAACCTTGGTTGGTTATTGTAAAAGTACTTCTCTCTATGTGAGGGTAACTCAAACAGTACTGCTATGAAGGTTCCAGCTCAGACATGGGCACGTTTGTTTGTTTTCTCCTGACAACATATATTTAAATGTCTCTGGGATCACAGGAGGGAGTCCTGGTGGCATAGGGAATAACATGTTGGCCTGAAATGTCAACAGTTCAAAACCCCCGCTCCTCCAAGGGAGACAAGGATGAGACTTTGTACTCTCAGAAAGAGTTTCAGTCTCAGAACCCCACAGCAGGCAGTATGACTCTGTTCTACAGGGTTCTGTCAGTTCAAATGGACTCCATGGGATTGAGTTTACGTGATCCCTGGATGGCTGTACACGTTTCTCAGTAATGTGTTTGTTTTAGTCTCACTAGGCTGCCTTTCAAAAATAATCCCAACAAAACAGTAGCTTCTAAGGGGATCTTCTGGACCAGTTAAATTCAAGACAGAGAAGTAATCGCAGAAGGGTATGGTCACTCTTTTGGGCCCTTTGAAAACAGCAATATTGATAAAAGCTTTTAAAAGGACTCAAGATCATCCTGAGGGTTATTAATAGAAATTTTAAGAAAACTGAAAACTGTATTAGTGAGAAAACATCTAGGAAAGTTGAGTGGAGGAAATCTCCCCCCAACCCCATCATGACGATGGACTAGCTGTTACATTTTAAGGGTAGCAAGGGACACCTTCAAAATTTTTACTGGAAAATCTTACCCCACCTATGCTGTATTCTCGCTCCTGTACCTTCCCACCCTCCCACAAGACTTCTCTTTGTAACCAACATTCCAAAAACATTTTAAAGTAACACAATTTGAGTTCTTCTAGCATGCCAAAGTCAAACATTTGAAGTGGTATAAATCAAAGGATACAGAATTCACTGGGAGGAGGGTTAGAGAGATGGAAACACCATCTTCAGAGATTTAGGCACATAGATGGAGTATAGGTCGAGAGAGAATAACTTCCTTTTTTGTCATTTTTGTTTAATAAAGGTTTAAGAAAATTGTGGCAGTACATTTTTACTTGTCCTAGTAGTGAGTCTTGGTTAAGCTGTATCTGAGAACCAAAAAGTCAGAGTCTGGAATACAGCAATGGCTTTATGGGTGAATATACCAGTCAATCTTCTGTAAAGACGTGAGATAGTTAGTTTATTGTGCCAGTCTGCCCGATAAACACACGTGGGATTAATTGAAGGGCAGAGAGATAAATGACGCGGTGAGCCTAGCTTTTCTTGTCTTTCGCTCTTTGATCATCGGACCACTGTGCGGCTGTTTTTCTAGTTCTGTGCCTCAATTTGCAAGCTATGCTACTTGTGGGACATCTAACCTATGGACTATGTCACTGTAATTTGAGGTCCCTTTAAGAGATTCCTAGCCAGAGAATTGGAATGTACATCTCTGGAGCTGGGGACTGACTGTTGGTGACCTGGCTGACAGTAGGTGGCCTGCCTTGCTGTTTGCTGCCTGTGCCAGGATAGCCTGGATCTCTCTGCAGAGGACTACCTGGTGGGCCTCAAGACTTGAAGGACTTGAAGGAGAGTCTCACAACTCTCTCTCGGGAGTGAGTTGTACTGAACCATTTTTACTGCTTTATAATTTAACTCTTTATTTCTTGTATTTATCTATCTATCTATCTATCTATCTATCTATCTATCTATCTATCTATCTATCTATCATCTATCTATCTATCTATCTATCTATCTAATTTAACAGTTCATTTCTTGTGTTATACAACTATCTATCTTTATAAATTATATATAAATGATTAGCAATGTGGCTTTGTTTCTCTAGAGAACCCTGTCTAACACAAGACTATAACCTAGAACCCTATTGGGGCGTTTCTTCCCTGTCATAGAGAGCGGCTATGAATCAGAATTGCCTCCATAGTACACAACAATAGCTGCACTTAAATAAATGATAGATTGTCAGTGAGAAGCTTCTAACGCATAAATGTGCCCAATATAAAATCTATTATCACTAAGTGCCTTAAAAATCCCCAATCAAACTCCTTGTGTCAAATTGATTCCAACTCTCGGTGACCCTGTTGAATATGGTAGAGGTGCCTTTGTGGGTTTCCAAGCCTGTAAGCCTTCCTGGGAGTAGCAAACTAATTTTCCTTCTATGGGTTGGCTGGTGGTTTGGCTTCTTCTATGGGTTGGCTGTTGGTTTCAAACTGCTGACTTTATGGTAGCAGTTTTAGGTGTAGCCACTGTGCCATCAGGACGCCTTCTCAGAACCTAGATAACTACTGATTCCTTCAACTTTTCTCCAGGATGTGACTGCAGGTTTATTGTTCCTGCTCATGACTCTCTCCTTAGTATGTCGGTTATGGTTCATCATTGTGCACTTGGAAAACAATTCCCAACATGCAATAGGAGCCCACTAGAGGCCTGTGGAATGAATAAATGGTTATTTCTTGTCTTATTCCATCTTCTAGTTAGACAGCTCTACCCTAAGTATTTCACTGAAATTAAACAATCTTGGATAAAATTTATGTTACCGTCACCCACCCCTCCCGATATTTATTCAAATGCACTTTGAGTTACTATATAACTAATCTGATCAAAAACCACCTGTTCTCTGTGGTTTGTGAGGGGTACAGCAATGAAGAAAACACACACTTTTCCCACAAAGGGCCCATTTTGTACTGAAGAAAAGAGTATTGTAGCCATGAAATTCCAGAGTATAAGAGCTTTAATAAGCCAAAGTGATACTGGAGTGAAATGAATCTCTCAGCAATGCTCTCAAGAAAATTAATTTGCTTTGCAAGAATATTTTAGAAGTAAGATCAGTGCTATGCTGAATTTTATAGTAATAGTTTTGTTACTTGGGGTTATAGATACATAACTTATGTATACCTAACAATGCTAATTGATTTTTGGTTTTATATAAATGGATATCATTCTGTATATTATCTCACAAATTTCTTCTCTTTTAAATTTCAACAATTTTGCTGCTATAGATATCATGTATCCTGCAATTCAACAGTTTCTGGCTATTAGGTGCCATCAAGGGGCTTCCAAACCATAAGGACCTTGGGAACAACAGACCCCACACCGCCTGCTCCTGCTCCATCCTCACAATGCTTCCTGTGCTTGAGCCCCTGTTGCAGTTACTGTGCAAATCCACCGATTTGAGGGCCTTCCTCTTTTGTTCCTGCCCGTCCACTTTACCAAACGTGACTGCTGTTGCTGGGAGAAGGAATCCAGAAGGCAATCAGGACACATGACTGAGTGAGCATGCTTGGCAAACTGCATAAAGATCTCTCCGAAGACAGAGAAAGTGCCCCTAAGAAGCCAGCAATTGGATGTGATTTTATTCCTTTTTCTAAACATACACTCACTCATTTAAAAAAAAAAATCTTTGATTGAGCCTGGTTCTTCATCGTTTCTACATCTCTCATTAGAGTACAGCTCTTCAGCTTTCTCACCACACCCCAGGATGACTGTGTTTGTCTGAACTAATGGAACAAATCCATAGACACTCAGCATATATAAAAGAGAGCTTTGGATAGAAGAGAAGTTGTATATTAAGAAAACATCCCAGCCTAGTCCAGATCAAGTTCACAAGTTCAATATTAACGTATATGTCAGAAACCAGTCTATAAATTCCTCTTCAGACTGAGGCAACACATGCAATGACACCAAATGCAGGAAGATCACAGGCCAATGGGTGGAAAGTATTGTGGATCTACTGGTGGTGGAAGCATCTCAGTGCTGGTGTGTCTCCATGTGGCTTCTCCAGTTCCATGGCTCTGGATCCATCAGTGTAGCTCCATGTGACTTCTCAACAGGAATGTCTCGCAGGGAGTGTGTGTGTCTGGCCTCTATATATCTGCATAGCACCTCAAAAAGGGGTCATTAGGCTGCTACTTGATTAACAGGCTCTTAATAGTCTCAAGCTGACACCAGATTATGTAACTACCAAAATCACAGATTTTGCGGTTTTTCACACACGTCAAGTGAATTCTCTCTGGGCATGGGCCTTTCCTCTTCCTGTTTTTTTTTTTACTGATATTGTCAGTGTTTCATTCATGACTCTAATGAAAGTCTACTTTCTTAATGAAAGGCTCTTTGTAGATAATATGATCCTAAAAGCTATGTCACTCATATTTCGAATACCAGGGTTGCATATGGTGAACAGGTTTCAAAAGAGCTACCAGACTAAGACAGACTAGGAAGAAAGGTTTGACAATCATTTCAGAAATTAGCAAACGAAAACCATATAGATCACAACAATATATTTGTAGAATATTAGCACCCTTGTTGGATGGTAGGAGCCATGGTGGCATAATGGTTTACAGTTTGTCTATTTAACACCAAGGCCAGCAGTTCAAAGCAGTAAATATTCACGTACTGGAGCACAATAACACTTATGTATATGTTGTACAATTGAACAGTATCTTAGTTCTGTTGTGTGTGTGGTCACTGTGAATCAGTCAGCTAGAAGGCAAATAACCAAAACAATGTTGAACGTGTCTAAAAGAGATATCCTCATAATTTTCTATTGCTTTGCTGATATTATTTTGATATATTGTAGATATTAATGACTGATATTGTATTTACTTGGTATATATTTTCTAGCTTACTCATTTTAAAAGCTTATAATAGATTTTAATAAAATAGTATTTATTTCCACATAAGTCATAATTTAGAAATTTAATAAACTTAAGCATTCAATATTAAAAGGGGATTATAATTGCTATATAGTTAATTTATAGAATTTTAAGCTCCCTAGGCAGTATTCAGTTACACAAAAACACTTCAGACATTTCAAACATTGTTGTTAATTTGATCATGAAAAGGCATCATCTAGACAAAATTCATTGTGAAAATTCATATATTTAAAAACTTTTAACACAGAAGCAATATCATAAAAATGTTTCAACAAATTAATGCAATATTAGAAACCCTCATTAATTTATGAATTGAAATTTGATAGACAGGCGACTTCCTAGCTTACTACCTCCAAGAGATCCATATTTGTGTCCATTCCCAAGAAAGGTCATTCACAGAATGTGCAAATTTCCAAAATGACACTAATATCATATATAAGTAATTTTTTTCTGAAGATAATTCAAAACTGTTTTTTAATAGTACATGATCATACAGCTTTCTGAAATGTAAGGCAGATTCTAAAGCAGATGTGGAATGAGGGAATTTGCTATTGACCTCAGGTTAAACCAGATTAAAAACAGAGAGTACCAGAACAATGCTTGTTACCCGTTTTTTATTGACTCTTCTTAAGTTGTGTGGATCATAACAAACTATGGATAAGATTATGAAGATTTGGAATTCTTGAACACTTAATTGTGCTCTAGTGGAACCTGTACCCAGACTAAGAATTTGTCATCCAAAAAGAACAATGAGATACTGAATAGTTTAAAATCTGGAATGGTGGTGTTTCAGGCTTGTTAATAACCTGTGATATGCCGTTGACTCAACTTTGTTACCAGACAATGAAGAGAACTTACTGATGAAAATAGAAGTCTATAACATTCAGTATGAATTACAACTCAGTGCAAATAAAACAAAACTTCTTTAAAATTAAACCAGTAGAGAAGGTCATTATGAATGGAATAATTAAAATTGAAGTTGTCAAGTGCTTGACTTGGGTTCACAATTAATGTTCATGAAAGTGACAGCCACAAAATCAAAAGATGTAATGATTACATCAGGTAAATCTGCTGCATGAGACCTATGCAAAATGTTAAAGGGCAAATATCTCACTTTGAGAACAAAGGTGAGCTGGACCTAATGGCATAGAGTCAAACAGTGTTTCTGTTACACACGGGGTCACTATGAAGGGATACCAGTTTGACAATGCTTAACTATAACAGCGACCACACGTTTGCTTTTGCTTCATTATTAATGTGTGAACACATGTTTTCTGCTCCTGACACTGAGTTCACAAAATGTGTATATTTCTAACTTATTACTAAGGAAATGTGAGAGTTGTAAAATTCACAGTTCTTTTCTAGTCAGAACATACTGACTTGCAGCATGTTTTGTCTTACTTATTGGCCTCATGTTGGGTATCATTTTAGTTTAGGGTATAGACATTGGATTCTATTTCATATGATGGATTTGTCTTGTTTAAAAATTGACCAATAATGCTGAATTTTGAAAATTATTATTAATAAGGAATGCCTCAGAAGATATTTCCTTATTTATAAATATAATAATAATAATATAATTGCTGCACATGGCCTCTTATGAGTATTAAAAAGCCAGGATATTACTTTGATGATGAAAGTACAGCTACTCCAAGCCATGATATTTACACTTGCTTCCTATGCATGCAAGAGTTGGACATTTAATGAGGAAGACTACTGAAGAAACGGTGCACTTGGATTGTGGTATTGGAGAAGAATATTGAAAGTACCGTGAACTGCTAAACCGACAAGACTGAACTGTCTTGGTAGAAGTAGAACTAGAGATTCTTTAGAGACAGCACTGGAAATGGGTATACCCTTTCAATCATGGTCCATTGGTCATATCTGAGTCTGAGAGCCACAAAGGAGTCTGGGAAATATCGTTGAGTGCCTAGGAAGAAGATGAGGGTGAGGGCATCAGTTTTTTACCATCATCTACAAATTTACATATACATTAGATTTCTGTACAGGTTGTTGGGAAGCTATTGTTTTCAATTAGCATGGCTGTTTTGAGATTTCTCTCCTTTCAAGAATATACACCTCAGATATGATACCCCCGCCCCAGGGAGATAATAACAGAAAAGTGGGTGAAGGGCAATGGAGGATGATGTAGATATGAAAATACTAATCCATAATTTACTAAGGGTTTGTGAGGAGGGGTAGAAAGAGGAGGGAGGGGAAGAAATGGGGAGGTGACATCAGGGGCTCAAGTGGGAAGAGAATGCTTTGAAAATGATGATGGCAGCATATGTGCAAACGTGCTTGACACACTGGATCAATGCATCGATTGTAATAAGAGATGTAAGACCCCCAATAAAAATGAAAAAATAAAAATAAAAAGGAAGCCTGCAAATATATATATAGTTCAATTTACTAAATGTTGTAATAATTTCATAGCTATAAAGTTATAAAATAAATTCAGAGAAAAATAATTTCAAATTACATAACATTTAATTAAAAGACATGTCTGTCATGTGTGCTATAAGATAATATTATAAAATGTAGTTATTAATCTCTGGATTTCTTTGTTTTACTAGATGCTGCCAAATTGCTGATTATTATTTTTTGTTGTCAAAATTATTAGTAGTTTATTCCAGAAATATTTCAAGTCAGTTACTTTATTCTGAACTTGGGAATTACAATGTGAGCACACTGGACTCCTGCCCTCAAGCTTTGTAGGACTTTATGGTGGAGGCAGTCGCCATTGAAGCAATTATGAGTCATGGTTACTCCATAAGTGTCACCAACTAGCAGTGCTCAGTAGGATTTTCATGGAATGATTTTTCAAAAGTAGGTTCCCAGGTCTTTGTCTCGAGTTTCCTCTCGGTGTACTCAAAATTGTTCCTTTTGGATAGCAACTGAGGATGATGACCATGTACACCACCCTGGGGCTCCAAGAACAGTAGATAAACAGACAGCTTTATAATATTGACTGTTGATGTAATATAGCCTCAGTGTTCCCATGAGGGCTCTGTGGTAGGAGGCTATTTGGATAAAAATCTGAGGAAAGTATAAACAACTCATATGTGTGTGTAATGTAACTATTACTGAGATGTGCTATCCCAATAGGGACTACATTTTCCAATGCCCCTATTAGTTGGAAGGGGGGATATTATTAGTTTTCACCAGTGGTGTGTGGAATGCGTGTGATTTATGAGCTAAAGTAGATGTGTGAATTTCCTTTTTCTCTTTTATTTTGTGTTCTGAATGAATAAAGAACAGGGGAAACATTCTTGGAAACATTTTTCAAACTCATCTGTTTGGATGGCTGACAGCACCTCCCTTGTTTTTGCTTCACCTCGTCTACATCTTCATATCACTGTCCTTCCATGCTCCTCTTCATTCACAGAAACAAGAAGATGTGTCACTAGACCAGAGAACACACATTGGTATAGATAACAGCTCTCAACACATGGAATCCAGGACAGATAAAGCCCTCACAAACAGTAGTGGGAGTAGCAGATCATGAGGGCAGGGGGTTGGTCGGGGAGTGGGAAAGGGAAATGCAAGAACCCCCCCCCCCCCAACGTTGTAGATGTAGCTTTGCCCTCCAAAGGGGATGAAATAACAGAAATGTGGGTGAAGGGAGACAGCAGACAGCGTAAGATACGAAATAAAAGCGATTATAATTGATGAAGGATTCAGGAGGATGGGATGGTGCAGGACGGAGGGGAAAAAAAAGAAGAGCTTATACTAAGGGCTCAAGTGGAAAATGTTTTGGAAGTGATGATGGCCACATATGTACAAATACAGTTGATATAACTGATGTATGGAATGTTATAAGAGCTGTTAGAGCCCCAATAAAATGATTTTTTAGAATTCATGATGTGAGGTCAGGTGAGTAAGGTGCGTGAGGATAGAGTCATGGTGGGGTTTTTCGGCCAAAAACTGGGGAACTGAGATGGCTGTGTGATCTGGTGCATTGTCGTGGTGGTAAAGCTAGTACCCAGTACCCCACATATCAGTCAGACCTTTTTTTGTCACACCTTCTTAGGCTATCTTTTCAGAACTCTAAATAGAAAACTTAATTAACAGTCTGATCTGCTGGGAGGAACTCCAAATGTGCTATCCGCCTGATATCAAGAAACTCAAATGAGCATCATGTTTTTTTTTGGGGGGGGGGAGGGACCCCTCATAAGTTAGAAGCAGAGATAGTAAATAACATATACCCTTTTGTCAAAATTCATATGAACTCTTGTCTTTTGGAAATAGAGTTGCGAAACTGCCTCTCTGAGCAGCACATGTGTGCATTTATTCATGAAGGTGGGAGAACAAAGTGCCCGAGGTTTTACCAGTGTGTTTCTAGTGAGGCAAGGTGGAACACATAGTGTTCCCATGTGTTCTGTGGATCTTGTATTACTTTGCTGTGTACATAGTGTATATGAAGGATAAATGCTAATTTTAAACATCTAGTCTTCCTAGATATTCAAGAGGTTGCCAGTGTATGACAAAAGTAGATTAGTAAACTCACACAGTTCGTACATTTTATGTTCATCTTCAGAAGGATGACTTGTGGAAGTGAAATTGTGTAAAGTCTGCTCTAAGTATTGCAGATGCTTGTTTTTGAGAACTTGGTCGATAGAGGGGAGGGGCCCGGGAGTGATTCTGGATGAGAATGTTTAGTTAGAGGACATTTAAATGGGAATTTGATTCAAAACTGCTTTGTACAGTGGACAAACTTAAGTTCTCATTGGAAACATCTAGAAAGAGTCTTTCAGATGTTTGGAATTCCACAACATATTAAGAGAAGATGTAAATTAAAACCCTTTAGATCCTTTTTCAATGGTTTTTGGTGGAAATCATAGGAATGGTTGCTTTTGGGAGATGGACTTGTTCATTTTGGTGTCTTGGGGGCAGTAAACAATGCAGTGGGGATGGGGGTGAGGGTAAGAAAGGAGATGGGGAGGGAAGGGCTCTATGCCAGAGTTTGACAAGTTCAAACACATGGTTTTTAATGTGCATTTTAGTTAATATTGCTGTGTGTTAAAGGACAAACTAGTCCTAATGCTGAAAGTATGTTAAAAAAGTATTGTAGTAAAATGGTCTCTTAGAAGGACAGTCTTCAGTGGTTGGCCTCTGTTAATCCCCCTCTGGGAGCTGGTCATTCTCCGCTTTGTGACTGAAGGTGGTGTTAGGAGAAGAGGAAAGGCAGAGGGAAATGCTGTTGGCTAGTCTCTCTGTATCCAGGAAGATGTGTTACATTATAACAATAAATCCATAAATGCATTTTAAATAAAATACATGTGCTTATTCTGGATAATATTGATCATTTTACAGCATCTAAGCATTTTAGCTGTCTTGAGATGACAATGTATGATAAAAAGTAATACTAGTGAGTTAACCAATCTGTGAATGTCCTTTTGTTACAATTTAGAAAAGCATCTTGGACATGGAATTATTAATCCACCTTTGAGCAATGTACACCAAGATTGGTTAGGTTGGTGGCAGGAGGGTAGCAGGACTTGAAAGGGGAGCAGTGCCTGCATTTGCACTTTGATGATAACCGTTGACATTGGTGTGCATCTCATGTCTGTACTAGAGAAATACATTAAATTCAATGGAAACATCTTGATAGTATTATAATAGCTTCAAATCTGAGAATTTCCCTAGTGGCATTATATTCAATGTCCTCTTGCTTTATGTTTCATTTTAAATTGTGCATTAAGAGAATGCAATATTTTAATTGTAACTATTTCCATATCCTTATCTAGAGGTCTGTTAATCATTTTTGTCTTTTATAAATTTTTTTCTCCTCCCCAGAAGGTTTTTTTCGCATCCCTTTCTAATTGATTCATCATCTTATATTCTTGCTTGTCAAATATTCATGACTTTGGGACTCTGAACTGGTAACTATTCATGGTGTATGAAAAAAAGGCATGGATCGATATGGTGTGATCTCAATCACCTAAAATTGTATTCTCATTTAATTATATACATGCTTGGGATGTAGAAAGACATGTCAAACTGTGTCAAATAATCAAAATGATTCTGGATGCCTATTGTGTTTTTTGCTGTTTGCATTTCAGTTTTCTATAATACATGAAAGAGTTTGAAGGGAAAAAGTGATTTTAAGAACTTGCCTGGAGTCCCCATTGCCTATAGTATAAAGTTTGCTTATTGACACCTCTTAACAAGCAAACAAACAAACCAATAAATAAACTAATGAGATAAAAGAAGTACAATGTTGATATTTATTAGTTCTTCTGTCCTTTTTAATTGCTTTGTTTTTCACTATCCCTCAGGAGATTCATCAACAGAAACTTGCTTCTACACTCCCAATGGGCAGATAAATCCAGGGTGATGTCGTTGGTCCACTTATCTTTGAAAACTTAACTTTGACCACACTCCACCATACATTATTATGAAGTCTCACATCATCTACTTGTGGTCCAAGGAGACACGTAGACAGAACTGCAGAGCAGAGGGTAACCAATGTTCTTAAATATTTATTACATCCTAGGAGTTCTAGACAACATCTCCCCAACATATTCCTTTTTTCTGTATTTTTATGAAGAAAAGCAAATCCTCATTTTCTTTTGCATCTATTCATAAAACATTTACTAATGGCAACATTGGAGAAAATTAATTTTGTTCCCAATTTCTTCTGTACCGAACAATATCTATTTTTCCCATATGTTATAAATATGTTTAATTGTAAAGTAAGTGGGGATTTACATTTCAGATAACTATTTTTTCAGCAACTTACCAAATCCCCCAACACTTTGTTCTGTCCTCTCTTCTTATTTTCATCTTGTCCCTCTTACAGGATCTTTTCTTCCTCTCCTCCCAACTTATCATCTGTCTGCAGCTACTCTATTGCTCCCTTACCTCCTAACCATTTTCAACTCCAGTAACCATCAGCATTTGTTCTTGTGGTATGACAACTTTTATCTTGACTCTATTCTTCCCATATTTTTGGATGATGTTTTTATGAAATTGAAACTATAAATAGAAAATGAATGATTTTAATTTCAATGAGACTATGTCTGATAGATAACCCTAACAACAAATGTCTGGACAACATTCTTGTTTCTCCAATGAATCTAACACTGGGTGGTGTAAAACTCAAGTAGAAGATTGTTGATGGTGGAACTGAGTGTCTCAGAGCTGTGAAGCAGTGTTATTAACTGTGGACCCTGCACAGGAGTTGAAAGGTGAGTTTTCTCTGTGATGACAAGCAGAGGGGCAGATAATCAGAATTTTTTCTCATCAATGCTAATAGAAAGTAATGATTCACTTCCCACAGCTTCTTGGGGATAGTAGGCAGTAAAGCATAAGAACAATACGTGACATATAATGAAATCCCCAAAAAGATTTTATACTGCTCCATCACCTGCACTAATGAGTTCCTAAGTTAAACAAGCAATGGGTTGAGAGGAGTAGGAATGAACAGACATTTGCTTTCAGAGGCATCTCAGTGTCCACCTCACTGGGACCATTCAATAAGGCTCGTTGCCAGTGACATTTCACAAAGTGCAGCAGAGGTTTGACAGCACGCATGCTTTGCCCCTTGTGCTTCCTCTACCCAGCCTATAGTCATCCAGCAAATATGATCTTCAAGTTCTATTTCAGTGTCAGTGTCTGCAAGAATCACCATTATATTTTGAGTGTTCACAGAGACTAATTTAGCAGGTGTGTTGCAGTGTAAAGAGCTGTTTGCAGCTTTTATATGGAACCCAGCTTCCCCTTGTCAACTGGGGTTAGATGTGACAGATAACACTTTTGTCTGTGCAATGTGCATAGATTTCATGGATATTCATGTCAAACTCAGTTCCAGCATTGTCTGCTCAATCAAAATACAAGAATTTAGGACTTTTAGTAAGTTGACTATCCGAAGCAGTCTCTGGATTTGTACTTAAAACATGCTTGAAGCATCTGCAAACTTTTCCTGAAACACCTCATCATTACTCTTTTGAATGTCTTCCCACTGGTATTTGGTATTTCCTTCCTGTTGGTAAGGGCTTTCAGAATCACTATTTCAGAAACTGAAAAGTTGTAAAGGTTTAATACCGGCACATTAAGTGTAGAAGATGCTAATATTTTGTCATTTCAGAAAGGACAATTTTATTTCTAATCTATTTCTGTCTCTTATTTGCTTTGAATTTCACTTAAATTTTACTTTAAATAATTTATGTATTTTCTCCACGTCACAGATTTTGACCTCCTTGAGGTTAGTCAAATTTTGTTTGATTCTCTTTAACTTATCTTTGATTTATTTTAAGATTCTAACACAGAGACAGATTATAAGAAGCAAAAAGAGGAAGGAAGTTGTGATTGGAATCAAAGGCATCTAAGGCTGTTCCCATTTTTTCTGCTCTGCATTTAGTTTCCATGAAAGAATTGTTGTATAGAGCCATAAATCTGATGATATTTGTGCAAAAAACTAGAGTCTGGTCTGGTAAAATGACACGGACACTCTAAATGCTAGTTCTTCGCTTTTCCCTGAGATTCAGCAAAAATGATAGCAAACGATGAAATAATGAAAATCACTTTCACCTTAGGGAATCATATAGTTGCTGCTAATGAGATAGAAGTCTTTAAACTCTGCTTTTTCAGATGTATAAAATAAGATAAATAAGCAACTTACCTGGACAACACAAATTATCAGATTCAAAAATTTTAAAATATGACTATGTTGTGGAAATCAGAAAATTGAAGGAATGTTTCTCAGATATATTTCCCCCAAATAATGAGAGTTAATGCAGAGATGCTGCGCAAAAGTATGCCGATATCACAGTGCGCTCTGCATTGAAACTTTGTCTGTTCACAAAAACCAGGTAGTGTTCTAAGTATTGCTATTATTTAAAGTAATATAAGCTCACCTTAGGGTGAAGCCATTTTTCACTTGGAGCCTTGGTGGCACAATGGTTATGCACTGTGCTGTGATCCACTGAGTTGGCAGTCTGAAACCACCTGCTGCTCAGAGGGGGAAATACAGAGCTTTCTCCTCCTGTCAACAGTCAGAGCCTCAGAAACTCCCAGAGGCAGTTCTACTCTGAGGATAGGGTCACCATCAGCCGACATTTATTTGATGGCAGTGAGTTTGGTTTTGGTTTTGAGATGGACTAAAGAGTGAAGGGTTTGGTAACTTACAAGAAGATACAGGAGATGCTGGACCCAAAGCCAGAGTCTGGTTGCTGGATGTGTCACTCATCCTGTGCCCCTTGAGTTCTCTGAGGGGCTGACACTTGCCATGATGATTCTATAATTCCAGTTGAGACCAAAAGCAGGGATCTTAATTTAATTACTACTTCCATAACAAAATAATATAAAGAAGTCAGTGCTTTTTCATGTGATTTCCTTCATAATTTTTTTCATTTTTTGGCCTCTTTGTGTTCCCTAGGACAATGATATTTCAAGCTTCCACTACATAATGAGAGAGGACATTTTCATCCATACATTTCATTGCCTTCAATTGTGGTGACTTGAGTATAGTTACCAATTCTTTCAACCCACAGTGGTCTTTCAAAAGATTCTTTTTGTCAATCCTGACTACTGAAAGTTACTCACTGTTTTCCTTGTTTTTCTTGAGTGAGGGATTAACAGAGATTCTGACTATTAGACCATATTGGATTCCTTTCCCTCTTAAGTCACAGTTGTGAATTCACTAATGTTTTCTTGGAAATTTGTGAATTTCAAGTAATTTATAACCCCTAAATCAACACAGGCATTCTACAATTGGAGCAAGACTCTTTTGTAAGCAAGAAGATGCACACATAAATCCACACAACCCTAAACACACACTTCAGGGGACCACATCCTCACTGAGAGCTGTGTAATGTCAAATCTTTCTTTATTGTCACAGGTAAAGCTCATGGACAACACCACATGGCTGGCCAGCTACACTGGAGGATCCAATTTCATCTTGTTGGGGCTCTTCATTCAATCTAATCACCCTGTTCTGCTCTCTGTGGTCATTTTTGTGATTTTCCTAATGGCCTTGTCTGGAAATGCCCTCCTGATCTTCTTGATACACTCCAATGCCCACCTCCAAACGCCTATGTACTTTTTCATAAGTCAGTTGTCCCTCATGGACATGATGTACATTTCTGTCACTGTGCCGAAGATGCTTATAGACCAGGTCATAGGTGTCAAAAAGATCTCGATTGCTGAATGTGGGATACAGATGTTTCTATACTTGACATTAGTAGGATCAGAATTTTTTCTTCTAGCGGCCATGGCCTATGATAGATACATGGCTATCTGCCATCCCCTCCGCTATCCAGTTCTTATGAATCGCAGGGTATGTCTTCTCCTGGCAGCTGGTTGCTGGTTCCTGGGCTCAGTGGATGGCTTCTTGATCACTCCCATCACCATGACCTTTCCCTTTTGCAGATCCAGGGAGATCCAGCACTTCTTCTGTGAGGTCCCTGCCATAATGAAGCTCTCCTGCTCTGACACTTCACTCATTGAGACACTGATGTATCTGTGTTGTGTGCTCATGCTCCTGATCCCTGTGACAGTCATTTCAAGCTCTTATTCTTTCATCCTCATCACCATCCACAGGATGAAGTCTGCAGAGGGCCGGAAGAAGGCCTTCTTCACCTGTTCCTCCCATATGACTGTGGTCACCCTATTCTATGGGGCTGCAATCTACACCTACATGATCCCTAGCTCCTACCACACACCAGAGAAGGACATGGTGGTGTCTTTCTTTTACACCATCCTCACTCCTGTACTAAACCCTTTAATCTATAGTCTTAGGAATAAAGATGTCACAGGGGCGTTGAAGAAAATGTTGCATGTGGGACCTGTTATTCAAGAAGCTATAAACTAGTAGATGTTGGCACTAAGTGTCTTTGTCCTTATACCTATATAGAAGAATTTTAGAATTTCAAGATTATATGTCAACATTATTTGTGATGTTTCACTGTCAAACTATATTACACTGTCTCATATCATCTTCTTTTAAAAAAGGTAGTTGCTTGTGTTTTACAATATTATCCTGGAAGCGATCATTCTTAGGATACGTGTAATCGAAATATTTAGAAGTAAATTTTAATGAACTTGCAAATAAGAAGTGAGTAGAGGGAAATTGTTTAACAAAAGAACAAATTTATTAACAAAAGTTGAATTTAGATAAGATTTACATGGATAGTATATTATTCATACTTTTTTCATATTGCTTTTCTGTGAACTTGAAATTAATTCCAAATAAAGAGTTAAATATTAGTCCTTCAGTCCCACCACTCTTTCTGGCATTTTTATTCTCCCATGGTAGCATCACAAAGTACTTTAGAAAATGTGTCCACTTGAAAATGACTCTCTTATGGAGCATATAATCATTTCTGAAAATATGGACTACAACTGCACATTTTTGTTGGGGCCGCCATCATTTTCAAACACCCTCTTCCTACTTGAGCCCCTGATATCAGCTACCCATTTCTCCCCACTCCTTCTCCTGCCCACCCTCCCTCACAAACCCTTGATAAATTATAGATTATTTTTTCCATATTTTACTCTGGCCTCCATCGTCCCTCACCCACTTTTCCATTATTCATCCTCCTGCTCCACTCTCTCTTCCTCCCCCTTCATTTGCTCCCATTGGCTCTCATCAAACATGCCCCTCTCCCCTAGCTGCAGCTTCAGTGCTGTCCTCTCAAGTAAATTCTTCTGGGGGGAGTTGCAGTTGCCCACATAGGTGGTATGGGGCTGAGTTCTCTGGCCTCTGCACTGGCCCCCTACTCCTTGCTGGCACACTGCATTTGTCTGCCACTGGCTTTAACTCTGGTCCCTCTTTCCCTGTGGAGACACAAACAATAACCTCCTCTTGGGCGGGTCAGTGCCCTATTCCCCATCACACATCTTTTTTTTTTCTTTCTCCTTTCCTCCCTCCACCCACTTTCTATTTGGCTACTTTATGTACCCCTGGATTTGATCTGGTCCCTGCCATAATACCTGGACCTCACTCTTGGAGTGTTTGTATACAGTAGCTTTTCCCCTGTGCCCCTTTTGCATTTACTTTTCTGCTCTTTCATATATATATATGTGTGTGTGTGTATATATATATACTTACCTCAGCGGAGTCATGTTATACTTGTCCTTTTGTGCTTGGCTTACTTCACTTAGCATAATTTCCTCCATTCCTTGCCACGTGGCAAAATGCTTCATGTGTTCATCACTGCTTTTTAACAATGCATAGTACTCCATTGTATGTATGTACCACAGTTTTTTAATCCATTCGTCTGTTGATGGCAATTTGGGTTGTTTCCAACTCCTTGAGATTGTGAACTCTGCCGCAATGAACATTGGAGCACAGATGTCTGGCGGTGGTTTGTTTCTTGCCTCTTCAGGGTATATGCCCAGTAGGGTGATTGCTGGGTCCTATGGTAGCAAAATTTCCATCTGTTTGAGAAATCGCCAAATCGATTTCCATAGTAGCTGTACATACCTACAGGTCCACCAGCAGTGGATGAGAGTTCCTATCTCACTACAGCCCCTCCAACACTTGTTGCTTTCTGATTTTTTGAATTGAGCTATCTTTGAGGATGTTGGGTGATATCTCATAGTTGTTTTGATTTGCATGTCTCTTATGGGTAATGATGGGGAACATATTCTCATATGTTTATTGGCCATTCAGATTTCAGATGCTGTGAAACATCTGTTAACGTCCTTTGCTCACCTCCTCAGTGGCCGTCAGTTTTTCTCTTATTATAAGCTTGCAAAGTATTGTCGATTTTAGTAATAAGGCCTTTTTCTGATGTGTCATTGCTAAAGATGTTTTCCCAGTTGGTGGACACTCTTGTTACTCTCTTGGTGAATTCTTTCGATGTACACAGGTGTCTTATCATCAGGATATCCCACATGTCTATTTGTGACTCCTCTGTATTTGTATCCTTCCCTGTTCCTGATAGCTTATGTATTCCCTGTGTCAAAATTCTCAGGTTTGTCCCAATTCCCTCATTAATGGCCGTAATTATTTGGGGTTTTATCTCAAGGTCTGTGATACACCTTGAGTTTATTTTTGTGCATGGAGTGAGGTAAGGGTCTTGCTTTACTTTTCTGCAGGTAGAGATCTGTTTTTTCCAGCACCATTTATTCAAGATGACATGTTTCCCATTTAATATTATTGGGCCTTTATCAAAGATCAGTTGCCTATATCCGGATGTTTTTATTTCTGGGTCTTCAGCTCTTTTCCATTGGTCTGAATATCTGTCATTACCCCAGTACCACACTTTTTTGACTACTGTGGCCACACAGTACATGCTAAAATCAGGTAGAGCAAGCCCTTTCACTTCGTCCTTATTCTTGATGAGTTCCCTGCTAGTTCTGGGCTTCTTCCCTCTCCATATGAAGTTGGTAATCTGTTTTTCCAAATTTTTTGAAGAAGATGGTGGTATTTGTATCGATAGCCTTGAATTTATATAGTGCCTTGGCCAGAACTGACATCTTTACTATATTTAGTCTGCCAATCCATGAGCATAGGATATTCTTCCATTTGTTGAGGTCACTCTTGATTTATTAAAGTAGTGTTTTATAATTTTCCTCATATAAATCTTTCATTTTTTTAGTCAAGAATATTCCTAGGTATTTCAATCTGTGCTTGGCTATTGTAAAGGGTACTACCTTTTTAATCATCTCTTCTGTGACCTTGTCTGATGTGTAGAGCAGTACAATAGACTTCTGTTTGTTGATTTTGTATCCTGCTATTCTGCCATATTTCTCTATTGCTTCCAACACTCCACTTGTGAAGTTTAAGGGATCTTCTATATATAGATCATATTGTCTGTGAATAATGATAATTTCTCCTCTTCCTTCCCCCCAGCTGAATAACTTTAATATCTTTCTTCTGTCTTATGTTGTTAGCTAGGACCTCCAGTACGAAGTTAAATAGGAGTGGGGACCAGGGGAAATCCTTGTCTGGTCCCCTTTTTCAGTGAATTATTTTCATCTTTTCTCCGTTAACTACCACGTTAGCTATTGGTTTTTCATATATGGCTTGTATAATATTGAGGAATTTTCCTTCTATTCCTATCTTCTTAAGTGTCTTAAACAGGAATGTATGTTGGATGTTGTCAAATGCTGTTTCCGCATCTTTCGGTATTATCAATTTGTTCTTATAATTTTTCCTGCCAATGTGGTGAATAATGCTGATGGTCTGTCGTATGTTGACGCACCCCTGTATCCATGGTATGAAGCCGACTTGGTCATGGCGAATTATTTTTTAAATATTCTTTTGTATTCTGTTGGCCAGTATTTTGTTAAGGATTTTTGCATCAATATTCATAAGGGATATATGTCTATTGTTCTCAATTTTTGTGGAATCTTTTCCTGCTTTAGGTATCAGAGGTATACTAGTTTCATAGAAAGCATTAGGAGTTTTCCATCTTTTTCTATGTTCTGGAAGAGTTTGTATAGGATTTCTGTCAATTCTTCCCTGAATGCTTGGTAGAATTCTGTGAAGCCCTCTGACCCAGGGAATTTTTTTGTTGGTAATCCCTTGAATACCTTGTCTATTTCTTCCTTTGCTATGAGTCTGTTGAGGTTGTTGATATCCATCTGGGATAGTCTAGGGAGGGATTGTGCTTCCAAATATTTATCCTTGTCTTCCAAATTGTTGAATTCTTTAGAGTATAGACCTTCATGGTACTGTGTAACTATCCTTTTGATTTCATTAGGGTACGTTGCAATGTCCCCTGTTTCATCCCTCATCCTTGCAAATGTCTTTGCTCCTTCCTTTCTTTGGTTTGGTTTGGCAGAGGTCCATCAATTCTATTAATTCTTTCAAAGAACCTATTTTTAGTGGCATTAATTTTATCCATGGTTTTCTTGTTTTCCCTCTCCTGTATATTGGCTCTAAGTTTTATTTTATCTATCCTCTTGCTATAGCAGGGTTGTTCTGTTGACTCTGCTCTAATTGGTGTAAATTTTGTGTCAGCATATCATCCACGAGTCTCTTATTTTTTAATGTGTGAATTTATTGCGATCAGCCTTCCTCGGATAAATGCATTTGCTGTATCTCACAGGTTTGGATACATGGTACTTTTGGTCTCATTCTTTTCCAGAAACTTCCTGATTTCATCTCTGATCTGGCTGACCCACTTCTTTGCAATAGGAAATTTTTCATCCTCCAATTTTTGCCCTTGTTTCTTTACCATCCTACTGGTAATTTCCAGTTTTATGGCACAATGATTGGAGAGAGATGTCTGCATAACCTCTACGTGCTTGCTTTTACACAAGTTAGACTTGTGTCCCAGCATGTGGTCTATTTTTGAATATGTGCCATGTGAACTTGAAAAGAATGTGAATTTATTGCATGTAGGTGGAAAACTCTGAAAATATCTATCAAATCAATTTGTTCAATTTTCCTATTTAGATCGGTAGCCTCTTTGTTGAGTTTCTTTCCCAATGATCTGTCTTTTTCAGAGAGTGGTGTATTAAAGTCACCAACTATAATTATTGAGTTTATGATCTCTTTTTTCATTTTTTGGAGTGTTTGATTTATGTATTTCGTAAGTCTCTGGTTAGGTGCATATATATTTATTATGCTCACTGGTTCTTGGTCTATTGCTCCCTTGAGCATTACATGGTGTCCTTCCTTGTCTCTTGTTATGGCCTGTATTGAGGTCAATTTGGTCAAATATTAAGTTTGCTCCCCCTGCTTTTTTTGCATTACCATTTGCTTGGTTTATTTTTCTCCAGCCTTTAATTCTCAAAATGTTTTTGTCTGCAAGCTTGAGATGAGTCTCCTGGAGGCAGCAGATCGATGGATTATGTTTCCTGAGTCAGACTGTTAGCCCCTGCCTTTTAATGTCTGAGTTCAGGTCATTGATTTCCAGTGTTATTATAGCCATCTGTGGACTCTGTGATGTCTTCTTGTACCTTTTGTGTTGGATATTTTACTATCTACCTATCTTATCCGTTTGTGTGGTGTGTGTGGTTAATGATTGCCTTCTTTCCACTATTGAGCTGATGCTAACCTGGGGGCTGTTTCCTCTTTGTCGCTCTATGGGTGGGGTTGTTCTATGTGATGTTCTCTTATTTTCCCACAATGAGTGTTGATCTTCTGCCCATACTGGGTGAGCAAGGATCTTTTATAGGATCTTTATGTATTCTTTGAGGTTGTCCTTGTCTGGGAAGACTCTTACTTCTCCATCTATATTAATAGATAATTTGGCTTAGTAAAGTATTCTTGGGTTTGCTTCAATTTTTGGAATATGTTACTCCAGTCCCTCCTCTTCTTCATCGTTTACGCTGATGGATCTGAATATCCTCTTATTAGGGTACCTTTATATGTGACTGTTAGCTTTTCCCTAACTGCTTTTATGATCCTCTCCTTTTCTTCATAGTTTGATAATTTGACAATTATGTGTCTTGGCAACTTCTTTTTGGGGACTCAGTCTGACTGGTGTTTTTTTCAGCCTCTTGAATAGTTGCCTGTTTTTCATTTATTAAGCTGGGGAAGTTTTCACCTAAGAATTCCCTTGCTGTTTTTGCTGTTACCTTGTTTGTTCTGTCTTGTTCTGGTAGTCCAATTATTCTAATATTGTTTCTTTTCGTAGCATCAGACATTGCTCTCAAGTTTTCTTCAGCTAATTTGATTGTCTCATTTGACTGTTTTTCCCGTCTTCTGAGGTCTGCTTGGTTATCCTTTAGGTCACTGATGCGATTCTCTGCCTCCTCAAGCGCATTGGCAAGGTCTGTCTGTTTGTTACTGGAATTTGTTAATTCATTCCTTTCCCTTTGGTGCATTGCCTTCATCTCCTCTATCATTTCATCTTTTTTATGCATTGCTTCCCTCATATCCTTTATAACTTCAAGCTGCATTTTGAAAATTTCTTTTTGTGGCAAGTCAATGTCTGCTTCTTCTGTGCCCATTGTTAGTTTAATGACTTTTTCCTGCATTGTCTTCTGTTTCTCCTGCTTTTATATTAAAGCTGTTAGAACTGGTTGCTGTATAGGTGTTGTTTTAGAGGAGCCTACCCCACAATGGCTGGTTGGTGTGCCCTTTTAATGCAGGGACCTTTTAATGCAGTGATGCTGGGCAGATTTGCCCTACTTCATGAGATTTCCTTAGAGGCCCAATGGAGGTTTCCTCAGCAGTGCAACACTATGTAGATTTTTGTCCCAGCTGCCTTGTGTGGTGTACAGCACTCCCCTGGGGGTAGGCTGGATTTCCTCCTGCTATTTTGGTTGATTTGCCATAAATGGAGTGTTGTGACACATATCACAGGAGAGAGTGGGAGAGAAGAGAAGAAAGAGGGAAAAAGAAATAAAAGAGAGAAAACTAGAAAGAGAGGAAAAAAACCAACACGAACCCGAGCTCATTAAGACTGACTGCAGTTGGAAAGATAGAAGGGCCTGTGAATAAAGTGAGAATAACTGGAATAGTAGGTAAGGTGATAACAGACTTGATCACCTGTCTGTGAGGTTGGAGCAGTTTCAACTCTTCCTCAAGGTAGCAGGGTGGTGTACCTATTTTATGTAGGGTTCCACAGATGCTGTGTGGGTTTACTTCAAAGGCAAGATTGCACCCGTGGCCAGGTGTCAGTTGAGTGCTGGAGTTCACGTGTATACCTGCCTTGTGCTGTATGTAGCACTGCAGCAGGGATGGGGCCTGGGGTGTTCCCACAGGCCCTTGTAGGGCCCCAGGACAGGCAGGGCCCACGTATGTGTAGAATTACTGAGAAAAAGCTGGGCTTATTGTCCTATCTAGTCTGCTGGTGCCCTACTAGATCAGAAGATTTTATTTGTATTTTTTCTTATCCCCCTGGCCAGCTAGAATCAAATCAAATTAAATTGTCTCCTACACGCTCTAGGCTGCAGCTCCATGCTGTTTGAAGCTGACATTTGCTACAGCAAATGCTGAGTTGTAGCATTCCTTAGTTAGGTTTCTTCTTATGCTAATTTATGTTAAGGAGCTGAGCAACCAGACTAGAGTTTTGAGTTTTAAACCAATAATATATATTTCGCCCTTTTTTTACTATGCTTGTGCTGTGCTCTGATTTTGGGGCTGTCAAGCTTACCCCCAGATGGGGAGATCTAGCTTATCAGGGGGGTTGTTTCTTCTCGGCCAATTGGAACTAAATTCACTCCCTGGACTCCCGACTTTCCACCTATTTTCTTCCACATAGCGATCTACTTGAGGTAAAGATCTGCTTTTCCTTCTACTCTAAATTATAGCTACCGGCCACCACCACTCCTCCCGGCTGTGAGCTGTGAGGGGTTCTCCTGTGTCTGGGATTCTGTCCCCTTTATGGAATCTGCCTGGAGAAATCGCTGCTCCCAGCAAGGGTGCAGCTGGTGCCCGAGGGCTCACCAAAGCTAGAGCACTTTAAAGCCTTATTGGTTTGTTTTGTGGGTGGAAATCACACGCAAAAAAGGGATTCAGGAGAGACCCTAGTACCCTAGTTCTAATTTCAGGACTCCACCTCCTCATTTCCTTCACCTTACCTCCCAATTTTCTGGTCTGGCAGCAGGAGCTCTGGACGGGTGAGTCTTATCAGGTTGCAATTTTTTCCCTGTCTAGGTTTTGGTTTTACATAAATAGATATTATTATTCTGTATATTATCTTGCAAATTTTTTCTCTTTTAAATTTGACAAGTTTTATTGACATAGAATTTACATATGATACAATTCAACAGTTTCTTGCTACTGTTAGTGGCCATCAAGAGGTTTCTGATCCATAGGAATCCTATGAACAACAGAACCCAACACTACTTGCTCCTGCTCCATTTTCACAATGGTTCCTATGCCTGAGCCCGTTGTTGCAGCTACTGTGGAAATCCATCACTTTTAGGGCCTTCCTCTTATTTTTCCTGCCGCTCCACTTTACCAAAAGTGACTGCTGTTGCTGGGAGAAGGCATACTGATGGCAATCAGGACACACGACTGAGTGAGCATGCTTGGCAAACTGCATTAAGATCTCTCGGAAGACAGAGACAGTGCCCCTAAGAAACCAGCAATTGGATGTGATTTTATTTCTTTTTCTAAACATACACTCACTCTCTAAAAAAATCTTTGATTGTCCCTAGTTTTTCATATTTTCTACATCTCTCATTAGTTCAGCCCTCCAACTTTCTCACCATACTGCAGGATCACTGTTTGTCCAGACTGACTAAAGAAACAAATCCATAGACACTCATGAATAGATAAGAAAGAGTTTCATACAGAAGAGCAATTGTATATTAAGAAAACATCCCAGCCCAGTCCAGATTAAATCCATAAGTCCAATATTAGCCCTTCTGTCCAAAACCAGTCTATAAATTCCTCTTCAGACTCATGCAGTACATGCGATGACACCAAACACAGGAAGAACACAGGCCAATGGATGGAAAGTCTTGTGAATCTAGTGGTGGTAGAAACATCTTAGCACTGGTGTAGGTCTCCATGCGACTCCTGCAGTTCCAGGGCTCTGGTTCCATCAGTGTAGCCAATGTGACTTCTCAACAGGTATGTCTCTCAGGGAGTATGTGTCTGGCCTGTATCTTCATAGAACCTCCAAAGGAGGTCATCAAGGTGCACCCTGATTGATAGACTCTTAATAGTCTCAAGTTGACACCACATATGTAACTACCGCAATCACAGATCTTGCAGTTTCTCACACATGTCAAGTGAATTCTTGTCTCTGTTCCTTTCCTCTTCCTGTTTTCGTTTTATTACCAACATTGTGAATCATTCATTCATTACTCTAATGAAAGTCTACTTTCTTAATGAAAGACTCTTTGTAGATAATATGATCCTGAAAGCTATGTAATTTGTATTTCGAATATCAGGGTTACATATGGTGAACAGGTTTCAGCAGAGCTACCAGACTAAGACAGACTAGGAAGAAAGGTTTGGCAATCTATTTCAGAAATTAGCCAATGAAAACTATGTGGATCACAACAGAATATTTGTAGAATATTAGCCCCCTTGTTGGATGGTAGGAGCCCTGTTGGCATAATGGTTTAGAGTTTGTCTCTTTAACAACAAGGTCAGAAGTTCAAAGCAGTAGATTTTCAAGTACCAGAGCATAATAATAGCTATGAATAGGTTGTACATTTAAACAGTATCTTGGTTTTGTTGTGTGTGTGTGGTCACCATGAATCAATCAACTAAAAGGCAAATAACCAAAACAATGTTGAACATGTCTAAAAGAGATTTCCTCATAATTTTCTATTGCTTTGCTGATGTTATTTTGATATAGTGTAGATATCAATCACTGATATCATATATACTTGGCATATATTTTCTAGCTTACTAAATTTAAAGGCTTATAATAGTCAGATTTTAATATAATAATATTTATTTCAGCATAAGTTATAATTTATCAATTTAATAAACTTAAGCATTCAATATTAAAAGGGGATTATAATTGCTACATAGTGAAGTTATAGAATTTCAAGCTCCCTAGGTGGTGTTCAGTTACACAAAAACACTTCAGATATTTCAAACATTTTTGTCAATTTGATAGTGAAAAGACACCCTCTAGACAAAATTCATTATGAAAATTCATATATTTGAAAACTTTTTAACACAGAAGCACTGTCATTAAAATACCCATAAAATGTTTCAACAAATTAATGCAATATTAGAAACCCTCATTAATTTATGAATAGAAATTTGGAAGACAGGAGAATTCCTAGCTTACTGATCCATATTTGTGTTCATTCCCAAGAAAGGTCATTCACAGAATGTGCAAATTTCCAAAATAACACTAATATCATATATAAGTAATATTTTTTCTGAGGATAATTCAAAACTGTTTTTAACAATACATGGTCATATAGCTTTCTGAAATGTAAGGCAGATTCTAAAGCAGATGTGGAATGAGGGAATTTGCTGCTAACATCAGGTGGATCTTGGTTAAATACGGAGAAATACCAGAACAATGCTTGTTACCTGTGTTTTACTGACTCTTCTTAAAGTTGTGTGGATCATAACAAACTATGAATAAGATTATGAAGATTTGGAATTCTTGAACACTTAATTGTGCTCTAGTGGAACCTGTACATAGACTAAGAATTTGTCATCCAAATGAACCATGAGATACTGACTAGTTTAAAATCTGGAATGGTGGTGTTTCAGGCTCATTAATAACCTGTGATATGCCAATGACTCAATTTTGTTCCCTGACAAGGAAGAGGACTTAAGGATGAAAATAAAAGACTCTAACATTTAGTATGAATTACAACTCAGTTCAAATAAAATAAAACTTCTTTAAAATTAAACCAGTAGAGAAGGTCATTATGAGTGGAATGAAGACTGAAGTTGTCAAATGCTTGACTTGGGTTCACAATTAATGTTCATGAAAGTGGCAGCCACAAAACCAAAAGATGCAAAGATTGCATCAGGTAAATCTGCTGCACAAGACCTATGCAAAATGTTAAAGGGCAAATATCTCACTTTGAGAAGTAAGGTGAGCTGGACCTAAGCTACTGTATTTCCATTCTCTTCATAAACATGTGAAAACTGGACAATGAATATATAAGGACAGAGAAGCGTTGCACATCTATGATGCTGGAAAGGAACACTGGAAGTACTAACGACTATCAGAAGGACAAACAAACCTGTCTTGGAGGAAACAGCCAGAATACTCCTTAGAAGCAAGCCTGACATGACTCCCTTTCATGTAGTGTGAATGTGCTCTAAGGAGACCACAGTGTCTCTTGAAGGACATCTTACTGGATAAATGAGAGGGTCAGTAAAGAAGAGGAAGATCCTTGTCAAGATGGATTGACACAGTGGCTGCAACAATAGCCACACACAACAAGAATTGTGGAGATGGCATAGAGTCAAACAGTGTTTCTGTTACACATGGGGTCACTATGAATGGAAACCAGTTCGACAATTCTTAACTATAACACCGACCACATGTTTGCTTTTACTTTATTATTAATGTGTGAGCACATGTTTTCTACTTCTGACACTGAGGTCATAACATTTTATGTGTATACGCACACATGTGCGTGTGTGTATATTTTTACCGCATTCCTATGGAAATAGAGAGTTGTAAAATTCAAAGTTCTTTTCTAGACTGAACATCCTGACTTGCATTATATTTTGATTTACTTATTAACCTCATCTTGGGTATCTTTTAGTTTAGGGCGTGGAAATTGTGTTCTATTCCACATGATGGATATGTTTTGTTTAAAAATTGCCTAATAATGGGAGTTGATACTCTTGCTGAATTTTAAAAATTATTATTAAAAATGAATGCCTTCCACATATATTTCTTGACAAATATAACAATAATAATAACATAATTGCTGAACCTATTGACAGGCTAAACTCCATCTATATCTTCTCACAGGTACAGTGTTTGCACACAAAAATGTAACTATCACAGATGACAAGAATTTATCTTACATTCTTTATACATGTTGTCATGAGAGATCAGTCCCTGGAAAAGGACATCCTACTTGATAAAGCAGAGGGGCAGTGAAAAACAAAAAATATCCCTCAAGGTGTTAGGTTAACGCAGTGGCTGCATCAATTGGCTCAAGTATGGGTATAATTGTGAGGATGGTACAGGATTAGGCAGTGTTGTTCATAAGGTTGCTATGAGTCCAAATTGACTCGATTGCACCTAACAACAACAACAACATGTAAATATAAATAGTTCAAGGGTAAAATACTTCACAGGCAGAGGAATATTGTGAAGCCCATCAAAATGCCAACACAGCATCCCAAAAGGCCAAGTGACAAAAGCCATGCTCATCATAAATCTGGTCAGGGGCCAGCGCTGCTGTCTTCTGGCAAGAAAAGCCAGTGAGGATATAATACACACTTGTTTAGCAAAGTCTATTACTATTCCTCCACCATTGGGCATATAAAGTCTCCTGAACTTACATGGAATTGATAAGCATAACCCCCAAACAAAACTCACTGTCATTGAGTTGATTCTGACTCACAGTGACTGTATAGGATTGGTTAGAACTGCCTCTGTGGGTTTCTGACATATAAATCATTACTGCAATGGCAAGCCTCCTCCTTTTCTAGAAGAGCTGTTTAATGATTTTGAACTGCTGACCTTTAGCCTACTACACCACCAGAGGATAGATCTCTAGGTTTTAGAAAGACTAATCAATACACAAAAGGTTCTCAGATGTCAGAGAAAGGCTAGTTACATCTGTAAAATCTAAGATATTACCTGCGAGGTTCAAATTAATTTTATCTGTCCAAACTCTCTTGTATGAAACAAAATTAAAATGTGTAAGACCACAAAGATTTATTAAAGAAAACAAATGCCAGTTAGTCTATTACCTTGTGTCACAATTCTCCCTGATAGTTTCCCAGAAGCAATACCTATCTTGAGTAACGCATAACCTCTAAGATCAGTGTGTGCCAGTATAGGATCTAGTCCCTCTCTCTTTTTACTTCCTTGTTCACTTCCATGTGGCCGCAGAAGGTTGGTCCCTCTTCCCAACCTGGAGGTTTAGTGTTGTCTTCTGGAACACATATTTTTAGGTAGAGGGTCAGTTTGGGTTTGATTGGGTCAGCCATGTAGACCTCTTGTTCATGAATTAAACAGCAGTTGTCAACCTGTGGGTCGCGACACATTTAGGGTGTTGAAGGATCCTTTCAGAGAGGTTGCCCATTCATAACAGTAGCAAAATTACAGTTAGAAGTAGCAATGAAAATAATTTTATGAATCATATCATTGTAAATGTGGGTGAGTGCAGAGTGGAGACTCGAAGCCCATTGGTAGTTAACTGGACACCCCTTTACTGAAGAGCTGTGGGGAGGAGATGAGCCAGTCAGGGTGCAGGGTAGCAACGATGAAACATAACTTTCCTCTACTTCTTAAAGGCTTCCTCACCCTCACTACCACGATCCCAATTATCCCTTACAAATCTGGCGATGCATGGAGGGTGGAGGGAATGTGGGGTAGAAAGGGGGAACTGATTACAGGAATCTGTGAATAGCCTCCTCCCTGGGGGATGGACGGCAGAGAGGAGGGCGGGGTGGGGGGGGAATGTCGTATAGTGTAACATATGACAAAATAATAATTTCTGAATTATGAAGGGTTTATGATGTAGGGGGAGTGGGGAGGGAGGGTAGAAATGAGCAGCCAATATTAAGGGCTCAAGTAGAAGGCAAATGTTTTGAGAATTATGATGGCAACAGATGTACAAATGTGCTTGACACAATGGACATATGTATGGATTGTGATAAGAATTGTATGAGCCCCCAGTAAAATAATTTAAAGGAAAAAAAGGAATTTTATGGTAGGCGGTCACCACCACATGAGGAATTGTACTAAAGGGTCGCAGCATTAGGAAGGTTGAGATTCACTGCTCTAAAGGTTTGGCGCCCTCTGATGGGAGCTGCACTTGCACTCCCATTTCTGTGGAGACATAAACAACACCACACCCCTGGGTGGATTGATGCCCTGCTCCCCCAATTCCCTGGTCTCCTATTTCCCCCCATTTTCTCCTCCCCTCCCCTATATCACTTTCTTGTATTGGGATGCCATGTGCCTTCTTGAGTTTGGTCTGTCCCCTGACCGATTGCCTGTACATCAACTCATAGAGTGGAAGATAAGTGGCTTTTCTTCTGTACCTACTGTACTGATTATATTTACATCCGGGACTCATGTTGTACTGTCTTTTTGTGATTGGCTAACTTTGCTTCCCATAATTCCCTCCAACTGTTCCCATGAGATGAGATGTTTCATGTGATCATCAGTGCTTTTTAGGTATGTGTGATACTCCATTGTGTGTATGTGCCAGGGTTTTCTAATACACTGTATATCAATGGAAATTTAGTTTTTTTCCCCCCAATTCTTTGCAATTGTGAATTGTGCCGCAATAATCATTGGGTCACAGATGACTGGTCCTGGTCTATTTCTTATTTTTTCTGGGTTATAAGGTAACTCAATTTCCATTTGCTTTAAATATTGCCAAATTGCTTTCTACATTACTGCACATATCTACATGACCACAGCAATGGAGGAGAGGTCCCCTCCTGCCACATCCTCTCCAATATTAGTTGCTTTGTGATTTTCTGATTTGGGCTATCCTCAAGGGTGTTAAGTGGTATCTCATGGTTGTTTTAATTTGCATTTCTCTGATGGGTAATGATTGGGAGCATTTTCTCATATATTATGGCTATTCATGTGGACTGTGTCACTGTAATTTGAGGTTTCTTCAAGACCTGCTTTGCCACACAATTGGAATTTACATCTCTTGAGCTGGGGACTGACTGTTGGTGACCTGACTGACTGTTGGTGACCTGGCTAACTGTTGGTGACCTGCCTTGCTGTCTGCTGCCTGTGTATATATATAGCCTAGCTCTCTCTACAGAGGACGAACTGGCGGCCCTCAAGACTTGAAGGACTGCCAGTATCTCACATCTGTCTCACGGGAATTAGTTACACTGAACCATTAGTACTGCTTTATAATATTATTGTTCATTTCTTGTGTTAAATATTTATCTAGCTGTATATATATATATATATATTACTATTTGCAATCTGGTTTTATCTCTCTAGAGAACCCTGTCTAACATACTATAATAGACTTTAGAAATAAACTCTTTGTTTGTTGTGTCATTACTAAAAATCCTCACCCAGTCTGTGGGTTCTCTTCTTAATCTCTTGGTGAGTTCTTTCGGTGCACCCAGGTGTTTTATCCTTAGCATATCCCACTTGTTGATTTCAGCTTCTTCTCTGTGTGTATCCTTCCAAATTTCAGTTAGTGTGTTGGTCTAGGTAGACGAGAGAAAAAAAATTAATAGACACATGTGTTTAATGATTTTAAGAAGAGCTTTATATATAAGAGCAATTGACTATTTAGAACACATTGCAGCCCAGTCCAGATCAAGCCCATAATTCTGATGTTCGCCCATATGTCTGATGCCAATCTATAAATTATTCTTCAGACTCACAAAACACATGCACTGACTCTGAATGCAGAAAAATCAAAGGCCAGAGGGTGGAAGGTTTTGTGGAACCAGAAGCGCTGTTAGTGTCTGAGCGCTGGCTGGGGTCTACATGTGTCTCCTCTAGCACCCAGGTCTCTGGCTGCGTCCATGGAGCACTATGTGTCTTGTAGGTAGAGAGTCTCTCAGTGAGTGAGCATGTGTCCTGCCTTCAGTGAAGTATTTATATCCTTAGCTGCTCCAAATGAGGTCATCAAACTGCGACCTGATTGCAGGCTAAATCCCACCCCTTCACTCTTAATACTTAATTTGACATCAGATTATGTAACTACCACAGTTAGCCTACGTATTCCCTGAACCAATGTGCTTAGGTTTGTCCCGATTCTTTTGTTAATGGTCTGGATATTTCGGGGTTTTGCTTCTAGGTCTGTGATCCACCTTTAGTTTGTTTTTGTTCATGGGGTGAGGTAAGGGTCGTGTTTCATTTTCCTACAGGTAGCTATCCATTGTTTCCAGCACCACTTGTTAAAGAGGGCATCCACCTCCCACTTGATGCTTTTTGGGGATTTGTAAAAAATAAGTTGTCTATATGTTGACTATGTTATTTCTGAATTTTCTGATCTTTCCTATTGGATGAGTAACTGTCACTATTCTAGTACCATGCTGTTTTTACCACTGTGATTGTGTAGTAGGTGTTAAAGTCAGGTAAAGTGAGGCTTTCAACTTTGTCTTTTTTCTTGAGGATTCACCTACTAATTCTGGGCCTCTTATCTCTCCATATGATGGGTGGTCAGTGCCTTGGATAATATAGACATCTTTACTACATTGGGTCTTCTGATCCATGAGCATGGGGAATTCTTCCATTTGTGATTTGTGGAGGACACTTTTGATTTCCTTTATTAGGGTTCTCTTGTTTTCCTTTTATAAGCCTTTTTTTTTGGTTAAATATATCTCTAGATATTTCCATTTGTTTTTGGCTATTGTGAAAGGTACTGCCTCCATGATCTCTTCTGCTTCAGTCTTCCCTGATGTATATAACAATCCAATAGACTTCTGTTTGTTGATCTTGTATCTTGCCATTTTTCCATATTTCTCCATAACTGCCAGTACTCTTGTTGTGGAGCTTTTGGGGTTTTCATTGTACAGAATTATGTTGTTTGCAAGTAGCGAAAGATTCACCTCCTCCTCTCCCAGATGGATACATTTTATGTCCTTCCTCTTACATATGTTGTTAGCTAGAACCTCTAATATGATGTAGAATAGAATTGGAGGCAAGGAACATCCTTTTCTGGTCCCCTTTTTCAGTGGGATTGTTTTAGTCTTTTCTCGATTGACTATGATGTTAGGTGTTTTTGTAAATAGCTTGTCTTAACTTGAGGAATTTTCCTTCCATTCCTACCTCTTTAGTGTCTTAATTAGGAATGGGTGTTGGATATTGTCAGATATTTTTCTGTGCCTATGGACAGGTTTCAGCCTAGCTGCTTTGGTCTGTTCCATAGCATTCACACTACAGCCTTTGATCATAGCCTTTACTACTTCAGTTAAGGTTCTCAAACTTGCTCTGCTCCCAGTGGTCCTGGGATTTCTCTCGCTGTTCCTTCTTTAAAGCTGGCTCATTCTTATAGCCAGAGGGTGGTAATCAAAACTGACCAATTCCTTCTATTAGTTTTACATGTACCTTTTGCATAGTGTCACACAATATTTTGGTGGGAGTTAAGGAGATCAGAGTCGTGGTTGGAAGAGTCATACTAAGAAGTTTCACTGCACTCCACGTATGTACACACCATTGCATTCCTGGGCAAGTGGAGTCAGTTACCTGGTTTCTACCCTGATTTTAGCACTACTTTCAATAATTCAAAATAGTTGCACTGTGTTTTGTAAATTGGAAATTTACTGATCTATATGCTTGTTTGTTCTCTGTTTTCATTCAATTGCTTCTTTAAATTGTACTTGATCTATTTCTTTATTCTTTCCTTTGAAGCTCTAAAAAACAAAGACAACACACTGCTTTCCAGTCAATTCCAATTCATAGTGACCCCATAAAGTGTCCTCAAGAACTGTAAATCTTTATGGGAGTAAATATTCTCATCTTTCATCCTATAGAGCAGCTGGTGGTATTGAATCACCGACTTTATGGTTTACAGCCCAATGCCCAACCCACAGACCACAAGGGGTTACTTTGTCGAATTGTTATCACGTTTTTCACTTGGTTTCTTTAGTCTTTGTTGTACAGCAGTGGTTCTCAATCTTGCTAATGCCACAACCGGTTAATATAGTTCCTTATGTTGTGCTGACTGCCCAACCATAAAGTTTTTTCATTGCTACTTCATAACTGTTATTTTGATACTGTTATGAATCGGGTCACCCCTGTGAAAGCCCTCATGACCCACAGGTTGAGAATAACTGTTGTAGAGGATCTGGTTATGTGTTTGGCTAATCATTGATTCTCCTTTTACATATATTTTAAGGTGTTTTGTTTTAATGTATTTAGTCTGAGAATGTGTTATCTATACTTTGCAGATTTTTTCATGGTTGAGAACATATATTCTGTGAGAAACTAGTAATTTTGTATTAAGCTTATGAATACATGTGTTAATATTTTATAGCCATGTTTATTTTCAGCATAATTCAGCTTTCTGTATGACAAGGCAGCAAACAGAGGAATTATTTCATAGAAAAAGATGGAAATATCTACATTGTTCAGAAGAATAGACTCGGGTTTAAGTATTTGCAAAATTTGGCAATTACAATTGTATGGCTTTTTAAAAAACATTTTATTAGGGGCTCATACAACTCTTATCACAATCCATACATACATAAATTGTGTACAGCACATCTGTACATTCATTACCCTCATAATTTTCAAAACATTTACTCTCCACTTAAGCTCTTGCCATCAGTTCCTCTTTTTTCCCTTCTCTCGCCACTGCCCCTCCCTCATGAGCCCTTGATAATTTATAAATAACAATTTTGTCACATCTTGCCCTGTCCGAAGTTTCCTTTAACTCACTTTTCTGTTGTCCATCCCCAAGAGAGGAGGTCACATGTAGATCCTTGTAATCGGTTCCCTCTTTCCATCTCCATCTACCCTCCCAGTATTGCCCCTCACACCCCTGGTCCTGAAGGTATCATCCACCCTGGATTCCTCGTGTTTCCAGTTCCTATCTGTACCAGTGTACATCCTCTGGTTTAGCCAGACTTGCAAGGTAGAATTTGGATCCTGCTAGTGTGTGGGGGGAGAGGGGTGTGGCAGGCAGGAAGCATATAGGAACTAGAGGAAAGTCGTATTTTTCATTGGTACTATATCGCACCTTGACTGACTCATCTCCTCCCCTAGACCCCTCTGCAAGGGGATCTCCAGGGATCGACAAATGGGCTTTGGGTCTCCACTCTGCACTCCCCGCTTCATTCACTATGGTAAGATTTTTTTTTTTGTTTTGATGATGCCTTATAACCTGATCCCTTCGACAACTTGTGATCACAAAGGCTGGTGGTCTTCTTCCATGTAGGCTTTGTTGCTTCTGAGCTAGATGGCTGCTGGTTTACCTTCAAGCCTTTATGACTCCAGATGTTATACCTTTTGATAGCCAGACACCATCAGCTTCCTTAACCACATTTGCTTATGCACCCGTTTTTCCTCAGCAATCATATCATGGAAGTGTGCACCCAAGGATATGATTTTTTTCTTTGACGCCTGATAACTGATCCCTTCAGATCCTTATGATCACACAGGCTGGCGTGTTCTTCCATGTGGGCTTTGTTGCGTCTGAGCTAGAGGGCCGCTTGATTATTTTCAAGTCTTTAAGACCCCAGACACTATCTCTTTTGATAACCGGGTACCATCAGCTTTCTTCACCATATTAGCTTATTCACCTACTTTGTCTTCAGTGGTTGTGTTGGGAGGGTGAGGATAATAGAATGCCAATTTAATAAAAGAAAGTATTCTTGAATTGAGGGAGTCCTTGAGTGGAGGCCCAATGTCCTTCTGCTACCTTAATACTAAACCTATAAATATAAGTACATAGATCTATTTCTCCATCCTCATATATAAATATATTTACATATGTACATGTCTTTGTCTAGATCTCTATAAATGCCCTTTGCCTCCCAGATCTTTCCTCTATTTCCCTTGACTTTCCTCCTGTCCCACTATCATGCTCTGTCCCCACCTGGGTTTCAGCAATACCTCTTCGTTACATTACCCTTGATCATGCCCTACCAGGCGTGCCACATCCACCTCACCACCAATTTGGATCACTTGTTGTTCCCTTGTCCCTGGGTTTGCTAACATTACTTCCTTTCCCCCCATCTCTCTCTATCCCATTTGCCCCCAGAACCGTGGGTCCTGTTATTTTTCCTCCAGATTGTTCATCCATCCTATCTTATTTAGACAGACCTGCAGAGATAATAACATGCACAAATACAAGACAGGGAAAAACCAAGCAACAATATACTAGAGTCTGTCTTCATAGGTTAACAGCACAAAAAAAGTTCAACCAGTTTGATTTTATTATAAATGGATGGGTTTTCTTACCACTTAGATTTTTGTTGCTTACCAATATTGTTAAACCAAAGGTAGAGTCCTTTGCTTGGCTAAATATAATCCCTGCTTGGCATAATGAAGATGTGATTTCTTCTACAGAACACTTTTATTGCTTAATAATGTGAGGAGTGGGGATTTAATGGGCTATGCATTGAACTGCTAACCGAAGGCCTGTAGTTCAAGCCCCTCAGTTGCTCTGTGGGAGAAAATGAGCCTAGCTACCCCTGAAATATTGAATGTCTCAGAAACCCAACTAGGGAGTTTCATTCTGTCCTATAGACTCACTATGAGTTGAAAGAGACTCGCTAACAGTTCGTTTTACAAAAATCAGGAAAACCCAACTGTGGAATCAGAAATGTAACCAGAAGTATTCAATCATATTTTGTTTTACAATTTCCATAATTATTAGCATCAGCAATGATTTGCTAATACTGTTGGGTAAGTTTCCCATGAGTGTACTTTAATCTAAGCTAACATTCCTAATATAGACTTTCTTCCCAGTTTTTAATAGTAAGGGGCATTTCACTCATTGGTTGAGAAAGTAACATGGTAAGGTTTTCAATTGTTCTGTTAGGCACCGTTAAATTGATATTTTACTCATAACAACTTCATAGGAGAGTAGATCTATCCCATAAACTATAATATTTGTGAAATCAGATTACCAAACCTTTTCCTCATGGAACTATTGGGTGAATGTGAAAACTAACTTTTCAATTAGCACCTGAGGAATTAACTATTGTGTCATCAGGATTCAATATGGATACCTAATGAGAAGAGTCACTGTGCATTTTACTGTCCAAACTTGGACATTTTTAGATTGAAAGTGATGGCCATATGAGACATCACCCCTGGCAAAAGACAGTTTTCTCTGACCTAGATCTATAGTCATCTGTTTATAACCAATAACAATCATCTACAATCCTGTGCCTAACTCACTTATCACCTAGTTCGGTGAATAAGTCTACTGCATTTTCTGTGGGGTCCAGGCTTATTTTGATTCAGATATATGTTATATATCATATATCTACCACTTTTGTCCAAGTGGTCAGCTATTCTTCAAGGTTTTAATCTCCTTGATAGTGTTAGTCTCTCTCATTCTCTTCAGGCCCCAATCCTCCCAATTTATGGTGAAATGTTTGTATGTGCGTGTGATGGGACAGGACAGTTTCCAGATCCTCCTCTCTGGATAGGCTACATTTCCCATCCTCCTCTCTGGATAGGCTACATTTCCCATCCTCCTCTCTGGATAGGCTACATTTCCCATCCTCCTCTCTGGATAGGCTACATTTCCCATCCTCCTCTCTGGATAGGCTACATTTCCCATCCTCCTCTCTGGATAGGCTACATTTCCCATCCTTCTCTCTGGATAGGCTACATTTCCCCATCCTTCTCTTTGGATAGGCTACATTTCCCCATCCTCCTCTCTGGATAGGCTACATTTCCCCATCCTCCTCTCTGGATAGGATACATTTCCCCATCCTCCTCTCTGGATAGGATACATTTCCCCATCCTTCTCTCTGGATAGGCTACATTTTCCATCCTTCTCTTTGGATAGGCTACATTTCCCATCCTCCTCTCTGGATAGGCTACATTTCCCCATCCTTCTCTTTGGATAGGCTACATTTCCCATCCTTCTCTTTGGATAGGCTACATTTCCCCATCCTTCTCTTTGGATAGGCTACATTTCCCATCCTTCTCTCTGGATAGGCTACATTTTCCCATCCTTCTCTTTGGATAGAATACATTTCCCCATCCTTCTCTTTGGATAGGCTACATTTCCCCATCCTCCTCTCTGGATAGGCTACATTTCCCATCCTTCTCTTTGGATAGAATACATTTTCCCATCCTTCTCTTTGGATAGGATACATTTCCCCATCCTTCTCTTTGGATAGGCTACATTTCCCATCCTTCTCTTTGGATAGGATACATTTCCCCATCCTTCTCTTTGGATAGGCTACATTTCCCCATGGCTATAAAACAAATAAAGGGACGAGATCAGGGCTTAAAAAGTTGCCAGAGTACACTATGAAAATTATATTGGGGTGATGTGAAATTTCTTTCATTTCACTCAAAACAAAATTTATATCAAGAAGTAGCTGTGCAAATACAACAAGGCGATACTACATGGCTTACAATCAGGAAAGTATGTGCCGTGGTGATAGCATTTCACCATCTTTATTCAGTCTGTAGGTCGGGCAAATTCTTAGAAAAAATGGATTCTATGAAGAAGAATATGGCATCAGTATTGGAGGAAGACTGTTAACCTGAAATATGCAGATGACACACTTTGGTTGGTGAAAGTGAAGAGATCTTGAAGAATTGCTCATGAAGGTCAAGGAGTGCAGCCTTCAGTATGGATGGCAACTCAATGTAAAGACGATCAAAATCCTGAAAGCTGGACCAATAGATGACATCACGATAAATGGGGGAAAGATTGAAGATATCAAGGACTTTGTCTTGCTTGCATCCACAAACAGTGCTCATGGAAGCAGCAGCCAAGAGATCAAAAGATACACAAGGGGTCAATATGATACACAAGACTTATTTAGAGTAATGAAAATCAAAGATGTTACTTTGTTAACTAAGGTGTGCTTGACCCAATCCACAATGTTTTCATTTACCGCACATGTATATGAAAATTGTGCATTGAATAAGGAAGAGTGAAGAGGAATCGGCGCATTTGAATTGTGGTGTTGGAGAAGAATATTGAAAGCACCAAGGACTGCCAAAACAAACAAACAAACAAATCTGTCTTAGAAGAAGGCTGGCCAGAGTGCCTCTTAGAGGAAAGGATGATGAAAGGTAATCTCACATATCTTAGATAAATTATCCATTTTTGTCAGGAAACTGCACACATATGCCCTGGTGAACAGCAAGGCCCATTCTCGGCGTGAGAAGTAGTTTCTCAGAATAGGCTCCATGAGTAGGTGTTTTCCTGGGTGTCTTACCACTCTAGGATTGCTCAAGGTCCAACAGAAGTCACTGAGTCAACTGACTGGCCCAGCCTAGAGGAGTGTCAGGACTACTGCGGAGCAAGCACCTCGACAACGTGGGCAGACTAATGTCCTGTGTCTCCGTGAATCCATTTTCTTGGTCTCCTCCTTGTCTAGCAAGGGAGAGAGTAGGTGTTCCAGACACACAGAACCTAGCAAGAGGAGTCTATTTTCTGTCCTGCTGAGTTGATAAAAGCCTGTGATAACCAAAGAACCCCTACTGGCTCGGATTTCTAATAAAAAGGTCAGAAGTTCAAAGTCAGACAAGTCTTTCTACTCCTCTAAAAGAGTTACAGCCTTAGGAACCCACAGAGAGTCCTACCTAGTCTACACGGTCGTCATGAGTCCGAATCCACTCAATAGAAGTGACCTTTGGGGTTTTGGTTTGGTGATAACCAAACGAGAGCTACCCTCTAGTGGTTACAGTGTGAAACTGCCACTGCTGCTTCTGACAGCCCAGGGATCTTCAACTTGTCAAAAAAAAATAACACCAAACCTGTGTCTTTCTCTGCTAATCACTTCTTTTGAAGTGACCCAATGCTTTAATAAAATTGTTGGTCATCTCTTTGCTGTTGCTGCTGCTGCTGTGTGTGTGTGTGTGAAAGAGACAGAGAGAGAGAGAGAGAGAGAGAGAGAGAGAGAGAGAGAGAGAGAGAGAGAGAGAGAGAGAGAGAGAGAAGCAGCTTATCTCTGTTATTGTGATGTGCCGCAAAGTCGATTCCAACCCATGGTGACAATGCACAGCAGAATGAAACACTGCCCAGGCGGTTATCGCGATAGTTCCTAGGCCTGAGACGATTGGGGAAGTCACTGTGTCAATCCACCTTGTCAGGGCCGTCCCTCCACTCACCCAGCCCCGATATCCTTTTCCAGGGACTGGCCTCTTCTGACAATATGTCCAAGGTATGTAAGAGGAGTTCTTGCCATCCTGCCTTCTCAGGAGCACTCAGCCCGCACTTCTTCCAGGGCAGATCGCTTTGTCCTTTTATCAGTACATGGAGCTCTCGATATTCTTCTCCAGCACCACAGTTCAAATGAAACGTCCTTATTCAAGGCACAACTTACACACGCATATGAGGGTATGGAAAATACCATGTATGCAGTCCGGCACACTTTAGTCCTCAAAGTAACACCCCTGTTTTTCAATATTCTACAGAGGTCTGTGCAGCAGCTGTCCCCAGTGCAACATGTCCTTTGGTCTCTTGCCTGCGGCTTCCGTGAGCACTGATTGTGGATCCAAGCAGGACAAACTCTTTGACAACTTCACATTTTTCTCTGTTTATCATCATGCTACCTATTTGTCCAGTTGTGAGCATGCGGGTCTACTTTACATTGAGTCATAATCCATACTGAAGGCTGCAATCTTTGGTCTTCATTGGCAAGTGCTTGAAGTGCTCCTCACTTTCAGCAAGCAAGTTGTGCCATCCGCATAGCACAGGTTGTTAGTTAATAAGCTTGACTCCAATCCTGATGCTGCATTCTTCTTCATATAATCCAATTCCTCTGAGATTTGCTCAACATACAGACTGAATAAATATGGTGAGAGGATACAGCCCTGAGGCACACCTTTCCTTATTTAAAATTATACAATATTCCCTAATTCTGTTCCCACAACTGCATCTTAATTCATATACAATTTCTTCATGAGCACAAGGAAGTGTTCTGAAATTCTGCATATGTCTAAGAGATCAGGTTGATTGTGCTGTTTAGTTCTTCTGTATGTTTATTGATTTTTTTCAATCTAATATTTATTTGCATATATGTTGTTTATTAAAGTCTCCTGCTGGGATTGTGTTAGGGTCTATTTGCCTCTTCATTGTATGAATTTGATTAATGTATTTAGAAGACCTTTCATTAGGTGAATAAATGTTTATTATAGATATGCCTTCTTGTTAAAATATGGTGTTCCTCATTATATAATGGCCTTCTTTGTCTCTCATTGTGTTAGGCTGGGCAGACTAGAGAAACAACTTCATAGATACTCATGTGTATAGGAAAGAGATTAATATACAAGAGCAATTGAATATTGAGAAAACCTTCCTCCCAGTCCAGATCAAGTCCATAAGCCCAATATTAGCCCACTTTATAGATACCAATCTTTAAAATCCTCTTCAGACTCATGAAACACATGGAATGATGCCAAATGCAGGACAATCACAGGCCAGTGGGTGGGAACTCTTCTGGATTCAGTGACAGTGTGAGCATCTCAGCACTAGCATGGGTCTCCACATGGCTTCTCTAGCTCCGAGGCTCTCGCTGCCAGCAGCCTGTCTCTATGTGGCTTGTCAACTGCAATGTCTCCCAGGGAGTGACCCTGTGTCCTGTCTCCAGTGAATTATTTCCTTAGTGCCTGCAAATGAGATCATCAAGCTACGACCTGACTTACAGGCCAAACTCCACCCCTTCACTCTGAAGCCTCTCAAACTGACAACAGATTATACAGCTACCACATTCATAGTGACTTTTACTTTGATATCACTGAAGCTATGGGTAGATTGCTTTGTGAAGATGAGCATCTTCTTCACATGCTATAAGAACTGTTTTTTTTCCCTTAGATTGGGGCTAGAATTACATATGAGTCAAAAATCCATTCATGTATTTCTGCTTCTCTGTTTCACCTTAAGGGCACCATTTGCATTTCCACTTGGAGCACAAGGCAATTCTATTGATAGTGTCATTAAATTAGCCAAGAGTATGGGCTTTAAAAAAGTGCAATCCATGAATGGTTGACTTGTACAGATGAAACCCTTTAATGACTGGACAGTATTTACACAAAAAATGGGGGTTGGTAATAGGCAAAACTTTTAATAATATTCAGCCACAATGGCAGAACCACATCTCCCAGATGAATGCACATCATAATAAACAAGGAGGGAATTAAAATAATAAATATATTGTCCTGGGTCACGATTTACCGTGCAATGTCAAAATATCCAAACCAAAGTCCACTGTCCACCAATTCTATGTCCTGCTTCTTCTCACAAAAGGGAGTTTCAACTTTAAGTTCACGGGCTGAAGGAGAATTTGAAGTAAAGGCCTGTTCACTTAGTAGGATTTCCATATCAAGTCCCTCTTGTGTGGCCATGAAGTATATTATGCACATAGAAATAACAGAGTCTGAAGTCCAAGTAGTCAAGACAGCACACAGACTGGGTCACCAATGATTGAAGAGAAGTTAGATCAAAATTGTCCAATGAAAACATAGTACCAGGCATAATTTCCCCTTGGGTTCTATATTGGTACACATTTTTGTCCAAACACTCCTGGTCTCCCCGGCATAGGACATATGTGGTTATTCTTTTTTTCCTGTATTTTTTTAAGAATTCTTTCCCTTTCTTTCACATTAAATAGTTTGACCAAGATGTGTCATGGTGAATTTTTGAAATGGTTCTGTTTGATGTTTTCTGGACTTCTTGGATTGTTATCTTTTGTGCTGTCATAGTGCTAGGGAAATTCTTCTTTAATATTTCTTCAACTATTTTTGTACTTAATTTTTCTTATTTCTCTTTTGGATGTCTTTAAATATAAGTTGTTCCTTTAATAGTGTACCATAGGGAATTATTAGGGTTTCTTCAGCTGTTTTGGTCTTCACAAAACTTGGCCTTGAATTTTGAGATTTGTTTTTGAAATCACTGATTTGTATTTCTATTGTTTCAATAAGTCTGTTCTATGCTTTCAAACAGTACCCAATTCTATTATCTTAGTGTTTGGCTTTTGAATTTCTATTTGGAATTGTTGGATTATACTTAGTTTTAATTTATTTCTTCTAATTTGTCTTGTAGTGATTTCCTCAATGTTTCTATCTTCTTCTCCCCCACCCCTGTATATATATATATTCCATTGTTTTAAATCAGCTGAATATCATGTTCTAAATGTACTCTTGAAAAGTTCTAGAGGTTTTCCCCTCCTCCAAGACCTCATCCATATCCATAGCTGCAGGTATTTTACTCAATTGAGCCATTTTTTTCTTGTTTTCACGTGTGCATAGAGAGTTAATGTTGCCTCCAAGATACTGTATTGTTTTTATTTCCTCTAATTGAATAGCAATTTCTATGTACCTGGTGTATATCCCAAAGGGTCAAGTGACCTGGTCATTTGATACCAGCCTATCTCAAAAGAGTTCAACACATGGAAACAAAAACTTCCCCAGTCAATATCCTGGTTTGAAGTCAATCTCCAAGTCTTCAAGGCGTTCAGGATGATGATCAATATAAGAGAATACCCAAGACACTGACTGATAACTCACCCAAGTTGTATTCACTGGCTCTGAATATCAGAGGCATGTGTTCTTGAACATGAGTTGACGATAGACATGCAAACAGTTTCACTTTGAATCCTGGGTCACGGAAGATATGTGATTCCAATTCCCCTGTGGTAACATTTCCCCTAACATAAGCCCACCTAATTCTTCACTGCTCATTCCAGAAGCATGTCATCACAGTACAGCAATAGAGTTCAACCTGGGCATCAAGAGTCAGCCACCCGCTGGTTTGAATCTCTGTTACCTGGCCAATATACAGTGAGTGGGCCATGACCCTCAAGCCCCAAGGTATGGGAACCCATGGATTTTCCTGCACCAGTTCAATCCCTGCATTCCCCCTCTCTCAGCATTTACTCATCTTATACCCATACACTAAGTATGTTGCAGGTGAATCGGTGGTCTGCTTAGGGGGGATATGAAGATGAGACATGAGAGTGTTACAGGTGTCCACCAAGGACGGCATGGAATTCTCAACTTTGGGGAAATTCTTTGTGTTGACTCCTCCCTGAAATACCAGGGTGTAATTGGCAGAAGTTTCTGCTCCTCAGGGGAGATCCAGATCTGGTTCTTGAGAAGAGTGTTTCACAGAGCCTCTGATATGTGGCCATAGTGGATCAAATTTCTTCCTTTCTTTTTGGTTTCCTGTAGCACTTTGAGGACCCTTACCTTCTGGCCTCAATTGTTTTCAGATAAAAAGTTAACTCAGTGTATTTGTGCTTCCTTGTATGTTGAATCATTTTTCTCTTGTTACTTTTAAGATCATTTTCTTTTTGATTTATATCATTTTTATTACGATTTATTTTCATTTATACTATTTTAAATTTATGGAGCTTCCAAGATATGTAGAATATTCCTGAATAAATCTGAGGCATTTTTAGTCCTTATCTTTTCAAGTATTTTCTGCTTATTCCCTCTCCTCACCTTAGTCTCTTTGTGGATGTATTGGTGTGAATTGTGTCCAAAATTTATGTGTGTCATACACCCTATTTGCATAGTCCCACCTAACTATTAAATGGGAGTCCCAGATACATAGATCCAAGAGCTATATTAAGAAATTTCACTTCACCACGATATTTCTAAAATTTATTTTGAAACATTTTCTGCTAATTCTAATATACAGATCATTTCATGACACAATTTAAAAATAATTTTATTGGAGGCTTGCACAACTCCACAATCCATCCTTCCATCCATCCATCCATCCATCCATCCATCCATCCATCCATCCATCCATCCATCCATCCATCATACATCCATTGTGTCAAGCACCTTTGCACATTTGTTGTCATCATCATTTTCAAAACATTTTCTTTCTATTTGAGCCCTTGGTATCAGCTCCTCATTTTTTTCCCTTTCTCCCTTCCTGCCTCACTTATGAACCCTTGATAATTTATAAATTATTATTTTTTCAGGTTTTACACTCACCAATGTCTACCTTCACCCACTTTTCTGTTGTCCATACCCCAAGGAGGGGGTTACAGGTAGATCACTGTGATCAGACCCTCTTCCACCCCTCCCCCATTTCCCTTATGCTCCTGGTATAGCTACTCTGGTATAGCTTATTTCCTATGTAGTTCCCACAAATGCATCTTGGGATGGCCATGATGTAAGAACTAACTGTTCTTAAATTAGAACTAGGATTTAATGTGAGCACAAAACTCATTCCTGGATCTAAGTTTTTTTGTGTTTTTAAAACTCTGTCTTTGGCTCCTTGTTAGTCTGGATACTTTAGAGAAACTCATGTATAAGAAAGAGTTTTATATAAAGGTTAAGTGCACATCAAGAAAACATCCCAAGCCAATGCTGCCCAAGCCCACAAATCCAACATTAATCCATCTGTCCAACACCCATCCACAAAATCCTACTCCATCTCACAAAACAGACACAATGATGTTGACTGCAGGAGGAAAGCCGAGTCTGTGAATGTGTAAGCATCTTAGCACTGGTAGGAGTCTCCACACGGGTGCTCCAGCACCCAGGGCTGCATCAGTGTAGGTCCATGTGGCTTCTCCTCAGGGCTGTCTTGCAGGAAGTGAGCCTTGCCAGTTAAAGCAGGGAAATAGCTAAGGTAGCTGCACCCTAGTCTAACTATCAGAAAGCAAGAGACCTGAGAACTAGAAAGGCTCACTGAGGCCTTTTCCCTTCGGCTTTCAATTAACCCCACCCACATGTGTTTATCAGCCTGTTTGGCACAATAAGCTAACTACCACAGCTCTCTTTCAAAATCTCCATGTTAATTTATGATAGAGAGGCTTATCAATCATCCACCAAGGGCACAAAGATCTTCCATTAATGTTGTGTTTGAAAATCCCCTGGTACTAATTTTTTATAACCCTGTTGAGAGAGGGATATTGGACCAATGTAGGATAACTCCCTATCACATTATTGTTATTAGTCATTTGAACAGAATCATTCCTTTCATGGCTGGATGCTACTTACACAAACAAAAGGGGTTAAAATTCAGTTAAATTTTTATTTAATTATCACTGAGAATGTCAGTTAGGTTTGATGGAATAATATGTATCTTAATACACATATAGGGCACTGATGTAGCGAGACCATGTTTGTCCACCTACCAACAGTTCTATCATCCTGGTATAGCGCTCTTCTTCTCCCTCAGACTCCATGTATTTTCCATCTTAAATCCTCAGGTTACAAATGTGTCTAAGATAGAGTACAGTTGACCCTGTTGAGTTTCTGTGGTAGATTTCACTGATGCAGCCTATGGAGCATGCTGTGTGCTTTGAAGAGCCAGGATCCCAGGTCCCAGCTTTCTACAGACTGGGTTGACAGAATATATCCAGAAGCATGGGTTAATGTGGACTCTCAGTGCATAGCACCAAAAACACTCTGCCTTCATGTCTCCCAGAGCACCTCTAGTCATTTCCCCCACCCCAACTGGAGGTCAGGCCTCCTGATTTTCTTACCAACAGACATGCATTTGTGTCCCTCCAGACCTGTTTGCTCATTTCCCTCTCTCCTGATTTGGTCTCCCCATCAGTATCCATCATCCTTCTGAGAGGGCTGTCTATGAGTCCAGGAGGCAGCCACTTATTGACAACATCACCTTTCAGTCCCTTGACCATTTGATCCCAGCCATTGTGAGGTGCCCTCTGGCATAAGGAACTTCAAAATACTTACCGAGAACAGATGGTGTATGCTTCAATTGCGCCGGTCAGGCTCTCTGCCAAGCTGTCTGCCCCTCAACCTGAGAGTTTGCCCATTTTGCAGCTTGTTCCTACTGCAGTGCACTCACATTATTCATCCTTATGTGATTGTTTAAGTTCTCTCAGTCTAATGTCTTTCAGATCCATGCATGTCTTGAGGTGTTTCATAGTTTCATCTCTGTTTTTTAGGGATGTGTTCTTTGACATTTTGTGTACACACCAGAGATTTTTATCCACTCTTCTACTGATGGGTATTGAGGCTGTTTCCCGCTTGTTGGCACTGTGAATGTGCTGCAATGAACATGGGGCTTGGGGTGGGAGGTGAGGAGCAGGCTATGTCTATTTGTAACTTGTTTCTTATTTCTTTTGAATATATGTCCAGTAATGGTATTGGTAGATCATATGATATTTCAATTGCCATCTGTTTTAAGACTCACCATATTACCTTGCATAGTGGCTATACATATTTATTTATAAGTCCACAAGAAGTACATAAGAATTATCTCACTACACCCTCTTCAATACTTGTTGTTCTCAGTTTTTAAAAACTGGATGAGATAGTTAGCTTATTGTGCCAGCCTTTCCGGTAAACACAAGTGGGATTAATTAAATGGCAGAGAGATAAATGGCTCGGTGAGCCTCGCCTTTCTTGTCTCTCACTCTTTGATCATCGGAACAGTGTGCGGCTCCTTTGCTTGTTCTGTGCCTCAAATTAGAGGCTACACTACCTGTGGGATGCCTAGCCAGTGGACTGTTCTCGCTGTAAGTTGAAGTCCCTGTAAGCCCACACGATTGGAATGTACATCTCTGGAGCAGGGGACTGACAGTTGGTGACCTGGCTGACAGTTAATGACCTACCGTGCTGTTTGCTGCCTGTGTATATATAGCCTAGCTCTCTCTACAGAGGACGAACTGGTGGCCCTCAAGACTTGAAGGACTGCGAGTGTCTCACAACTCTCTCAGGGGAGTGAGTTGCACTGAGCTATTTGTACTGCTCTATAATTTAATTGTTCATTTCTTGTATTATATATCTATTTGTATATAATTTAACAGTTCATTTCTTGTGTTATATATCTATCTTTATAAGTATATATATAAAATTACTAGCAATCTGTTTTTGTCTCTCTAGAAAACACTCTCTAACACACTGGACAGTTTTGGGTGCTGGATGGTATCTCATGGTTGTTGTTTTTTTTTAAATGTGTTATTAGGGCTCATACAACTCTTATCACAATCCGTACATATATCAATTGTGTAAAGCACATATGTACATTCTTTGCCCTCATCATTTTCAAATAATTTGCTCTCAAATTAAGCCCTTTGCATCAAGTCCTCTTTTTTTCCCTCCCTTCCCGCTTCCCCCTCCTCATGAGCCCTTGATAATTTATAAATTATTATTTTGTCATATCTTGCCATTTCCAACGTCTCCACTCACCCCCTTTTCTGTTGTCTGCGCCCCCCCCCCAGAGAGGAGGTCACATGTGGATCCTTGTAATCGGTTCCCTCTTTCCAATCCACTCTCCCTCTACTCTCCCAGTATCGCCCCGCACACCCCTGGTCCTGAAGATATCATCCACACTGGATTTCCTGTGCCTCCAGCTCCTATCTGCACCACTGTACATCCTCTGATCTATCCAGACTTGCAAGGTAGAATTCAGATCATGATAGTGGGGTGGGAGGGGAGGAGGAAGCATTTAGGAAGTAGTGGAAAGCTGTATTCTTCATCAGTGCTACCTACCACCCTGACTGACTCATCTCCTCCACTAGACACCTCTGTGAGGGGATCTCCGGTGGCCCACAAATGGGCTTTGGGTCTACACTCTGCACTTTCCCCTTCATTCACTATGGTAAGATTTTTTTGTTATGATGATGCCTTATATCTTACCCCTTCATCATCTCGTGATCGCACAGGCTGGTGTGCTTCATCCATGTGGGCTTTGTTGCTTCTGAGCTAGATGGCCGCTTGTTTACCTTCAAGCCTTTAAGACCCCAGATGCTATCTCTTGATAGCTGGGCACCATCAGCTTCCTTTGCCACATTTGCTTATGCACCCGTTTGTCCTCAGCGATTGTATCATGGAGGTGTGCACCCAAAGGATATGATTTTTTTCTTTGATTCTTGATAACTGATCCCTTCGACATCTCGTGATCGCACAGGCTGGTGTGCTTCGTCCATGTGGGCTTTGTTGCTTGTGAGCTAGATGGCCACTTGTTTATCTTCAAGCCTTTAAGACCCCAGATGCTGTCTCTTTTGATAGCTGGGCACCATGAGCTTTCTTCACCACATTAGCTTATTCATCCGCTTTGTCTTCAGCTGTTGTGTCAGGAGGATGAGCATCATAGAATGCCAACATAATAGAAGAAAATATTCTTGCATTGAGGGAGTACTTGAGTGGAGGCGCATGTCCTTCTGCCTCCTTAATACTAAACCTATAAATATAGGCACATAGATCTATTTCCCCATCCTCATATATATATTTGCATTTGTACAAGTCTTTGTCTAGGCCTCTATAAATGTCCTTTGCCTCCCAGCTCTTTCCTCTATTCCCCTTGATTTTCCTCCTGTCACACTATCATGCTTTGTCCCCACCTGGGTTTCAGCAATACCTCTTCATCACATTACTCTTGATCATGTCCTACCAGGCATGCCACACCCACCTCACCACCAATTTGGATCACTTGTTGTTCCCTTGTGCCTGGGTTTGTTAACACCACTTCCTTTCCTCCCACCTCCTCCTCTCCCATGTCCTCACAGAACTGCCAGTCCCATTCTTTTCTCCTCCCGATTGTTCATCCAGACTATTTTATTTAGACAGACCTGCAAAGATAACACTCACAAAAACAAGACAGAGCAAAGCCAAGCAACAATATACAACAAAACAACAGCAAACTACTGACAAAGAACAAAACAAAACACAAGAAAGAAAAGCTTTTAGTTTAGTTCAAGGATCATTTGTTGGCCTTTAGCAGTGTTTTCCAGTCCAGTCTGTTGGGGCACCACGCCCTGGCCCCAAAGTCCACCTTCAGCATTCCCTGGGGACATTGCCGCTCCATTCCCTTGCTATTCCGCTGCACTACCCCAGTGCTTTGTCTCAGTGTGACTGGATTAGGTCGGGCACAATTCCCACACTTTGTCCCAGGTGCTCTCCCCTGCAGGGCCATGGGTCACTGAGGGACTTCATGTCTCATAGTGCGGCTGACCATGTGGTCCTCTCTGTGGACTAGCTGCTCTAATTGGGGTCATTGTCCTCAGGGTATGGTGGGCCAGGATGTGCTCCACTCTCTCCTCCTCCCGCTTCATCTGCTCCTGTGTCTGTCTCCCGGAACTGCAGATTCAATGCCTTCCTTTGAAATAAATTCTTCTTGGGGGAGGATCAGGCATCCACTTGGGTATTTTGTACTGAATCCAGCCCCCCAGACCTCTCCACTGGTTCCCTACTCCACGCCAGAATGTTGCATTCATACCTTGGGACACTGGGTTGAAGTCAGGTCCCTCTTTCCCTGTGGAGATATAAACAATACCCTCCCCTTGGGTGGGTTAGTGCCCCCTGCCCCCGCTCCCTTTTCTTCTTTATATTCATCCTTCTTTTTTATTTCCCCACCTCCTCCCCAGTTGCCTACCAAGTGCATCCCTGGATTTGATCTGGTCTCTGCCATACTACACAATCCTCACCCCAAAATTTTTGTATACAGTAGCTTTTTCCCTATTACCCTTTTGCATTTTTTAATACTTATCTCAGCGGACTCATATTGTACTTGTCTTTTTGTGCCTGACTTACTTTGCTTAGCATGATTTCCTCCAGTTCTTCTCATGCCGCTATGTGCTCTATGCATTCATCACTGCTTTTTAGTGATGCCTACAACTCCATTATATGTATATACCACAGTTTTTTAATTCAGTCATCAGTTGATGGAAATTTGGGTTGCTTCCAGTTCCTTGCAATTGTGAACTGTGCCGCAATGAACATTGGAGCACATATTTGTGGCCTTGGTTTGTTTCTTGCCTCTTCTGTGTATATGCCCAGAAGGGGGATTACTGGGTCATATGGTAACTCTTTCCATCTGTTTTAGATATCGCCAGATTGATTTCCATAGTGGCTGTACATACTTACAGGTCTACCAGCAGTGGTTGAGAGTTCCTGTCTCCCCACAGCCCCTCCAACACTTGTTGCTTTCTGATTTTTGAATTGGGCTACCTTTGAGGGGTGTCCGGTGGTACCTCATTGTTGTTTAAATTTGCATTTCTCTTATGGCTAAAGATCGGGAACATTTTCTCATATGTTTGTTGGCCATTTGGATTTCTGTCCCTGTGAAACTTCTGTTCAAGTCCTTTTCCCACCTCTCAAGTGGGCTATTATTTTTTTTTCTTTTTGGAAGCTAGCAGAGTATTGTAGATTTTAGTAATAAGGTCTTTGTATGATGTGTCATTGCTAAAAATGTTTTCCCAGTCTGTGGACTCTCTTATTACTCTCTTGGTGAGTTCTTTTGATGTACACAAATGTTTTATCTTCATTATATCCCATTTGTAAGTTGTGCCTCCTCTGTGTGTGTGTGTCCTTCCCTATTTCTGATAGCCTGTGTATTCCCTGTGCCAAAGTTCTCAAGTTGGTCCCAATTCCCTCATTGATGGCCCTAATAGTTTGGGGTTTAGCTTCAAGGTCTGTGATCCACTTTGAGTTTATTCTTGTGCATGGAGTGAGATAAGGGTCTTGTTTCATTTTTCTGCAGGTAAATATCCATTTTTTACAGCACCACTTGTTAAAGTGGGCATCTGCTTCCCATTTGATATTTTTGGGGCCCTTATCTAAGATCAGCTGTGTGTATGCTGATGACTTTATTTCTGGGTTTTCTGTTCTTTTCCATTGGTTTGAGTATCTGTCATTGTACCAATACCATGCATTTTTGAGAACTTTGGCTGTATAGCATGTGCTGAAGTCAGGTAAAGCAAGCCCACTCACAGTGTTCTTCTTCTTGAGGAGTTCTCTGCTAATTCTGGGCTTCTTCCCTCTCCATTTGAAGTTGTAATCATTTTTTCCTTTTCTTTGAAGAAAGATGAGGGTAATTGTATTGGGAGTGCATTAAACTTATATAGTGCCTTTGGCAGAACTGACATCTTGACTATACTGATTCTTCCAATCCAGGAGCATGGAATTCTCTCCCATTTGTTGAGGTCGCTCTTGGTTTCTTGTAATAGTGTTCTATAGTTTTCCCCATATAGCTCTTTTGTTATTTTTAATCAGGCATATCCCTAGATATTTCAATTTGTCAGGTATATCCCTAGATATTTCAATTTGTTTTTGGCTATTTTGAAGGGTACCGCCTTTTTGATCTCTTCTTCTGTGGTCTTATCTGATGTGTATAACAGTCTTATGGACTTCTGTTTATTGCTCTTGTATCCTGCCATTCTGCCAAACCCTCTATTGCTTCCAGTACTCCCCTTGTGGAACTTTTGGGATTTTCCATATATAAAATTATATCATCTGCAAATAACGATAGTTTCACCTCTTCCTTCCCCAGGTGAATAAATTTGATGCTTTTCCTTTGCCTTATGCTATTATCTAAAACCTCCAGCATGGTATTAAATAAGAGTGGGGACAAGGGGCATCCTTGTCTGGTCCCCTTTTTCAGTGGGATTGTGTTTATCTTTTCTCCAGTGACTAGCACATTGGCTGTTTGTTTTTCATACATAGCTTGTATTATCTTGAGGAACTTTCCTTCCATTCCTATCTTCTCAAGTGTCTTAAACAGGAATTGTTGTTGGATGTTGTTGAATGCTTTTTCTGCCTCTATCAATATTATCATGTGGTTCTTATAGTTTCTCATGTCAATGTGATGAATAATACTAATGGTCTTTAGTATGTTGTACCATCCCTGCATCCCTAGTATGAATCCCACTTGGTCATGGTGAAAATTTGTTGTATATACTTTTGTATTCTGTTGGCTAGTATTTTGTTAAGGATTTTTGCATCAATGTTCATTAGGGATATTGGTCTGTAGCTCTTGATTCTTGTGGAGATCCTTGCCCGGTTTTGGTATCAGAGTTATACTAGTTTCACAGGGTTTGGGAGTTTGCCATCTTTTTCTATGTTCTGGAAGAGTTTGTGTAGGATTGGTGTTAGTTCTTCCTTAAATGCTTGGTAGAATTCTCCAGTGAAGCCATCTGGTCCAGGGGATTTTTTGTTGAGAATCCCTTGATTACCTTGTCTATTTCTTCTATTGCTATGGGTCTGCTGAGATTCTTGACTTCCACTGAAGATAGTCTAGAGAGGGATGTTTTTCCAAGAATTTGTCCATGTATTTCAAATTGTTGAATTCATTGGAGTACAATCCTTCATAATACTGTGTAACTATCCTTTTGATTTTGTTAGGTTCCGTTGTAATGACCCCTTTCATCCCTTATTCTTGCTACTGAAATTTGTTCCCTCTTTTCTTTGTTTGGATTTGCCAGTAGCCTATTGATTCTGTTTATCCTTTCATAGAACCAGCTTTTAGCAGTATTAATTTTTCCCATGGTTTTCTTATTTTCCCTCTCCTGAATCTCAGCCCTGATTTTTATAATTTCTGTTCTTTTACTATTAGTAGGATTGCCTGCTGACTCTGCTCTAGTTGTTGTAAATTTTGTGTCAGCATATCAATCATGAGTCTCTCTTCCTTTCTCAGGTGTGCATGCATTGCTATGAAACTTCCTGACGACTGCCTTTGCTGTGTCACATAAATTTTGGTACGTTGTGTGCTATTTTCGTTGGTTTGAGAAATTTTGTGATTTCATCTCTGATCTGTACCAGTACACACTCCTTTTGCAGTAGAGAGTTATTCAACCCCCAATTGTTTGATCTTGTTTTCTTTGTCTTCCTTTTGTTGATTTCCAGCCTTATGGAACAGTGGTTATAGAGAGAGGTTTGTATTATTTCAATGTCCTCAAATTTATGTAGATTTGCCTTATGACCCAGCATGTGGTCTATCTTCGAATATGTGCCATGAGGACTTGAATAGAATGTGAAATTTTTTGGTATTTGGATGAAAAGCTTTGTAAATATCTATCACGTCAACTTTTCTAATTGTGGTGTTTAGCTCTTGAGCCTCCTTATTGAGTTTCTTCCCTGTGATCTATCTTTCTCAGACAGTGGTGTGTTAAAGTCAGCCACTATAATTGTTGAGTCTATGATTTCCTTTTTAATCTTTTGGAGTGTTTGGCTGACGTATTCAGCCGGTCTCTCATTTGGGGAATATAAGTTTACAATGCTTAGTGATTCTTTGCCTACAATTCCCTTGAGCATTATATAGTGTCCCTCCTTATCTCTTTTTATGGTTTGCACTTTGAGGTCAATTTTATCCGGGATTAGGATTGCAACCCCTGTTTTTTTGTATTGCTGTTTGCTTGGTAGGACCTTCTCCAGCCTTTGATTCCCAGCCTATTTTTGTCTGTAGCCTCGAGATGTGTCTCCTGTAGGAAGCAGATTGATGGGTTGTGTTTTCTAAGCCAGTCTGCTAGTCTCAGTCTTTTAATGCCTGAGTTCAGGCCATTGATATTAAGGATTATTATCTCCATCTGCAGACTCTGGGATGTCATCTTATACCTTTTGTGTTGGGAGCTTTCCTACTTTCCTTTCTCATTAGTATATTGTGCGTGAGTGTGTGTGTGTGTGTGTGTGTGTGTGTATCAATCTTGACTTCTTTCCATCCTTAAGCCAATGCTATCTTGTGGTCTGTTTTCTCTTTGTTGCCCTCTGTGTGAAGTTGTTCTATGTGGTTGTCTCTTATTTATGCTTGTGATTGTTGTTCTTCTGCCCATACTGGGTCAGCAAGGATCCTTTATAGGGCTGGGGTTTCTTCTAATGTATTCTTTGAGTTTTTCATTGTCTGGGAAGACTCTTTCTTCTCCATCTATCTTGATGGATAATACAACTGGGTAGAGTATTCTTGGGTTTGCATTGTTTTCCTTCAATTTTTGGAATATGTTACTCCACTCTCTCCTCTTCTTCATAGTTTCTGCTGATAGGTCTGAGCATATTCTTATGTGGGAACCTTTATATGTGATTGCTTGTCTTTCCCTAGCTGCTCTCATGATTTTCTCATTTTCCTCAAAGTTGGATAGTTTAACTATTGTTTGCCTTAGTGACTTCTTATTGGGATCCATTCTTGCTGGTGTTCTTTCAGCCTCCTGAATGGTTGCCTGGTTTTCATTCATTAAACTCAGGAAGCTTTCTCCAAGAACTCTCTCACTATTGTTGCAGATGACTTTGTTGTGTCTTCCTCTGGTAAGCCAATAATTCTAATGTTCTGCTTCATAGCATCAGACATAGCTCTTAGGTTTTCTTCAGCTTCCCTGATGATCTTATTAGGTCTTTGTTCAGGTTTGTTAAAGTCTACTTGGCTGCCCTCCAAGTAACTGATGCAGCTCTCTTATTCCTCCACTTGATTCTCAAGGTCCGTGTTTCTGCTACCGGTTTTTGTTATCTCCTCCCCAATTTCCTGTATTTCCCTTTGGTGTATGGCCTTTATCTCCTCTATCATCTCATCCTTTTTCTGTATTGTTTCCCTCATCTCCTGTATGACTCCAAGCAGCATTCTGAAAATTTCTTTTTGTGGCAGCTCAATGTCTGCTTCTTCTATGTATGCTGTTATGTTCACGACATCTTCTGCCATTGCCTTTTGTTTCTTCTGTTTTTTCATTGAGGTCGTTTGGACCGATGGCTTTTTGGCTTGTGTTGTTTTAGAGCAGCCAGGTGGCATTTTTCCAGGAAGTTGAAGAGCACTGGCTCTCTCGGTGAGATTTATGGGAATGCTTCTTTGAACCGCCTACAGCTAATTTTAGTATGGGATTAACCTACCAATTTATCCTCCTGTGGCTTCCCTATCAGGGGAGTGTCCCAGATGGCTGGTGGGTTGCCTGCTTTGGTTTGGCAGAGGTTAGGCAGAGGTTCCTGCAACAGCTTGGAATGTTGCTGAGTGTTGGCTGAGCTGCCTTATGCCCCCAGGTACACAGGCAGGAATTCCCCTGTGAGAAGTTGGGCAGAGTATTCCTTGGAGGGAAAGTAGGGCTTTCCTAGCCTTGGACTAGCTACACATTATGTTCATCTAGCTGGGTGTGGTACCGGTGTAATTGTCCTAGGCCAAAGAGAGTGGTCTGGAGGTCAGCAGTGGAGTGTGAGAGAACAGGAAAGAGACAAAGAGGAGGAAAAATTTAAAAAGTAAGAACTTTAGACTGTGCGGGAACATAGGGAAGAGAGGGAAACAAAAGCAACTATGTAGCTGAGTCCCACTCCCCTCCCATGGAGCTGCAAGGGTTTAGACCCTGCCTGGAGGCAGTGCAGCAAGCCGCAGCTGAGCCAAGATAGCTACTGAGCAGCCATCACAGACTGTGGAGAGACAGAGAGCAGAGATATAAACAGAAGCAACAATGTAGCTGAATCCCGATCCCTACCCGTGGAGCTGCAAGGGTCCTGTCCCTGCCCTGAGATAGGCGGGGGCAAACTGTAGCTGTGTTGAGACCAAGCCCCACTATAGTCTCCGGCAGATACAGTGGTGGGGCCAAAGTCAAGCCCCAGCTGCCTTTTACTGAGGTAAGCCTAAAGCTCCCAGCCCCACAAAACCCCATGGGTATGTGCCTACTTATCTTTTTGATGCTTCTTCTGCATTCCAGCAGTGTTGAATTTCCCTCTAAGCAACTCTCCTGGGCCGGATTCTGAGGAGTCCCACTGGTATGTGTCACTCTGTCACCATCTTCCCGGAAGTCCCCTCATGGTTGTTTTGACTTTCATTTCCCAGACAGATTTGAGTGTCGTCATTTGTGAATCGTCTGTTCATATCTTTTGCCCACCTTCTCAGAGGGTTATTAACTTTCACCCCCAGCCCCCTTGATGTAGGTTTGTAATATACTGTGCATTATAGTAATCAGTCCTTTGTTCATTAAATATCTTTTCACATTCTCTGGGCTCTCTTTTTATTCTTTTTATAAATTCCTGCGAGATTACATAAATGTTTTATTTTTAATAGGTCCTACTCATCTTTTTTTTTTTTTGTCTTTTACAGAGTGTGTTTCCTTTGTTGTGTTTGATAACCCATGTAGTTCCTGCACCCAGGCACTTAGATTTGTCCCAGTTTTCTCACTGATGATCTGGATAGCTTTGGTTTTACATTTAGGTCTTTGATTCACCTGAAGTTTGGTTTTATATACTGGATGTGATATCGATCTTGTTTTAATCTTCTAGTTTTCCCAGCATCATTTATTGTGGAAATCTAGTTTTCCCAGCATCATTTATTGAAGAGGACATATGTTTCCCATTTAATGCTTATTGGGCCTTTATAAAAAAAAAATCAGTCGTCTTTATGTGGATGCTTTTATATCTGGGTTTTCTGTCCTGATTCATTGGTCTGTGTATCTATTATGATAACAGTACCAGGCTGTGTTGACAACTGTGGCTCTACAGTAGGTTTTGAGGCCAGGCAGTGCAAGAAATCCTACTTTGTCCTTTTTGAGGAATTCTTTCCCTAACCTGTGGTTCATTTAAAAAATATTTTGTCAAACGACATTTACGCAACTTTCTCATATCCTAGTAACCAATGAAATCCAATGATATGTTTTATTTTTGAAGACAATAATATGGAATACTGGATAGTGATGATTTTTTGTGAGGTTTATAATAGTCCTGCAATGACTCTGTGCCTATGGCTAATTAAAGTCTAGGGACAACCCCCCATAAGACACTCATCAAAAGTTTGCCAATTTGGTGTGAGACATCTTAAAGAGAGCTATTATGATACTAGATCTAATCCAAAAGACAGTATTGAGATTTCACATTCTGATATCAGACTTGAATAAGGTGGAGTACAGATGTAGTTAATACATTTTCCGAGGCTCCGAAATGTATGAGATCAGTTTTTTTTTTCAACATAAGAATTGACTGATTTAATTCCAGAGAGCCAGGTGTGCAATGGATGACTGCAGAATCTGGAGATTCAACAGGTAAAAGTATTGAGGTTGGTGGCAATTTACCTAATGATAAATTCATGATTTTTAACTTAAAAGTTAATTCTGGTTTTTCACCAAGTCTATAATCATTGAATGAGACAGGCACTGTTTAACAGCAAGTTTGGGGAAGAAGAGAAAACACCCTGCTTTTCACAATGGTGAATGAATATTATTAAGTTCACCCTATTATTAAGTACCCCCTATTATAACATGGATTCTAGTGCTTCGAAAAAATATGTAAGTTACAGAGCTGTAAGAGACTGGCAGGACTGATGTGAAGATGGTGATCCACGAGCTTAAAGTGAGAACTCACCCCCTGGAACAATGTTTTTGCATCTCTTTGACTACATTTCTCTCTCTGCTTATGGGCAGTCAGTCACAAAACTCATACAATGTGTTTGAATAGTGTCTGCCTCTTGGTTAGTTCTGCATCCAAGTCAGCTATTCTTTATCATATAATTGCCTCCATGTATGTCTTCTGGACGTATAGCCCTTCCCTTCTGGGTGTTGTAATGTCCTCCATCAGAACATCTATTGAACTTCCTAATATCACCTACACAATGAATCTTGTATTAAAAAAACTAAGTTTTCCTTGTACTTCACCATAAATCCTAACATAAGAACTATCAGTCCAAATGATGTGGCCCTGCTCAATTGCTGTCCTCTGAGGGATCGTTGAAGGTATGAGTGCTATAGCTAAGTGCCGTGAAAAAAGTAGTTGGTATGTGGCTATGAGAAAGAATAGTGTCATGCACTATCAAAGCTTGTCTTAAAATAAGAATCTACATAAATGAGGAGCCAGAGAAGCCAACACACACACACACACACACACACACACAGTCTATGTGATCCAAGGATTGTAAATCATAGAACTGAAGATCAGAGGAAAGAAATGAATTGTAGCTTAAATTCTGAATACCCGGTTTGTCAAAGTACATGGATAACAGTGAAAGCATATAATGCATTTGCAGAACTCATCTCAGATTGAACCTCCATTGAATTTCCTTGCACAACTGATCAAGGATGTGAATAATCTTTCCCTCAGACAAAGTGCATTAGAGAGCCTCCATTGAATTCCCTTGAACCATTAACTAGAACTGTGAATAATAATCCCTCGACATACTGCATAGGAAAGCAAATTAATACAGAAACAGGCTAATTTTTACCACCTTATATTTTGTTTCTCCTTTGACACATTTTGATATGTTCTAGTTTTTATTATTTTGTTCTTTTTTTCAGGTTGAGGTTTTTCTTTCCTTTATATTCTTATTATTGTTGGTGTGTGTGTATATGTGTGTGTGTGTGTGTGTGTGTGTGGTGCATGCATGTGCATACAAAAGAGGAACTTGAAGAGAAATTAGGATCTAATTTGTAAAAAAAATTATAAATATTATTAAAAGAAAGATAAGTGTATTCTCTCATTGGGCATCATTTTTTCTCCAGAAGAGTTTGAGGACATTTGGAAGAGTAGGAGCAGTTAAGGGTGGGAGAATTATGTCCAAACCTTGCTAACAGAAGCTGCCTTCTCTCATGTCCACAAAATCTTTATGGATTTCTTTTGTTAACACCACTGACATTTTTTCCTTTAATTGACACTGTGAATACAATAATACATATAAAAACTTGCAAGGCAAATAATGCTTTTATCAGAAACTAACACAACTTAAACATTTATAGCAGTTTAGATAAGAATGCCCACAGAATTGGATTTTAGTTTTAATCCTAAAATGAATAAGGAACAACAATAACTATTTGATCCAGTTGTGGAGTTTTTAAATAGGATACATTATGTCTAAATATCTTTTAATTAAGATTTTATCCAATTAAATGAATAGAAGGTTTTACAGATTAATGCTTTAGTAGGTTTACCAAGCTAAACCGTTATTCTTCTTATGAAATTGGAAAGATGTTTGAGAACTTTGTTGGAAATCAAGTAGTCCCACTTTCCAACTTTAAGAATAAGTGTTTAAATTATATGCCTTCGTATAACATGGACTTTTGAAGCTGTTTTCTCTAATTTTCATTTCCACATTAAAATTCCATACGCTTTCTCTAGTCTGCTTTTCCTACAAGTGTGTTCATCAGTACATAATTTTGCATGTGATGTTTTAGCATTATGAACCATTTCTTTTAAGAACAATTATGTTTGTTACTCTCCTCAAAGAAAAATAGCTGCTTTAAGAGGAATCATGGTCATGGCAACAAGGAGAGAGACTGAGAAACATCAGAAGTAGAAGCCTTCCCAAATAGCACAAGCTCCTCCAGGAACCACAAAATATATAATAGAAATCTTAACCCTAGGGCCATGGAGCTGATATCAACTCATACTAACTACATTTCAAATATGGCCACACTGCGAGCTCTGTTCACTTTTTATTAAATGCTGAGCTTTGTGTTATGTATGCCTTCATTTTCCCCTCATATAAAGGAAATATACTCATCTAAATATAAAGTAATTGGAATAGCATGAAATAATCAAGAAAGTGAGAAAAAGTATTGATTTTATTATTGGTAACATAAGCACAAATTCTGATTGTTAAGTATTAAAAAGGGATCACAGGCTTGAATGAATAAAGTTAGACACCTCTTTGAATTTGAGGAGCCAATACTATAAGTATATGATCTCATACATCTGAGAGAGACACTGATATACATTGCTTGGCATTTTCTCTTCCAAATGTTTGACCTTAAAAGTGGCACATGTAAAATCAATGACTAATTTTGTTACTTTTTGGTCAAGAATGGATTATCAAGAATGTAACTGAAGCAGGACAACTGTTGTGTTTCAGGACATGCTTTGTTGAATGATGAGGTTGCTCATTTATTTGCGATTAAATTGAACTAGAGACCAAAACAGAAATTAAAATATGTGGATTATGAAGGAGAAAAAAACACAAAAGAAAAAAAAAACAGCCTCCTTCACACTAAATGTCCTTTGTATTGAAGGTCTCTGGAGCCTAATTGAGGAATGCCTCCAGAGATTCTTAAAATATCCTGTGTGGTAGCAGATTAGCATAATGTATTCTGTAAGGCTAGTGCAAAATAAAGTATACTAGTAACCAGAAGTTAAAAGCCAAGAATATATGCTTGAAAATCCTAGTTAGAAAGATATAGTATTTTCACCATTTTTTAAAGCATTTAATATCAGTTGGCCAGACTGGCTCATCTCTTCCCTGATACCCTTCTGTAAGGGGATGTCCAGTTGCCTACAGATGGGCTTTGAGTCTCCACTCTGCCCTCCACCTCACTCCCAATGATATAATTTTTTTGTTTTTTTTATGCCTGATGCCTGATCCTATTGACACCTTGTCATCACTCACGTTGGTGTGCTTCTTTCATATGGGATCTGCTACTCCTGAGCTAGATGGCCACTTGTTTATATTCAAGAATTTAAGACCCTAGACACTGTATCTTTTGATAGCTGGGCACCATCAGCTTTCTTTACCACATTTGCTTATGCACCCAGTTTGTCTTCAGTGATTGTGTCGGGAAAGTGAGCATCATGGAATGTCAGTTTAATAGAACAAAGTGTTCTTGCACTGAGGGAATACTTAAATGGAGGTCCAATGTCCATTTGCTACTTTAATAGTAAACCTATTAATACATGAACATAGATCTATAACCCCATCATCATATATAAACATGTTTACATATGTTCATGACTGTATTTAGACCTGTGTAAATGCCCATTGCCTCCTAATTCTTTTCTCTATTTCCTTTTACTTTCCTCTTGTGCCACTATCATGTTCAGCCTTCATTTGGGTTGCAATAATTCCTCTCAGTTATATTGCCCTTGATCAAGCTATACAAGCCTCCTACACCTGTCTCGCCACCTTCAGACCACTTGTTGTTCCCTTTTTCCTGTTTGTTAACACCCACTTCTTTCCCTGCCCCCTCTCACATTCAGTGTAGAAATGATGACACGTACAACTCTCCTCTATTCTTTCATGCTTCCTACAACCCACCGTCATGATCCTAATTCCACCTTACAAACCGACAGGACCAGAGGATATGCACTGGTCCAGATAGGAACTAGAAACACAGGAAATCCAGGGTGGATGATCCCTTCAGGACCAGTGATAAGAGTGACGATATTGTGAGGGTGGAAGGAAGGTGGGGATGAAAGTGGGAACAGATCACAAGGATCTCCATATAATCCCTCCTTGGAGGACAGTCAACAGAAAAGTGGGTGAAATGAGATGTCAGACATTGTAAGACATGACACAATAATAATAATTTATAAATTATCAAGGGTTTGTGAGAGAAGAGGGGAATGGACGGAGGGGAAAAATGAGGAGCTCATTTTTACCCAGGGCTCAAGTACAAAGAAAATGCTTTGAGACTGATCATGGCAACAAATATACAAATGTGCTTGACCCAATGGATAGATATATGAATTGTGATGAGTTGTGTGAGCCCCCGATAAAATGATAAAGCAATATAAGCTTCATTTGGCCAACTGCACATAACTGTAATACCAAGGTTTTGAATTCCTTCATTGGAGCATTTTAAAAATTCTTACATTATAAAAGGGTACGGAACATTTTCTTTGTGATTTTAAAAGCGCATAAAGTGTGGGTATTGGGGAAGAATCATTTATTAAAAAATTAGCATTATTTTATAATAAATAAAGTAATACAAAAAAGTAATGCAATCACTCTCTTGTTATTGTGCTTCCATAGGCTTTTTGTTCAACTTGGCATTGAAATAAAAAAAAATGAGCCCAAATAATGAAAATTCAACTGATTTCATCCTCCTGGGGCTGTTTCCTGGATTCAGGCATCCGTACCTTCTCATCCTTATTGTCCTTGTCATCTACACCATTGCTTTTGTTGGCAATGCCCTCCTGATTCTACTCATCTGGCTGGACACTCACCTCCACACCCCAATGTACTTTCTGCTCAGCCAGCTTTCCCTCATTGACCTGACATATATCTCCAGCACTGTTCCTAAGACAATAACCAACTACTTCACAGGGAAGAAGAACATTTCTTATTTTGCCTGTGCAGTTCAAATGTTTTCCTTTCTCACACTTGGAATTGCTGAGTGTGTCCTGCTGACCCTCATGGCCTATGACCGCTATGTGGCTGTGTGTAACCCCCTGAGATATACAGTGCTCATGAGCCCCAGTGTGTGTCTTCAGATGGCTGCTGCAGCCTGGATAGGGGGAGCTCTTGTAGCCCTTTTCCATACCATCTATCCATTGCAATTCCCTATCTGTGGCTCTAGAGAGATTGATCATTACTTTTGTGAGGTGCCTGCCATCTTGAGACTTTCTTGTGCAGACACATCAGCCTATGAGATGGTGATATTTGTAACCACGATCGTGTTTCTCCTAGTACCGTTTATTCTAATTCTGTCATCCTATAGCCTCATCTTCCTCACTGTCCTCAGGATGAAGTCCCGCAAGGGAAAGAAAAAAGCCCTGGCAACCTGCTCTTCCCACTTGACTGTGGTGGGTCTCTACTTTGGCCAAGCCATCTTCATCTATATGACTCCCAGCTCTTCCCACACACCTGAACAAGAACAGATTGTTGCTGTACTTGGCACCATGGTGACCCCTATGCTCAATCCCCTCATATACAGTCTGAGGAACAAGGAAGTAGTGGGGGCTCTCAAGAAGGTGATAAGAAGGCTTTGTAGCTGTGAAACAGAGTACATGTAAATTGTTCCTCTCAAAAGACGTGCCATCCTCTAATGTCTGATCAGTTATGGTCACCCCAATTCTAAAATATTTTGTTGTTATTCTTGAAATATGATACCAATTTATAAAGGTAAAGCACATGAACTCTTGTGCATGGGAAACATTGGTTGGAATGTGAAATTAGGTCCACAACAGATGCACAAGTTGAATCCATTATTATGAGTACTGTTATATATTACGTTGATTTGAAGATACTCTGTTAACCCGAGTCATTATTGTTCTACTATTACAACAATTTGAATATCCTTTAACATTGTATTAATACACAGGTCATTCTAAATTAAGGCCATTTCTGCTTAAGATATTTTAATTTTATGAAGATTTTTTTCAATTTCTTTTGTAGGTTAAAAGGCATTGACTCCTGTAAATCTTTTCAAGACCAAATTATAATTTTAAAATAATTTTTGAAATGATTTTCTTTTAATTACTGTGGATATCATTAGTTTTCTGTAAAAGGAGACATTTTAAATGTTTTAAAAACCAATTGTTGAGGTAAAAGAGATTTTCATATAGTTCGCACGACATGTGCCGTGAGGTTGGTGCTGAGGGTAGTCAGATGGAATCTGTTTCTTCAGATTCATGCAAATATACAGCTCCTTACCAGCTGGTCAGGAGTTGGAATCCACAATAGCTTTCTAAGCGAAAGGGAAGGCTATCTCCCCTGCGAAGAGTTACAGTCTTAGATATTCACATAGTGACCCTGTCCTATGGGGTCATTTTGAGTTAGCATTGCCTCATAGAGAGTCATTTTAGGTGTTTTTGTGTTTTTCCAGATGGTACCATGCACTAAAAGTAGGATAGCAGCTTTCCAGTAAACCACAGACATTAGAAAAGGTAGGTGGGCACTAGATGCCTCAGGCGTTGTGAAAGGGATAAATCATTTGTAGATGATTTAACAGGATAAGATAAAGGTGAAAATATGCCCACCCTAAAAGTCAATACTTATTCAAAATATCTATCCTAGAAAAATTATCACAGATGTGCTGATGGATGCAAGAGTATGACTTTATTATCTGGCCAATGTACAGTAAGTTGGATAAGACCCTTTCATGCCCCCAGGTATGGGTACTCATGGATTTTCCTGCACCAGTTCAATCCCCCTCTCTCAGCATTCTCCCTCTCTCAGCATGTACTCATCTCAGCCCATACCCAAAGTATGTTGGAGGTGAAGTGGTTGTCAGCTTAGGGCGGGGGGCATATGAGGATGAGATATGAGATTGTCACGGGTGTCTGCCAAGGAGAGCACGGAGTCCTCAACTTTGGGGGAGTTCTTTGTGTTGGCAGAAATTTCTGCTCCTCAGGAGAGATCCAGATCTGGTTCTTGAGAAGAGTGTTTCACAGAGCCTCTGATTATGTGGCCATAGTGCATCAAAGTTAGTCCTGTCTGCTTGTTTTCCTGAAGCACAGGGCCACTACCTTCTATCCGCAGCAGTTTTCAGATAAAAAGTTAGCTGAATGTATTTGTGCTTTCTTGTATGTTGTATCATTGTACTCTTGTTACTTTCAAGATTATTTTCTTTTTGACTTATATCATTTTCATTATGATTTATTTTTATACTATTTTTAATTTATGGAGCTTTCTAGATATGTAAAATATTACTGAACAAAGTTGAGGTATTTTTAGCTCTTATTTTTTTGAAGTATTTTCTGCTTATTTTCCCTCTCCTCTCCTTGGTCTCCTTCTGGATACATTGGTGTAAATAGTGAGATTTCCCATTTTTTTTGAGATTTTTAATGAGATTTTTATGAGATTTCCCATTTTTCTGAAATTTTCTATCTATTCAATAGGCATAATATCTATCAGTATTTATTCAAGATTTAAAATAGTTTCTTTGGCCAGTTAAAATCTAAATTTGAATTTCTGTAGTGAACTATTCTCAGATTCTTCATTTTTCAAGTTCTAAATTTTCATTCGTTTTCAAAAATAATTTTTATTTTTCTCCTGAAAATTACCCTCATGAGGAGACATCTATTTTTTTAAAAAAGGACAGTTATTTATGTCTTATCTTCTTTAAATATATTTACAATACATATTGGGCACCATATCTAACTTCCTATATCTTCCCCTTTTCTACAAGCAGGGGTCCAATATGCTTCCATACTCCATTCTTCTTTATCTATTGTTACATCAATTGTTCTTCCCACACCACTCTTAATTTATACAAGTCTTGATAATCCGTTACCATGGCCACATAGAACTTACAGACCAAACTCACAATTATGGGTATTCATTAGAAGAGTTAACACATTACCAAAAATCAAGATTAGTAATCAGTAAGGATATAGTCATCGGTCCACAATCACACCTCTCTTGAGGTAGCACCCAATTCCCTCTCTAGGCCTCAGCCTCTCAGTCACAGGGTCTCTTGGTCTCTGCCTTCCTGGACTAGGAAACTAGCCTGTCATTCTGTATCACAGCCCCATAGTCTTGGCACTACTCCTCTTGCTCTGTCTCAGAGTCTCTGTGCCACAGGGGCTGTGGTCTTTCTGGTATCTGCCTCCACTGCTTCAGACAGAGTTCTGTATGGGTTCTTCTACTTATATTGGGGTTTTTCTCTCTTTACTCATATTTCAAAGATGGCTCAAATATATAGCCAATAGATGCTAAAGAATACTGACAAACCCCCTCAATTGGTGCCATACACTCTATCTGCATAGTCCCACCTAAGTATTAAGTGGGAGTTCCAGATACATGAATCAAAGAGCTAAATTAAGACATTTCACTTTACCACAATATTTCTAAAAAGTATTTGAGGTATTTTCTGCTAATTCTAATATGTGGATAATTTCATGAGACATTAAAAAAAATCATTTCATTGGGGCTCGTACAACCCTTATCACAATCCATCCATCCATCCATTTTGTCAAGCACCTTTGTATATTTGGTGACATCATCATTTTCAAAACATTTCCTTTCTACTTGATCCTTTGGTATCAACTGCTCATTTCCCCCTGTCTCCCCTCTCTCTCCCTCATGAACCTTTGATAATTTATAAATTATTATTTTTTCATGTTTTATACTCACCAATGTCTACCTCACTCACTTTTCTTTTGTCCATCCCCGAAGGAGAAGCTTATAGGTAGATCATTGTGATTAGTTTCCCTTTCTGCCCCCATATTTCCCTTACACTCCTGGTATTGCTGCTATCATTACTGATCCTGAGGGGTTTCTCTGTCCTGGATTCCCTGTTTTTGAAGTTCTTATATGTACTAGTGTACATCCTCTGGTCTATCCAGATTTGTAAGTATAATTGTGGTCATGATGGTTGGGGGGAAGGAAGCATTAAAGAAGTAGATGGAAATTGTAGGTTTCATCGTTGCTACACTGCACCCTGGCTTGATTGTCTCCTTCCCATGACCCTTCTGTAAGGTGATGTCCAGTTTCCTACAGATGGGCTTTGGATCTCCAGTCTGCACTCCCCATCATTCACAATGATATGATTATTTTGTTCTTTGATGCCTGATACCCGATCCTCTTAGCACCTCGCGATTGCACAGGTTGGTGTGCTTCTTCCATGTGGGCTTGGTCGCTTATTAGCTACAAGTCTGTTTGCTTATCTTCAAGCCTTTCAGAACACAGATGTTATAACTTTTGGTAGGCGGGCACCATCAGCTTTCTTCACCACAGTTGGTTATGCACCTGTTTTGTCTTCAGCGATCCTGTGGGGAACATGACCATCATGGAATTCCAGTTCAATACAACAAAGTGTTCTTGCATTGAGGGAGTACTTGAGTAGAGACCTAATTTCTATTTGCTACGTTAATATGAAATCTATAAATATATGTCCATAGATATATTTCCCCATCATCACAGATAAATATATACATGCCTGTATTTATACCTCTGTAAATGCCGTTTGCCTCCTACTTCTTTCCTCTATCTCCTATTACTTTCCTCTTGTCCCACTATCATGTTCAGTCTGCATTTGAGTTTTAGTAATTTCTCTCAGTTACATTGTTCTTGATCAAGCCCTATCAGGGCTCCTATACCATCCTCATCATCAATTTTACATCATCTGTTTTTCTCGTATCCTGGGTGTTTAACACCCTCTTCTTTTCCCCTGCCTCCATCTCTGCCTTGACTCTCAGAACAATCATGTGGTTGTTTCCCCCTCCAGATTGTTTATCCTGCCTATCTTATATAGAAAGACATGTAGAGATAATAATATGCGCAAAAGGAAGACAGAACAAAACAAAGCAACGAAAGATAACAAAAACCAATTAAAAAAAACCTGTAAATAGTTCATGGTCTGTAGACTTTTAGGTGTGTTTTTTTTGATGGGTGCCATGCCGTGGCCCCAAAGTCTTTTTTTGGAATTCCCTGGGGACTTCGTTGCTCCACTCCCCTTGCTGTTCCTTTGCATGCCCTTAGTGTTTCTTCTTGGTGTGGTACCGTGAGATTGGTTGCAATTCCAGTACTGTGTCATGAGACAATTTTTATTACCTGCACTTATATTTCCCGTGTATAAATCACATATTTTTTATTATTGGTTTTTCCTTTGTATTTTTAGTATTTTCTCAGTTATTTGGCTAAAATAAATCCTTTTGTGAGAATTTTTACTTCCACTCTGTCAAGTCTTAAGTTGTTTCTCAAGCAGTTTGGCACGACAATTATTTAAGCAGACCCTTTCCCTCCCTTTTTAAAAACATTATTTTACATTTTTAGCCTTCAAATCTGCTCACTAGCATCGTTTCCTTGTTTTAGACTCTTGTACCATTTAGCAAGAAGGGGCATTATAAATCTGTCCACAGGGTGGAGGGAGAAAATGGCAGCCAGATAGGACTCATCCCTCCAGAGCTCCTGCTGCCAAACCAGAAAATTGGGAGGGAAAGAGGCACCAAACTTCATCCTGATGTTTCAAGATGTGAGTGCAACATGCTGGTGTGGAGTATGGAACTAGTGGAGAGGTCTGGGGGGCTGGCCCCAACCCCAAGTACTAAGGGGACATCTTTCCCTCCCCTCAGAAGAATTTATATCAAAGGACGGCACTGAATCTACAGCTCTGGAAGAGGGACATATCTGATCGGAACACACAGGAGCAGTGGAAGGGGGAGGAGGAGAGAGTGGAGCACATCATGGCCCACTAGGCCAGGAGGTCGATGTTCCCAATTAGAGCAGCCAGTAGACAGAGAAGACCACATGGCCGGCCCCACTATGTGACACAAAGTCCCTCACAGACTGACCCATAGCCCTACAGGCAACAACACCGGAGACAGCGAGGCAATTGCACCCAATCAGATCTGCCACACCAACGCAAAACATTAAGGGGGTGCAACAGAACAGCAATGGAATGGAGCGGCGAGGTCCCAAGGGAAAACTGAAGGTGGACTTTGTGACCAGGGCATGGTGCCCCAACAGACTGGACTAGAAAACACTCCTAAAGGCCAACAAATAATCCTTGAACTAACTACAAGCTTTTCTTTCTTGTGTTTTGTTTTGTTTTGTTGCTTGATTGTGCTCTGTCTTGTTTTTGTGCATGTACTATCTACACAGGTCTGTCTAAATAAGATAGGCTGGATGAACAATTGGAGGAGAAAACAATGGGACAGATAGTTTCATAGGGACATGGGAGATGGGGAGGTAGGGGGAAAGGTAGTGGTGTTAATAAACCCAGGGACAAGGGAACAACAAGTGATCCAAATTGGTGGCGAGAAGGGTGTGGGAGGCCTGGTTGGTAATGATCAAGGGCAACGTAACTAAGAGGAATTGCTGAAGCCCTGGTGGGGACTGAGCATGATAGTGAGACAGGATGGAAGTCAGAGGGAAGAGAGGGGAGACAGAGGGCATTTATAGAGGTCTAGATAAAGGATATACATATGCAAGATATTTATACATAAGGATGGAGAAATAAATCTATGTGCATATATTTATAAGGTTAGTATTAAGGCATCAGTGGGACATTTGATCTCCCCTCCAGTACTCCCTCAATGCAAGAATACTTTCTTCTATTAACTTGGCATTCTATGATGCTCACAACCGTGAAAACAAAGTGGGTGAACAATTAAATGTGGTAAAGAAAGCTGATGGTGCCCGGCTATCAAAAGAGATAGCATCTGGGGCCTTAAAGGCTTGAAGCTAAACAAGTGGCGATCTGGCACAGAAGCAATAAAGCCCACATGGAAAAAGTGCACCAGCCCGTGTGGCCAAGAAGTGCTGAAGGGATCAGTTATCAGGCATCAAAGAACATAAAAATGGTATCATTTTGTGTTCACCTCACTGCTATGATCACGGAAGAAAAATAGGTGCATAAGCAAATGTGGCAATGAAAGCTTATGGTACCGCCTATCAAAAGATGTAGCGTCTGGGGTCTTAAATGATGGAAGGTAAACAAGCGGCCATCTAGCTCAGAAGCAACAAAGCCCACACGGAAGAAGCCCACCAGCCTGTGCAATCACAAGGTGTCAAGGGATCAGGTATCAGGCACAATCAGAACAAAAATCTTACCATAGTTAATGAGCTGGGGAGTGTGGAGTGGACACCCCAAACCCATTTGTAGGCCACTGGACATTCCCATACAGAAGGGTCTAGGGGAGGAGATGAGATAGTCAGGGTGGAATGTAGCAACGATCAAAAATACAACTTTCCTCTAGTTCCTAAATGCTTCCTCCCCCCACCCCCCCAACACCATTGTCATGATCTGAATCCTACCTTGCAAGCCTGAGGAGGTACACAGGTACAGATGAGAACTGGAAACACAGGGAAGCCGGGGCGGATGATTCCCTTAGGACCAGTGGAGTGAGTGGCCATACTGGCAGAGCATAGGGAGGGTGGGTTGGAAAGGGGGAACCTATTTCAAGGACCTGCATTTGATCTCCTCCCTAGGGGATATACGACAGAAAAGTTGGGGAAGGGAGACTTGGGACAGAGCCAGATATGACAAAATAATGATTTATAAATTATCAGGGGTTCATGAGGAAAGGGGGAGTAGGGAGGGAGGCCAAAAATGAGGACCTGATTCCAGGGCCTTGGGTGGAGATTAAAATTTTGGAGAATGATGAGGACAACGAATGTACAAAGGTGCTTTACACAATTGATGTATGTATGGATCGAGATGGGTGGTGTATGAGTCCCTAATAAAATTATTTTCTTTTAAAAGTGGGGGAAAGTGGGAAGATGCCACTATATATATATATATATATATATATATATATATATATATATATATATATATATATATATTTTGTTGGTCAGAACTTTATTAATAGTACGATTTTCCCTGTGTTCATCATGGGGTGGAATCGGGGGTGAGGTGGGGGTGGGGGCATTTTCTTTCAAACGCTTTTCCTGAGCCAGAACTTCCATATTCGGCCCTGTCACATGGGGACAGCTGGCACATGCGCCCCTGGCAACATCCCTGGAAAGAAAGGCGGGTGGGGTGGGCAGGCAGAGACTCTTCCAGGCCCGCTCAGCAGCCACTGCTGGCCGGCTCAACTCTCCCCGTTCCCTGCCCCCCAGTGAAAGACTAAAAACCAGGGAAGCGAACAGCCCCTTTGCCTGTGACTCTCTGCCCCCACTCCCACCGCCTACCTCCCACCAGCTTTTCCTCTCGATGCTCCATGCCCCCCAAACTGCCTCATTCCCTGTGCCTCCAAAAAGATGCTTTGGGGTTCACTGTTCTTGACTGACATCCAGAAGGCCAGGTGGCCACATCAGCCGGGGACACTGAAACCCACCCAACCCCCCTCCCTCCCCTGCCCCACTGATATCTCTACCCTGAGAATGTAGCCTGGCCTGATGGGGGTGGGGGTGGGGCACAGTGTCCAGCCCCTCTAGCCACACCTGCTGGGAATGGAGCTCCCCACCTTTCCACCCTGTTGCCCCTGGCCCAGGGCTGCGCCACCTAAACCTGGGTTTGCCCTGGCTGGGCGAGCCTACAAATACATCTTCATGGCTTTGTGCGTCGTGGGGCAGTAGCGGGCGTGCAGCTGGGCCAGCAGCGCCCGGGACGTGACCTGGAAGTGCGTGCCCTGGCTCTTCTTGTTCCACACATGGACGGCATAGGTGGCGTTGAGCATGCGCTCCAGCTCCTCGGGGCGCATGTCCTCGAAGTACCTCTTCCAGTTCTGCCAGGGGATGGGGTAGAAGGCCTCGCGGGGCAGGGTGGTGACGCCCCGGCAGGTCCCGCGCTCCGGCTCCCGCAGGCTGCGGATGGCGCACCACTTCTTGAAGACGCGCGTGAGCAGCTGCGGACCCTGGTGGCCCCAGACCCAGCGGTTGTACTGGGCCACGAAGTCCCGCATGCACATGGCCAGGAACTCGTGGTGGCGGTCGAAGGCCAGGAAGGCCCCATTGAGCACGTAGCGGGACTGGATGCCCAGCGAGTTGCTCAGGTTCCGCAGGATGAAGTCCGTGTCCAGGTAGACGCCGCCGAACTTCCAGAGCAGCGCCAGGCGCGCGGCGTCCGAGAGCACCGGTAGCAGGTAGGGCTCCCAGCGGCTGAGCGCCTCCGGGTACCAGGCGGCCAGCGGCGAGCCGCGGAACAGCGCCTGCAGGTCCAGGGGCAGCAGCTGCACGTTGGGGAAGCAGCTGAGCAGCGCGATGCCCAGGTGCCGGGGCAGGGAGCCGTTGACGCCCAGCAGCCCCTTCATCAGGACCACCACCCTTGACTCGGGGTGGGCCCTGGCCGCCGACTCCACGGAGCACATGAACAAGAAGTTGGGGTTAGTCCGGTCTGAGGTTTCCAGGAAAAAAATGTTGCCAGGATCCAGGCCCCTGGGGGGTGGCTTGGGAGGTGGCAGGAGTGGGCAGGGGAAGTCGGCCGGCAGGCTGTAGGGCTGTCCGGGGGTCCTGGGCTCTCCCCCGATGTGCCAGTAGATCATGAGGGAGACGAAGAAGGTAAACTTGAAGCCGATGAACATCGCGCAGAAGCGCTGCCTGGGGGCGCCTCGGAGGAGCAGCAGCGGGCAGTCGTGGGTGCGGGGCATGGTCTCCCCAGATCCCACCTGGAGCCTGCAGTGGAATTGGCTGGTCAGCCTGGGTGGTCCATGGCAGGAGGCGGGATCCCGGCAGCCTGCTGGAGACACGTCCGGCTCAGCAGCCGACCTTTTCTGCCAATGCCTCCCTGGACACGGCTCTTCCATGGGCTCTGGGCATCTGTGAGGCCATCTCATTGGCCGGAGGAGGCATGGACAACCTCTTGTTTCGACAGGGCTCCCCTTGCTTCACGGTTGTGGCCATCCACAGTCTGGTGTTTCTGAATGACAATCATATCCACGGAGTCATGGCCATCAGAAGTCACAAGAGCGAAGCCTCTTTCCTTGCCTCTGCCTCCATCAGTCATGACTTCAGTGACTTCCATTTTCCCACAGGGCTCAAAATCATCTCGTAGGGCTGCTCTTGGACGCCAGAGACAAAGGTCTTTTCCACAGTTACATGGGCACCTGGTCTTTGAGAGTCTTCTCGCGACTTGGTTCCACGACTCCTCCGCCTCGACCTTGTGTGGCCTTGCGTTCCTGGCGGCCTCCACCATCTGTACAGCAGGGTAAGTGAAAAACCCAAAGCCTCCAGAGCCCTTGGCGTTTGCGTCTCCCATGAGCTCACATGCTGAGTGTCCCTCGTGGCTCACAATGGCCCTGCAGATGCTCACCTGTTGTTTCCAAGCTCAACCCTCGGAGGAAGAGTTTCCGCAGCCGTTCGGGGCTCTCTAGGAGACTGACGTTCACGTGAGGGCAGCGGGCCGAGCGCGGGGGGGATGACCCAAGTGACCGTCCTCCGAGGCAGCCACAGGCAGAAAGGATTTCTGCTTTCTTTCCCTCGGGGGCTAATCCACGCTGAAGGCTGTCGTCTTTGGCCTCCGCGATTCAAGTCCTCTGTTTGGCTGTCTCCGCTGCACCTCGCAGGTTGTTGATGAGCCCTCTCTCAAGACTGATGCCACGTTCTCCCTCCTCTACTGCAGTGTCGCTAACGATTACTGAGCAGACAGATTGAGCAAGCATGGCGGAAGGCTGCAACCCAGCCACACACCTTTCCTGATTTCAAACGACGCAGCATCCCATTGTTCTGTTGGAACGACTGGCTCTCGGCCCGTGTACAGGTTCCACCTGAGCCCAGTGAAGTGTTGTGGAACTCCCAGGCTCCGCCACAGCGTTTTATGCTCCGCACAATCAAATGAGTCACACTGTCCTTCCATGATCAACGGAACTTCTCTCTAGTATTCTCTGCGTTCAGCCGAAGTCCATCTGATGCCAACGATCATGTCCCTCATCTCCGCCCTTGGCCGAGTAACGGCTGAAAGTCTGACTGCTCCCTATGGACAGCTACAACCGTTTTCCATTCTCTTCAGCAAAACCTCACTTGCATGTGACCTTAACGGTATTGTTCAATAGTCTCTGCATTCTGTGGCTCACCTCCTTTAGATCTCTTCTAGTTGGTTGCCAGGCAGGTGTCTTCCAAATGTCTTGGCACAGACTAGTGAATCAATCCAGCGTTGCGCCAATCTGTTGAAACATCTCATTGGTGTTCCATCAGTTCCTTGGGTCTCATTTTCACTCATGCCTTCTTCCTTCAAGACATTGGCTCTTGATCACCTGCTACCTCGTGAAATGAATGACTATCAAACAACACTTTTGCACAGTGACGTTGTGCATTCTTACAATCTTCTTTGATGCTTCCTTTTTTCCCCGTCAGTGCTTTCAGCTGGAGATATGCTGTGTTCTTCCCTTAAGGCTTCTAATTTTAGGTCTTTGCACATTTCATGAGAATGTTTTCCTTCGTCTTCTTGAGGTGTGTTTCGAAAGTTTCTGTTCAGCTTTTTCACTTACTGATGTCTTCCATTTGCTGCCGCCATTCTACATTCAAGAGCAGTTTCAGAGTCTCCTCTGATATTCACTTCGATCTTTTCTTTAGTTCCTGTTTAATGGCCTTTTTGCTTTCTTCACATATGTTGTTCTGGATGTACGGTACATCGTTCACGTTCTGTCTAATCTGTTCTGTAGGTGGTCTCCAGATTCAAGTGGGATATACTCAAGGTAAATGCAGGGGCAGTGGATTACTTAATGTGGCTCTTCCAGCTAAAGTCTCCCCCATCAAATGACCTTGTCTGGTAAGGGAGGGGGCAGGGATGTTTGGACAGGATTCATCGGTGAGTAATAGGGGACAGGTTTCCCTGGAATGCCGTCCTGCTGTGTATAGAATGAGCCCTCCAGAAGCAGCGGGAGGGACCTCATGACCAGAAAGAGCTAGGGATGGAGCTTGTTCTCTGGACCTGAGATCTCTGAGCAGCGACCCTCCTGGATCCAGAAGACAGCTGTGCCATCAGAGGAGCAGCAGCAGAACTAGGAGCCAGAGCATGGAACAGAGTGATGGACTTACCAATCCATGGAGCTAGTACAACCGAGTGCTTCTTGTGCAGGCTTTCTGGGTGGGGTGTATCTGGGCACTTGACTGGGGAAGTTGAGTGTGCTGATGTCCCATGTGGAGCTGAGTGTCAGGCAGAAGCTTACTGGAGTGGGTGCCTCCGGAGACTTCATTCAGAGAGCTGGGTTTGCTGGAGGCCTTATGGATGAGGCGTACAGTCAAGTGGTAAGCCCCGCCCCGGCTCCTCCAGGCGCCTTGTCCGGTGCGCCCCGCACCTCGGGCTCCGGCTCCGCCGGCGATGGCCAGTGGGCGGCCGATGCCACTATATTTTAATTCATTTTTTCTACCCTTAAAAACCCCTCATATTATACTTAACCTTAAATAATACATTGTTTAATGGTATTTTTAAAATATTATATGCCATCTATGTAAAAAAAAAGAAAGAAAATGTTTTGAAACCAACTGTGGTAGCAATTGTACAATACTGTTCTGATTGGTGGAATGTTATGATATATGTAAGAGATCCCAATAAAATATAAAAAAACATTACTTTAATCTCTCTCTTAAGTTTACTACATTGGTGTCACACTGCTGTGAAGCCTCACCTCTTAGTAGAAGTTAGTCTTTAATTTGGTTTCTCAGTGCATTGGAGTATAAATGTTCCATAATCAGATGCAATTATATTCTGGCTCTTTGAAAATAGTGGTCCTTGTGTTTCTTTAACTTGTTCTTCTGAGAGAATTAACACCCTCCTGTTAATTGCTCATACCTCCAAATTATCAATTCTTTTTTTCAGAGAACCTTTGGGTGCAAACTTCTGTATACTTGTTACAAATAGATGATTTCCTTTGAGAAGGCTTCAGAGCTCACGTTTCTATGATATGTCTTTTCCTTGGAAAATTTATCTGCATTACCGCTGCAGAGCTGATGAGTGGGTATAGTGTTAGCTAGTCAGAGACTGGCAAGGGTAGACGTGATAGTGGAAGGGAACTAGGAGGAATCTTAAACACTAAAGAGGTGGAGACAGGCATCTGCACATATCTCTTCATCACAAAAGAGGGTGAAGTGCAGAATAAAACATATTTCCTTATCACTTTAAGTGATGAGAGATATTTGGGATAATGAAATGGATGAAGGAAGGAAGACAGGATGACCTCCACATGACAAATGGGCTCTTGAGTTTTGGGTCTGAGGCAAGATTGAGCACTGAAATCTGGGGAGGGATAGGGCGCTGGGTGCCAGGACATACATGTTTGAAAGGAGGAGGGACACTACAGAGGAAAAGATAATAGCAGAAAATTCACCAGAAAGCCAGCCTATGTGGTGAAGTTCACCACTAGCAGAGTAGAAGGTCCAGCTTTACATTTCCAGGCCTTTGAGACTAGCTAAGGGCCCTTTTGGGCTCTGTTTCCAAAGTATCCTCCTTAATAAACTTCCTCTTCCAACCTTTTTTCTGACTCTTGTCTGAATTTAGTCCTCCCCGGAAATCTGTCTTGCAAGTGATACACGAACCCAGGAGTGGAGAGGATGGAAACCTTGAGCCTCCTCCAGTAACAATTGAGGCCCATTTCTTGCTGAGTGATGCATCCTCTTTACAAGAAGGGCCCTGGGTTTGAGCAGTCAAGCAGTCATCTTGGTTTTCTCAGTTTCCCTTTCATGGTTTGCAGCCCCAGTCTTGAGTGAACTGGAACAACCATTGTAATCCCAGTATTATCAACTGTGCCTCATTTTAAAAAGCAATTGTCAAATGATAGCTATGTAATTTTTTCATTTTCTCAGTAACCAATAAAATCCAACAATTTCTTTTAATTTTGAAAATAAACTGTAAGCAATTCTGGATAGTTATTTTTCCCTTGAGGTTGATAAGAGGCCTGCATTGATGCTGGGTCTATGGTTAATTGAACTCTGGGGACAAAATCCCATAAGACAGCAACCAAGAATTCTCAACTTGATGGTAGACACTTCAGAGTGCATCAGAAAGAGAATTAATGTACATTTAGTAGACTGAAATTTAACGTCTTATTATTTTTTCCCTTGATCTATTTTCAATGTGATCTATATTTTATTACTTTCTGTTTTCCCTTGACTTTTTTCTAGTCTTTTGTTATTGTTGTTGAAGGTTTTATTGTAGCAGGGGAAGTTGAAGTGGAACAAGCGGCTAAATAGCAATGAATACAAAAGTGAAAGGAAAAAAAATTTAAAAACAGAAGACAATGATTAAGTTCTCATTATTTTTTTTATAAGAATGTGATTACATTTGGAACAACCTTGGAAATTAAGGGTGGGAGATGTGGGAGCTATGCCAAAAAAAATTTGCCTTCTGTCATTTGCACAAAAATCCTTCTGGGGTGGTTTCTTTCATTACTACCGATTATCTTTACTCATTGTAATAAACATGGCGATATAGAATGTAGACATAAGGAGGCTTAGAGGGCGAGTATTACTTTCCATAGAAAGTAACAGACATAATCATTTATAGCTGTTTTAGCAAAGACTACCCACAGAATTTAATTTTTAATACTAAAATTAACAACAACAACAATATGGTAGTTATATTGTCTGGTGTCAGATTGGGGCTTGAGAGGATTAAGAGGGAAGGGGTGGAGTGTAGACTGTCAACTAGGTCATAGCCAATTTGGCCTTTGTGTGGGCATAGCTTTCTCCTGTGGATTCTGGGATCTCATGTATTTTCACCTTGGAGGCCAAAGACAATTCGCTCTCTCTCTGCTCACTCCGTTGTAGGCTCTTTACTGACAAGACTGATTTCCTTGGAGACGCTCTACTCACTAGACATATGGAACTGCACTGATAGACCCATGGCCCTGGGAACTGGAGAAACCATGTGGAGACGCCTGCCAGCATTGAGATGCTTACAATACCACTGGATCCAAAGAGTTTCCCTCCCCTGGCCTGTGATTGTTCCGCTCGGATTTGGTATCATTGGGTGTTTTTTGTGAGTCAGTAGAGTACTTTATAGATTGGTATTGGAAATATGGGCTAATACCAGATTTAAGGGCTTTGACTGGATTGGATTGAGATGCTTTCTTAAAGGACAAGTGAGTTTCTCTGGATTTTATTTTCTAGTCTACTCAGTCCACTACACAACCAATATTTCCTATTTGACTAAATTATAGGGTGCATTGTGTCTTCGTACCTTTTGTTTAATATTGTTATATTAAATTAGTACAATGTATTATGGATTAATATTTCAATTTTTGACTATATCAAACAATTATTGACTATGGAATTTGATAGATGGCTGAAAACAAACTTGAGAATAAAATTGTTGCACTTTCTAACTTTAAGGATGAATATTGAAGTTATTTCCTATACTTATAACAGTGGAATTTTGCAATTGTTTCCTCTAATTTGCATTTCCAGAATAAAGTTTCCTAGTTTGATTTTTCTAAATGTGTGCTATCAGTTAATTTTTTATTGTTTTAATAATGCAATATTAATTGGGTGTTAATACATATCATTCCATAGTTCAGTCACATAAAGCAGAATTGTACAATTGCTACCACAATCAGTTTCCAAACATTATTTTCTTCCTGGACTGCTTGACGTTGTCCCCCTTTTTACACCCACATTACCACCACTGTATCATCCTGCTATCCCCTGCCCTGAAACCCTTATTCTACTTGCTGCACCTATAAGTTCATCAGTCCTGTGCTTCATACACGAAAAACCAGAGAAACATATAACACAACTTCAAGAGTGTGGCCCTCAATGACATAACACCTCTGAGTTAAACCTCAAGATGGACAAACAAAAACAAAACAAAAATACAAAAAGTTTCCAAAACACTTCAGGTCCAGTGTGCGTCAGAGGAGGGATCAAGGTATAAAATTTTAACTGTGCGCGCCAGGGTTTTCCTTTTGATCCTGGGTAGTCATCTCTTGAACGCACTCTGCGAATAACCAGTTTCTCCAGTCCTTCAATTAGGGACAGAGGGAGATCACCAGAGGCTTATCTCCTATGTAGTTCCCACAAGTGCATCTTGGGCTCCCACATGCACCCACTGACTTCTGTAAACCAGATTCTCACAGTTTGGCCTCTGATAATTATCTCTCCATTGACTTTGGACTGTATGATTTACAATCCATGGTGACTGATGATGGTGTGCTTCTTCCATGTGGACTTAGTTAACCCCTCTCTAATAGAGACATTTGTAGACAAGCCTTTAAGAGCCCACATACTACTTCATCAGAAAGGTAATTTCTTGGTCACATTTTACTATCTAGCATCTGTGTCTCTTTGTTCCCAGCTGAAGGTGCGTACCGAGCATGACCATGATGTGAGAACTAATTGTTCTTAAGTTAGAACTAGGATTCAATGTGAGCACAAAACTCATTCCTGGATCTATGTTTTCTGTGTTTTTAAAAATCTATCTTTGGCTCCCTTTCTAAAACTCCACGTTAATTTATGATAGAGAGTCTTATCAATCATCCCCATGGGGCATAAATAGCTTCCATTAATATTGTCTTTGATTCACCCCTGGTACTAATTTTTTATAACTCTGTTGAGAGAGGGGTATTGGATATATGTGTATGATAACTCCCTATCACATAATTTGAATTATTCACTTGAAAAGAATCAATCTTCTTGTGCTTGGACACGAATTAAACGAACAATAGGGTTAATGTTCAGTTAAACTTATATTTAATCATTACTGAGAATGTCAGCTAGTTTTTCCAGAATAATATATATCTTAATACAGCATATAGGGCATTGATGTATCAAGACCATGTTTGTCAGCCCACCAACAGTTCAGTCATCTTGGTACAGCTATTTTCTTCTCCCTCACACACCATGTATTTTCCATCTTAAGTCCTCAGTTTACAAGTATAGTGTAAGGTAGAGTGCAGATCACCTTGTGCAGTTTCTGCATTAGATTTCACTGATGCAGCATCTGGAGCAGCTATATAGCTAGAAGATCCAGGATTCCGTGTCTCAGGGTTCTACAGCACTCATTCTGTGTTCCCAAGACATGTCCAGATTCACCAGTTAATACGGCCTCTCACTGCACAGCACCAAAAACACTCTGCCTTCATGTCACAAAGCATTTCTAGTCATTTCCCTCACCCCACTGGATGTCAGGCCTATGGCTTTCCTACAAACACGCATGCATTTGTGTTCCCCCAGATGTATTTGCTCCTTACCCTCTCTCGAGATTTCATTTCCCCATCAGTATCCGTCATCCTTATGTTGGGCTGTCTCCTGCTCCAGGAGGGACCTGTCAAATTTACTGGCAGCTACTCATAGACAACATCGCCTTTCGGACTCTTGACCATTTGATCCCAGCTGATGAGTGGTGCCCTAGGCAAAGGGACCTTCAAAATACTTACCAAGAGCAGATGGTGTATGGTTCAATTGCGCCGGTCAGACTCTGTACCAGGCTGTCTGCCCCTCAGCCAGCAGACTATCTGCTCTACAGCCTGAAAATGATCTGTTTTTCTGCTTGTTCTGACAGCAGTGGACTCACCTTACTTATCTTTATGTGATTGTCTAAGTTCTCTCAGTCTAATGTCTTCCAGGTCCCTGCATGTCTTGAGGTGTTGCATAGTTTCATCGCTGTTTTTTAGGGGTGTGTTCTTTGACATTTTGTGTACACACCATAGATTTTATCAACTTCCATTGATGGGAATTGAGGTTGTTTCCCACTTGTTGGCATTGTGATGTGCTGCAATGAACATGGGGCTTGGGGTGGGGGGCGAGGAGGGGGCTATGTCTATTTGTGATCTCGTTCTTATTTCTTTTGAGTATAAGCCCAGTAACGGTATTGCTGGATCTTATGGTATTTCACTTGACATCTTTTTAAAGAATCACCATATTACCTTGCACAGTGGCTATATGTATTTATTTATAAGCCCACAAGAAGTAGGTAAGAATTCCAATCTCACTACACCCTCTCCAATATTTGCTGTTCTCAGTTTTTAAAAACTGGACTACAGTTATGGGTGTTAGATGGTAGCTGGTGATTATTTTGGCTTGCATTTCCCAAACAGATTTGAGTGTTATAACTTCTGAATCTTCTGTTCATGTCATTTGCCTACCTTCTCAGAGGGTTATTACCTGTTTTTACTCCCTTGATGTAGGCTTGTAACATACTGTACATTATAGTAATCAGTCCTTTGCTCGTTAAATATCTTTTCGCCTTATCTAGGCCCTCTTTAGACCCTTTTAATAAAGTCATTCGAGTTGCATTAGTGTTTTATTTTTAATAGGCCCTACTCATCTTTTTTGTCTTCTGCAGAATGTGTTTCCTTTGTTGTCTTTGCTATCCCGTCTAGTCCCTGCATCAAGTATTTCGATTTGACCCAGTTTCTCACTGATGAAAGCTTTGCTTTTACATTTAGGTCTTTGATTCTCTTTGAGTTTGTCTTTGTGCACAGGGTGACATATGGGTCTTGTTTCCAGCATCATTTATTGAAGAGGAGATATGCTTCCCACTTAGTGCTTATTGGGCCTTTATAAAAAAAATCAGTCATCTGTATGTGCATGCTTTTATACCTGGGATATCTGTCCTGATTGATTGGTCTGTGTAGCTATCGTGATAACAGTACCAGGCTGTGTTGACAACTGTGACTCTACAGTAGGTTTTGAACCAGGCGGAACAAGACCACCTATTTTGTTCTTCTTGAGGATTTCTTTCCCTAACCCGTGGTTCATTTTTAAAAGATTTTGTAAAATGATATTTATGAAACTTTCTCTATCCTAAAAAACAATGAAATCCAATGATATCTCTTATTTTTGAAGAAAACAATATTCAATACTGGAAAGTGATGATTTCCTCTGAGGTTTATAATAGTCCAGCAATGACTCTGTGCCTATGGTTAATTAAAGTCTGGGGACAACCTCCCATAAGACATTCATCAAAAGCTCCCCAATTTCGTGTGAGACACCTTAGTGAGAGCTATAATGATACTTAGTCTAATCTAAAAGGCAGTATTGAGATTTCACCTTCTGACATCAGACTTGAGTAAGGTGGAGTACAGAAATGTAATTGATACATTTTCTGAGGTTCTGAAATGAGATTTTTTTCAATATAAGAATTGACTCCTTCAGTGGCAGAGAACCAGGTGTGCAATGGATGACTGCAGAATCTGGAGATTCAACAGGTAGCAGTATTGAGGTGGGTGGCAATTTACAAAAAGATACATTCATGAGTTTTAAATTAAAAGTTAATTCTGGTTTTTCACCAAGTGTATAACCATTGAGTGAGACAGGAACTAGTGAACAGCAAGTTTGGGGAAAAAGAGACAAAGCCCTGTTTCTCACAGTGGTGAATGAATATTATTAATTGCATCCTATTACTAAGGAGTAGAGGAGAAATAACATGAATGTTAGTGCTTCGTAAAATAATATGTAAGTTACAGGGTTGTAAGAGGTTGGCAGAAATGATGTGAAGGTTGTGATCCAGGAACCCAAAAGTAAGCACTCACAATCTTTCTCCTCCACAACCTGGCAGCATGTTTTGTATATCTTTGACTACATTTCTCCTCTGCTTGGGGGCAATTAGGGAGAAAACTCATACAATGTGTTTTGAATAGTGTCTGGCTCTTGGGTTGTTTTGCCTCCATGTTAGCTAATCTTCATTGTATAATTGCCTCCAGATATCTTCTGGAGGTATTTTCCTGCCTTTCTGGGTGTTGGAATGCTCTCCATCAGAACCCCGATAGAACTTGCTAATAACACCTATACAGTGAATTGTGTATTTTAAAAAATACTAAGCTTTCCTTGTACTTCACTATAAATACTACCCTAAGAACTATCAGTCCATATGATGTTGCCCCGTTCAATGGTTGTCCTCTGAAGGATCATTGAAGACATGAGGGGTGTAGCTAAGTGTTCTGGAAAAATCAGATGGCACATGGCTATTAGAAAGAATAGTGTCAGTGGCCAAAAAAGCTAGTCTCAAAATAAGTATCCAAATAATTGAGGTGCCAGACAAGCCCCCCTACCCACAAAGACACACAAGCATGTGTGATCCAAGGATTGTAAATAATAGAACCCTAGATCAGAGGAGAGAATTGAATGATAGCTTAAATTGTGAGCACCAGGTTTGTCAATTTTAATGGATGAATCCCTCCCAGATTAAGCTCCATTGAATTCCCTTGGACAACTGACCATGGATGTGAATTATCTTTCCTTCAGACAGAGTGCACTGGAAAACTTCTTTTAAATTCCCCTTGGACCATTAACTAGGGCTGTGAATTGTTATCCCTAGACATACTGCATAAGAAAGTGAATTAATACAGTAACAGGTCAAATTTCAATATCTTATATTTTCATTTTTTTGACCTATTGTTGTCATTTCTATTTTATATTATGTTCTTCTTTCTTTTCAGATTGAAGTTTCTCTTTGCTTTATATCCTTATTATTGTTGGTGTGTGTGTGTGTGTGTGTGTGTGTGTTTGTACACGGGTAGTTTGCATGTTCATACAGCACAGTAGCTTGAAGGGAAAGGAGGATCTAATTTGTAAAAAAATATAAAATATTGTTAAAAGAAAATTAAATCTATGCTCTCATTGGCTACCATTTTTTTCCAGAAGATTTGAGAACCTTTGGAAGAGTAGGAGAAATTAAGGTTTGGAGAATTATGTCCAAACCTTGGTAACAGAAGCTGCCTTCTGTCCTGTCCACAAAATCTTTATTGGTTCCTTTTGTTAACACCACAGACTTATTTCTCCCTTAATAGACACTGTAGATAGAATTAATAGATATGAAGACTTGCAAGACAAATATTACTTTTACTAGAAAGTAATGCAACCTAAAGATTTCTAGCACTTTAGCTAAGACTTTCCGCAAAATTAAATTTCAGTTTTAATACTAAAATGAATAAACAACAATAACTATTTGATCCAGTTGTGGCATTTTTAAATAGGATACATTATGTCTAAATATCTTTTACTTAATATTGTATTCAATTAAACGAAAGAAGGTTTTACAGATTAACGCTTCAGTATGTTTACCAATCTAATCCTTTATTCTCCTTATGAAACTGGAAAGGTTTTTGAGAACTATCTTGAAATTACGTAGTACCACTTTCCAATTTAAGAATAAGTGTTTTAAGTTATATGCCTTAGTTATGACGTGAACTTTTGAAGTTGTTTTCTTTCATTTTCATTTCCACATTAAAATTCTAGACACTTTCTCTAGTCTGCTTTTCCTACAAGTGTGTTCATCAGTACATAATTTTGCATGTGATATTTTAGCATTATGAACCATTGCTTTGAAGAACAAGTATATCTATTACTCTCTTCAAGGAAAAATAGCTGCTTTTAGAGGAAGCTTGTTCATGGCAGCAAGGAGAGAGACTGAGAAACATCAGAAGTAAGAGCCCTTCCCAAATAGCACAAGCTCCTCCAGGAACCACAAAATATATCATAGAAAACTTAACCCTAGGGCCATGGAGCTGATATCAACTCATACTAACTACATTTCAAATATGGCCGCACTGAGGGCTCTGTTCACTTTTTATTAAGTGCTGAGCTTTGTGTTATGTATGTTTTCATTTTCCCCTCATATAAAGGAAATATACTCATCTAAAGATAAAGTAATTGGAATAGCATGAAATAATCAAGAAAGTGAGGAAAAGTATTGATTTTATTATTGGTAACATAAAAACAAGTTAAGATTGCTAATTATTAAAAAGGGATCACAGGCTTGAATGAATAAAGTTAAACACCTCTTTGAATTTGAGGAGCCAATACTATAAGTATTCAATCTCATACATCTGATAGAGACCCTGCTATACATTGCTTGGCATTTTCCCCTCCAAATGTTTGTCCTTAAATGTGACACAGTGTAAAATACATGACACATTTTGTTACTTTTTGGTCAAGAATGGATTATCAAGAATGTAACTGAAGCAGGACAACTGTTGTGTTTCAGGAAAGGTTTTGTTGAATGATGAGATTATTCATTTATTTGGGATAAAATTGAACTAGAGACCAAAACAGAAATTAATATATGTGGACTATGAAGAAGGAAAAAAAAACACAGAAGAAAAAACAGCCTCCTTCACACAAAATGTCCCTGGTATTAAAGGTCTCTGGAACCTAATTGAGGGATGCCTCCAGAGATTCTTAAAATATCCTGTATGGTAGCAGATAAGCATAATGCATTCTGTAAGGCCATTGCAAAATAAAATATACTGGTTGCCATAAATTAAAAGCCAAGGATATATACTTGAAAACCCTAATTAGGAAGATATAGTAAGTTTTCACCATTTTTTAAAGGATTAAATATTACTTGGCCAGACTGACTCATCTCCTTCCCGCTACCCTTCTGTAAGGGGATGTCCAGGTGCCTACAGATGGGCTTTGGGTCTTCCTTCTGCACTCCACCTCATTCACAATATGTTTTTTTGTTTTTTGATGCCTGATTATATCGACACCTTGTGATCACACAGGTTTGTCATTCTTCCATATGGGCTTTGCTGCCCCTGACCTAGATGGCCATTTGCTTATCTTCAAGAATTCAAAACCCTAGACATTATATCTTTTGATAGACCGGCACTATCAGCTCTCTTCACCACATTTGCTTATGCACCTCTTTTGTCTTTAGCGATTGTGTGGGGAAGGTGAGCATCATGTAATGCCAGTTTAATAGAACAAAGTATTCTTGCATTGAGGGAATACTTAAATGGAGGCCCTATGTCCATTTGCTACCTTAATATTAAACCTAATCATACAAGAACATAGATCTCTTTCCCAATCATCATATATAAACATATTTACATATGTTCATGATTGTATTTACACCTGTGTAAATGCCCTTTGCCTCCTAGTTCTTTCCTGTATTTTCTTTTACTTTTCTCTTGTCCCACTATCATGTGTAACCTTCATTTGGGCTTCAATAATTCCTCTCTATTACGTTACCCTTGATCAAGCTCTACCCGGCACCATACACCCTTTTCACCAGCGATTTCAGACCACTTTTTGTTAACACCCACTTCCTTTCCCCGCACCCCCTCTCACAGTTAGTGTAGAAATGATGACACATACAACTTTGCTCCAGTTCTTTAGTTCTCCCCACCCACCATAATGATACCAATTCTACTTTACAAATCCAACTAAACCAGAGGCTATACAGGGGGCCAGATAGGAACTGGAAACACAGGAAATTCAGGGTGAATGATCCATCCCTTCAGGGTCAGTGATGAGAGTGACGATATTTGGAGGGTGGAGGGAAGGTGTGGCAGAAAGGGGGAACTGATCACTAGGATCTCCAGATAAACCCTCCTCAGGGGACACACAACGGAAGAGTGGGTGAAGGGAAATATCAGATCTCATAAGACATGAGAAAGTAATAATAATTTATAAATTTTTAAGAGTTTCTGATGGAAGAGGGACATGGAGGGAGGGGAAAATGAGACGCTCAATCCTACCAAGGGCTCAAGTAGAAAGTAAATGTTTTAAGAATGATGATGGCAAACAATGTACCAAAGTGCTTGACAAAATGAAAGTATGTATGCATTGTGATGAGTTGTATGAGCCCAATAAAATGATCAAAAATATAAGTATCATTTGGCCAAATGCACATAACTGTAATTCCAAGTTTTTGACTTTCATTCATTGGGGAATTTAGAAAATTCTTACTTTATAAAACCGTACAGAAGATTTTCGCTGTGAATTTAAGAACACGTAGAGTGTGGTTTTGGGGGAGAAATCATTTTAAATAAATTAACATTATTTTAAAATAAATAAAGTAATATAATAAACTAATGCAATCACTCTCCTGTTATTGTGTTTCCATAGGCTTTTTGTTCAACTTGGCATTGAAATAATAAAAAAAATGAGCCCAAATAATGAAAATTCAACTGATTTCATCATCCTGGGGCTGTTTCCTAGATTCAGGGATCCCCACCTTCTCATCGTTATTGTCCTCGTCATCTACACCATTGCTTTTGTTGGCAATGCCCTCCTGATTCTACTCATCTGGCTGGATGTACACCTTCACACCCCAATGTACTTTCTGCTCAGCCAGCTATCCCTCATTGACCTGACATATATCTCCAGCACTGTCCCTAAGACAATAACCAACTATTTCACTGGGAAGAAGAACATTTCTTATTTTGCCTGTGCAGTTCAGATGTTTTCCTTTCTCACTCTGGGACTTGCTGAGTGTGTCCTGCTGACGCTCATGGCCTATGACCGCTATGTGGCTGTGTGTAACCCCCTGAGATATACAGTGCTCATGAGCCCCAGTGTGTGTCTTCAGATGGCTGCTGCAGCCTGGATAGGGGGAGCACTTGCAGCCCTTGTCCATACCATCTATCCATTGCAATTCCCTATCTGTGGCTCTAGAGAGATTAATCATTACTTTTGTGAGGTGCCTGCCATCTTGAGACTTTCTTGTGCAGACACATCAGCCTATGAGATGGTGATATTTGTAACCACGGTCGTGTTTCTCCTAGTCCCGTTTATTCTAATTCTGTCATCCTATAGCCTCATCTTCCTCAGTGTCCTCAGGATGAAGTCCAGCAAGGGAAAGAAAAAAGCCCTGGCAACCTGCTCTTCCCACTTGACTGTGGTGGGTCTCTACTTTGGCCCAGCCATCTTCATCTATATGATTCCCAGCTCTTCCCACACACCTGACCAAGACAAGATTGTTGCTGTATTTGGCACCATGGTGACCCCTATGCTCAATCCCCTCATATACAGTCTGAGGAATAAGGAAGTATTGGGGGCTCTCAGGAAGGTGATAAGAAGGTTTTGTAGCTGTGAAACAGAGCACATGTAAATTGTTCCTCTCAAAAGAGGTGCCATTTTCTAATGTCTGATCAGTTATGGTCACCCCAATTCTAAAATATTTTGTTGCTATTCTTGAAATATGATACCAATTCAGAAAGGAAAAACAGATGAACTCTTGTGCTTTGGGAAACATTGACTGGAATGGGGATGACCTTATGCCCACAACAGATGCACAAGTTGAATCCATGTTTTCTAAGTATTATTATAAATTACTCTAATTTGAAAATACTCTGTCAACCCCGCGTCATTATTGTTCTACTATTTCAAACATTTAAATATCCTTTATCATTGTATTAATTCACACCCAGGCCCAAAATAAGGTCATTTATGTTTAAGATAATTTAACTTTATGAAGAGTTTATTTCCATTTCCTTTGCAGGTTAAAAGGTATTAGCTCTTGTAAATCTTTTCAAGACCAAATGATAACTTTGCAATAATTTTTCAAATGATTTTCTCTTAATTACTGTGGATATCATGAGTGTTCTGTAAAGGGAGACATTTTAAATGTGGTAAAAACCAATTTTTGAGGTAAAAGAGATTTTTATATAGTTAGCACCACATGTGCCTTGAGGTTGGTGCTGGGGTTAGTCAGACGGAATCTGTTTCTTCATGTTTTATCCAGGTCCTTACCCGCTGGTCAGGAGTTCGAATACACAGCAGCTTTCTCAGAGAAAGGCGAGGCTTTCTGACCCTGCTAAGAGTTACAGTCTAGGAAATTCACTGGGGTGGTACAACCGTGTCCTATGGGGTCACCCCGAGTTAACATTGCCTCAATGAGAGTCATTTTAGGTGTTTTTGTATTTTACCAGATGGCACCGTGCACTGAAAGTAGAATAGCAGCTTCCCAGTAAACCTCAGACACAGGAAAAGGTAGGTGGGCACTAGATGCCTCAGGCTTTGTGAAAGGGTTAAATCATTTGGAGATGATTTGACAGGATAAGATAAAGATGAAAATATGCCCACCATAAAAGTCAATACTTATTCAAAATACCTATCCTAGAACAATTATCACACGTGTGCTGATGGATGCAAGAATATGACTATATTATCTGGTCAATGCACAGTGAGCTGGATAAGACCCTCTCAAGCACCCAGGTTTGGGCACTCATGGATTTTCCTGCACCACTTCAATCCCTGCATTCCCCCTCTCTCTGCATGTTCTCCTCTCACGCCCAGATCCAAAGTATGTTGGAAGTGCAGTGCTGGTCAGCTTAGGGGGAGTGGGGAATATGGAGGTGAGACATGAGATTATCACAGGTGTCCGCCAAGGACAGCACGGAGTCCTCAACTTTGGGGAGTTCTTTGTGTTGATTCCTCCCTGAAATACCAGGGTGTAATTGGCAGAAGTTTCTGCTCCCCAGGGGAGATCCAGATCTGGTTCTTGAGAAGAGTGTTTCACAGAGCCTCTGATTATGTGGCCATAGTGGATCAAAGTTAGTCCTGTCTGCTTGTTTTCCTGAAGCACAGGCCCACTACCTTCTATCCGCAGCAGTTTTCAGATAAAAAGTTAGCTGAATGTATTTGTGCTTTCTTGTATGTTGTATCATTGTTCTCTTGTTACTTGTAAAATTATTTTCTCTTTGACTTATATCATTTTCATTATGATTTATTTTCTTTTATACTATTTTAAATTTATGGAGTTTCCTAGATATGTAGATTATTCCTGAATAGATCTGGGCCATTTATAGTTCTTATTTTTGAATTATTTTCTACTTATTTTCCCTCTCTACTCATTAGTCTACTCGTGGACACATTTGTGTGAATAATGTCCACTATTTTTAGGAGATTTCCCACTTTTCTGAAATTTTTCTACCTCTTGATAGGCATAATACCTATCAGTTTTTATTCAAGATTTACAATTCTTTCTTTGGCCAGTTAAAATCTAAAAAAGAATTCCTGTTGTGAATTATTCTCAGAGTCTTTATTTTTCAAGTTCAAAATTTTCATTCATTTTCAAAAATAATTTTTATTTTTCTCCTGAAAATTATCCTCATGAGGAGACATATTTTTTAAAAGGACAGTTATTGATGCTTTATCTTATTTAAATATATTTATAATACGTATTGGGCACCATATCTGATCTCCTATATCTTCCCCATTTCCACAAGCAGAGGTCAGATATGCTTCCATACTCCATTCTTCTTTATATATTCTTACATCAATTGTTCATCCCACACCACTCTTAATTTATACAGGGCTTGATAATCCATTACCATGGCCACATAGAACTTACAGACCATACTCACAATTATGGGTATTCATTAGAAGAGGTAACACACTACCAAAAACCAGGATTAGTAATCAGTAAGGATATAGTCATCCGTCCACAATCACACCTCTCTTGTTGTAGCACCCAGTTCTCTCTCTAGTCCTCAGCCTCTCAGTCACAGGGTCCCTTGGTTCCTGGACCAGGAAGTTAGCCTATAATTCTGTCTCACAGCCCCATAGTCTTGGCACTGCTTCTCTTGCTCTGTCTCAGAGTTCTGTGCCACAGGAGGGGTGGTCTTTCTGGTATTTGCCTCCACTACTTCAGATAGAGGTCTGTATGGGTTCTTCCAATAGTATTGGAATTTTTCTCTCTTTCCTCATATTTCAAAGATGGCTCATCTATATAGCCAATGCATGCTAAAGAAAGCTGAAAAATCCCCTCAATTGGTGTCATACACTCTACTTGCATAGTCACACTTTACAATTAAGTGGGAGTTCCAGATACATGAATCAAAGAGCAATATTAAGAAATATCACTTTACCTCAATATTTCTAAAAAGTATTTTGAGGTATTTTCCGCTAATTCTAATATGTGGATCATTTCATGAGACATTTAAAAAATCATTTTATTGGGGCTCATACAACCTGTATCACAACCCATCGTCCATGCATCCATTGTGTCAAGCACCTCTGTTTATTTGTTGCCATCATTATTTTCACAATATTTTCTTTCTACTTGATCCCTTGATATCAGCACCTCATTTTTCTCCCTCTCTCCCACTTCCCTCCCTCATGATCCAATTATAATTTATAAATTTTTTTTCATGTTTTCTACTCACCAATGTCTACCTTCAACCACTTTTCTGTTGTCCACCCACAAGAGGAGGTTATAGGTAAATCATTGTGATTAGTTCCCCTTCCAACCCCCATGTTTCCCTTACACTCCTATTATCATTACTCTCATTACTGATCATGAGGGGTTTCTCTGTCCTGGATTCCCTGTGTTTCCAGCTCTCCCTGTACATATTCTGGTGTTTCTCTCCTGGATTCCCTGTGTTTCCAGCTCTCCCAGTGTACATACTCTGGTCTAGCCAGATTTGTAAGTAGAATTGTGATCTTGATAGTGGGGAAGGGGGGAGAGGAAGCATTCAAGAAGTAGAGGGAAATTGTATGTTTCATCGTTGCTACACTGCACCCTGACAGGCTCATCTCCTTCCCATGACCCTTCTGTACGGAGATGTCCAGTTTCCTACAGATGGGCTTTGGGTCTCCAATCTGCACTTCCCCTCATTCACAATCATATGATTTTTGTTCTTTGATGCCTGATACCTGATCTATGGACATCTTGTGATTGCATACGTTGTGTGCTTCTTCCATGTAGGCTTGGTTGCTTCTCAACTACACGTCTGCTTGTTTATCTTCAAGCCTTTAAGAACACAGATGTTATAATTTTTGATAGGCAGGCACCATCAGCTTTCTTCACCACACAGTTGCTTATGCACCTGCTTTGTCTCAGTGATCCTGTGGGGAACGTGAACATCATGGAATTCCAGTTCAATACAACAAAGTATTCTTGTATTGAGGGAGTACTTGAGTAGAGACCCAATTTCCATTTGCTACCTTAATACAAAACCTATAAATATATGTCCATAGATATATTTCCCCATCATCACAGATATAAATGTACATGCCTGTATTTACACCTCTATAAATGCCGTTTGTCTCCTACTTCTTTCCTCTATTTCCTTTTACTTTTCTTGTCCCACTATCATGTTCAGCCTTCATCTGAGTTTTAGTAATTTCTCTCTGTTACATTGCCCTTGATCAAGCCCTATCAGGGCTCCTACACCATCCTCCTCATCAATTTTACACCATGGGTTTTTCCCTGATCCCAGGGTGTTCAAAACCCACTTCTTTTCCCCTGCCTCCATATCTTCCTTGACTCTCAGAATGATCATGCTGTTGTTTCCCCCCTCCAGATTGTTTATCCTGCCTGTCTTACATAGAAACACTTACAGAGATAATAACATGCACAAAAGGAGGCAGAACAAAACAAAGCAACAAAAGATAACGAAAACCAATGAGAAAAAGCCTGTAAACAGTTCATGGTCTGTTTGTTGACTTTTAGGAGTGTTTTCAGATGGGGTGCCATGCCCTGGCCCCAAAGTCCTTTTTTGGGATTCCCTGGGGGGACTTCCTTGCTCTGCTATCCTTGCTGTTCTGTTGAATGCCCTTAGTGTTTCTTCTTGGTGTCGTGGGGTCAGATTGGGTGCAATGGTGTCATGAGACAATATTTATTACCTGCATTTATATTTCCCGTGTACCAATCAGATATTTTTATTATTAGTTTTTCCTTTGGATTTTTAGTATTTTCTCAGTTATTTGGCTAAAATAAATCCTTTTGTGAGGATTTCTACTTCTAGTCTGTGAAGTCTTGAAGTTGTTTCTCAGGCAGTTTGGCATGACAATGGTTTAAGCAGACTCTTTCCTTGGAATGTAAGATAAGATATAATAATTATTTATAAACTATCAAGGGACCAGGGGTGGGATTGGGGAACGAGAGGGAGGGGGGAAAAACGGAAACCGAGCTGATTCCAGGAACCCAAGTGGAAGGTGAATTATGAGAATGATGAGTGCAACGAATGTATAAGGGTGTTTTGCCCAATTGATGTATGTACAGATTGTGATAAGAGCTTTATGAGCCCCAATAAAAAGATTAAAAATTAAAATAAAATAAAAAAAACATTACTTTCATCTCTCTCTTAAACTTACTCCATTGGTGTCACATTGCTGAGAAGCCTCGCCTCTTAGGAGAAGTTAGGCTTTAATTTGGTTTCTCAGTGCATTGAAGTATAAATGTTCCATAATCAGATGCAATTATATTCTGGCTCTTTGAAATTAGTGGTATTTGTGTTTCTTTAACTTGTTCTTCTGAGAGAATTAACACCTTCCTGTTAATTGCTCATACCTAAAATTATCAATTCTATTTTCAGAGAACCTTTGGGTGCAAACTTCTGTATACTTGTTACAAATAGATGATTTCCTTTGAGAAGGCTTCAGAGCTCATGTTTCTATGATATGCCTTTCCCTTGGAAAACTTATCTGCATTACTGCTGCAGAGCTGATGAGTGGGTATAGTGTTAGCTAGTCAGAGACTGGCAAGAGTAGAAGTGATACTGGAAGGGAACTGGGAGGAATCTTAAACACTAAAGAGGTGGAGACAAGCATCTGCAAATACCTCTTCTGCACAAAGGAGGATGAAGTGCAGAATAAAACATATTTCCTTATCACTTTTAGTGACCAGAGGTATTTGGGATATTGAAATAGATGAAGGAAGAAAGACAGGATAAATGGGCTCTTGAGTTTTGGGTCTGAGGCAAGATTGAACCATGAAATCTTCGGAGGGATAGGGCACTGGGTGCCAGGACATACATGTGTGAAAGGAGGAGGGACACTACAGAGGACAATATAATAGCAGAAGACTCACCAGAAAGCCAGCCTATGGTGTGAAGCTCACTACTAGCAGACTAGAAAGTCCAGATTTACATTTTTCCAGGCCTTTGAGACTAACTTAGGACCCTTTGGGCTCTGTTTCCAGAGTATCCTCCTTAATAAACTTCTTCTTCCTCTTCAAACCTTTTTTCTGACTCTTGTCTGAATTTGGTCCTCCCCGGATATCTGTCTTGCAAGTGATAGAAGAACCCAGGAGTGGAGAGGCTGGAAACCTTGAGCCTCCTAGGTAACAATTGGGCCCATTTCTTTCTGCGTTGTGCTCCCTCTTTACAAGAAGGGTCCTGGGTTTGAGCGGTCACCTTGGTTTACTCAGCTTGCGATTCATGATTTGGAGCTTCATTCCTGAGTGAATTGGGGCAAAAAATTATAATCCCAGTGTTATCAACTGTTCCTTATTTTAAAAAGCATTTTTCAAATGATAACTATGTAATTTTTTCATTTTCTCAGTAAACAATAAAACCCAAGCATTTATTTTAATTTTGAAAACAAACAATGTGCAGTTCTGGATATTTATTTTTCCCTGGAGTTTGATAAGAGGCCTGCATTGATCCTGGGTCTATGATTAATTGAACTCTGGGGACAAAATCCCATAAGACAGCAATCAAGATTCCTCAGTTTGATGATGGGCACTTCTGAGTGCATCAGGATGAGAATTAATGCACATATAGTGGATTAAAATTTAACATCTTGTTATCTGTTTCCCTTGATCCATTTTAATGTGATCTATATTTTATTCTTTGTGTTTTCCCTTAGACTGCCTTTTATCTATCATTTAGATTCTCATTGTTGTTGAATGTTTTATTGTAGCAGGAGAAGTTGAAGGGGAATAAGAACCTAAATATCAATGAATACACAAATGAAAGAAAACATTTTTTAAAAACAGAACACAATGATTGAGTTCTCATTGGTCATTATTTTTCAGAAGAGTTTGATGACATTTGGAACATCATTGGAAACAATGCCCCCAAAAGGTTGCCTTGTGTCATTTGCACAAAGATCCTTCTGGGCCGGTTTCTCTGGTTAACAGCCATGACCTTTACTCACTGTAATAGACATGGAGATATAGAATGTAGACATAGAGAGGCTTAGAGGGAAAGTATTACTTTCAATAGAAAGTAACAGACATAATCATTTTAGCTGTTTTTGAAAAGACTACCCACAGAATTTAATTTTTAATACAGCAATGAACAACAAACACAATGAGGTAGTTGTATTGTCTCGTGTCAGCTTGGGACCATAGAGGATATAGAGTTAAGGGGTGGAGTCTAGACTGTCAACTAGGTCATAACCAATTTTATCTTTGTGTGGACATGGCTTTCTCCTGAGGATTCTGGGAGCTCCTGTATTTTCACCTTGGAGGCCGAAGACACTTCTCTCTCTCTCTGCTCACTCCATTGGAGACACTTTACTGACAAGACAGACTCCCTTGGTGACGCTCTTCTCACTAAACATATGGCACTGCAATGATAGACCCATGGCCCTGGGAACTGGAGAAACCACGTGGACACCCCTGCCAGCACTGAGATGCTTACAACACTACTGGACCCAAGGACTTTCCCTCCCCTGGTCTGTGATTGTTCTGCTTGGATTCGGGTTCATTGGATGTGTTTCGTGAGTCTGTACAGTACTTTGTAGATTGGTATTGGACAGTTGGGCCAATATCAGATTTAAGGGCTTGGACTGGATTGGATTGGGATGCTTTCTTATTGCACAATTATCATTTACATAAAACTTTTTCATGCACAAATGAGTTTCTTTGGATGTTATTCTATAGTATACTCAGTCCAGTGCACAACCTATATTTCCTATTTGACTAAATTATAGGTGCATTGTGATTTTGTACCCTTTTAAAATATTGCTATATTAAATTAATACAATGTATTATGGATTAATATTTCAATTTTTGATTATATCAAAATTTATTGACTATGGAATTTGGAAAATGGCTGAAAAGTACCTTGAGAATCAAATAGTTGCACTTTTTAAGTTTAAGGATGAATATTGAAGTTATTTCTTATACTTATAACAGTGGAATTTTGCAGTTGTTTTCCCTAATTTTTCATTTACAGAATAAAATTTCTTAGTATGTTTTTCTAAATGTGTTCCATTAATTAATTTTTTTATTATTTTAATAATGTATTAGTATTTGGGTTTTAATACATATCATTCCATAATTCAGTCACATAAAGCAGAATTGTACAATTGCTACCACAATCAGTTTTCAAACATTATTTTCTTCCTGGACTGCTTGATATTGTCCACATTTTTACACCCTCATTACCACCACTGTATCCTCCTGCTTTCCCCTCCCCTGAAGGTCTTATTCTACTTGCTGCCCTTATAAGGTCATCAGTCCTGTGCTTCCTACACCAAAAACCAGAGAAACATATAACACAGCTTCATGAGTGTGGCCCTCAATGACATAACACCTCTGAGTTAAACCTCAAGATGGACAAACAAAAACAAAACCAAAATACAAAACGTTTTCAAACCACTTCAGGTGCAGTGTGCGTCAGAGGAGGGATCAAGGTATAAAATTTTAACTGTGCGCGCCAGGGTTTTCCTTTTGATCCTCGGTAGTCATCTCTCGAACGCACTCTGTGAATAACCAGTTTCTCCAGTCCTTCAATTAGGGACAGAGGGAGATCACCAGAGGCTTATCTCGTATGTCGTTCCCACAAGTGCATCTTGGGCTCCCACATGCACCCACTGACTTCTGTAAATCAGATTCTCACAATTTAGCCTCTGATAATAATCTCTCCACTGACTTCGGACTGTATGATTTACAATCCATGGTGACTGATGATGGTGTGCTTCTTCCATGTGGACTTAGTTAACCCCTCTCTAATAGAGATGTTTGTAGACAAGCCTTTAAGAGCCCACATGCTACTTCATCAGAAGGGTAATTTCTTGGTCACATTTTACTAAATAGCATCTGTGTCTTCTTTGTTCCTAGCTGAAGGTGCGTACCGAGCATGGCCATGATGTGAGAACTAATTGTTCTTAAGTTATAACTAGGATTCAATGTGAGCACAAAACTCATTCCTGGATCTATGTTTTTTTGTGGTTTTAAAAATCTGTCTTTGGTTCCTGTGTTAGTCTGGTTACTTTAGAGAAACAAATCCACAGATAAGAAAGAGCTGTATATAAAGGTTAAGTGCACATAAAGAAAACATCCCAACCCAATTATGCTCAAGCCTTCAAGTTCAACATTAATCCATGTATCCGAAATCCATCCTCAAAATCCTCCTCCATCTCACAGACAGATATAATGATACTGACTGAAGGAGGAAAGCAGTGTCAGTGAGTGTGTAAGCATCTCAGGGCAGGGGTCTCCACACGGCTGCTCCAGCACCCAGGCCTGCAACAGGGTCGGTCCATGTGGCTCCTCTTCAGGGATGTCTTGCAGGAAGTGAGCCTTGCCAGCTAAAGCAGGGAACTAGCTAAGGAAGCTGCACCCTGGTCTCACTATCAGAAAGCAAGAGACTGGAGAACTAGAAAGGCTAGGCTCACTGAGCCCTTTTCCTCTCGCCGTTCAATTAACCCCTCATGTGTTTATCGGCCAAGTTGGCACAATAAATTAACTACCTCAGCTCCCTTTCAAAATCTCTCTTTTGATTTATGAGAGAGAGTCTTATCAATCATCCACCAAAGGCAAAAAATATCTTCCATTAATATTGTGTTCAAAAAGCCCCTCGTACTAATTTTTTATAACCCTGTTGAGAGAGGGATATTGGACCAATGTAGGATAACTCCCTATCACATTATTTCTGTTAGTCACTTGAACAGATTCACTCCTTTCAAGGCTAGATGCTACTTACATAAACTAAAGGGATTAATGTTCAGTTAAATTTAATTATTATTGAGAATGTCAGTTAAGTTTGATGGAATAATATGTATCTTAATCCACATATAGGGCACTGATGTAGCGAGACCATATTTGTCTACCTACCAACAGTTCTATCATCGTGGTATGGCTGTCTTCTTCTCCCTCAGACTCCATGTATTTTCCATCGTAAGTCCTCAGGTTACAAATGTGTCTAAATTAGAGCACTGTTCACCCTGTTGAGTTTCTGTGGTAGATTTCACTGATGCAGCCTATGGAGCATGTTGTGTGCTTTGAAGAGCCGGGATTCCAGGTCCCAGCTTTCTACAGACTGGGTTCACAGAATATATCCAGGAGCATGGGTTAATGTGGCCTCTCAGTGCATAGCACCAAAAACACTCTGCCTTCATATCCCCAAGAGCATTTCTAGCCAATCCCCCACCCCAACTGGAGGTCAGGCCTCCTGATTTTCCTACAAGCACACATGCATTTGTGTTCACCCAGACTGGTTTTCTACTTTTCCCCTCTCCTGATTTCTTTTCCCCATCAGTATCTGTCATCTTGATAGGGCTGTCTATGAGTCCAGGAGGCAGCCCTTTATTGACAACATCGCCTTTCGGTTCCTTGACCATTTGATCCCAACTGATGTGAGGTGCCCTCTGGCAAAGGGACCTTCAAAATACTTGCCTAGAGCAGATGGTGTATGGTTCAATTGTGCCGGTCAGGCTCTCTACTGGGCTGTATGGCCCTCAGCAAGCAGATTGTATGTTCTACAGCCTGAGTGTGTCCATTTTGCTTCTTGTTCCTACTGCAGTGGTCTCACATTATTCATCCTTATGTGATTGGCTAAGGTCTCTCAGTGTAATAATGTCTTCCGGATCCCTGCATGTCTTGAGTTGCTTCACAGTTTCATCTCTGTTTTTTTTAGGAGTGCGTTCTTTATATTTTGTGTACACATCAGAGATTTTCATCCACTCTTCCACTGATGGGAATTGAGGCTGTTTCCAGCTTGTTAGCATTGTGAATGTGCTTGGGTTGGGGGGCGAGCAGGGTGCTATATCTATTTGCTATATCTGTTTGCGATCTGTTTCTTATTTCTTTTGAATATATGCCCAGTAACGGTATTGCTGGATCATATGGTATTTCAATTGCCATGTGTTTTAAGACTCACCATATTACCTTGCACAGTGGCTCTATGTATTTATTTTTAAGCCCACCAGAAGTGGATAATAATTCCAATTTCACCACACCCTCTCCAATATTTGCTGTTCTCAGTTTTTAAAAACTGAACTACAGTTATGGGTGTTAGATGGTATCTCGTGGTTATTTTGGCTTGCATTTTCCCAACAGGTCTGAATGTCATAATTTGCGGATCATCTGTTCATGTCATTTGCCCACCTTCTCAGAGGGTTATTAGCTGTTTTTCCCCCTTGATGTAGGCTTGTAATATACTGTACATTATAGTAATCACTCCTTTGTTCATTAAATATATTTTCGCCTTCTCTGGGCTCTCTTTTTATATATTCCTTTGATATAACTGAGTATTTCATTTTTAATAGGTCCTATTCATCTTTTTTGTGTTCTACAAAGTGTGTTTCCGTGGTTGTCTTTGATTGTCCGTGTAGTCCCTGCACTCGGGCACTTTGATTTGTCCCAGTTTTCTCATTGATGATCCTGATAGTTTGGATTTTACATTTGGGTCTTTGATTCACTTCGAGTTTGTCTTTGTGCATGGCATGGGATATGGGTCTTGTTTCAATCTTCTGCAAGTGGATATTCAGTTTTCCCAGCATTTATTGAAGAGGACATCTGTTTCCCATTTAATGCTTATTGGGCCTTTATAAAAAAAATAAGTCATCTGCATGTGCATGCTTTTATATCTGGGTTATCTGTCCTGATCCATTGGTCTGTGTATCTATCAGGATCCCAGTACCAGGCTGTATTGGCAACTGTGGCTTTACAGTAGGTCTTGAGGCCAGGCAGAGCAAGATCACCTACTTTGCTTGAGGAGTTCTTTCCCTAACCTGTGCTTCATTTTAAAAAGTTTTTGTCAAATGATATTTATGTAAATTTCTCATGTCCTAGTAACCAATAAAATTCAATGATAGCTTTTATTTTTGAAGAAAATAATATGCAATACTGGATATTGATGATTTTTTGTGAGGTTTATAATAGTCCAGCAATGACTCTGTCTGTGCCTATGGCTAATTAAAGTCTGGGGACAACCTCCCATAAGACACTCATCAAAAGTTCACCAATTTGGTGTGAGACATGTCAGTGAGAGTTATATGATACTTGGTCTAATCCAAAAGACAGTATTGAGATTTCACACTCAGACCTCAGACTTGAATAAGGTGGAGTACAAAAATTTAGTTAATACAATTTCCGAGGTGATGAAATATATGAGATCAGATTTTTTTTTTCAATTTAGGAGTACTGCTCTAATTCCAGAGAGCCAGGTGTGCAATGGATCACTGAAGAATCTGGAGGTTCAACAGGTAGCAGTATTGAGGTTGGTGGCAATTTACCTAATGCTCAATTCATGATTTTTAATTTAAAAATTAATTCTGGTTGTTCACCAAGTCTATAATCATTGAGTGAGACAGGAAATATTGAACAGCAAGTTTGGGGAAAAAGAGAAAAACCCTGCTTCTAATAGGGGTGAATGAATATTATTAATTTCCATCCTATTATTAAGAAGGAGAAGAGAAATAACAGGAATTCTAATGCTTCAAAAATATGTAAGTTACAGAGCTGTAAGAGACTGGCAGAACTGATGTGAGAGACGGTGATCCAGGAGCCTAAAAGTGAGAACTCGCAACCTTTCTCCTCCACAACCTGGTAGTATGTTTTTGTATATCTTTGACTACATTTCTCCTCTGCTTGTGGGCAGTCAGGGAGAAAACTCATACAACATGGAGAAAACTCATACAATGTGTTTTGAATAGTGTCTGGCTCTTGGTTAGTTCAGCATCCTTGTTAGCTAATCTTCATTGTGTAATTGCCTCATATATCTCTTCTGGAGCTATTTTCCTGCCATTCTGGGTGTTGCAATGTTCTCCATCAGAACCCCTATTGACTTGATAATAACACCAACACAATGAATCATGTATTTTAAAAGAACTAAGCTTTCCTTGTACTTCACCATAAATGCTACCCTAAGAACTATCAGTCCATTTGATGTGGACCCGTTCAATGGTTGTCCTCTGAAGGCTCATTGAAGACACGAGTGCTGTAGCTAAATGTTATGGAAACATCAGATGGCACATGCCTATTAGAAAGAATAGTGTCAGGGGCCATAAAAGCTAGTTCAAAATAAGCATCCAAATAATTGAGGTGCCAGACAAGCCCCCCCCCTACACACAAAGACACACCAGCATGTGTGATCCAAGAATTGTAAATAATAGAACCCTAGATCAGAGGAGAGAATTGAATGATAGATTAAATTCTGAGCACCAGGTTTGTCAAATTTAATAGATGAATTCCTCCCAGATTAAGCCTCCATTGAATTCCCTTGGACAACTGACCACGGATGTGAATTATCTTTCCCTCAGACAGAGTGCACTGGAAAACCTCTATTAAATTCCCTTGGACCATTAACTAGGGCTGTGAATAGTTATCCCTAGACGTACTGTTTAAGAAAGTGAATTAATACAGGAACAGGCCAAATTTCAATATCTTATATTTTTATTATTTTTACCTATTATGTTAATTTCTAGTTTTTATTACGTTCTTCTTTCTTTTTCAGATTGAAGTTTCTCTTTGCTTTATATTCTTATTATTGTTGGTGTGTGTGTGTGTGTGTGTGAGTGTTTGTGTGTGTGAGTGTGTGTGTGTGTGTATGTGTGTGTGTGCACGGGCAGTTTGCATGTTCATACAGCACAGTAGATTGAAAGGATATGAGGATCTAATTTATACAAAAATTATAAAATATTGTTAAAAGAAAATTAAGTCTATGCTCTCATTGGCTACCATTTTTTTTCAGAAGATTTGAAAACATTTGAAAGAGTAGGAGAAGTTAAGAATGGGAGAATTATGTCCAAACCTTGTTAACAGAAGCTGCCTTCTGTCCTGTCCACAAAATCTTTATTGATTCCTTTTGTTAACATCACTGACTTTTTCTCCTTTAATAGACACTGTGAATAGAATTAATATATATGAAGACTTGCAAGACAAATATTACTTTCACTAGAAAGTAGTACAACCTAAAGGTTTCTAGCAGTTTAGCTAAGACTATCCACGGAGTTAAATTTCATTTTTAATACTAAAATGAATAAAGATCACCAATAACTGTTTGATCCAGTTGTGGAGCTTTTAAATAGGATACATTATGTCTAAATATCTTTTAATTAAGATTGTATCAATTAAATTAATGGAAGATTTTACTGATTAACACTTCAATATGTTAACCAAACTATTCCTTTATTCTCCTTATGAAATTGGAAAGATGTTTGAGAGCTATCTTGGAATCCAATAGTACCACTTTCCAACTTTAAGAATGGTGTTTAAGTTATATGCCTTACTTATGGCATGGACTTTTGAAGTTGTTTTCTTTAATTTTCATTTCCAGACTAAAAGTCTATACACTTTCTATAGTCTGCTTTTCCTACAAGTGTGTTCATCAGTATATAATTTTGCATGTGATATTTTAGCATTATGAAACATTGCTTTGAAGAACAGTTATATTTGTTACTCTCGTCAAGGAAAAATAGCTGCTTTAAGAGGAAGCTTGGTCATGGCAACAAGGAGAGAGACTGAGAAACATCAGAAGTAGAGCCCTTCCCAAATAGCACAAGCTCCTCCAGGAACCACAAAATATATCATAGAAATCTTAACCCTAGGGCCATGGAGCTGATATCAACTCATACTAACTACATTTCAAATATGGCCACACTGAGAGCTCTGTTCACTTTTTATTAAGTGCTGAGCTTTGTGTTATGTGTGCCTTCATTTCCCCCTCTTATAAAGGAAATATACTTGCCTAAAGATAAAGTAATTGGAATAGCATGAAATAATCATGTAAGTGAGAAAGAGTATTGATTTTATTATTGGTAACATAAGTACCAATTCTGATTGCTGATTATTAAAAAGGTTTCTTTGGCTTGCATGAATAAAGTTAGACCCTTCTTTGAATTTGAGGAGCCAATACTATAAGTATTCGATCTCATACATCTGATAGAGACACTGATATACATTGCTTGGCATTTTCCCTTCCAAATGTTTGTCCTTAAATGTGGCACAGTGTAAAATCAATGACAAATTTTGTTATTTGTGGTCAAGAATCGATGATCAAGAATGTAACTGAAAGAGGACAACTGTCGTGTTTCAGGACATGCTTTGTTGAATAACGAGGTTATTCATTTATTTGGGATAAAATTGAACTAGAGACCAAAACAGAAATTAAAATATGTGGATTATGAAGGAGAAAAAAACACATTAGAAGAAAACAGCCTCCTTCACACTAAATGTCCCTGGTATTGAAGGTCTCTGGAGTCTAATTGAGGAATGCCTCCAGAGATTCTTAAAATATCTGTGTGGTAGCAGGTAAGCATAATGCATTCTATAAGGCCATTGCAAAATAAAATATACTAGTAGCCATAAGTTAAAAGCCAAGGATATATGCTTGAAAACCCTTGTTAAGAGGACAAAGTGAGGTTTCACCATTTTATAAAGGATTAAATATCAGTTGGCCAGATGGGCTCATCTCCTCCCCACAACCCTTCTGTAAGGGCATGTCCAGTTGCCTATATGCGGGCTTTGGGGTCTACTCCGCACATGCCCTCATTCACAAGGATAATTTTTTTTTTTTTTTTTTTGTTCTTTGATCCCTGATGACTAATCCCATCACACCTCATGATCACACCGGCTGGTGTGCTTCTTCCATGTGAGCTCTTTTCCTTCTTAGCTAGATGGCCACTTGTTTATCTTCAAGCCTTTTGGACCCTAGACACTATATCTTTTTATAGCCAGGCACCATCAGCTTTCTTCACCGCATTTGCTTATGCACCCATTTTGTCTTCAACGATTGTGTTGGGAAGGCATCCTGGAATGCCAGTTTAATAGAACAAAGTGTTCTTGAATTCAGGGAGTACTTAAATGGAGGCCCAATGTCCATCTGCTACCTTAATACTAAACCTATAAATAATGCACATTGATCGATTTCCCCATCATCATGTATAAATATATTTGCATATGTACATGCCCCTGTATTTATACCTGTATTAAGGCCCTTTGCTTCTTAGTAGTTTCCATTTCCTTTTACTTTCCTCTTGTCTCATTATCATGTTCAGCCTTCATTTGGGTTTCAGTAATTCCTCACAGTTAGATTGGCCTCGTTCAAGTTCTACCAGACCTCCCACACCCTCCTTACCCCCAATTTTGGATCACTTATTGTCCCCTTTACCTTGGGTTTGTTAACACAAACTTCCTTACCCACACGTCCCACTCTCCCATTCAGTGTAGTTAGGATGAAACATACAACTTTCCTCTAGTTCTTTTCTTTTTTTACTATATGTCCACCTCTAATTTTTTAAAATTATTTCCCAGAGAGTCCCTTTTTCTTTTTTCTCTTTCTTTTTTAAGTTTTACTGAATTAGGAAGGACTGATCCAAATTTGTGTATTTTACAGATACCCATAGTTACTTTTATGCTTCTGAAATTATACATGTAATGATGAAGCATCTGTATACATGAGCAGTGACTTCTAAGAAAAGTTTTATTAATATATGTAAGCTATTTTTAGCATATGGCACTGTTCTCAATTTTTCCCATTTCCTTTTGTTCTAACTTAAAAAAACATTTTATTAGTGGCTCATACAACTCTTATCACAATCCTTACATATACATACATCAATTGTATAAAGCACATCATACATTCTTTGCCCTAATCATTTTCAAAGCATTTACTCTCTGCTTAAGGCCTTTTAATCGGGTCCTCTAGTTCTTTAAAGCTTCCCCCCACTACCATCTAGAATGGTTATAACGTAGGATATACAACTGGTACAGTTAATAGCTGGAAACACAGGCAATCCAGGACCAGTTTATTCCTCAGGACCAGTGGTGAGAGTGGAAATATCAGGATGGTGGAGGGAAGGTGGAATAGAATGACGGAACCAATCACCAGGATCTGTATATAATCCCTCCTGCAGGAAGGACAACAGAAAAGTGGGTGAAGGGAGACACGGACAGTGTAAGACATGACAAAATTATAATAATTTATAAATTATCAAGAGTTCATGAGAGAGGTGAGTTGTGGAGGGAGCGCAAAAATGAGTAGCTGAAACCAAAGGCTCAAGTAGAAAACAAATGTTTTGAGAATGATGATGGCAACAAATGTACAAATGTGTTTGACATAATGTATGCATGTATGTATGAATTATGATGTGTTGTATGAGACCTCAAAAATGATTAAAAAATATATATCATTTGGCCAAATGCACATAACTGTAATTCCAAGTCTATGAATTTCATTCGTTGTAGAATTTTTCAAATTCCTACTTTATAAATATATATAGAACATTTTTTAATGATTCCAAAATCATATAGAGTTTGGTAATTGGGCAAGAAATTCATTTTAAATTAAACAAAATTAATTAAAAAATAAACAAAGTAATAAAATAAAGTAATGCAACCACTATCATGTTATTGTGTTTCCATAGGCTTTTTGTTCAACTTGGCATTGAAATAATTAAAAAAAATGAGTACAAATAATGAAAATTCAACTGATTTCATCCTCCTGGGACTGTTTCCTGGATTCAGGCATCCCCACCTTCTCATCCTTATTGTCCTCGTCTTCTACACCACTGCTTTTACTGGCAATGCCCTCCTGATTCTCCTCATCTGGCTGGACACTCACCTCCACACCCCAATGTACTTTCTGCTCAGCCAGCTCTCCCTCATTGACCTGGCATATATCTCCAGCACTGTCCCTAAGACAATAATCAACTATTTCACAGGGAGGAAGAACATTTCTTATTTTGCCTGTGCAGTTCAAATGTTTTCCTTTCTCACTCTGGGACTTGCTGAGTGTGTCCTGCTGACCCTCATGGCCTATGACCGCTATGTGGCTGTGTGTAACCCCCTCAGATATACAGTACTCATGAGCCCCAGAGTCTGCCTGCAGATGGCTGCTGCAGCCTGGATAGGAGGAGCTCTTGGGGCCCTTGTCCATACCATCTATCCAATGCAATTCCCTATCTGTGGCTCTAGAGAGATTGATCATTACTTTTGTGAGATGCCTGCCGTCTTGAGACTTTCTTGTGCAGACACGTCAACTTATGAGATGGTGGTATTTGTATCCACAATTGTGTTTCTCCTTGTCCCGTTTATTCTAATTCTGTCATCCTATAGCCTAATCTTCCTCACTGTCCTCAGGATGAAGTCCAGCAAGGGGAAGAAAAAAGGCCTGGCCACCTGTTCTTCCCACTTGACTGTGGTGAGTCTCTACTTTGGCCAAGGCATCTTCATCTATATGACTCCCAGCTCTTCCCACACACCTGAACAAGACCAGATTGTTGCTGTATTTGGCACCATGGTGACCCCTATGCTCAATCCCCTCATATACAGTCTGAGGAACAAGGAAGTTGTGGGGGCTCTCAGGAAGGTGACCAGAAGGTTTTGTAGCTGTGAAACAGAGCACATCTAAATTGTTCCTCTCAAAAGAGGTGCCATCCTCTAATGTCTGATCATTTGTGGTCAACCCAATCTCTAAGATATTTTGTTGTAGAACTTGTAATATGATACTAATTTAGAAAACCATTTGTTAGAATGGGGATGACTTCAGTTCCACATCAGACACAAGTTGAGTCCAATTCTTATACGTATTATTTTATGTTCTTGTCCATTGTAGATACTCTTGTAACCCTACTTATTATTATTCTACTATTGCAAATATTTAAATATCCTTTTACTCTGTGTTAATACACAGCCAGGCACAAATTAGGCCATTTTTGCTTAAGACAATTTAACTTTATAAAGAGTTTATTTCAATTTCCTTTGTAGGATAAAGAGCATTGCCTCTTGTAAAACTTTTCAAGAACAAACTATTTTCTAATTTGAATTAATTTTTCAAATGATTTTCTATTATATACCATGGACACCATGAGTTTTCAGTAAAGGAAGGCATATTTTAAAAATCGTTTTATTGGGGCTGGTAAAATGCATATCATAATCCATATGTCCATTCAATGTGTCAAGCACATTTGTAAAGGAAAGCATTTTAAATATTGTAAACACAATTTTTTGAGGTAATAGTGATTTTTATATAGTTAACACGGTTTGTGCCTTGAGGTTGGTGCTGGGGTCAGTCAGACGGAATCTGTTTCTTCAGGTTCATGCAATTACCCAGGTCGTTACCAGCTGGTCAGGAGTTGGAATCCACAGCAGCTTTCTCAGAGAAAGGTGAGGCTTTCTGCCCCTGCTAAGAGTTACAGTCTTGGAAATTCACGGGGGTGGGACAACCCTCTCCTACGGGGTCACTATGAGTTAGCATTGCCTCAATGAGAGTCAGTTTAGGTGATTTTGTGTTTTACCTGATGGCACCGTGCACTGAAAGTAGGATAGCAGTTTTCCAGGAAACCTCAGACACAGGAAAAGGTAGGTGGGCACTAGATGCCTCAGGCTTGTGAAAGGGTTAAATCACTTGGAGATTAATTTGACAGGATAAGATAAAGGTGAAAATATGCGCACTCTAAAAGTCAATACTTATTCAAAGTATCTATCCTAGAAAAATTATCACACATGTGCTGAGGGAGACAAGAATATGAGTATATATTACAGCAGTGTTCACAAAGCAAAAAAAAAAACATAAGACAGAGTCAATATTCATTTAGTTGATAGTAAAATAATTATCGCTGGGTTGTGATTGATTCATACCAATGCAGAAAATGTTGGAAAATATTTAACACAAAGAACCAGACATACAATCATCCATATAAATCAGTATCAAGCATAATATTGATACAATGAAGTGAATTACAAAAGCAAACCTACATTTATAGCATATTCATTGCCATCAATTTCATTTCAACACATAGTAACTCTATAAAACAGAGTAGAACTGTCTCATAGGGTTTCAAAGTTGTAATCTTAGTGGAATCAGACTGCCTTATCTTTTCCTGAGGTTTGGTTGCAGGAGCCCAACCACTGTTGTCTTTTTAGATAACAGCTGAATGATTAACCATTGCACCACTAGGGTTCCTTGTAAAAACATATACATGTTATAATAAGATATGTGTTATTCAATACTTGTATATAATAACAGTATATAACTTACCGACATATTAGATTGGAAAGTTACATGGATGTATAAGGATAGTAATGACCTTGAGAAAGAAAAATATGAAATGGATGTGAGGAAACCTAAGATGTATCTATAATTGCTTTTGTGTTATTTTTATATACAAATATTTAACATGTATAGCAGAATCATATTAGTTTATATTATGTGCCCATTGTTATATTTTTATTCTCTGCTCTTAAAATAATTATTAACACAATATTATTAAAATAAAAATGTATCAGGGAAATAAGATAATATTGCTGCTATTCTGACAGTACACACAAGTACAGGTTTATTCCAAACAAACAGTATTGAAATATGTCTCCATGATCAGTGATGGCAGTAGAGAAGTTCTCAATAATACACTTGTCTGTCTCTTTAAGGAATCTTAAAAAATGTCCAAGCAGAACTGTGACCTTTGAGGGGATCCTCTTGCCCAGAAAATGTTAGGCCAGAACTGTCAGCTCAGAAAGTTATGGTGATTTGTTTTGGGTGATTTGGGTGAATTGGGTGAAAATGGAAAATTGTACTGGTAAGAAACAGGGCAGTTTGAAAGCTACGGCTAAGATGGATTTCCATCATGACAATGCACTTGCTCATTCTTTGAAGAGAACAAGGGACAACTCATGACACTTTTGATGGGGAACCTTATCCTGTCCAGGCCATCGTCTTGATTTTACCACTTCAGTATTTTTGCTTGCAAAATTAAAAAAACAAACAAAACATTTAATTGAAGCAAAATTTGAGTCCTTCTAAGATGCTCAAACTGTATATTTTGGCATGATGTAAATTGAAGTGTGTAGAATTACTCAGGAAAGCATTAAATAAACAATAAATCCATCACAAACTGACTGATAGACAAAATCAGTATACATGGAGAAAGTGTTGTAGTTATCAAAGTTTTCAGTTTTCTTGAATTCACAACTTGTGTTCTTGGAACCAGCAATCAGAAAATGCATTGCATTGGGCCGATTTGCTGCACAAGATGTCTTTAAATTCTTAATGAGAAAAGATGCCATTTTGAAGGAATGGAGGCACTTGTAACAAGCATATGAAAGTTGGATCATGAATAAGGAAGACAGGAGGAAAATGATGCATTTTAATAATGGTCTTCATATAGTGGTTGTGATTTGGGTTGCTAGCCACAACGTCAGTAGTTCTCAACAATCAGTATCCAGGGGAACAGGGGACAAGGGATAAATGTGAAGTTTTTCTATTTCTGTAAAGATTTACAGTCTTGGAAACTCAATGGGACAATTTTACCCTGTTCTATAGGGTTGCTATGAGTCAGATGAACTGCTATGAATCACACGGTGAGTTTGTTTTGGTGTGAAAGAATCTGGACAGTACCAAGAACTGCCAAAAGAACAGATTTGTTAGGAGGAAGTACAAGCAGAAACTCCTTAATATCAAGGATCTTGAAGCTTTGTCTCACATACTTTGGCTGTTTCATCAGGAAAGATCATATACGGAGAGCACAACATGCCTTGTAAAACACAGTGTCATGGAAAGACAAGAGGTGGATTGACGCCATAGCTGCAAATTGTCCAAAGGTAACATTGACTACGAAGATGGTCCTGGATCATGCAGCGATTCCTTCTTTGTATACAGGGTCACTATGAGTCAGAAACAATGTGAGGACAGGTAGCTACAACAAGGCAAATCTGTACTCAATAGTTACAGGATATACATACTTTAATTGCTGCATCAACTCAATTAGAACAGAAGAAAGAATAACAAAATACATGACCACCTCAGAGTTGCCTAAAGTCACTAGAAAAAATACTAAACACTTCCTTGCAAACAATACTCCACAAATTGGAACAGAGGGGAATGTTCTCAATTGGCTGAAAAGACCTATGAAAAAAACATTTATTGTAGGAGTAAAGGGTAATGCTACTATGAGTTGTTATATATACTGATATTGATTAAATTCTAAATAAAACTTTAGAGATCACTCTTCACATTTCTTTAAATAAAATGCTTTATTCCAAGTAGGATGGACTTTTCAACAGGACAGGAGGATAAAACCAAGAAAGCTAACATCTCAATGGTGACAAGCTAAATGCTTCCTCTCAAAGGTCGAAAGGAGATAAAAATGGCAGGTCTATCAAATTTTACTCAACAATTTACTGGAGGTATTATTCAGAACCATTATCAGGAAAGTGATGTAAAATTCATGTCAATGGGAAAGAGAAAGTACACAAGGTGATTCGAGCATAGCAATTGTAAGGATGGTGCAGGACAGTAAAATGATGTGTTCTGTTGTACATGGAGTTGCTAGGCAAAAATAATCAGAGAACCTGGAATATATGAAGAAGAAGGAGGCATCAGAATTTGAGGAAGGCTCCTTGCTTGCTGACACTCAATAGGACTTGAAACACTTGCTGATGAAGTTCCAGGATTGCAGTCTTCACTGTGGATTATGTGTCAATGGAAAGAAGACCCAAATGCACACAACTGGACCAATAGGTAACATCATCATCAATGGAAAAAGGTTGATACTGACAAAAATTTTATCTTGTTTTTTCATAATCAATGGTCATGGAAGCAGCAGTCAAGAGATCAAACACATTCTGCATTAGGTATGTCTGCTGTACAAGATTTCTTTCAAGTATTGAAAAGCAAGGATACTACTCTGAGGGCTAAGAGATGCCTAATACCTTGGTTTTTCAAATTGCCTCATATTCATGTCGATGTTGGACATTGAATATGAAAGATTGTAGACGAATCAATGCATTTGAAATGTGGTGCTGGATAAGAATATTGAATGTACTGTGGACTGCTGAAAAGACAGCTAATCTGTCTTGGAAGAATTACAGCCAGAGTGCTCCTTAGAGGGAAAGATGATAATGTTGCATTTTGCATACTATGGACATATTGTCAGGAGAGGTCAAGTATTGGAAAAGGGTATTATGCTTGGTAAGTGGACAGGCAGAACAAGAGGCGGGCTCTCCATGAGATGGATTGTCATAGTGGCTGCAACAATGGGCCTGTGCAGACAGAGGGACAATAGGTAGGATGGCAGTGGGGGAGGGCAGTGTTTTGTTTTGTTGTGCATACGGTCACTATGGGTCAGAAGCAACTCCCTGGCACCTAATAACAATAAATATGAAAAAGAGCCAATTTAATGATACTTAACAGCAAGTGATTGATAGCATCATCTCACGAATATGAAATTCGAAATCTAAAATCTATTAGAACTAATACAAATTGAGCAAAATTCCAACTTCCAAGATTAATCCACAAAAGCCAAGTTTATATCAGAGTCCTAGTGGTGTAGTGGATACTAGTTGGGCTGCTAACTGTAAAATCAGCAGTGCAAATCCTCTAGGGGCTTCAAGGAAGAATTAGGAGACTTTGAACTTCAGAAAAGAGCTATAATCTCAGAACCACACATGGAGTGTTCTCTTCAATCCTATAGGGCTACGCTGAGTTGGAATTAACTCGATGGCATGACTTTTGAGTTACACTAAGGATACAATTCTATTTAGAGTACAATAAAATTATTAGACACACATTTAACAAAAAAACACTGCAAAACAGATAGTCAAACCTTACAAAATTGTGTTGTTTTTGGTTGCCTTTGAGTCAGCTCTGAATCAGGTTGAACAAACTTACTTAAGATCTAAAGGAATACAAGACTACCAATGTTTAGTATTATAAGAATTGGTAATGTAAGGATGACTGTAGTTCCTACATTTATGTAAATTCAAAATTCTACTTATCAAATCTTCAGTGCCTTTTTTATTTTACATTAACTCAAAAGCATATATGGAAATATGTATTTCAAGTCAAGAATCTAAGAACTAATAAATTTTAATACAGAATTTTACACTAGAGGACTCGCATTCTGCATTCATAGGATAAAATATCTTCTTAATAAATGGTACTTAAGAAACTGAAAACCCACACCCCTCAAAATGTGCATTATTATTGGCTCACTCCCACATAACACATAAAATTGATAATACATTTCAAGTGTAAGAACTCAATAAATACATATTAAAAATTCAGTTTAAATATGGGAGGAAATCTTCATAACCTTGTTAGGTTCTTAATATATCTCATACACTTTAGAAAGTATGTTCTTAGCCATGACTCTAAAAGTACACAACAACTAAAGAAAGAAAGGTAAACTTTGTAACAATTTAAAATTTTTATGATGCAATGCATTTCACTAAGATTCAATGAGCAAGTCTGAAATGGAGAAAATATTGGCAAATAATACATCTGTTAAGAATTTTGCATTTTTAATATATAAATGGCTCTTTTAATAAAATGATGGTACAAGATAATTAATTAACAATAGTGAAGAATCTAAAAAATCATTCCACTAAAAAGAAAATGCAAATGTCTAACAGACATATGAAAAAAATGCTTTGATCAAGGATAATGTAAAGAAGAGTTATTGCTGAAACCCAGATGGGGACTGATCATGATAATGGGAGAGGAGGAAAGTCAAGGGAAATAGAGGAAAGAGCTGGGAGGCAAAGGACATTTATAGAGGTCTAGATAAAGATATGTACAGATGCAAATATATTTATATATGAGGATGGGGAAATATATCTATATGCCTATATTCATAGGTTTAGTATTAAGGTAGCAGAAGGACATTGGGCCTCCACTCTAGTACTCCCTCAGTGCAAGAATATTATTTCTATTAAATTGGCATTCTATGATGCTCACCATCCCGACACAATGGCTGAAGACAAAGTGGGTGAATAGGCAAATGTGGTGAAGAAATCTTATGGTGCATGGCTATCAAAAGATATAGTGTCTGGTGTCTTAAAACTTGAAGTTAAACAAGCAGCCATATAGTTCAGAAGCAACAAAGCCCACATGGAAAGACACACCAGCCTGTGTGATCATGAGGTGCTGAAGGGATCAGTTATCAGGAATCAAAGAACAAAAAATCATATCATTGGGTGAACACCTCCGCGATACTATCACTGAGGACAAATGGGTGCATAAGCAAATGTGGTGAAGAAAGCTGATGGTGCCTAGCTATCAAAAGGTGTAGCATATGGGGTCTTAAAAGCTTGAAGGTAAACAAGCGGCCATCTAGCTCAGAAGGAACAATGCCCACATCGAAAAAGCACACCAGCCTGTGTGACCACAAGCTGTTGAAGGGATCAGGTATCTAGTCCCTAAATACTTCTCTCCCCCTCCCCCCCCCCACACTATCATGATCCGAATAATACCTTCCAAGTCTGGCTAGACCAGAGGATGTACACTGGTACAGATAGGAATGGGAAACACGGGGAATCCAGGGCGGATGATCTCTTCAGGACCAGTGGTGTGAGTGGTGATACTGGGAGGGTAAAGGCAGAGTGGGTTGGAAAATGGGAACCGATTACAAGGATCTACATATGACCTCTTCCATGGGGGACGGACAACAGGAAAGTGGGTGAAAGGAGACGTCGCACAGGGGAAGATATGACAAAATAATAATTTATAAATTATCAAGCGCTTCTAAGGAAGGGGGTGCGGGGAGGGAGGGGAAACAATGAGGACTTGATGCCATGGTCTTAGGTGGAGAGTAAATGTTTTTAGAATGATGAGGGCAATGAATGTACAGATATGCTTTACACAATTGATGTATGTATGGATTGTGATAAGAGTTGTATGAGCCCCTAATAAAACAATTAAAAAGAAAGAAAAAATGCTTAACATTGTTAACCATCAAGGATATGCAACTGCAAATCCCAATGAATTATATGACATCATACTCAAGTTCTACGCTGCCTTAGTTATACGCTCTTATAGAACCACAAGCATGTATTTTCTCATTATTTAAGAGGCAGAAGTCCATCACTTCCCATTAATGCTAACATGACTTTCCATACGATTTAATAATTCCAGCCGTTTGTATATATACCTGACAGAACTCAAAAGGCAGACTGTAATTTATTAAATGTAGTTCCTTAAAAAGATTTCTTGAAGCTCTAATTAGAACACTATAAAGTCTTTGTTGATGTTATCAGTCAGCTTGAGATTCTTCTGGAGTAGCACAGTCCTAATTCGATCTGAGGATTTGTATAAACATTCAGAGAGAACAACGCAGAGATACAGACTGAAGAATTATGGACATATGATGATGCATCTACATGTCAGACATTGTCAATAAGTGCATAGGGCTACAGAAAGTTGAAGGCAACAAGAAGAATCTTCCTTAATGTCAACAGAGAAAGACCATGGACATACCAGTAATCTTTTTGAGATTTATATTCTCCAGAACTGTTAGAAAATAAATATCTCTTATTCAAAGCCACCTAGTTGATTTTATTTTGTTATGGTAGCCTCAAACGAATATACATGTCTATGCAAAAATAATACTTAAATGTAATGGCTTTACTTATTTTTGAAAGAAAAAGTAAAAACTCATGTGTTCAATAACTGATGGATCAATAAAATAATGTGCTGTGTTCATATAAACAAATCTCTACCCCCCCAGCTGTCTAGATGCTTCAGATATATAGCTACCACATAAAATGGAGAAATACTCTCCCACTGCATATCCAAAGCTGTGAATTTTTATGGAAGAAGAATGTCATGTCTTTCATCCATAGAGCAGTTAGTGGATTGATTTCAACTGTGAACATTTGGTTAGCATCCAAGTGCTTAACAGATACACCACCAGGACTCTTGGTAAATTTATGTGAAAGTAATAAAATAATTAAATATGGATAAATAAAAATAAATTAAATTCAGCATGCAGTATAGCACCAATGAAACATACCACTTTCCTCTAGTTCTTTGGTGCTTCCTTATCCCCACTATCATAACCTCAATTCTGCCTTACAAATCAGATTAGACCAGAGTATGCACACTGCTACAATATCTATAATATTGGTCCAGTTGAGCATTCTGTTGAGTCTTCTTGCTTTTGAGTGGGCACAAATATGGACCTCTTCCAGTAAGTTGGTCAAGTAGCTTTCTTCCAGATTCCACAATGTAGATGTATAAATGCTTCCAGTGCTTCCTCGGCTTGTTGAAAGATTTCAATTGGTATCCCATCAATCCCTGGAGCCTTGTTTCTTGCTGTTGCTTTTGGTGCAGCTTGGAATTCTTTCTTTTGCACCATTGGTTCTTTCTCATTTGCTACTTCCTGAAATAGTGGAATATCAACCAGTTCTTTTGGACAGTGTCTCTGTTATATTGCTTTCATTTTATTTGTGTGCTTCCTGCTTTTTTCAGTATTTTGCTCCTATAATTTTTCCATATTTCAACTCAATGCTTGATTTTTTTCAATTGTTTCAGTTTATGATATGCTGAGAATGTCCTTCCTTTTTGGTTTCCTAACTCTAGATCTTTGCATACTTAATTCTATTTTACTTTGTTTTCTCCAGTTCCATATTAAGTTTTCTGTTCGATTCTTGCACTTTACCATTTCTTCCATTTGGCTTAGCTGACCTACCATTAAGAACAAGTTTCAGAGTTCCCTTTGATGTCCACACTGATCTTTCCTTTCCTGTCTTTTGAATGACTTTTTTCATGAATGATGTCCTCCCACAGCTCCTCAGGTCTTCATTCATTAATGTTCAATGCAGCAAATCCGCTCTTGAATTTATATTGGAAACACTCAGGTTCATATTTTGGTTATTGTGTACTTGTTTTCACTTCCTTATATTCAGCCTGAACTTCTATGAACAAGTCATGTTTTTTTCCAGTCAGCTTCTGGTCTGATTTTAGCTTCCCTAATTTAGTGTCTCCATAGTCTCTTCCCAAAGATGTAGTTGACTTTCCTTCCATGTATTCCTTCTGGAGAATTCCTTCATGACTATATTTACCACTTTGTTTTTGAAAAAAAGCATTTGTCATGAAGAAAGTGTTGGTCTTGCCAAATTCCATGATGCCATCTCAGGCTTCATTCCGATCCCTCCATTTCTCTCTATATTTTCCAATGACTACTTTCTTCGGTGTTTCCATCTCTTGCATTCCAATTGCAAATAATTATCAATGAATCCTTATTGCATTGATCAAATTTTTTTATCAATTTACGATGGAAGACAGTAGAATTCATCAGCTTTTTAATCACTAGCTTTGGCGGTTGCTGCATAAATTTCAATATTTTTTCCCTTATAATAATTGTATTATAAAATATTTAGTCAATCTTATAAAGATCAATATTTAATACAATTTAAGAGTGTTCTAATCTCTCTGCATCATCTCTAGAATTTATTATTTTCTATTTTATTGAATTTTTCTAATTCACATTATATGTTCAAGATAATATTTTTTCTGTCTTAAATGATTTCTCTGATGATATTATATCTCTACACTTTCAATGAAATCCAAACATTACAAATATTATTTGAATTCAGTAAGGTTGCTAAACATAATGTTTTGTACTTTATCCAATATCTTGTGGTATTTAAGAGAGCTGTCATTGTTTTTTATTGATGCATAATATCCCATCGCATGAATGTACTGAGTTTGTTTATGTGTTCCTCTACAATCAGAGTTTTGGTTATCTCCATGTTTTTTCTATTATGGAAATTGCTGCAATAAGTATAGATGTGTCTTTTCTTGTTGTATTCTTCCTTTCATTATGTCAAAAAATTGCTGGGTCATAAGGTACTTGCATTTTCCTTTAAGGAAGTTCCATGCTCATATCTATAGTTTTGGTACAATTCTTTAGTTCCTTCGGCAGTGAAAGAGCTTTAATATATAGAAAATCACATACAAAAAGCATAAACAGGAAGAAAACAAAACAATAACCATGAGCGAACAAACAGGAAAATCTAACATTAAAGGAAGCTGAAAATATGAAAAATGGAAAACACTTCAAAATGGGGCAACAGGGAGATAACATAAGGTATTACATTTTAGGCTCACTATATATGCTGTATTTTACTCTTCAATGCTATCTGCTTGCAAGGTTCTTCATTCCTCAATTATAATGAAATGGAATTTGTGTAGGACAGGGTTCTCTAGAGAGACAAAACCAGATTGTTAATAATTATATATGTATTTATTCAAATAGGTATATAACACAAGAAATGAACATTCAAATTATATACAGATAGATAGATATATAATACAAGAAATGAACAGTTAAATTATAAAGCAGTACAAATGACTCAGTGCAACTTTCTCCCATGAGAGAGTTGTGAGACACTGGCAGTCCTACAAGTCTTGAGGACCACCAGGTAGTCCTCTGTAAAGAGTTTCAGGCTATCCTGGTATAGGCAGCAAACATCAAGACAGGTCACCAACAGTGAGCCGGGTCACTAACAGTCAGATTATGTAAATTCAGTCAGAGATGTAAATTCCAATTGTGTGGCAAAGCAGGTCTTGAAGGAACTTCAAATAACAGTGACACAGTCCACAGGTTAGGTGTCCCATGGGTAGTGTAGCTTGTAAATTGAGGCACAGAAAAAGCAAGGCAGCCACACACTGGTCCGATGATCAAAGAGCGACAGACAAGAAAGGCGAGGCTCACCGAGCTATTTATCTCTCCACCCATCAATTAATCCCACATGTGTTTATTGGCCAGGCTGGCACAATAAACTAAATATCTCAGAATTCATCAGAATTTCTTAATTCATGTGGGGACCCTGGAACTGGATTTTAGATTTCCACTGTAATTCACAGCCTTCTGCAAATTGGGTGTTCACAATTTAAGCTCTTATACAGTTCCCTCCTTTAGATTTGGATTTTATGATTTACATTCCTTGAATCACACAGATTAGTGTGCTTCTTTCTTTTAAAATCATTTTTATTAGGGGCTCATAGAACTCCTATCACAATCCATACATACATCAATTGTGTAAATGACATTTGTATAATTGTTGCCCTCATTTGCTCTGCACCCAAGCCCCTGGCATCAGGTCCTCACTTTTTCCTCTCCCGCCCAACTCCCCCCTCCCTCATGAACCATTGATAATTTATAAATTATTATTTTGTCATATCTTGCTCTGTCCCACGTCACCCTTCACCCACTTTTCTGTTGTATGCTCCCCAGGGAGGAGGTCACATGTAGACCCCTGAAATCTGTTCCCCTTTCCAACCCTCCCTAAGCTCTCCCAGCATCCCCACTCACACCACTGTTCCTGAGGGCACCATCCACCCTGGATTCCAAGTGTTTCCAGTTTCCATCTGTACCAGTGTACATCCTCTGATCTAGTCAGACTTGCAAGGTAACATTCAGATCATGACAGTGGTGGGAGGAGGGAGCATTTAGAAGCTAGAGGAAAGTTGTATTTTTCATTGTTGCTACATTGCAACATGACTGTCTTGTCTCCTCCCAAAGACCCTTCTGTAAGGGGATGTCCAGTGCCAACAAATAGGCTTTGGTTCTCCACTCCACACTCCCGCCCTCACTCACTATGGTAAGATTTTTTTGTTCTGATGATGCCTGATACCTGATCCCTTGACACCTTGTGATCGCACAGGCTGGTGTGCTTCTTCCATATGGGCATTGTTGATTCTGAGATCGATGGCCACTTGTTTACCTTCAAGCATTTAAAACCCCAGACACTATATCTTTTGATAGCCAGGCACCATCAGCTTTCTTCGCCACATTTGCTTATGCACCCATTTGTTTTCAGTGGTCATATCAGGGAGGTGAGCACACAGTGATATGATATTTTTGTTCTTTGATGCCTGATAACTGATCCCTTCAGCACCTCGTGGTCACACAGGCTGGTGTGCTTCTTCCATGTGGGCTTTATTGCTTCTGAG